>NC_081355.1:56474193-57674193 GCF_030684315.1 Stegostoma tigrinum
GACAGATTGTCCGCTAACATTGCCCAAAAAATTTACTACTGTCAGAGCCCTATCCTCTAGACTGGGGTCAACCACAATGGGCTGATGCAAAGGAGTGGAGAATCGTAGATGCTAACCGTTGTCTTTAGCTGTACACCCTTTTTGAACACTAACTGCAGACCAGTCAATTTAACCTCAATGGTGAAGTAGTTTTTGGGGAAGTGATAATTCAAGACAAATTTAACAGACACCTGGAAAAAATGGACTATTAAGGAACGCCTCTGAACAATTCAAAATCACGTTGAACAACTTAGTAGACTTTTTAAAAATGAGGTAATGGAGGGTTGATGAGGATCATGTGATTGAAATGGAATACATGGACTTTGAAGTGGAACATCGGGCTTTTATGACACAGTGGTAGCATGTCTACCTCTGAACAAGAGAGCTTTGTTTGAAGTCTTTCCTCCCTACCTCAGAGGGGGGCAACAATGTAGCTGAACAGGTGATTAGAAAGTATCTTCAAGGGACATTTGGGACTCTTATGGTGCAATGCTAGTATTCCTACGTGAAAATAAGTTGAAAACTGGATGAATTTTAGCATTTTTAGGTTTTTATTTTAAACTTCCAGCGTCACCTATTATTTGTTGTTTGATCAAAGGAGGGCACTTGTGGATCAAGTCAGTCGATCAAGAATAGGTCTACTGGAGCAGTCTGTTTGTGGAACTTGAGGTGGTGGTATAGAAAGGCCGCTTGGGAATAGAGACAACACCCCCAGTAGCCCCACTGCTTCAAGGTACATTTGCATATAAATTTTCTAGATGCAACATCTCTCTAACTGCCTCTGTCTGCGTGGAGAATATTGCTGACTGGATAGGAAGCAAGACAGAGTGGGAATAAAGAGCATTTTCAAGTTAGCAGGCTACAGTTTCTCCAGGGTTGCAAGGTGCTGCAGCCTCAGTGATTTGAAATCTAGATTAATGACTTGAATAAGTGACTACACCTAATATATCCAAATTTGACAATACAAAAATAGATGGAAATTCAGCAAGACTCCAAAGAGATGCAGACATGTTAAGCGAACAGGCAACTAGATAGCTGATGGAATGTAATGAAGAAAATTGAACTATTGATTCAAAACTAAACTATGTACAAATTTCAAAAAATTGAAGATTTCCATACAGTTCAAAACATCCCTCCTACAGGGCCTCAAACAATTTGTACATGGCATTTTTTTGTAAAAGAAAACTGATGACCATCCACACATTTAAGTTTAGAGTTTGTTTACTCTCAGCAATCATTTCAAGGCAGCACGGTCAGTCTATAATTATTCTCACTTGTTTTAAAAATCAACTGCATGTTATTCCAGAATGAATTAGTACATAGAAAAGGATTAAATGTTACTTAAGATTCCAAATGTCTTCCAATTTTAACGACAGGATGTGGAGCTGCTGTGTTGGACGGGGGTGGACAAGGTCAGAAGTCACATGACATGTTGTAGTCCAACATGTCTATTTGAAATCACAAGCTTTTGGAGCAGCACTTCGAATGCTTGTGACTTCAAATAAACCTGTTAGACTATGACCTGGTGTCATGAGACTTCAGACTTAATGACATTTGTCATTCGTACCTTCAGAAATATGAAACCAGCTGCACTAGAACTCCTGTCAGGAAGACAAGCATGTGAAACAGGTTAAAAATGATCAGCTTAATTTTCTGTAGTCATCTGTAGATTTAATTTCACAGCATTTTTTTCAAAAAAATGGTCTATAGTAGGGTATGTTTTAATGGAAGTACTTCTCTCCAACACATCAAAAATAACATCCAATCTCATCTGGTTCCTTGTAAAACTAGTTCAGTATCGACACCATCAGAAGGGTGCAGTGGACTCAGATCATTTTCACAACTTTTACTATTAACCTTACATATACTTCAACAATATCTGGATCTTTAAGGATTTGTAACTTTAAACAAATGTACACATTGATTACATAAATTGAGAATTATTCTGATTCTCATTGGTTAACCTCGTTACCAGTTGCCTAACATATGGAGTTGAAAAATAAAGCTTTTAGAGGATACTAACTGCCATTATCTATCTTTCCATAAATTGCTTTACAAATGACAACAATAAAATTCGACACGGAACAACGTTATAACATTTTCTCAAGATTCCACAATTTCTTGAAACGTAACTGGAAAAAGCTATTACAACACTTTTTAGTCAAACCAACAGCAAGTGGCAGAGATAATTGGAACCGCAGATGCTGGCGAATCAGAGGTAACAGGGTGTAGAGCCAGATGAACACAGCAGGCCAAGCAGCATCTTAGAAGCAGGAAAGCTGACGTTTCGGGCCTTTCATTGTAAGTGGGGGAGGGGAAGAGACTTCTGAAATAAACAGGAAGAGAGGGGGAGGCGGATCGAAGATGGATAGAGGAGAAGATAGGTGGAGAGGAAACAGACAAGTTGAAGAGGCGGGGATGGAACCAGTAAAGGTCAGTGTAGGTGGGGAGGAGGTAGGTCAGTCCAGGGAGGATGACAGGTCAAGTGGGCGGAATGAGGTTAGGAGATAGGAAACGGGGGTGCGGCTTGAGGTGGGAATCGGCGAGAGGAAGAACAGGTTAGGGAAGCAGGGACAAGCTGGGCTGGTTTTGCGATGCGGCCAAGGGAGGGGAGACTTTGAAGCTTGTCAAATACACATTGATAACATTGGGCTGCAGGTTTCCCAAGCAGAATGAGGTGCTGTTCCTGCAAGCTTCAGGAGGCATCGTTATGGCACTGCAGGATGGGCGGCGGAGTTGAAGTGTTTGCAACTGGGAGGTGTAGTTGTTTGTTATGAACCACGCGTAGGTGGTGTTCTGTAAAGTGGTCCCCAAACCTCCACTTGGTTTCCCCGATGAAGAGGAGGCCACAACGGGTACAACGGATGCAGTATACCACATTAGCAGATGTGCAGGTTGATGTGGATAGTCGTCTTGGGGCCTGGGATGGGGATGACGGAAGTGGTGTGGGGGTAGGTGTAGCACTTCCTGTGGTTGCAGGGCAAAGTGCTGGGTGTGGCAGGGTGGGAGAGGAGTGTGAAGCGTACAATGGAGTCACAGAGAGAGTGGTTCCTCCAGAAAGCAGTTTAGGGTGGGGAGGGGAAAACGTCTTTGGTGGTGGGATCAGATTGCGGATGGCAGAAGTGTTGGTAGATGATGCTTTGGATCCGGAGGTTGGTGGGGTGGTACATGAGGATGAGGCCGAATCTTTTTTGGTTGTTAATGCGGAGATGGGGTGTGAGGGATGAATTGCGGGAGACACGGTCAAAGGCATGCTCAACCGTTGTGGGGGCGGGGTGGGGGGAGAGGAGGAGTTGCGTTCCTTGAAAAACAAGGACATCTGAGATGTACGGGAGTGGAATGCCTCACCCTGGGAGCAGATGCAGTGGAGGCCAATGAATTGGGAATAGGGGATGGCATTTTTGCAGGAAGGTGAGTGGGAGATTGTGTATTCTAGGCAGCTATGGCAGTCAGGGGGCTTGAAATGGCTATCCGGTTCTAGGTGGTTGCCCAAAATAGAGACAGAGAGGTCCAGGAAGGTGTTAGATAGCCCAGGTGAACTTAAGGTTGGAGTGGAAGGTGTTGGTCAAGTGGATGAACTGTTCGAGCACCTCATGGGAGCACAAAGCAGTACCGATACAGTCAATGTAATGGAGGAAGAGGTGGGGTTTAGGGCCAGTGTAGGTGCAAAAGAGGGATTGTTCCACATAACCTACAAAGAGGCAGGTACAGCTTGGGCCCATGCCGGTACCCATGGCCACCCACTTTGTCTGTAAGAGTGGTAGGAATCGAAAGAGAAGTAGTTGAGGGTGAGGACCAGTTCGCCTAAGCAGACGTCAGTAGAGGGGAGCTAGTCAGGAAGCGGAGGGCCTTTTCAAAATCTCCCCTCCCCTACTCAAAACCAGCCCAGCTCATCCCTGCCTCCCTAATCTGTTCTTCCTCTCACCTATCCGCTCCTCGCACCTCAAGCCACACCCCCATTTAATACCTACTAACCTCATCCCACAAACATTCCCCACCCCCCCACCCCCACTTGATCAGTCCATCCTCCCTGGACAGACTTATCTCTTCCTTACCTCCCCACCTACACTCACCTTTACTGGCTCCATCCCCACCTCCCTGACTAGTCTGTCTCCTCTCCACCTATCTTCTCCACTATCCATCTTCGATCTGCCTCCCCCTATTTATTTCCGAACCCTCTTCCCCTCCCACGTTTCCAATGAAGGGTCTAAGCCGAAAAGGTCAGCTTTCCTGCTCCCAAGATGGTGCTTGGTCTGCTGTGTTCATTCAGCGCTACACCTTGTTATCTACAGCAAGTAGCACTTGCCTTAATCTTGTATTGTTCAACTTTGGTTAAAATAATAGCTCAATTCACTCATCTCTCTGCAGTTACTGAAGTGCATGCACTTACTGCACAGATCAAAAATCATGATGACTGCAATTTTTTCGCAGATTCATCAACATTTATCATCTTCCTGTGGGCTCATTTCAAAGCCCTACTTCTTTCAATAGTTTACTTCATGATAATACCTCAACTTATACATGTAGGATCTAATATGTGCCTGAGATCCCTTAGCTCATGTCACAAACATTAGCATTCTATGTCACCACAGAATGTCTCATTTGTTTCATGATTAAGAAAATGCATGATTCCCCTAACCATTTTATTGCCCCCCCCCCCCCCCCCGCCCCCACCAACCCTGCCTCCCCCAGAAGCAACAGATCTGACCCAACATTCCCTTCTCTAAAATCTGGACATGAAGTAGAGCCAGTTGTCAATTCATTTAAGATACCTTGGCATAACTTACTAACTTAAATGCCAGTATCATGCAGGGATCCCCAAATCAAATGTCAGTCATTTATGGTACAGGATGTTTTCATGAAATACCATGTCTTCTGAAACCTGTCAGGCTCTGACTAGGCCCTGTTGGCATTCAACAAATCAGAGGAGTTTCCAGATCAGAGGTTAGATGTGTGACATAATATGTTGGGACAAGAAAATTCAGATATGTTAACTTACAATAGAATTTTCCAGTTCTGACATGTAATGTTCCTAGGATGCTGTATAAAAATGTGACAGATTTCAGACAATTCTGGCAGCTGCCTGGAGTTGCTCAGGAAATATTCAGAAAAAAAACTCCTTCCTAATGATACAACTGATCTTGCCCCAGTAGCACACCTGCACTTGACTACACTAATTGATGGCCTGACTGAATTCCACTATCTGACTAGTTTTGATCTAACTGCCTTTTTGACCCTACACACTATTCATCCATCTGCTTCATTCACTAACTATTCATACTGGATATTTAAAATTATGTGGCAACCAGAGCCGTTAAAATAGGTCTGTAACATTAATCCTTTTTATAGTTCTCTGCCTTGATTTCTACAAGGCAGTTCTTTGGATGCTGCATTGGAGAGACTCATTTATAAGCCAAGCAAATATAATTTTCTTTCTAATCAAAGTCTGACACAGCACACCTTCACTTTACAACATACTTTTGATATTATACCTCAGGAACTGACACCACGCCAATACCTTACTCTTTCCTTGGAAGGATTTAATCCACTTCCACAAAATCATTATCACAGAACACCTATAATGTGAAAGCTGGCCATTTGACGCATCAAGACCACACCAACTCTCCATTCATCTGACGGTCATAGATTTTAAGTGTAAATACACCCACAATTTTTTTTGCCACATTCTATAGCAAATCATAAGGATTTTAGTACGAGCTCATCCTAAAACTCACGCTGCCCAGAAAGGTTCAGCTTCTACCATCACGGGTACACATTATCCCCCAATGACTATTCAAAAATTAGCTATCTTCACTTTTCAGTGCTCCCAGGACCTCATCGTATACTAGCTCTCAATGAATCCATCCTTTCATCCCTCAAGATCCCTATACTTTTCCAACACTAAACTTTTGAGTATTCCTTATTTTCATAGATCCACTGCTGGCAAGTTGCAGCTGCTTAGGACCTAAATCAAAACATCCTCCTTAAACCTCACAAAGTAGCACAGTTGGCAGAATTGACATGGGAAGAGAGGGATTCACGTTCAAAAGGCAATGCTATCAGTTTTGGACAGAAGTGCTTTAAAATGGCACTGGATTCCCATCCAAAGAGCAAATGAAGGGGTGGTGTTTAAAACACTGAGGAGGATCTCCAAGAAGTGTAAGCAGACTGACAACTGATAGCAAAAGTGTAGATATTTATTGAACAAGTCTACAGATTGAATTTCCTCTTATGAAAACAAAATCATTTGTACAGCAATGCAGTGTCTTCACAAGAATAAGGGAAGGGCAGGCAATCATGTATTTGGTGGAACCAGGGGACAGCAGGATGATTGCAACATGGCAGCAAAAACAAAAACGATCAGGGCTGGAGAATGTAGCTATTTTAAGTGGAGTGCTAACAGTATAAAACCAAAAGGAACATTAACTATCAGAACAGCAAAACAGAATGTGTATGACTTGACAGTGAATTGAATTACATTCTGCAAAAAGAAAACATTAATACTATTCCATAGGTGACTGATGACGCAAGAAAATGACTGGGGAGGAGGAAATAGACATAAAGTACCCAGACAGAAGAATGCCTGAGGACACACAGAGGCTAGGAGAGATATCAAAAAACTGAGGGACTTGTCAAACATAAAATGCATAGTAAACATTATGGAACATGTCACCACAGGGAGCAGACGGAACTAACCAAGCATTTGGGAGAAAATAGATGATAGATGATTCAAGTGGCTTGTAAACACTGACATGGTGTGTTTTGGGCCAAGTGATGTTTCTATGCTGTATGTCAAATTAACATTAACCAACATTGGGTGAGGCACCCAAGGATGTTTTCACTACATTAATGATACCAGATAAATAAAAATGTTTTTTTGGGCCCTCAAATTCAAGGCTATGACTTCGTCTTGTACCACTTCTACACTTGAAAATACGTCTCACTTTGATACAGTAGCAGTAGGCTGGTGAATGCAAACTAAAACCATGTTCTAGCATGGCCCGCTATTGACACCTGTAATTTCAATACCAATTTAATGATATTAAAGCTATAGTCCATAAATTGTTCATTGTAAGCAACAGTTGAAACACCATTAGGAGTTGAAAGATAACAGTCACACGATTTGGATTCAGTCTAGTACAATACCATCCATCCTTAACTACGAGGAGTTGAGATACATTCCAGTTGCTGCAGTCATGGTGTAGTCCCTGATGTTGTGCTGTAAGTTAGGAAGTGTTCCAGGATTTTGACATGTGATAGTACAGGAACAGTGAAATATCTCTAAAATCAGGATGGTCGACGACATGGTGGAAAAACCTGCAGTTATGGCCATCCTAGGCATCTGCTGCCTTTGTCTTTCTTTCCCTATGCAGAGGTTGCAAATTTGGAAAGTGCATCTAAGAAACCTTGGTGAGTTGGCGCAGTGCATCTTATGAATAATACACTTCTGCAATGTGCATTGGTGATAAAAGAAATGTAAATTGAAGGTAGTGAATGATGGTAAAAGCAGGCTTTTGTCTGGATGGTGTTTCTTGCATGTTTTTAGAGCTGCATCCACCCAAACAAGTGGCAAATACATCACATACCTGGCCGTACTTTGTAAATGGCATGCACACTATTGGGAATCAGGTGAGGTTCAGCAAGCTGTTTTAACCAGCCCCTCAATAAACCAAAGATTATGTACCCGAAATACTGGAACTTTGAGATCTCTGAAGTCAGTTGAGGGTGGGAGTAAGACAGCTCTCTATTGCTAGGTTTTATTTAAAGCAAAATTACATTATATAATGCGATTTATGCTGGAAATAAAATGTAACAGTAATATGTATACCTCCGCAGGGTATTTCTATTACTTAGTGTCTGTTCTTACATTACGCAGACCTTTTGGTCATCTGGAGTATTTGCTCAACAAGCACACTTGTCTCACAGGTGTCATCTAGCAGAACTTTTCTGTACTCAACTGCAGAATTCTGAATCTGCTCTAGTAGCCACGGTAGCTATACACAGCTGGTTCAGTTGATGTTCTGCTCAATAGCAATTCCCATGCGTTGATAACGTAACCATGATAATCCACTGAACAGAGGATGACGGGTAGATTCCTTCTTGTTGGAGGCTATCATCGCCTAGTAGTTGCGTGGCTCAAATGTTAGTCGACAACTATCAATCTGTACTATTTAAAAAAAACACCCATAACTGAGCAGTGAACAGGTCACTGCTGAGTAAGTTGCCTGCTAGCACTGCCAACAACAGCTGGTAGTAAGAGGCCAACATAGGTTTGTCCCACTTTCTGTGGACAGGAAATACCTAGGCAATTTGCCACATTTCCAGGCAGATGCCAGTATTGATAATGCACTACAACAGCTTCTTTAGAGATGCAGGTAGTCCTGCAGCGCAAATCTTCTGTACTATCGCTAGATGTGGTCAGGTGAAATGAGTACTGCAAAGGCTATTTCTTTACGTCATGTGAATTAACTGAACTTCTAGATTTCTTTTAAAAGATGTGATAAGGGTAAAAAATAATTTCTGGCCCAAGTTCACTCTAACCTTTCAACTCTCAAACAGCATATTAGAAAGGAACTCCAGGCATTACGCAAGATGTAGCTCCCTGTTCCAGCTTGTGGTTTTCTTTCCCTCCTTCAGCCATCACATAATAGTGGATTCTGGTAATAGGAAACAAACTGGCTCTGGCTCTCACACCATGACCTAAAATAGTCACCAATTCAGTGTCCTTCTGTATGATCCTTAATAATTAATATTGCCTCATTTTTTGCCCATCATTCCCTCTGGCAGCTGATGATAGGTTGTGAAAAATGTGCCAGGCAAGTGATAAGAAAGGATAAGCAAATTAAATCTCATTTATGTCTACGATTTCAGCATTTAAAAAGTGGGGTGTAGTCACAGCTGTGCAGCATGAAATCAGACCCATTGGTGCAACTTGTACATGCTGACCAAACGTCCTAAAATAACAGTCCCATTTGGGCTATATCCCTCTAAACCGTTCCTATTCGTGTACCGATCTAGAGGGAGGAAGTGAGGGAGAAATGAACAAGAGGCCATTTTCAGACCAAAAGAACTGAGCGAATGTGGACTCCAATAGATCAGAAAATAGAGTTATGAAGGCATTTAAATAGAGGCTTAAACAAGGTATTGAGAAATCAGAAGGGATGGCAGTGTACATAGAATGAACAGAATTCATTGCAGGATAAACTGGCAAAGTTTGGGATAAACAATTTCACTTAGATTGGAAAACCAATTATGAAGGCTGGAATAATCACAGAAGTGACAAAGTTACAGCTGAGAGCTTCAATACCACAAAAGTCAGAGCCAGGTATCACTCTCGAAATAAGCATTTACCTTGGGGTGGAAATTCAGTGCCATAGAACATTGTGGTTCCAACTGATCTGGCAGTCAAAAACAATGGCCAAGGTGGTGCATAACATGACAGCAAATATGTAGCTGTTGCAGGTAGCTGAGAAAGTAGTTGACATTTTGGTATTAAATGTGGCACACCTAATATTTGAAGTTGAAGTTGGAGTACTATCAGACAACGGATCCATGAGGAAGAAGGGATAGTGTGAGATCTTATCAGTGCACATGAAAAAACTGGATTCAAGACTTGCCATTCAATTCTTGGTAGAATAAAAACCATTTTAAGGTATAACGGAGAGTGAAACCAAATGGCAATCATACCGCTCGACTGGAGTAAACTAAACCTACGGAAGGACAATACAGATAAATAGATTAGAGGGGTAATAACAGGACTAATGCACCATTGCCATCAAGTTGGCATTTCTGACTTTGTTGTGCAGGGAAATTCTGAATCACAGATTCAAATATGGAACTGCAATGAAGATAACAGATTTCAGGATAAGTACCGGCATGCACCCACCTGGGATCTCTAGAAACTAATCCTAAAATTAAGAGATCAAGAAAGTCCTTCAAGAAACAAAAAGGCATACATCCCAGTAGGTTCAGATCTTTAATCTCCATCCGTTGACTAGGGACGCAAATGCAGCATTTTTTAAAAAAAATCCCTTGTCACCTGTCCACGACTGGATCCATTCACTATTTAGCAAACTACCACACACTTGGTCTCCCTCACTGCACCAGTCGATCTACAGTCGAGGCATCCTTGCTCAATCTCCTGCTCTGCTGGCAGTTAAGGGGTAAACAGTTTATTCTTTTATAGGGCCTTCAAATTCTGAACACTTTATATAAATCTCAAAATCTAAAAGAATTGCAATTGCCAGCTAAATCATAGAAAGTCTGATGTTTTTACTAGATGCCAATGCAGCAAATTTATTTTCTAAGCAAACCCAGTCTTCCCTTTATCTAGTTGTATAAATTAGGTAGCTACTCAAAAATAGCAAAATATCACAATATTCATAACATATCTAAAATGTTATATTTGTCTTAGCTGAACTCAAGGCTGCACAATAATATTTCAGATGCTATTTGGGTGACTGATCATATTTAAGTCCATCAAAAGGAATGACAAAATCTTGATGTCTTAACATATCTTTGGCCTGTGAAAACACAACCTTGAACTTTCTAACATTTAGTAAGCACATTTCTATCCATTAGCCAAGAACAATGTATGCTTCTGATTCCAACATTAATATAATATTTTACATTTCGTACATTTTGACAAAACCATGATCTTAAGAGATTTGGGTTCCGTTACTTCTGTGCCTTGATCTTGTGACTGTGACTTTAGCCACAACTTTGATTTCATAGATAAAACGCATACTTTCAACGTACACCATGTATCCCAAGCTTACAGAACACATGTACTGTTGTGCCAAAGTTCACAAAAGATCTTTTATGCCCCCCTGCCAAGCTGGAAATAGAAAGATCCTCTGCAATCCAAATATGAAGCACAGATCTATTTACTCTTCTGACTGAAAGCAATTTTACGCTGTTCAGTGCACTTTGTGGACTTTGGCACTCCCTACAGAATCTGTGTGCAGTACTATTAATCTACTAAAATGAGTGACACTTATAACTAGGTAAAAAGCAAAACTAACAAGTCGGAATTTAGTTTCAACAAGACAGTTTATCCATTTGGCAATGGTCATTCTGATGAAATGCCCCGTAGTTTATCTTGTATTGCTCTCCCTTAAAGATAATGCTTTTAAAATTTACTATGCCTGTGCCAATGAATGCAAACAGCAGATTCTTTTAAGATTTTCAAACGTATAATAACGAACAAGGAAAACTTGACGTATTTTACTGAACCATAGAACTCTTCAGCTCTTGAAAGAACAAAGGAAGCCAAATGTTTGTAATGTCAAGGGAAAACTGGACATTCAGCTTATACATGAAAATACGCCAAGGAAAATGAGCCAAGAGAAACTAGTCACAAAATAATCTGCAACAGGTGGTTTATTACACCAATATGAAAGCAGAGTTGAGTTCTTTTTAAAACCACCACTGTCCATTGAGTCCTTTAGCAATAATATTGCATTTCCATCATTTAATTTTCCTTGAAAATAGTCCTCAATTCCACAGCGAACTTCAAACCTTCTTTTGCTGCATTTAGACATTTGAGGAAGACTGCAGCAGAAAAATTTAAACTCACTTTGTAATAAATTTATTTTACTTAACTGAGGTTCTCTCTGGGTTCATATTGACGCAACTCACTGCAAATATATAAATAGGATATGTGTAAATTGCACACCAAAGCAGACTAATGGCATTCAACTGGCTCTTAAATGATTTGAGGCTGTTGTTACAACTACTGTATCCAGGAGTTGAGCCCATTTGAAATATTTGCTTTGAAGACTTCCTGATCTTAGTTCTAAATTTACCTTTTCGACCCTCAACACAATTACTATACTCTTGAAACTAAATAAGCTATTTTCAAACTGCTTTCTTCGTGAGGTTATAATGAATTCTGATCATTTTCATCCAAATAGACTCCAAAAATAGCAGTTAATAAACGAGGAGCTAAAACGATGAGCGAACTGAAACATCTTTTAGATTTTAGCATGCAGTAAACTGGAGCTCTGGTCAAAGCTACCTTTTAAACCTGTCATGAATGAAAAACTATCAATTTACTGAACTCAGCATCCTTGTCAAAAACATCCACAATCCATTGAATTCCGTATCAGCTCCTGGAAAGGGAGAAAAATATTATCACAATCCAAATGTTAAGTTTCACATTTCACAGAACTGAACAGAGATTAAGCAATTTCAGAACACCAACACATTAAAACATGGATTTTCTCACAAGCAACCATTCCTCATGTGCAAAACTTGGATAACAAACGCTAGGAGAAACTTCTTCTACCAGAAGGGTTGTGAATCTTAGGAACTCTCCAACCAGAAGAATGTGGATGTTCAGGTATTATGGTGAAGATTGAGACTGCTTGGCTTTTGGATACTAAGAATACTGAAATACAGGGAAATCAGGTTGGCAAATGGAGCTGATGCTGACAATTAGGGATTAACAAGCTATCCGAATCAGACCTGAATCTCTTACTCCAATAGCCAATACTGGAACACGTCCAACAGGGACTATTGGTTAACAAGATCACCAAGAACCTAGCCCATTCTTCATGAAGCTAGCTAGGATCATGAATACCTCATCTAAGATAGAAGATAACGCAGTAAAGAATGCTCTTACATCTTTGTCTAAATCTATTCACACCCATGATCCAGACAAGTATGCTTTACAGCTCAATCCGTTATCCAAGTGCTCTCCTGAAGTCATCAGTTAATTCTCACGGTGAAACTATCAAACTTGAATGCGTAAAGATCATACTTGCACTAAGGCTTTGTAACCCAACATAACCTATAAAACATACAAACCTATAAATTAGGAGTAGGTCATTCAGCCTGCTTCACCATTTAATAAGATCATGGCAGGTCTGATTACTCCACATTCCCACTTACTTTCCATCCCCAGTTTTAAAACAAAAATTTGTTCACATCACATGAGCATTGCTGGCTAAACATTTATTGCCCATTAAATTAACTCAGCCACACTTACGCGCCCTGAGTCACATGTAGGCCAGGATAACATGGATTTCCTTCCTTGAAGGACATTAGTCCACCAGATGGGTTTTTAACAACCAACGACGGCTTCATTCACCAATGGCTTTTTCAGATTTGCATTAAATTTAAACTTCATCATGTGCTTTTCAAACCCATTTCTGCAAAACTTTAACCACAGTTCTAGATTACTAGCTCAGTGACGTTACTACAACATCACCGCCTTCCAGTGATATCAAACCACTTATCTAAGGGCCTATGAAACAAGAAATGAGGTTTAACAAGTTTCAAAGATACTTATAAAACCTCATGAAATCACTATCCTATAGACTTCTACTTTTAAGATTGTAAAATACCCTTGTTACAAAATCACAATTTAGAAGACAAGCCATTTGCCTCAAAAGCCCACTTAGTAGCTTAGACCATCTCTGCACATTACTGGATTTCCTACAATTACAACTTTTAAATATCTAGCAAGTGACCACTAAAACTAGAAGTTCTAATTGAATCAATTTATTAAATCAGATTACTTACAAATCCTCACATATTTTGTATCTCAAGCCTCATTTCTAGGTACCCATCTGCTAGACATATATAGAGAACATAGAAGCCTGGCAATTCGAAGCATGAAAGTAGATAAAAAGGACACCCACTTCTGTAAAAGAACATATTCGTGAGAAGGAGCAGCGGTTTGGAAACTAAATACTTGACCTTTGCTGGAGAAAATTCTTCCAAGAGCCAAGATTACTCAAAATGCAAAATGACAAGTAGCACTGAAACCGGAAATACTTTACCACTTTTGCCAGCAATAAAGTAAACTAGGGGACTACAGACTGACTTGTATGGTTTCCTTGAGTGAATTAGGGTATTGCACAATTTATTTTCTGATG
The DNA here is from genome assembly GCF_030684315.1 of Stegostoma tigrinum. Classification (NCBI taxonomy): domain Eukaryota; kingdom Metazoa; phylum Chordata; class Chondrichthyes; order Orectolobiformes; family Stegostomatidae; genus Stegostoma; species Stegostoma tigrinum. The sequence continues at coordinate 56,488,116 of NC_081355.1, forward strand.
TGCTTAAGTTTTATTAAATCTTAGAGCTAACCTCAATCAGACATACATTGTTAAATGCAGAATCTACACACAATACAACTAGTGCTAGCCAGATTCTGGATGGGAATCTACTGCTGAAAGACAGCTGGACATAGACGTTCGATTATTTAGTCAATGATGCAAAATAGTGGCTGCTTGACACTTGGGCTAATTGAGCAAAAAAACATGAATTTGTCCATGAAAATCTGAATTTGGAAAATAAACGAACTAAAATTTGCTTAAGTAGGAGCCATATATATCAAGAGTTAAGTTTTAAACAAAAGCAATATTTAATGACAAAGTCTTTTTCATATACTTGCCTTGTTAGTAATTTTCCAATTTAGTTTCATTAAACTGACGAGTATTAATTAGATGTTTCCAATGCTGACATGCCAAACCCCTTTAGTGCAGTCTAATATTTTCATGAATTCATTGGTCACTCTGAACGCTACATTCAAATCACCACATATTGCTCAGCGTTCTGTACACTTACCTATTTCTGTAGAGAATAAAACTGATCAGGTAGCTTATAGCTTAGATCACTGCCTTCTCCACTGTGATTTCAGTTTCAGTGCAGCTCAGACCAGGTGATAGAGGTCAGATGCTGGCTGAGGATGGTTCTGATCACATGTGGAATGAAGTCTGGCAGCTCTGAGTTTAAGATCCAATGGACAATCAACACCCAATCAACTTCAGATACTACAACCTTAAATAGCACAGAAAAGGTAAATAGTTAGGCACAAAGGAACTATAAATTTTTAGTTTTGCGTCAGTTTTAACCTTGCACAAAAGGAATTAGGTGTATATAAATTCCTACAAACCAAAGATGATACTATAGAACATACTGAAAATATAAAAAGAAACAATCCACTACATTGCTTTGAGCTTTTATTGTATTGACCACCTCTTCATTTCTGTGAAATAAAAGACAATTAAATAATATCTTACCTACATGATGAGGTTTAACTGATGCTTAGCTCTATTCTGCTCTACAAGACATCTGTTTTCGTTGGCCTCCTCTTTAAATTTACTGCAGTTAAAGCTTTTGTTGCATGAATACCACTCACTTTAAGAGTGCTGGCTGATATTAGGCTTCTTTGTCCAGACTTCTTGTGCTAGACCTGTTTTCTTGAAAGTGTAAACCACTTGCTGTTTAACGTCGGATCACGCCTTTCCTGGCCGATGAAGTAGCTGCTGTATCTACAGGATCTAAAGATCTTTGATTCTTGCAGAAACCACTCTCAGTTCTAGCAGTTTTTAGAATTGCGGACTTGACGATTCATCTCTGTACCTTTTGTCTGATTAGCAGTCCTTGCATTTCCCTAGCTGTGTCAAAGACTGAACATTTTACCCACCCACAACAAATCTACCTAAGAAAACAATTGCACACCCCCTTTTCTTTTTTTTTGGGATTTTATTAAAGTTACTGTGGACATACAACATTTTCCAAACTCTACACACTGCAGATATTTAACACAGAAAGGCTGAATATTATAACTCCATGATCCTGGTTCATAGCTCTCAAAATTCTCAGTGCATCTAGGAATATTTAAAATGTCAAAAAATCCCCTCAAACTCATAACAATTCCACATTGCAACTTATGAATAACACTATAAAGATACTACAGCAAAGAAATTTTTTTTAAAAAACTAGAAATCTGTCTCCAAGGCATCTTTACAGTCCTTTCTCCACATCAAGAGTCCGCTCAATTAAACAATCCCAAGAATTGACAAAATGGTTTTCTCTGCCTGTGCTCTGGAGTCTTCCGTCATCTCACTGACTTATGTTCCGCTGAGATAATTTTTTCCTTAAAATTTTGCTGAGAGAATAACCTGCAGCTGTCCTGTAAACTCTGGGCTCTCATCCTCCCCTATTTATATAGTGATGCCTGTTACAATAAAATAGAGGTAAACAGTAAGCAGTTAATAATAAAAATCCAATTTTACTATCCATTTAACATTGAAATGGTACAAAACCCTTAAGAACTAGTAAAAAGTTGAATAAACCTCAACTTCCAGAAATAGACAATAGGTGCTGGAGTAGGCCATTCGTTACTAATTAAAGTTAATTAAAATTACGTAAAGTTACTAATTAAACTGTGACTACATTATTCTTCCCCAGACAACTTGCTACAATTATGAATGATTGTATGTTACCCCCACAACGCACAAAGGAGATACAACTTCAAATTCTTACTTGAAACTTAAGAGTTTCAGGATTCAGGTATGCAACACAGATTAACCAAAAAAATTTACGTCTCCGCTAGTGGTACCATAGAGTTAAAGTCAGTAATAGTAGGAACTGGCCGCATACGTACCCTTGGAATGGGTTTTGTTGGATTAATATCTGTTACGTCCACCAAATCCACCACCATAGTTCCCTGGGATCAAGGTTATATAAAATTGTATCAATACATTTCCATTTCAGGCAATATGCAAAATTTAAGTTATTCAAAATTCCTTACTTTTTTTTCCGTGGGTGCTATCAAAATTCAAAATAATTCAATGTTAAAAATCTCACTGGGATTTTGTTGACAGTAAACTTGTGAAAGTGATTTGCCCCATGTCAAAAACACTAGCCTAGAACTCTTGATACATTCATTGTCATTTGCCCACTGGTACGCAAGAGTATTAGGAATTATTGACAAGGTTTAAACGTTGAATTTAAAAGGCAATGCCATCAATACGCTCTTAAAAGAGAACAAAGGTGGTCATAGCAGAAAAAAAACAACTTTTGGTTTAAGCTGGTAAGTAAATGAATGACTTGAAATTTCACAAATTTCATAAATTCAAAGAATTTATAGCAGAACAGGATTAACTCAAGCTTCACTAAACAAATCAGTCAAATATTGAATATCACCACGGCTATGGACGAGAACTAACTACATACAGAGCTTTCAAGCAAGACTTTTTTATAAAATAAAAACTGCAAGCTAAGGCTGGCTGATAAAGTAACTTCTAGTATAAAATTCATTGCCTGTTGAAAAGACGACTTGAAAAAGGCCGATGTGCAAGACAATCTAATAACCTCCTCTCAAGAGAATAATTCTTGTGAATATATTCCAGACAGGGAACAGAAGTCAAAAAACATGAATACACAAAGCCTGAATTAAAATGCACTGCTTATGTATGTTACTGAACTAATTTGTTGTGAAGGTCACAGCTCAAGGACAACAATTAAGCACCCGTACACTCTAGGTAAAAATGTAACAACATTCTCTGTCTGAATGCTGTAAGCCAGCAACCAAATTGAAACAGGACAGAGAATTTCAGCTGAGCTGTGAAATAACTATTTCAAAATCATCTGCACCCCTACCAACACTGGTGATACCAGTACCCCCCCAACCTAATGGCTGCAACATCCCATCATCGACTCTTCATGGAACTCTAGCTGATCCACACGTTTCTTTTGAATTTTTACCTTTATTAGATTTGTCATTTATTTCTAATTTGTGTGTGGCATTTTTCTTTCTTCTTGTACTTAGTTACTAATAGACCCTTTAGTCAACTCAAGAAAACCTGGTTAAAGTGGCTCCTTCTAAAATATAAACTTCATTTGGTCTTGGAGAAAGAAGGTCACAGGGGAAGGAATCCTTTTTTAAAGTAACCTCATTGCAACCAACTGTGGGGGTGGATGAAAAAGGGGAGTCAGTTCAACTCTGCTCAATTGAGAGCTTGATAATTCACAGTATCCCATTTGACACCGCAGTAAATTCAGGGCCCTGGACCACGGACTAGTCATAATGAACAAAATCCCAAAACATTTCAGAAAATTCCAGACTGAATCTGTGAGAATGTGTAACCTGTTCACAAGAATACAATGAAAAATACAAGTTTGGTGTTCATAGTTAAAAACAGCAATTGGAATGTTAACTTGCAACTTTTCAGCCAATCTTAAAAGCATGTTTCGATGCACATGTACCTTTCCTTTTCAAAAAGGAAAAACCATTCCTCCCTTTGAGGAACGTAGTCTACGTCAAACAATACTGCATTTATGATTACATTGTGGCCATTACCAATTTAAATTCGGAGGACTAAAATCAAGACTTTTATGCACAGGCTTGATCCAAATTTTTAAAAATCCAGCTTGCCCCTACCTTGAGTATATGTTATAGAAGTGAATGTTTAATAAGCTAGAAAACTCCAAACTGCTTCTATCAGAATACAATCACAAAATAACATCAACTGCTCAATAAATGTGCCATTCCGAAATGTCAGAAGACATTCCTGGAATACAATTAGCATTACTGATTACTTTGCTTTTTGTAATGCACACAAAGCAGGAGCAGCTGTATGTAAGCCATTTTGATCATCCCGTGTGCTCTGCCCTTCAACAAGGTTGAGATGATCGGATCATGGCCTCAATCCCGTATTTCTGCCTACTCCAATAGCCACAGATGGCTGACTAACAAACAAAACAATGTATTTTAAAAATATTCAATGACCCCATTTCCCTCATTTTATGCAGTATTCCAAAAGAACTCAACCCTCAGTAAAGTTAATCTTAAATGGGAGACTGATTTTAAAACCAAATCCCCTCGCTCTCATCACTCAAAAAGGGGGTAAATCTGCAAATATCTTGTCAAGTCATCTCAGGATCTACAATCTCAACAAAATCCTTTCTAGTTTGGTAGGATTCTTTACAATACATGACTTCCAGATTTTAAAACGACAACACATTTCAGTCTACATACAGATCACTAACTTAGTTTATCCTATTTAACACCCCCTTCCACTGTATAAAATGTTGGTGGAATAGAGGATTCTTAAGAGTCATATTGTACTCAAATACATTGATTCTGTTTTCACTCCACATATGCCACAAAACCTGAGTTTAGCCAGCAGTTTCTGTTTATTTCAGATTTCCAGCAATCACAGTACAGGTAATTTTGCTGTTTATGGGTGCTTCATTAACGAGAATTAGCTGTCACACAATTGATGACTTTTGGATAATGCAAACTTTCTAGAGAGGTATATCGATTTCCCATAAAGCGATTTTCTAATGGTGTGAGGTCAGACAAGAACGCAACTATCGTATTATAGGAGAACTGCCTGTACTTGTTTTTAAATTCCTTTCCCACTATGTTAGACGAGCAAAGAAATGCACATGATCCTTAAGGTGTTGTCCTCTAAGGATAAGACTAGGGTTGGGCATGAAGAAAGAAATTCAATGGTATTTTCAGGCCTGGTTGCGGTTTAGTGACTCCAAATGGGCTGTGAACAGTGGTTGAGAGCAGGATTGTTTCAGCTATAATCTACCCACGAGGCCAATTTCCTCCTGCCACTTAAGTGTTTACACTCATCTGTCAAGAATCACTTCTCCTTCATGAAAACTACTAATAATTTATTATGTCACAAATTTGGAGGGGCAACAAATAATATCAAGAAACTGAAATTATGAAATGAACAGAGACAATCTCTTCCACATAAAGCTATTAACACTCCACAGAGGAAGCAAAAGGAAACATTACAAATCTAAATGAAGGCTGTTTCAACAGGTCCATGTTTGAATCTCAGCAAAATTCAAATATGCTTGTGGTCAGGATCAAACCACGTTGCTCTAACAGAATAGGAAGTTTTACCCTATCTGTCCAGAAAGGCTGAAGCCAAATACTTAAGGTCAAGTGTTCAAGATTTTAGCTTCCCAACAGTAATTCATTTGCTGCTTGACTGGGGTGAAAGTTAAAGTACTCAATCTTCTCAAGAGTATGAATTATTAAACCACCTCTACACTGATTTCTGTCATACATTAACTAAAAATATACCTCCATATGGTCCACCCATATTTCTTCCTCCATAGTTTCCACCTTTCATTGGTCCAAAATTAGAGTTCTGATGATGGTAGTTCCCAAAATCATTGTAGTTCCCACCTCCTCCAAAATTTCCTAGGACATAAAATACAGATCACCAGGTCAGTTATTTAAATCCTACATATTCTATGCCACCACAGGAAGCCTGTAATTAGTGAAGAAATTAATCTTTACTGTTGTCATCCAAATTTCACAACCACAACTCCAGTTTCATTTCTCCCCATATTAAAGGGAATGATATTTTGCTGTTCTAGTCAAAGGTCTGGGAGCCATTGACAGGTGTTCAAATTCCATTATAGCATTTAGGTAATTTAAAAGTTTAATTGAATGTGGAATTTTAACAAATGAGAGAAATGCACTGGCCATGAGACAACTAGATTATTTTTTCAAACAATCTAATTCGCTAAGGAGATATTAAAGATGTTATGCTACCCCTGCCCTATCTGGTGTAAAGAATCTCCAGATCCTTGAAAATATGATCAACTTGAACGGCCCTGTAACATGATATGGAAAGCAATCAGGTTATACTCAAACTCTGCAAAAACGAAGTCAAAGGATAAGAACAGACAAACCTCCCAGTGGCAACCTAAACATCATGCACAAAAAATATCCAGCTCATTTGATGTTGCGAAGTTATCAGGGAACACATGTTGCAATGACTAATCAAGTAAGAGCCTGACAATGGTTTACTTTGCAGCTATGTTCCTTCATCATCATCTTCTAGTGCATCCTGTTCCACCAACAGGTCAGATCCACCAAAGAGCTATAGTGGTTTACATATGTCAGGAAACTAAGGTTGAGTCCTCAATGCTGACTCCATGTTGATGTCTCATGGTTTCGGGTTAGACCATGGAAGAAACCTTTGATGTCATGTACCATTGCCCCTCAGCTAAAGAATCTGTATTTTTTCCACTTTGAGCATTAAAGGTAGCTAAAATGTAGTCAAGGTGGGGAACTTCACTCAGAGTGACTTGTTAAGATCACTGCTGTACAAAATATTCCAGTCCTAAAAGGCACAGAAGCCATTAATTACTCAATGTTGCAGTTCAGGTCCTGCCAGATCACTTGGCTGCAGGTATCATTGCAGCCTTGTTACAAATACATAGCTGAAGTCAGAGATGAAGTGAGAGTCACAGGCATTTGGTTCCATTTGCAACATTCAGAAAATGCAGCATGCATTGCCTGCATGCAGCAAGGCCACGACAGTGTTTAGGCTTAGGTTGATATGTGGTAATCAACATATGCACCACGTTAAGTGCCAGACAATGACTACTTTCAACAAGAGAATCGATTCTACCCAGAATTTTGCATTCAACAGTATCAGCAACCAGAAATTTAACCTGACAGGCCACACAACTACTGTAAATGACAACTTTACATCAAAGGCTTGGAATTTTACAGGTAACAATACTCTCCATTTACCTAGAGAAGTGTAGTTCTAACAACACACATTGCTCGCACACCAGAGAAGCAAAAACAGCCTACTTGACTAGCAACCATCAATGGTGCACCCTGCTTTATGCAAATTACAAGCAACCTGACAATATTTTTCAAATTCACCTATGGCAACCAGGGTAACAGATATACACGAGCGCCACCTGCAAGACCCTCAAGTCACACATCACCCAACTTGGAAAAAATATTGCTTTAAAAAAAATTCTGTTGTGACAAAAAGAAGTCACTATACTGTGGATGTACAACACCACATAACTGCGAGGTAGCAGCTCATTAACTCTCAAATGAATTACACATAGAATATAGTGCCTGCCTCACTCACATCCATGAACAATTAGTGTTTAAGATATACTGAAATACTTTCGTCTTTGTGAATGCAATGAATTATACAGTGGTTAGCAAATCCAGAACACAGGAACCAACGCGTGCTTTTTTTTGTCAAGCTTTCATAGGTACATATTCACAACATTCCCAAATAAACCATGATGCCCAGGATCAGTGGTTACAAATATATTTCTTGTCCTTTCATCTCATTCTCAACATGGGCAATGAGCTATATCTTAGAAGTGCCATCACATAACCAGGAAAACTTTGGAGCAGAACACTCCTGGATCACCTCCAGTTGCTGTGCAACAGTCTACTGTTATTTCCATCAAAAATTACAGTTTAACTAAGTGTCTGACTAGCATTAGCTCCAAGAAGTAAAGGCAGCCCTTGTGTTTGCTTAAGAGTTCAAAAATGGGCATTGGAAGACAGATTCTTCAACTTTTGTTTCAGGGACATCATTCCCCCCCCCGCTTCAATTAACTTCATGTCAGGTCCATTTCTATCCACCTAGAAGAATAAAAAGGTGACCCAAGGATAACTCATTCTCCAATCCTTCCAACAAGGTTCTCTTTCTACCCTATATACCCCTCCTGATATTGCAATTTTTCAGCTTTAAAGAAGCCAAATTAAATATTTGGCAATGCTATTTGAACATAAACTAGAAATACTGTCTTTCATCATTATTCTCTACAAAAGGTTGTGTATCTCAATGCACTTAAGGCTGCAGTCACTGTCATGTCAGCTACAATATCATACACTTCAGAGTGGTTTATAAAGGTGTCTCAAATTTCTTTGCAGCAGCAGCAGTAAGGTACTCACCACCATAATTTCCACCTCCGTCATAGCCACCACCATGGTTGCCAAATCCTCCACTAAATCCGGGACCGCCACCAAATCCAGGACCGCCACCAAATCCAGGGCCAAAGTTACCACCTTAAAACAGAAAACACACTGAATATCTCATCTAATTAGATCCAATTGTCAGGATAGCGAGGCAATAAGATACAAAACTCTTCAGATCTGAATGCATTCATTAAACAAATTTCCAAAAAGAAGATAAATGCAGCAGTTATGTTTGAAAGCAGAAAATAAACAAACAGCACTAACATGCAAAAATGCAGTTATTTCACACGTAATTGCTATATCATTTAGCAATTACAGTAAACGCCTTTGAAAGTTCTAAGTTGTAAGCTTAAAGCCTCAAAGAATATGATCCGATGTTCTATTAGAAAATGAAAGTGGTTTTTCTACACATCACAAATATGAAGGCAAACCAAGCACAGGGCTTCAAGTTTGACAATTTGCTGTTCAGATCACAATAGGAGCAAAAGCTATTCAGTAACGTAACTGGTCCTCTGTGCCAAAATGAACTGACACTCAGACTGAGCATTCACAGAACTCTGGGTGAGGGGTCCCAAGATTGACAACCCTTCGACTGGAAGGATTTCCCCTCATTTCTGTCTTGAACAGACAACACTTTATTCTAAGACTATACTCCTAGTGGGGCAAATATATTCTTAGCATTTACCCTATTAAGTCCTTTAAAAATTTCCTGTGTTTCAATGGTACCACCTTTCATTCTTCTAAACTCAGTTTATACCAATATTGTCTCAAGATAATCCCTCAATTGCAGGAATCAAAGTGGTCATCTTTTTGTGCCATTCCCTTTCAAGTTCTTCCCTTAGATAGAACAATCAAAACTACCAAATTTTGCTTCTACCTTGAATTGTCAGGTTGAATTTATGACCTCAAAAATCCTTTTGTAACTTCTTCTTACCTTTCCACATAACCTTAGATACATTACAAAGCTACGTTATTGCAAATCAGCCTAAATTAAGTCATCTGAAAAGCTATATATACGTGAAGCCGAAACACTTGAGATACTCACCTAGTTAGTCTGCTAAACCAGAAGATTAATCTACTGCCGGTCAGCCAATCCTCAATCTAAACAAATGGATTACTTCCAATTCTTTAAGATCTATTTTTGATCACTAAATTCTTGTCAAGCACCCTTAAGTTTGTTTTTGAAAACTCAAATACTTCCATTAATTCGACCATACCCAATCATATTGCGATTTTCTAACTCTTATTCTCATGTCCCTAAGACTTTAGCATTTTCCCAACAGTGGATTACAGGCTAACTGGCCAGTTCAACCAGTTTCCAAGAAAGGACGGAATACTAGCTAATTCCAATCCAAAGTCCGTGCTAGAGTCCAAACACCAGCAATATATCCAGTTGCATCTGACAACCCAAAGATATCGGTCATTAGCTCTAGGCGATTTGTCTTTTATTCGGATTAACTCTACAATACTAATAATATTCTTAAAGTGAATAGCTTCTCATTAAAATCTTTTGTTCTGCACCATCTCTGTAGTTTTTGTCTTCTATCACAAAGATATCAATCAATGGCACTGCTATTTTCTCATTCTCCCTTTCCTGTCCCTGACTAATGCCAACCTGCTAATTACGATAGAAGGCTTACAAGCTGTTATGAACCTAGCTATTTTAATACCATTCTCCAGTTTTCTTTATAGGCACTGTAAGTTGAAAATGGTAACAAAATGTCACACATGCTTCACCAGAGCATTATACAATATACCAGCAAGGCACATGTCACAACAGTACTTTTATGCATATTAAAAGCACAAATGCACAGAAGCAAGGCAGCAAAAATTAGCCAGGGAGTGCACTCTGGAGCTTAGGACCTCTTCACTAAAGGCATGGCCAGCAACAACGGAGCAATTCAAGATGGGAGATGTTTATGAGGTCAAAATTTGTGGGTTGGAGCACAAAGATATAGTGGACTGTAGCCATGGAGGGTTGTGAAATCCCCAAGGATGAGCATCTTAAAATCAAGTTATTGCACAACCAGGTATTAGCAATGAAGGTCACTGAACAGACGGGAGGGGAGACATCAGTATTGTTTTGGTTGACCTTAATTTTATCAAGAATAGAATGAGAAGGGACCAGTAAGGAATGTATTGGAATAGTCAAGCCTAAAAAGGTACAAAGGCACAAATGAGGGTTTTAACAAGTGAAGCGTTAGAGGCCAAATTAGGCAAGGTTGTAACTGCATGTTTGGAATCTCATTTTGAGACAAATGTAACATCAAGTTGCAAACAGACTGGCTTTGTTACAATATTCACCATTATTTCGCTAGCTGTACAGCGCAAAGAGGTTGAAACAGACAGATTAAAATCTTTAAATCCAACAAGTTTTGCAAATTGATTATGTAAACGATGCTCAAGTCTGAATTAATTACAAACACAAAAGCTGGTATTAACCCAACATTAACGTGTGCAATACACTTCCCAGCTAAATATTGTCCAGAACACCAGTTATCTTTTTTCAAAGTGTTTCCACAGAATATTTTACACCAACCCAAGTAGGCACATGGGGTCTCAGATTACTAGTTTCATCCAAAAGATGGTACCTCCAACAATACAGCACTTGCTTAACATTCCACTGAGAATTGTACAGTTGTGTTCAAACCCCTCAGTGGAATGAGTGACTCAGGCAAAGTGCTTCCTGTGCTTCTAATAGAACTACAGTTCAAATGTATTTCGTTTTTTCAAATGCTTTATCATCAGAGGTCATGAAATGCACTAAATACAGACCTTTATTTTGTTTCACTGGTTTCCTTCCAGAACTGTAAGGGCCTCCTCAGTCTACAAACATCTGGCCTATACATAAACTGCTTATTCTTACAATCGTGATTCGGTACAGAAGTGTAATTTCAAAGATTGGTCTTACAAACATTTCCCATACTCACGAAAGGCTACTTTAATGATGTCCAGCATTCTATTTCACCTTGTCTACAAATCGACTTACAAACATTACTCATTCACATAATCTCAAGACTGTCTAAATTTGCACTGATGGAAAACTGAAAAATTGTGATTGTAAGCTCCCTTCAGTTTTGAAAGCACACAATCAGGGCCCGGTGACAAACTCAAGTTCTGATCTTTTCTTTAGGAAGTCATTTCTAATATCTATTCCACATCTCCTAGCATACTTGCTAAATACCACTTGCCAATATTATGCATTTTCATCCCACTTACATTTCATGGTTAATTCCCTGACTATTAACTATTCCACAATTCATTAACTTCCACAATATCATTTGTTGTTGCTATCTCTCTCTCACATACATTATTATCTATAATGGATGCTGTTTCTCAGCTAAGTTCTTGCCAAATAGCCAATATCCAACATAGTGCCAAGTGTTCACAATAAAATGGCTGAGTGCAGAAGATACATCCCTTCAACAGGTTGCCTACACAACTCAACAACCCACAAGTAGTACATTGGCAAAATGCAGGAGGAATCCAAGGTCAGCCAGTTAGAAAGCAATACATTCAAAAAAATGGAGGGAGTAGAAGAGGTAATTGGAAGAGAAACAATGAGAAAATTTAAAAAACATACCACCTCCACCATAGCCATTGAAACCAGGGCCATCACCAAAACCACGGCCACCACCGAATCCATCTATGAGAGAAAAAGATAGTTTTAACAAGCTTAAAATAAAGACAAGTATTTGCTGATTAAAATATACAACTATATCTCCAAAGCTTACTTGGGCCACCTCCAAAGTTGCCTCCACGTCCCATAGAAAAATTGCCACCTCCACGGGAGTCACCTCTGAAGCCACCACCTGTCAATAACAATACCATGTTACTTTCATTTTGAAGTAATGCTTCTGAAAGGGGTCGCCACAAAATCAGAATTCACTTGATTGAACAAGTCGTATCACAATGTCAGTGATAATTCTCAAATTACAGGCCCGACAGTCTCACGTTGGTGGTAGGTAAATTATTGAAAAAGACTCTCAGGGACAAGACCTGTACACATTTCGAAGCAAATGGACTTACTATCGCTAGATAGCACCGTTTTATGTAGGAGGTCATGCCTCAGGATTGAGTTTTTTTTTGAGGTGACAAAGATGATTGAAGGAAAAGCAGTGATATTGTCCAACATGGAGATCAGTAAAGCCTTTGACAAGGTCCCTCATGGCGAACTGGTACAAAAGGTGAAGTCACATGGTATAACGGGTGAATTGGCAAGATGGATACAGAACTGGCTTAGTCATAGGAAACAGAGGGTAGCAGTGGAAGGATGCTTTTCAGAATGTAGGGCTGTGACAGGAATCAGTGCTGGGACCTCTGCTATTCATTGATTTGGAAAAGAAAAATGGTCTAATTAGTAAGTTTACTAACAATACAAAAGATTGGTGGCGTTGCAGATAGTGAGAATATTCAGAGGATACAGCAGGATGTATCAGTCACAGGCATGGGCGGAAAAATGGCAGTTGGAGTTTAATCCAGGCAAATGTGAGGAGATGCATTTGGCAAGGTTAAATACAGGTGAAAATTATACAGTGAATGGCAGGGCCCTTCAGAGTATTGATACGCACAGGATCTGGGTGGACCGCACCATTGAGCACTGAAGGTGGCAGCGCAGGTAGATAAGTTAGTAGAAAAGGCTTACGGCATGATTGCCTTCATTGGAAAGGAAACTGAGTATAAAAATAGACAAGTTATGCTGCAGCTTTATACAACTTTAGTTAGGCCACACATGGAACACTGTTTAGTTCTGGTGGCTACACTTCCAGATGGACATGGATGCTTTCGACAGGGTACAGAAAACATTTACGACGATGTTGCCTAGTATGGAGACTTCTAGCTATGAAGGAAAATTTGATAGAATGGATGTGTTTACACTGGAATGCAGGAGGATGATGATCTAATAGAAGTTTAAAAGGTTGTGAATGGCACAGATAAAGTGGGAAGTATGAGGCCTTCTCCCCAGGTGCAGGGGTCAATTACTAGGGGACACAGGGTCACGGTGCGTGGGGCAGGGCAGCAGTGACAAATGTGTGACAAGTTTTTCCACACCAAGGGTGTGCTGAATGCCTTGAACGCATTGCCAGATGTGGTGGGGGCAGCAGAGACAGTAAGTGGCATTCAAGAAGCATCTGGACGAATACAGGAAGGGAATAACAGGTCAGTGCAAGCTTAGAGGGCGATAGGGCCTGCTCCTGTGCTGTATTATACTTTGTTCAAAAGGGTGTGCCTGAAATTTCAACAATTCACTTACTATTTTGATTAATTGCTTCAGGAAAAAGTTCTGCAAGTTTACAAGTCAATACAGTTCAAGTCCATTGGACTGGGTCTCATTGGCAAGAGAAGAGTGGAGGCAATTCAACCTGAAGGTCGTCACCATTGAAAGAGAAGGGAGAGGGTGAGGAGGGGGATCCCTCATGGTAACCTCAGCCAATATGAGAACTGAACCCACTCTGCATTGCAAATCAGCCACCCAAACAACTGAGCTAACTGCTCCCCTGCGAGGTTAGTACTGAATCAGAGTGTTAAATGACCAAAATGTCTTGAATTGGTCAGAATACATACCTCCTCGTCCTGACCTGCTACTTTGTGCCTCCATTATTTCTTGGCGGGACAAAGCTTTTCTTACTTCGGCGTTATGTCCATTAACGTAATGATACTTTTGAACTGGAACAGATTTTTACAACAGTAGTTACAGATTTATGGCTACATGTACTGTGGCAGCTTTCACACTGGAGTATGCAACTACAAACAGAAGCTACCAACATGTCCATAAATAAGAGCAATTGATTATACAAAAATCTCTAACTCTGCAAAATATTAAAAAGATCAATTGAGTATTACTATTTACAAAGCTGTCCTACATATTCTAATTTGAGTTGATATGCTGCATTACCACAAACTGAAGTGAACTATCTCAGACCACACATTTTCTGCAAAACACTTGTCTTCAGTGTGCCATTCTCCGAAACTATCAACTTAAAGCTCAAATTTTGCACTGAACTTTCAAACTCTCACCTGTCCTGTATTCACGTATCCCTCCTAAGTTGTGGAAATCCCATGTCCTTTGCCTTATCATGGCAAATTCTCAGCAGTTTAAACTTCATTCTGGAATTCTATTCTTAGAATCCCAAAGCCTGACCAAATCTTTAATTTCTATTCTGAATGTCTCAGACTTTACAATTTATTGTTAATTTCACTTGTTACATGCCTTGATATATTGTACTTACAGCTTGTTTCACAAGTAGGACAGTGTTGCTGTTTCAGAACAAAATGTTTCCTCAGCTTCCAATTATTTTCTGTAGAGACTGCACAGGAAATGTTTTAGCCTCACTGAACCAATTCACTAATCATCATCAGGTGAAGATACAGGTGTATTCATGCGTACATGCACACACGGGCATATGGTGTTGCATGTATATGTATGGACAACAGACATGAGTGAATAGTTTGTGCAGGGGCTGGGGAATCGTACATGTGAGATTACAGTTGGCTACAGAAGACACTTACGGACTACTTTGTCCACTGGATCATGGTCATCAAAAGACACAAATGCAAAGCCTCTCTTTTTTCCACTTTGACGGTCTGTTATTACTTCAATGCTTTCAATTTTTCCATAGTTCTTGAAGTATGCTCTGAGGTGATGTTCATCAGTGTCATCTTTTATACCACCAACAAACAACTTCTTCACAGTCAAATGTGCACCCGGTTTCCCAGATTCCTAAAGGTTGTACAAAAAGAATGGTCAAATATATTCTCAAAATTAATCCAAAGCAACAAATACCATAGCATCAATGAACACCATTTTTCTGAAAAGACAAAGTTTTCAATTCTTCCAATTGTGATCTAACCAAGAACAGAATTCTTCTCGACTAAGAGGCATTCTTAGGCATTACTTTGGAGAAACTGGAAATTGAAGATAACATAACGTCAGCACCTTAAGAGAAGAACAGAGAACCATTTCTGAGCTTTGAACTTCTGACAGCAATTCACCATTGCCATGCACAATGTTTACATTATGTTATAACTACCAGCCCTTTCTGGTTAAGTGATAGCATGCTAATGTTTTTAAATTGAAAAGGTGTAAACAAGTTCAGATGTAAAAAGATAAAGAGAAAAAATGCTTTACAGATTCTTAAGTAAACTTTGTCTAATTAATAAGGAAGATCACACACTTAGATAATCAAACATCCTTGTTAGTCAACAGTCCAACTCAAAAAGCAGGAATACACAAACATGACAAATGCTGTAACTCTGATGATGTAGAATTTCATATTCAACATCTCAGTAATGAGATTGTGTGGTTTATTAGCTTGTGATACCCTTGTGGCACATAAAACTACAGAAGGCAATGACCTAAGTACGTACTTTGCAGAACACTCAAAATGAAGAGACTGTAAACATCTCTTTCATGGCCAACAGCCTTCCTTGATCAGTCAACATGAAATAAAACAACCAGAATTATTGTTAAGGCTGGTGCATGCTCCAACAATACAATGAATGCAGATGGAAGATTTCTGGCCTCTTAGAAAATCAAGGTATATGGAAAGCAGGGAGAAATCTTGGAATCCAAGATCAGGTCAAATCACAGTAAATGCCAGGGCAAGATCAATGGACTATGGAGCCCATGCCCGTTCCTATTGGGAGGGCTTACGGTGAAGAACTTGTAGTTCATTTTATTCTTTTCAAACAGAGGTTCAGATGTAAGCAAATTATTCTGGCTGCCATCATGGAACACATTATGGACAAATGTCACTTATTGATGCACTGCACAGGAAATGCATGCAAGATGCCCCATACTGCTTTTCAATTTTGATAAAATGAAGCATTAATGCTCTCATCATTGAAAGAAACTTACTTCTCTTGCAACTGCTCGTTTAGGCTCCACAACACGACCATCAATTTTATGAGGCCTAGCAGCCATTGCATCATCAACTTCTTCAGGTGTAGAAAATGTCACAAATCCAAACCCTCTTGATCGCTTGGTCTGAGGGTCCCTCATGACCTGCAAAGTTGGTTACTTGTAATTTCATGCTGCAACACTTTTGAATACAATTATAAAAACAAATATTTGTCTTTTAGAATCAAATCCCTACAGGGTGGATGGCAGTCATTTGGCCCTTCAAGTTCATGTCAACCCTCCAAATAAAAGCATCACAGCCAGACCCATCCCCGCCCAACCTATCCCTTAAATCCTGCATTTCCCATGGCTAAATCGACCTAGCCAGCACACCCCTGGACACTATGGGCAATTTAGCATGGCCATTGTACCTAACCTGGACATCTTTGGGCTGAGGGAAGAAACTGAAGCACCCAGAAGAAACCCACTGCAGACTACTGGAGAATGTGCAAACTCCACACTGTCAGCCAAGGCTGGAATCGAACTTGGTCCCTGGCGGTGTGAGGCAGCAGTGTTAACTACGAGCCACCTTTTGAACATTTGCACAATAGCTGGTGTTCCTGCATTTTAATTAATAGTCTAGACACAGTTCAAAGAGGTTCCTTTTAGGCAAGTCTCCTGAGATGCTGCTTGGCCTGCTGTGTTCATCCAGATTCACATTTTATTATCATCAATAGGTACGTTATGGTCAACTGCTGACATCTACCTGTTTGAACTTTTCCCACAGGGGCATCTGTTTGGCAAAAACAGCCGAATATTAGGAAAACAGTAGAAACTGATGCCCTAGGTTTATTGTATATTTCTTAAAAAGTATTGTTCTAAATTACCAAGGATTCTATCTAAAATACAAACACAGATGCAAACACAAATTTAAAAATGAATTTACTTCCATAAAATTTCTTGGCTATTACAGTGGACAATTTTACGCCTTCCTCCCAAAATCACATTGACAAAATGTAGGCACAATTAAACTTGAAAATTGAATATCATTGTTTATTACTTGCCTTAACAAGCACGTGGTCATTTTCCTTTTCTACTTAACTAAGTCTCACAAAGATCTGACCTGAACAAACTATACACATTTTCACAACTTACCACACAATCTGTAAGCTTTCCCCATTGCTCAAAGTGGCCTCTCAAATTTTCTTCAGTTGTATTAAAGCTAAGACCACCTATGAACAGCTTGCGATACTGCTCCTTATCCCTATTCTGGAAAAATAAATACTTTTAATTGCTTAATTTGACACAGCATTCATTCTCTTTTAATATCAAGGCAACCAGACATTTAGGAAACACATCAATGGGATTCTCTTGTAGAGTGGAGGTCAGTAGTTCTGGGGCAAAAGCTCTTGGAAGCATTTCATGATGATTTTGACAAAAAGACAATCATTCTGTCATTGTGAAGTGCTTAAAATTACCTTTGAAGTTAAACATTTGAATATTTACGTGAAAAAATATCATCATAAGCTTCCCATTGCTGGGGAACTCCTTCCATTTTTATATCACCTTGCACAAGACTGTTGGATGTGACTGCAAAATGATAGAGGTGGGTGGACATATTCCAGTGGAGCTAAGCCTTTTGACAAATCCTTTATGTATCTTACAGTGAGCAGACCCCAAACTCATCGCACAGTTGAGGGGTTATCCCTGATATATTAAAAGGATTTCTCTAATAGTGGGGGGAGAACACCAAAGATATTTAAAACAGAAGGCTTCAGGAATTTTACAAAGACAGCAGCACTTGTATCTCTAACGATCCAAATCTAAGAACACAGACCTCTCCTTCAATTATCTGTGCAGCAAACTGCTTCCTTGACATGCCGTTCTGGATGCATTTTAATTGTCTGAAATCAAAAAGATTCCAGAAGAAGTTGTGAAGCCCAAAGCCAACAATCCTTGGCCCCTGCCAAAAATTCAAGAACCTCACCAACTTATCCACCACACTTCCTATTTAACACCAAACTGAACTTTCATCCTCTATAATACTGGATACTTTCACCTATGTACTGCCCTGCTCCATTCTGATAAGATTCCAGCTTTGACCTCAATACTCCAGGAACATGCATTATTTCTCACACAGTATATAAATGTAACCTGTTACTGTTGATAATCAAGTATATATTTTTTTTTAATTCACACATGGATTAAAATTACATAAACCTGGGTTCCAAGGGATGTTACTGTTATGCCTGTGGGCTATCATACACCACGTTAGCATTAGTGAATTATCCCATTCCGTAAATAGCATACATTTGCCTTCTTCAGAATCATCTTCACCTTTCACATCTGCAGATTGCTGCAAAATGACCCCTCTGCCCAAAATATGAAGGGACCCAATGCTCACACTCTCCCTTTGTCTGCAAGAGCTGCAACACAGCTCCCATCCTTATTCTCAGGGCCACAAATACACTTGCAGCTTAATATGCAGTATCCTCCATAGGACAAGTGCAAAATAGACAAGCTCTTTACAAACATCTATGAAGAAGCATTTGCATTTATGCCACGCTATTCAAGACCACCGGGTCTCCCAAAGTGCCTTAGTCAAAGTTGATAGCCAGAGACTATTTCCCAGGGCAGAAATGGCTAGCACGAGGGGTCATAGTTTTAAGCTGGTTGGTGGAAAGTATAGAGGGGATGTCAGAGGCGGGTTCTTTACACAGAGAGTTGTGAGAGCATGGAATGCGTTGCCAGCAGCAGTTGTGGAAGCAAGGTCATTGGGGTCATTTAAGAGACTGCTGGACATGCATATGGACACAGAAATTTGAGGGTGCATACATGAGGATCAATGGTCGGCACAACATTGTGGGCTGAAGGGCCTGTTCTGTGCTGTACTGTTCTATGTTCTATGTTCTATTTGAAGTGTAGATCCTGTTGTAATGCAGGAAATTTGATAGCCAACTTACAGGCAAAGTTCTCAACATGTGATGACAACCAGATAGAACAGTACAGCACAGAACAGGCCCTTCAGCCCACGATGTCGTGCCGACCATTGATCCTCATGTATGCACCCTCAAATTTCTGTGACCATATGCATGTCCAGCAGTCTCTTAAATGACCCCAATGACCTTGCTTCCACAACTGCTGCTGGCAACGCATTCCACGCTCTCACAACTCTGTGTAAAGAACTTGCGTCTGACATCCCCTCTATACTTTCCTCCAACCAGCTTAAAACTATGACCCTTCGTGTTAGCCATTTCTGCCCTGGGAAATAGTCTCTGGCTATCAACTCTATCTATGCCTCTCGTTATACCTCAATTAGGTCCCCTCTCCTCCTTTTCTCCAATGAAAAAAAGTCCGAGCTCAGTCAACCTCTCTTCATAAGCCCTCCAGTAGAGGCAGCATCCTGGTAAACCTCCTCTGAACACTCTCCAAAGCATCCACATCTTTCCTATAATAGGGCGACCAGAACTGGACGCAGTATTCCAAGTGCAGTCTAACCAAAGTTTTATAGAGCTGCAACAAGATCTCACGACTCTTAAACTGAATCCCCCGTTAATGAAAGCCAAAACACCACATGCTTCCTTAACAACCCTGTCCACTTGGGTGGCCATTTTAAGGGATCTATGTATCTGCACACCAAGATCCCTCTGTTCCTCTACACTGCCAAGAATCCTATCCTTAATCCTGTACTCAGCTTTCAAATTCAACCTTCCAAAATGCATCACCTCACATTTATCCAGGTTGAACTCCATCTGCCACCTCTCAGCCCATCTCTGCATCCTGTCAATGTCCCGCTGCAGCCTACAACAGCCCTCTATACTGTCAACGACACCTCCGACCTTTGTGTCGTCTGCAAACTTGCTGACCCATCCTCCAAGTCATTAATAAGAATTACAAACAGTAGAGACCCAAGGACAGAGCCCTGTGGAACACCACTCACCACTGACTTACAGGCAGAATATTTTCCTTCTACTACCACTCGCTGTCTTCTGTTGGCCAGCCAATTCTGTATCCAGACAGCTAAGTTCCCCTGTATCCCATTCCTCCTTACCTTCTGAATGAGCCTACCATGGGAAACCTTATCAAATGCCTTGCTGAAGTCCATATACACCACATCCACATGTTTGTGATTTTGACAAAGAACGTATATTAACCAGGAGTAATTCTATGGTTGTCTCTCAAGAAAATACCCCACTTTATTTTCAAACATCTGACAGGACAGCCAGCACCTATTTAACATCACATTAAAAAAAGTGGTATCTCTGGCAGGTTAAGACTCCCCGCTGGAGCATCAGCCTGATGTGATGCACACAAGCCCTATAAATAGGACTTAAAGCCAGACCTGGGATTCCAAAGCAGGCATGTAAAATGCAACTCATTAAATACACAAATTTCTACTTTTGGTCTTCTATACAGTTCAATGTAACAAGATTAAGAGAACAGTGTTGTAATTCTACACACCTCAGCCCTCTGGCCACGGGGATTTACAACTTCAGTAGGAACTGCTGCTCATGTAGGGTGAATGTTGTCAGCACTTCTCAGGCATCAGTGAGAAGTGCATCATGGAGGCTTACAGTTGATGCAAAAACCCTCCAAACTACTGTTTTTGCACACCCCCCCCCCCCCAAATCTCCTGCAGTTTATTCTCTCTTGGTAGGTTTTTCTGATGCTTTTTAATCCAATCTATCTCAAGTCATCTTCCCCCAAGACGTTTCTGAAATCACCTTTCCTATACAAAAGAACCAATTTACCCACTTTACCTGTCACCTTCCAGGAAGGCTTTTTAGTCTCTACAATGATTCAGAACTGCATAAAACACTAAGTGCTCATTCTATAATTGCCTTCAGCAACTCCCCTGCAAAGACAAGTGTGTGTGTGCTGAATTTTTTTGGTATTGAAAAGATTCAAACCTTCTAGATGGTATAGTAAACGTAACGCAAATATGGAACGTTTGAGATTACCGTTTATTAAAAAATCGGGTTCAATCCTGAAATGTTAGTGAACATTCAAACTTCTCAAGAAGCAAGACAAGTCTCTCTTTAGATATCAACGGACGAGTTGACATAAAAAAACTGCTGTAAAATATCGAGAAAGACCCGAGAAGCGCAATATCCCCCATATATTTCACCTACACTCGACTCCTGCTTCCCAGTAGCAACGGTAAAGCCCGCAAACAGGCTGCGATTACCCACCATTTTCGGCGCGGCATCCCCATTTGCTTCTATCACCATAGGATCTCAAATCAAACCTTTCAAAATTGTACACTGAAAAAAATACGCTACGCCACCCTCCCCAACCCTCATTTTTTCTATCCCTTACCTCCATCCTGCTCGAAAAAATAATTTTTAAATAAAAATGCTATACTTCAACTCAAGCGCTTCGTAAACAACGCTATATCGATAAAAAATTGCGTTATATCTAAAGAAAAACGAGTAAACAGACAAGCTGTGACGCACAGCCTCCTCGACACAGCCACCACCGTCGCCGCTCAATTTTCTAGAACCTTCTCTCAGTCCTACAAAATGGCCGTTCGTTAGTCACGTGACGCCAAGTTGCCAACGGCAAATTTGGTGACGAAACCGGACGAGGATCGAAAAAGATTTTCCGAAAATAAAAGAAAATTTGTTTATAGTACAGATCTGAAAAATTATTTTTAAAAGAAGTATCACCCTTAATTGAACACACTAATTAAGCCTCAGGGGCTTCTAAGGGAAAAAGTCGAAACAGCTTCGGGTATGACGCAATTTAGAAATCGAATTTTTAAGTATATCGCAGACATTTTTGTTTCGTGGGACATTATCGTTTTTTCAGTCAATATTCGGTTGAATAGTTCAATACAATCTGCCAAAATAATTTCCTAAAAGTGATTCTTGGTCACGTGACGGGCGGGTGGGCTGGCTCCGAAATGATTAGTGTTTCGATAAGGACTGTATTTTTTTTATTTAAAAGATCTAGGTTTGGTTCTGTGCCTCGTAGGCGTGTACTCGTGAATAGTTTATGTTAAGTTATTCGATAAATTTTGGAAAACGGAGGGAGTGCTGGTTGGAGGTGTGCGCAAGCGCGTTGTGTCAGCGCGTGTTTTGGCGGGACCGAGTGAACCTCAGAGAGGGAGAGGGAGAGGGGGAAAAGAGAGAGGAAAAAAAAGTGGAAAAGAAAAATAGAGAGACAGAGGGCGGGCAGTCCGGACAGCCAGCGGAGCACATCAGGACTGAATTGGGCAGGTAGGGCAGGCAGCAGCTAGTGCGCCAGCTAGCCAGCCGATCAGTGCTTCACTCTTACTTCCATCCGCTGACTCGTAGTGAGCGCGGAGTGCGGGCCTGGTAGCACTGCAGAGCCGCTCGAGAGCAATCAACCAACAAGCTGATTTTTTTTTTAAAACTTCCATCTCAATCGAGTCGGGTACACCAAAATTATCTAGGCCCAAACTCCTGGCCAGTGGCGGGAGCGAACGGAAGTCCGTGTAACAATCCAAGGAGGCCGTGGTTCATTTGTTTTGGTCGTGAAGGTTTCTAGGACTTGTGAACTCTCTGCCTGCCCCTGTCGGGTGGGTGGCGAGGTCGGGTTTCAACCTGTAAACTGGGGGGAAATGCACCTTCTTTGATTCATAGACCTAAGAGATTGACATAAACTTTTGTTAACAATTGCCTTGGATTTTATCTTCTGTCGCTGTTCCTGCGCCGGTTATTTATTTAAGGTTGAGGTAATGAGTTAAAAGGTAGTTTAAATGAGACTCCAATTCCTTAATGTGCGGAAGTCTTTGTGTTTTAATACTGTAAATATCGGTGTTTAGTTATCAGTTTGTAACTGGCATTTTTTTGTGATTTAATAGGATCCTTGTATGTGGAAATTCAGGACTTGAACCTTAGCATTCTTACGAAGTGCGCATTCTTTATTTTTCATTATGAAACGATTCTTTGCTACTGTCGCATTTTTTTAGTCTGGTCGTTGTGGTATGAGGAGGGGGTTGGAAACTAGGAAGATGTAAAATGGTGACCTAGTGTTCCTTAATGTTAGATGTTTTATATATGTTAGATAATTTTGAATTCAAAGAGTAAGAGTAGTTTAATGTTCTTGGTTTTTTTTATTGCTGTACTTTAACTTTTTAAAATCTGGCTTAGAAGTTTGTTTTTTTAAAACAATTGGGATTATTAGATAGAAGTCTGTAATTTGAATCAAATGCTACACAAGAGCAAGTAATTACATTGGAATTGGTTTGTATTTTTGCTTTTGGAATGTTTATGTTCATATGACTGATCATGATTAGGTTGGTATAACCTTTGCCATCTTGCACTATGTATCCCTTTTCTATTTAAACGTATTTCTAATTTAAACACATTTTCAAATAGTTACTATCATGTTTACTCCAAAATGTAATGTTTGAAATGCTGACTTTATACATGTGAGCAATTGCTGATTATTCTTTCCTAGGGGCTTGAGTAGGCGGATACAAAGTAGAAGATGACCACGGTTGAAGATTCCTTTTTTTCTCCTATTAGCCTTGTTTCTACTAGTGAGTTAATCCATGTTTACAAATAATAAAAAGAAAATGCATCATGTTATATCCCATTTACAGTATTTAGCCATTTGACCATATTTAAATTAACAAATTAAAATTTGTTCATATACTCCTAGGCCCCAAACAATGAAAATCTGAGTTCCTGTTGTGGTCCCAGGTGTGCCATTCTGACTTCAGAATGAGGTTAACAATTTATCTTGGGACACAGACTTTTCAACACACAATTGACACTCTTCAGCAGATAGTTATTGTGCCACTTGTGATGTTGGAGTTGATTAAAAGAGTTACAAAATGGCAGATTTTTATAATTGTGAATTAAGGATCTGCTGAAATCAAACAAAAAAAAACTTCAAATTCTCATAGTCAGCAGCTGGATAAGGACCCTGCATAGAGCTAGTAAGTGGGGAATATCATGGATGTGTTCAGTGGAGCTAGGAAAAAAATGCTCATTTATATATTAGATTTGTTATTGGAACCTAAATATGCTAAATATCCTTGCAGTAATGTGTCTAACAAAAACATCTTGTGAAATATTTGTCTGAAGTTGCAAGCTTCTGCAAATATGCTCTCCTAACTTCTATCTTGACAGTAAAGCAACTTCTGCAATGTGGTGGTACGTTACAGTTTACTCCATGCTTGGGTTGTTACGATAAAATGCACTCCTGTGTGCATTTTGTAGTTTGGAGGTGTGAATGATAGGCACATGATGGTAGCGGCTCCAAAGTTCTTTCCATTACAGGGCTGACGAGGAGTCTTTCCCATTCTAACTGCTTGTTGGTGTATGCTGCTGGGATTTAAGCAAGTAATGCTGCTAATGTCCCAAAGGACCATAAAGCTGCTCCCTCATTAGAGAAAGGTGACTGATAGGTGACTTTAGCTTGGGTCACTATGTATTCGTGACCTTAACCATTGTGGAAATTGAACGAAGATGGTGTTGTTCTCTATCACATATCAGCCATCCAACCAAGTGAGCTAACATACTCTCTGGAGAAATTTACAGGGTGACATTCAATCTGTTTGGCCATTTTATGATTATTCCTTTCTTAGTCATTTAAGTTCTGGTGGGATCATTGAAGCTAGGATTTCTAGCCTAGAGGCAGAAATGCCACCCATTCCACCATGTTTACCTCCTTTGAAAGCTGTACCTAGTTTTGGACTGAATTCAGCAGTGAAACTCTTCTCCACTTGCCCATTTTACTTTTGTACCGTGAAGTTCTAAACTGTAGTCAAAAAAATGTCATTGTGAATAATGGAAATCTGAAATTTAGATCTGCGTATTTTATAAGTTGTTTGTTTCGCAGCAAGATTACTTTAAATCCCTTCTACCCAAGTATGGCCAATACTAAAAACAAAAGTTTGCTACTGTAATTTCATAAAATGTGAATGATACAATTGAATGATTATACTTGGCTATGGAATCAACTGTTGACAAACCAGCATTTAATATTTTCTCATTATTGCACTTTTTTTTGTTGAACAGAAGGCAGATAAATTTATTACCTACCCAATTCCTTCACAACTCAGTTTAAATTAGTTTTTAAAACTTGAAGGGATAGGAGTGTTGTTGAAATGCTTTTGTTGGGTTTAATCATTAATGACAAAGTGATAATATTTATTGATTGTAGTAATGTTTTGATTTCAGGATACCCTATAGGGCATAAATTCTGACACTTTTTTTTCCTTTTTCCACTGCTACCCTCAATCTCTATTGCTAGTTTGCAGATTTGAAAATGCTTTCCTGTGTCTTGCTCAGACATTTATTTGTGTATGATCCTTAAAGTTTTATATTCACAAACTGGAAAAGGGAATTCCTAGCTAAACTTAATTTTGTTCCTTTTAATAATAATGTGCACACCAGGGTTGTGAAGACCTCATGCTCTTTGCCCATCTTAACCCAGAGGTACTCAAATCAGTCATATATTTTAGTACTGGCTATCTGAATGCACTTCTATCCTCAGACATCTGATTTGCCTGGTGCATCTATTTGATGCATGAGTGTATTGAGCCAGTGAAGAAATCTCTTCGCCATTTTCAAAAAAAAGTTAAGCGGTCACCAGGGTTTTTTTCACTCCCATTATTGTGTCTGTGTGTGAGATATTTGGACAGTCGTAAGGCAATAGTATTTTGTCCATTTTGGTTTTTAGATGGAAAGGAGAGGAACAGGCTTTGTAACTATTGCAAGGTAAATTGCAGCAAGTTATTTCTAAGTCACCTTCGTACTGAGTTAGCGAAATGGTTTTTAACTTTTTAAGACTGTGGCATCCTAGAGAAAGGGAATCTCTCAGATGAATTTAGTTCAGTTCCTGCTGAACGTATGTATGCATTCATACTTGTTTGCAACTCCTACTGCAATCAGTATTTGCCTGTATGGTCAGATTTTCCTCCTTAGCCCAGGGGCACTACCTGGAAACTTCTCATGCCAAGCACGAGAGAGATTGAAGCATTTTCTCTCCTATTTCCACATTGCTTAATTAAAGCAAATGCGCTAGCGTGGTGACTTAAAAAATAAAATGAAATTGTAGTTGGAATCTTAGTAGTTCAATAGGTTAGACAATCTCCTTTTGCATTTCAGAGTTTGGCAAACCTAAGATTGTTTAGATGACAATGCCATTTATTATCAAAAGGGTTAGTCTTTCATAACGGGCACAAATCCTTGTACATTGGCTTAGATTTTGATACTAATTCTATGGGAGTAATTGTGGACTCTTGACTTTTCACACCATCCCAATTGCTGTTGCAAATCTCTTTACGGTACTTCTAACCAATTGCAGGTGACGTACAATGGATAAAGTAGATTTACAAAGCAACTAAATTGTTCAACAACCTATTTTTCTTTTAAAAGAACTCACTCAGAAGACCATTTCTAAAAGTCTTTTTTTCTGAATTGAACCCTAATTTTCCCCAGAAAATAATCTCATGTATATTTTCCTTATGCCCTACAAATCGGCTTGTCTTGAAATCTTAAAAATGGTAACAGAGGCTGGTGCTGGCACTTTTCGAGAGCCAGGGCATATATTTGTCGGCCTTTGATTCTGCAAGATTTTATTCTAGCTGCAGCTTTATAATCCAAGCTAGTAAGGGTGCATCTGTGAGTTGACTGTTTTGTTACCTTTGTGCATGGCTCTGTTAACTGCAACAGATTGGATTTTGCCCGTCTGTAGGGAGGTTTTCGAACATTTCCCCTTCAGCTTCATGTCTCCAGAAGAATTCAAAGTTGCCACTGATTCTGAATTTTTCAGGATGTTCTGAAGTAAGTATAAGGATGGCATTTCAATTTTTGAGCAGAAGCGCAAAGAAATCGTGGTTTAAAGAAACTTGAGCTTTACATCTAAATTTCTTTGAGCTTTCGTGCCATCTCTAAGACTTCTGTTGGAACCCTCTTTAGCTCACTAACACAGCTCCATGCCATTCATGTGAAATCATCTGAATTGCTGCGTTGATGGTAAATCTGAACTGGTTGTACATTTACCTTCAATTTTTAAACCAGCAGCAATTAACCCAGGTCATTGCTCCTTTTTCTTTCTTGTTTTGGAATTTGTTTTCCTTTTCTATTGAGACCTGCGTTCTGAATATTTGAAAGCATTTTATGATCTCTGAGCCACATTGGGAAGTTTCTAAAATTACATTAATCATGTCAGGCATATATTTAAGATTTCATGATTCGATTTAATAAAGTTTGCATTGAGGCCTATACTCTTCAAGTCCTGATTTTTTTTCACTGACTGACCTCTGCTTGCTTGTGTTTGTTTTACATTCTGTTTTCAATTAGGCTTTCTGAAATTTTGACATGGTGATTGTTAGCATGGAAAGTGATGCAAACTTTGCTATAACTTAGCCAGCTATGCTGTTTCATGAAATTCTCATTTTTTTCATGTGAATTTTTTTTTAATTGAAAGTGATCCTTGTATGCTAGTCTTTCTGGGGAACTGTTAAAAGCCAACATCTTTTTGAGGATTAGTGTTCCTCTTCATCCTGTGTTTCAGTTTGGATTATTATTATTTGTGGATGAGTGAAAGGAGAAGATTTTAGCAGTATATACTCAGGTTAGGTACTCAGCTGCTAACCAGGATGTTGAATTCAAATTCCACCTTGGCAAATAGGGAAATTGAATTCAGTAAATCCGGTTGGTTCTTGGCCTGTACAATTTTTTTTGTTCTTTTTAAAATTGAACTGATTGGATATCTTTTATGGCGTTGACTCACCACTATTTTCTGAACTGTCTTGCGTGTCATTGGCACTTAATGGTAAGTAGTAAGAATAAATAATGACGCTTCATGTTGCTGCATCCTAAGGTATTTTGGAAAGTAGCACCAGTAACCCAAGCAATACATGGACTTATTGGTTTAAAAACTATACTCTATAAAATAGGAGTTCTACACTTCTAATCGATCTTTTATTGGAAAGATCAATTGCAAATCTTTAATCAGGTTATGCAGCATTTTTGAAAGCCTCCAAATTACAATGCTCCATATGACTTTAATTGTATACCTTTTAAGGTATTAGCTTTTTAAATGTTTTAGTTTTTATTGCCATGTGGTAATAATGCACTTTTCATATTTGGAACTTTGTTGGCTATTTGATTAAAGATGGGTATGGTATTGATAACGTTTTAAAATTGCTCAGGTACCATGTGATTATTTCAATTTCAGTTGGCCATATTTCGCTTTGGGTTGGAGAAAATAGAATTATTTAACACAAATCAGGAATGAAGCCATGCAGAATTAATGCTAGTAGGCAGATCTATGTCCTAGGTGCTGCACCTTATTGTACTTGAACCTTGAGGTGTGCGTGTCATGTGACTAGGTGCAAAATATGCACAAGTAGTCATGTCCCTCAGTGGTGTTCTGCTCCCTCCAAGTTTTGACCACAGTTTTGTAAAGAATTTTATTTTTTTGAAAAAACACTGTCGACATGCATAGGTATGTTTTGAGGATAGCAGTCTCTGGATGCAATGTTTAAAAATGGGTGGAGGGAGTGCAGTTGAAAATGATGCACAATCCCAATCAGAGAGACCAATTGAGGAAGAAAACCTCAACATTTCAAAAGTACGTAAAAATGCATTTGAGGTACTATAATCTGCAAGAGTGTAAACCCATAGTTGGAAACTGAATAGACACTTTGTTTGGAAGCAAACGCACAATAGGCTGTGAATAGCTTCTTTCTGTGCCACAAGTTTTGTTTTGTGAAGGCGTTTATGAATTTTGCAAATATCTTGGAAAAGGTTAATGTAAAAATCGACAAATCACTTCAATTCTCAATTAACAGATGCTTTGGATGAAAAGAACATCTTAGCTCAGCTTTGCCTTTTTTTTGCCAACTGCTAAGCCTCCTTGTACAGCGCCTCAAGTGATGTGTTGACCATGTTCTTGGAGATGCGT
Organism: Stegostoma tigrinum; assembly: GCF_030684315.1. NCBI lineage: Eukaryota > Metazoa > Chordata > Chondrichthyes > Orectolobiformes > Stegostomatidae > Stegostoma > Stegostoma tigrinum. The sequence continues at coordinate 56,517,303 of NC_081355.1, forward strand.
GTACTGCAATATTCGTGCAAGCATTTAAACATGTAAAAGCACTTGGCTGTACGACTTAACAACTGCAGCATGTGAATTTGAATGCTGTTGGTAATCCTGTATCAAGGATGTATAAAATTTTGGCTGGCCTACAAAGTGAAAAACTTTATTGTTTGCTCACTTTTTTTTGTACCATCATGAATAATACATGGTTCATACATTAGGATGTCTGATTAATGGGGAAGACCAGTTTTTGTTTTTTTGAAACTCCAAATGCTGGCCTTAACTTGGACTTCTTTGTAAGATAAAGTAGCATCGGGAATTGAGAATAATCAGGTATTACTTGTTTTGGTTTATCATCTATTTGTAAATTTCAATGTTAATATTTACAAATTGATTTGAGAACTGTTTTTGTTTGCTTTATCGTGTCTTCTTTTTTCCAGACAAAATGGGAAAGAAACAAGGTAGCAAGACAAAAAAATCTGAAGATGTTCAACCTGAAGAATATATTGTCGAAAGAGTGTTAGACAGAAGAGTAGTACAAGGAAGGGTTGAATACCTTTTGAAATGGAAGGGTTTTACAGAGTAAGGAGTTTTACTGCACAGGCAACCTATTTCATTACTTTTCTGACCCATTTCTGTTTGAATGTTAGATGGTGATTTATTTTGTGAAAATCAAATCAAATCAAATCTACCAAATCTTGAGTTGAAATAGCAATTGTGTGTTTGATAACACACTTATAAAATATCAACATCATGGCAGCCATTTTAAGGTGCCATTAAATTTGGAAATTGCTTCTCCTGACTGAATAAATGAGGCATAGATGTGACTACGTATTGACACTAGTTTTAGGTGGAAGAAATTCTGATATATGCTGTAGCATCTGGTGCTGTGAAATCCACTCCTTTTGTGTTCACAGTGCTGAGAACGAGCAAGTGGGCATAAAACTGTTTTCAAACCTTTTTTTTTCCCCCCTTGTTTTAAACGTCCACAGATTGCCAGCAGTTGAGTTTTTGGTTTGTGCTGTGCACATTATCCAATCACAACAGTTAACACATCATGTTTGACACAATTGATGTTGGTAGCATTGGGTATTGAGCTGATTGTGTTGACAATTAAGTTACAGTGCTGTGATCAAAGACTGCTTAGCCATTCCTTATATACTAATGTGAGACCTGACCTGTATTATCTAATCTTAAAAGGCTGACTCCTTTAGCTTATATTCCTTAACTCTGATCAAATACTGGATATTTGTGTTTTTGGTGTTCCAGGATGCAGCATGATTCAGTTTGTTTGGTCAGCTCTTGTGCTGTATTTACTGCGTAGCATGGAGTATACTGCAATCCAGAACCACCAAACAACATAATTACTGCTGCGAGTTGAATTTGAGTAGATTCTAAATCTAAGTGGAGATGAATGTTGACAGATTTGAGTTTTTCCATTGTAGTTCTGTAATAGAACGTCTTTTGAAGAGAAAGGGAAGGAAAGCAAGATCGTGCTGCAAACCTGTGCCATGTAACAAATAAACTACCCTATTTGGAGCATTACATAAATTGTTACTGATTACAGAGTGCTATTTATAAAAAATATACTTGGATTTGGTCAGCTCCTTTCGCAGTATTCAACGAGAAGCTTAACTCTCTTGTGCTGTGGTTACTGAGTATAACAGTTATTGCCAGTTAGTTGTAAAGTACATATAATTCAAACTAATGATTTATTAACAAAATGTGCAACATAATAGGATTTATTACTAGTCTTTTTCCTGTATCCACTTTTACATTTGTTAGTTCTTTGGAAGAGCTAGCATCGGGTGTCAATAGAAAGATTTGCTTGTGTATAAATGTTGTCAGCTCTGTGTAGTTAAGTGTTCTGTGCTTTCTTTCTGTGGCTGATTTTTATTAGCTTTTGTGCTAATTATGTTAAATGGAGTATTCTGACTAAACACTAGCTCAATTCTGTTCTCACATGAACCTGTTTCAGTGCTGACAATACATGGGAGCCGGAGGACAATTTAGATTGCCCAGAGTTGATCCAGGAGTTTCTGGATTCCCAGAAGGCTACCAAGGAGCGTACGGATGGATTCAAAAGAAAATCTGTCTCTGAAAGTGAGGGTGAAGAAAACAAGCCAAAAAAGAAAAAGGATCCAGTAAGCCACTGTCTTCAGTTTGATGTTTCCTGAACTTTTTCAGCTGAAACAGCTTTTATTTAATTTTACAACAAGGCTGTGCTCAACAATAGTCTGACAACAGAAACCAATGATAATAGTGTAGCAAACAGCAGCTTTTTCTCGCATTAGAAGTCAAGCAAGAGCATTGCTCCCTGGCTACTAGTTCACTTGTGTCTAGTTGCTGATCATGTTAAAAGTAGCTTGTCTCAATACATTTGGGGCCTTAATCATTTGCTTATTCCCATTCCACCCTAGCAATAAGAAAGTGTCAATTAGGAAGAATGTAGCAGATGGTATAAATACAGGCTGCGAGTCTATTGCCAATTTAAATCAAATTGCCACCTGCCTGAACCTCAACTTAGAGATAAATTTGATTTTGTAGCAAAATGGAAATAGCTTGGTGAGTAGAATTTTTAGGGGCTGCCAGCATTTTCACATTTGAAATTCTACATAAAACACAAGTTTAGAATGACTATTAGGTTATCAGAGGGAGTCAACTCATTTTTTAAATTGTCGAGTTTTGTTTAATTTCCTACAGTAGTCCAAATGATTTAAATAAATTTGATTGTCAGTGGATCCATTTAAGGGACATCTGTGGCAAGTGATAATGTCCTTACCCAGGACCAGGAGACCTGTGTCTGTGTTCAAGTCCCACCTATTCCTGAGGGATGTAATGACATTTTTGAGCATGTTGATTAGAAAAATAGGTTAACTTTTTTTTAAAAAAGGCACTTATAAGCACTCTTCTGGCACAGTGATATTGTCCCTACCTGTGGTTCAGGAGGCCCGGATTCAAATTTCATCTGCTGCATGTGTGTAACAGTATATCTGAACCGCTTGACTGAAAGTATCCAGATGCTGTAATAGAGGACCTTTTTCATTTTGTTATAACTAAATGTTAAAAGACAAAGAGAAGGAAGTAAAGTTAAAGTGCTCTAAAGCCGCAGAGGGCATGGCTTCTGATGAAGGGTCTAGGCCCGAAATGTCAGCTTTTGTGCTCCTAAGATGCTGATTGGCCTCCTGTGTTCATCCACTCCACAGTTTGTTATCTCGGATTCTCCAGCATCTGCAGTTCCCATTATCGCAATGGTCTTTGGGAAGGTTTTATAAGGTCTGTGGAAGAAAGTAATGCTGTGATTGGGAGGTAGGGGGAAGTTTGTGCACTGGTTAAAATAATGGGATTGCCTGAGGGCACCTGTTTTCAGCTTGTTGTGTTGGGGCTGGACTCCCAATCGGGGAAGATGGTTATGATCACTTGGTAAAATTTTACAGTTTCATTCATAATGACTCTAAGCAACTGTGAAAGTGAGAAGCTACTGCTGCTGAGATGGAAAATGCATTCACAATACTGGATGTGATGAATGGATTTTATAGCCAAGGATCAAAGATGCCAAAGTTTTGCCAGGACTGGTTCAGTCTGAGTATGTATTCCGGATAACTTTGATGTTTATGTATGCCAAGTTACAAGTTTAGTTTTCCTGACATTCAGACGGAAAAGCTAATGGCTAATGATGACATTAACTTGGAATATGGCTGGATATCATAGGACAATATCCAGAAATGTGTCCTCCTCATGTGATTGGATATGTCCTTTGCAACTTATTTTCTGTTGCCTAGCTGGTTGGATCCTACACTCTAAAATTTCCTCTCCAAACTGCTCTGCTTTATCACATCCTTCATTTATGACCTGCAAATTTTTGCTCAAGTTTGTTGACAATTTTTCATACATCCTCCCCTTGTTTGGGGCCAATTTTTGCTTCCCATGATCTGTTTCTTCCCTCCTCTCCCTGCACGCCCCTGCCTATGCCGCCCCCCACAACCTCCAAAGAAAATCAGTGCAAGTTTTTCTGGATGTTCCTTTGTTAGAAGGTGGCTGTGCACTTACATAATTTCAGAAAAGGTTTAAGGATGGATTCTGTATTGTAGTGACTGTGTTCATGAAAAGAATCTGTTTGTTTACACAGTGGGAAGTGAGTCACAAGGGTAGTCCACAGAATGCATGTAGAGGTGAAGAGTTCTTGCACAAAATGACAAAATATTGGCAAAAGTTGAAAATTGTGAAGACAAATCACTAACCCCTAATGTGTATAGAAAATTCCAGGAGGCTGACTGCATCCAACATTGCAATGGGGAATGAAATTGAATAGTTTGCTCTACGTGAAGTATTGGAAACATGATGTGCAAATCTGTTTGGTAAGGGATATATGTTAAACATGGTACCAGTAACACTCCCTTGCCCTTATAAAGGTGCCATGTGATCATCTTATCAGTGTTAGTGACCATATAGTTAGGGGACCGGTGGCTGAAATGGGGTGGAATTGAAGGAACTACATGGTTGTTATGGAAAAGTTAAGTTTGGACATGGTAAGCAAAGGTGAAATGAAATACAAGTCATAGTAATTGGGGATTAAGCAAAAGTGGGTGAGCAAAGGTGAGATGTTTATTGCATTGTTAATCTCAATAGCAAAATTCATGTGGTCTTTCTGTTCAAAGGTGATAGAAGAAAGAGAATTTTGTGAGGTATACAGTCAATTAACTGGTATCTGCCCCTTCAATTCTGAAGGTAATGCACTGTTCGACATGGTTAAAGTAGATCAGATGATCATGGACCAGACTGGTTGGTTGTGTACTCCAGCTTGAAAACCCCAGATTGAGAGAAGAAAAATGGAGGGATATTAGAGAAGAATATTACAGTGTGAGAAGATCTTCAAAAGCAAAGATGAGATTAGATGAAGAAAAGTTGGGGTGTCAGAATATGACGGAAGTTTAAGAAGTGTAGTTTTTTTATTTATTTAGTGAACTGACCAAATTTTCTTCCCATGTGTGCACTCCTGCCACTACTGAGGATGGATGGTAAAGGTTAGAAATGGCTTTGGTCTGTTTGAGATCTTGGAAGTGGTGATCTCTTGTGATGGCAGGGTCTGGGCATTTAGGAGTGATAATGGGAACTGCAGATGCTGGAGAATCCAAGATAATAAAATGTGAGGCTGGATGAACACAGCAGGCCCAGCAGCATCTCAGGAGCACAAAAGCTGACGTTTCGGGCCTAGACCCTTCATCAGAGAGGGGGATGGGGTGAGGGTTCTGGAATAAATAGGGAGAGAGGGGGAGGCGGACCAAAGATGGAGAGAAAAGATAGGGGGAGAGGAGAGTATAGGTAGGGAGGGGATAGGTCAGTCCAGGGAAGACTGACAGGTCAAGGAGGTGGGATGAGGTTAGTAGGTAGGAGATGGAGGTGCGGCTTGGGGTGGGAGGAAGGGATGGGTGAGAGGAAGAACAGGTTAGGGAGGCAGAGACAGGTTGGACTGGTTTTGGGATGCAGTGGGTGGAGGGGAAGAGCTGGGCTGGTTGTGTGGTGCAGTGGGGGGAGGAGATGAACTGGGCTGGTTTTGGGATGCGGTGGGGGAAGAGGAGATTTTGAAGCTGGTGAAGTCCACATTTGATACAATTGGGCTGCAGGGTACCCAAGCGGAATATGAGTTGCTGTTCTTGCAACCTTCAGGTGGCATCATTGTGGCATTGCAGGAGGCCCATGATGGACATGTCATCTAAAGAATGGGAGGGGGAGTGGAAATGGTTTGCAACTGGGAGGTGCAGTTGTTTATTGCGAACCGAGCGGAGGTGTTCTTCAAAGCGGTCCCGAAGCCTCCATTTGGTTTCCCCAATGTAGAGGGAGCCACACCGGGTACAATGGATGCAGTATACCACATTGGCAGATGTGCAGGTGAACCTCTGCTTAATGTGGAAAGTCATCTTGGGGCCTGGGATAGGGGTGAGGGAGGAGGTGTGGGGGCAAGTGTAGCATTTCCTGCGGGTGCTGGGTGTGGTGGGGTTGGAGGGCAGTGTGGAGCGAACAAGGGAATCACGGAGAGAGTGGTCTCTCCGGAAAGCAGACAAGGGCGGAGATGGAAAAATGTCTTGCGTGGTGGGGTCGGATTGTAGATGGCGGAAGTGTCGGAGGATGATGCGTTGTATCCGGAGGTTGGTGGGGTGGTGTGCGAGAACGAGGGGGATCCTCTTTGGGCGGTTGTGGTGGGGGCGGGGTGTGAGGGATGTGTTGCGGGAGACGCGGTCAAGGGCATTCTCGACCACTGTGGGGGAAAGTTGCGGTCCTTGAAGGACTTGGACATCTGGGATGTGCGGGAGTGGAATGCCTCATCGTGGGGGCGGAGGTGGAGTAATTGGGAATAGGGGATGGAATTTTTGCAGGAGGGTGGGTGGGAGGAGGTGTATTCTAGGTAGCTTTGGGAGTCGGTGGGCTTGAAATGGACATCAGTTACAAGCTGGTTGCCTGAGATGGAGACTGAGGTGTCCAGGAAGGTGAGGGATGTGCTGGAGATGGCCCAGGTGAACTGAAGGTTGGGGTGGAAGGTGTTGGTGAAGTGGATGAACTGTTCGAGCTCCTCTGGGGAGCAAGAGGCGGTGCCGATACAGTCATCAATGTAACGGAGGAAGAGGTGGTGTTTGGGGCCTGTGTAGGTGCAGAAGAGGGACTGTTCCACGTAACCTACAAAGAGGCAGGCATAGCTGGGGCCCATGCGGGTGCCCATGGCCACCCCCTTTGTCTGTAGGAAATGGGAGGAATGGAAAGAGAATTTGTTGAGGGTGAGGACGAGTTCGGCTAGGCAGATGCGGGTGTCGGTGGAGGGGGACTGGTCGGGCCTGCGGGACAGGAAGAAGCGGAGGGCGTTGAGGCCATCTGCATGCGGAATACAGATGTATAGGGACTGGATGTCCATGGTGAAAATGAGGTGTTGGGGGCCAGGGAATTGGAAGTCCTGGAGGAGGTGGAGGGTGTGGATGGTGTCACGGACATAGGTAGGGAGTTCCTGGACCAAAGGGGAGAAAATGGAGTCCAGATAGGTGGAGATGAGTTCGGTGGGGCAGGAACAGGCTGAGACAATGGGTCGACTAGGGCAGGCAGGTTTGTGGATTTTGGGAAGGAGATAGAAACGGGCTGTGCGGGGTTGGGGAACAATGAGGTTGGAGGCTGTGGGTGGGAGGTCTCCTGAGGTGATGAGGTCATGAATGGTGTTGGAGATGATGGTTTGGTGCTCGGGGGTGGGGTCATGATCGAGGGGGCAGTAGGAGGTGGTGTCTGAGAGTTGGCGTTTGGCCTCGGCGATGTAGAGGTCAGTGCGCCATACTGCCACTGCGTCACCCTTGTCTGCGGGTCTGATGGTGAGGTTGGGGTTGGAGCGGAGGGCTGCCTGTTCTGCAGGGGAGAGGTTGGAGTGGGTGAGAGGGGTGGAGAGGTTGAGGCGGTTAATGTCTCGACGGCAGTTGGAGATGAAGAGGTCGAGGGAAGGTAGGAGGCCTGGGGGTGGTGTCCAGGAGGAGGACTTGTGTTGGAAGCGGGCGAAGGGGTCAGTGGAGGGAGGGTTAGGTTCCCGGTTGAAGAAGTAAGCGTGGAGGCGAAGGCGGCGGAAAAACTGTTCTATGTCCAATCGTGACTGGTATTCATTGATGTGTATTGTAGGGGGACAAAGGTGAACCCCTTACTGAGGACTGACCATTCGTCCTCAGTCAGTGAGAGGTCTGGGGGGATGGTGAAGATGCGGCAGGGCTCAGTGTGGCTGTCTTCTCTGGGGTTGCTGGCTGTGGAGGTTGTGGGCGGGGCGATGAGGTCGTCGGCCATGGGCGGGGTTCCATTGGCATCCCAAAACCAGTCCAACCTGTCTCTGCTTCCCTCACCTGTTCTTCCTTTCACCCATCCCTTCCTCCCACCCCAAGCTGCACCTCCATCTCCTACCTACTAACCTCATCCCACCTCCTTGACCTGTCTGTCTTCCCTGGACTGACCTATCCCCTCCCTACCTCCCCACCTATACTCTCCTCTCCACCTATCTTCTTTTCTCCCCATCTTCGGTCCGCCTCCCCCCTCTCCCTATTTATTCCAGAACCCTCACCCCATCCCCCTCTCTGATGAAGGGTCTAGGCCTGAAATGTCAGCTTTTGTGCTCCTGAGATGCTGCTGGGCCTGCTGTGTTCACCCAGCCTCTCATTTTATTGTCTGGGCATTTAGGAGTTGCCTGTACGATTGAGCATGCTTAGAAGTTTTTTGAAATTTAAAACGTGTAGATTAAAGAGTTGGCTGTCATTTGATAAATAAAAGTTGTTTGAGATTTTTGAGTAAGTTGGCATGGATCTCTGATGCACTATAAGAAGTGCTCAAATGGAAGGTTATGGGGATCATATTCAAGAAGGAAAAATGATGCAATGTATCGCCAGGTGGAAGGTTAACAAACAATATAAGCACTTGTAAATAAAGTTCTCAATTTTATTATGTGCGAATATGCTATTGAAGAGAGAATTTTCTTCACAGTTGATGTTTAAATGTTTTCTTATTGTTTAATGATAACAGGAAACTGTTCTAAATCGTTATAAAAAGAGAAATTTTTAAAGCAGAGGACATGTATAGGTCAGTTGGGGAGTGGGGCAGTTGGATAAACTTCATCTCTGTACGAGGTCCTTGATAGTGTAATCAGTGAGCCAAATGTCAGCAATTCATCTAAGTGCTAGGGTGTTGCTGCTGCAGCAGTGTCCTCCTAATTGCAGAAAAGTTAGTAATTGAGGTTGTAGACTTTGGTTGGGAGTAATGACTTGGTACGGACAAGTAATGGGAAGGTGAGAAGTTGTGCAGCCTTCCTCAAAGGGAATATTAAATATGGTGAGAACAAGTGAGGTAGGAAGGTGAAATTAGAATGATTAATGTCTCCACTATTTTTATGTTCTTCCACAACCATTGTTGGCCATTTTAAAAATTGGTGAGATCATGGGGAACTGAACTAGATCATTTTCCGTGAGCCACTGTTTAAAAACCTAAGCCTACAATCCAGGTCAGCATAGCATGAATTAAATAGTGAATCAATTCTTGCTACTGCTCATTTGTTCTTGCTCAGTCCGTTGTGACACTACCTCGTGTGCTATCTATCCAAATATCTTGCACCGACAAATTACTTGGTTTCTGTTTTTTTAAGTGTATGCCATTGCAGAATTCTTATCTGCATAATATACCTGTGTACGGGTTTTCTACAACTGTAGTGTTTGCTTTATATATATTAATACATTTTCTTTTAAAAGAATGACAACCAACCAAGAGGTTTTGCACGGGGATTAGAACCAGAACGCATCATTGGTGCAACTGACTCAAGTGGAGAATTGATGTTTCTAATGAAATGGTAAGGATTTTTATTCTAGATTGTGCTCGAGCTCAGATGTACATTGATCTCATCGTGGAGTTTTAAGAATTCTTTTGTCTGTGTTTGTCGTATGTTCCATTTAGTATCATACAAAATCTCAAATCTACCTGAATAGAATGCTTGAAACTTACAAGAAGACTGTCTTCAAGAGAATAATGGAAATTAGTGCTTGTCCTGTCTCAAAAGTGCCTTATACCCTAACAAATACTTTGGGGCCGTACTGTATAAATTGCTTGCCATACTTCATACACAACACTGTTGTAATTTTTCCCTGTATAGGGTAAGGGATTTTTATTAACCAAGTTGGTTTTGGGATTATTCATTTTTCTTTGGAACAGCTACGTGGTTATGTCCTACTCCTGTTTCTATGTTTCTTCAACTTCTACCTATCAATTACTTTTACATTGTCAACCGCACAGAATGTCAATTCTTTGGATACTGGCTCCTCAACAGTTTCCCATTTGATGTAATGACAACTTCTTAATTTTAAGCAAGTCTGTTAAGTTTACTCATGACATTTTGTGATCTAAGCAACAACCTTTCTAGATGTTGCGTGTAACTGCAGTCCTACATCTGTGTTTCAGTAAATCACCTCTGCATTTTCTCCATAGACACAACATTCTCCCTAAACTCTGCTGATCACGTCCATGCTTTCATATTTCCATCCCTCTCTTTATTAAGCCAAGGTCCTAAATGTTTTTACAAGATCCTCCTTGACTACCAACGACCTGAAGGCCAAAGATTGTTGGGAATGGGCAGGAATTGGAGTTGAGGCTGCAAGATCATGGTCTTATTAAATAGCCTGCTCATGCTCCTGGTTCATGTGTCCATGCATTCTTTATGTAATCCTCAGGTTTCTCTTCCTACATCTTCTCCAGCATTGCATAATTGAATTTCTGTTGCACAGCTCACTTATTTGACCAAAATGTTACACTTCATTTATGTTAAATTGCATTTGCCACATATCATACCATTTCACCAATCTGTCAATATTCTCTTAAGTATGTTACTCTTATTTTGCTCCTTTATCTCCCCATCCCCTGTTAATTTATATTCAAGCCAACAGTACTAATTGTCATCTCCACAGGTATTTGCTTATTCCTAATCAGGGTGGAATCCTCTCTGCCCCTGGGTGCAGGGGGCAATTGTACCAATACAAAACTTGAATTTGTAATATTCATTTTTTTACATGGGAAGGTATCCCATGGCACTTCAGGGATTTGTATTGTTGTACAGTGTGTGAGGACTGTGGGAGCTTTGGTTACTTTGACTGACAGGACAAGGGAGGAGGAATTTAGCAAGCGGAAATGAGCGAACAGTCTCCATCTTTAAAAAAACTCTAGAAGCTCCTTGCAATTCATAGAAAAATTAAAAGATTGAAGAAGGCATTTCAGCCCAACAACTGATTACAGGACCAATTTGGCCAGACCCATATTTCTGCACATTTAATCTCTTTTTAGGAGTGTATCCATTTCCTTTTTCAACATCAGAATTCAATATACCTGTATGCCACACTTTGGACATTGTATTCCAGATTAAACCACTCACTGCATAAAATATGAACATACATGAGAAACGTGAATAGGCCACTTAACCCGTTAAGCCTTCTCCGCTATACAATAAGTTCGTGGCTAATCTGATTGTAACATCAAATCCACATTCCTGCCTAGCCCTTATAAGTTTTCAGCCTTTTTTCTAAACAAGAATCCCATCTACCACCTCTTGAGCAACGTTAACGATTTTGTTTCCACCATCATTTTAGGAAGCATTCCAAGGACTTGGCACTTTTGAGGGACAGAATTTCACCATCTCTGTTTTAAATGAGTCGCCCCTGCCTTTTAACTCCTTTTGACTCCTGGCTCTCTCTACTCCCATAAAAGGGAGCAATCACTTGACATTTTCCTAGTCAAGACTTCTGTGGATTTACTGAGGCTCAATCAAGTTGCCTCTTATTCTTGTAAATTCCAGTAGACACAAGCCTAGCCTATGCAATCTTCTCAAAGGGAACCCTCTTATTCCAGGTCTCAGTCGAGCGAATCTTCTCTGAAGTGCCTTAAACAAACTTGCATCCTTCCTCAAATAATATGACCAGTACTGTGCACTGTACTCAAGATGTGATCTCACCAACACCTTGTACAACTGAAGTGTAATCTCTCTACTTTTACTTCATTCTCCTAATGATAAATGGTTAACATTCTGTTTGCTTCTCTAATTATTTGCACCTGTCCAATGTGAGATTCATGCACAGGACAACCCAGAACCCTCCACATCCCAATGATCTGCAACCTCTGAATTTAAATTATGTTCTTGTATTCTTACTGCCAAACGGACAGGTTCACACTTTCCCAAGTTGTGATCCACTTGCCAAATCTTTGCACACACTCAACTTATCAGTGACCCTTTGCAGACTCCTTATGTCCTTTTCACATCCCACACTCTTACCTATGTCAACAACAAATTTAACTACCTTTGGTCGCTTTGTCTGAATTGTACAGATTTCAAAGCCCCTATACCTACCCACTGTGGTATACCACTCATGACATCGCAATAGCTTGAAAAACCCATTTATTCCTACTCCTTACTTCCTGTTAGCCAGCCAAGATTTTATCCATGCCAATATATTACCCCTTCCTTAGTGATCTTTTATTTATCACAGAACCTCAATGCCTTCTGGAAATTTAAGCACAATGCGTCCACAGGGTTCCCTTTTAACCAAGCACAAGTTACTTCAAAGAACTCCAATGAGTTAAATGTAATGCATGATTTCCCTTGGGCAAAGCTAACAGGGTTTTGTCAAATTATAAGAGCACTTGGATAAGTTCAATATAATGCCTTTACTAACAGCTTCTAACGTTGCCGTATTGTGTATGATAAGCTAATGGGGCTGCATTTGCCTCCTTTCTGCCTCCCTTTTTGAACAAAAGAGTTAGTTTCCAATCTAAATGAACTTTTTCTGAATCGAATGTGTTTTGGAGAATTAAAACTAATGTATCATCTATCTCTCTGGTTATTTTTAAGACCTAAGGATGAAATCCGTGCTTGTCAACTTCATTCCAACAATTTCCTCAGTACTACTTCCCCAGTGATGGGTGTATGTGTTTTTTTTTTGCATTCCTCACTCTCTTTCATTTCCTAACTTACAGCTGTTTTCCGGATGCTACTTGTATCCTCTCTAGTGAAGACCAACATGCTATCTGTTTAATTCGTCTGCCATTTCTTTAGCCTCCATCACTAATTCCCCAGACTCATTTTCTGTAGGGTGACAACTTGATTTTTCTTTTTTAAAAATTCAAAGAAGTGTTTCCTATCTGTTTTTATTTTTTTGCTAACTCTCTCTCATATTCTGAACTATTAATATGGAGAGAAAATTAGTAATTCTTTGATTTGTTTTTTTAAATCTTCTGTCCAGTCTTCTTACCTGCCACCTGACTTTTCATAATTGTCTTTTTTTTAGTTTGATGCTACCTTTTGACTTTCATTGAACAGGTGTCAGTTGTCACCTAGAATTTTTTATCTGCTGCAATGTATCTATTCCACGCTCTGTGAAATGCCCCCTTAAATGTTTGCCACTACTTTCACCTCTCCTTAACCTAAATCGCTATTTCACTTTTCATGAGCTCTGATTTTATTTCGTTTGAATTGCTCTTGTTGAATTCAAAATCATGGCCTTGGACTCAATATTTCTATCCCATAAACTGCCTATAAAATTCACTTGCATTAGGGGTGCTTTCACTGTTAGGTCAGTAATTAATTAGTCTTGTGTTTTTGGTTAAAACCATGTCTAATAGCCTCTGTAGTCTTTGCTGCCCCACTTCTTTCCTGTCGCTCTCGAGACCTTGGTTCTGAGCCTGAAGCCCCAGTCCCTCCAGACCTAGCCTTGCTAACTCTTGCCACTCACCTTCTCGCTCTTCCAATCACAGGTTATTTTTCTTCTGCCATTTCTGCTGATGGGGGCTATCAGCAGGAAATGCAGGAGAAAAGCAACTTGTGATTGGAGATACAGGTCCCCTGTCCATTCTTCATGCTCGTGATTACATTTCTCTTGTGTGTTTTCGAGGATTTACATACCTTTCTCCCTGATATTGTGTTTCTATCTGTTTGATGTTTAGCAGACAGCTTTGTGCTGAAGGCCTTATGCTCACTTGGTGTTATGCCAAGGTCAGATTCTTCAAGTAGTGTTGAAGGTTTTTTGTTGCATCTTTATGACCTGATAACATTAGGTTGTCATTTATTAATGAGCCTTTAATGGATATGTGATTTTAGGGTAAAATAACTAGAAGTCATGAATTCGCATGGTGGTAACTTGTTTCCAACTTCCTGTTTGTGAAACCGCTTCACAATATAAGGAGATTCTTTGAATGCTTTGTGCTTTGAATTGATCATCACAGTATTCATAGAATTGGCTTTCCTAAACAGTTGTATTGGACTCAGCACTAACTTTGCTGTCTCTACAAATGGTGCCAGACTTGTTGAATTATTCCAGCACTTTGTTCTTTATTTGGGCAGCTTTAGCAATACAATTACCAATTTATGCTTGGAACCCAAGCTCTGTCAGAGACAGAACACCCTCTTGTCACAGGGTATTCATGCAGCCAGGGTAAAAGTGGCATTGAGAATTTAATCTGAGTGAGGTGTAAGGGATTCTGGGGGAGCTGTCAGATATTGAACAGTTCTCAACTTTAGTGTATGAATGGCTCAATTAAATGGAGCTTGATTTCAGAATGTTGCCTTTTAGAATGTTTTGTTCCACAGATCATGTTAGCCTTTCTTATTTGCACCTTTTTTAGGAAGGATTCAGATGATGCAGATTTGGTTCCATCCAAGGAAGCAAATGTTAAGTGTCCGCAAGTTGTGATTGCATTTTATGAAGAGAGACTGACATGGCATTCCTATTCCACGGATGATGAGGAAAATTAACGCTGCACAGTAAATTTAAAGGATGTTCTGGCAAAATTTTGTGTATTCGTGTTCAGAAGTACTGTTATTGGCAAGTTTAAAAATCTGCACCTGAATTATAAAGTTCACCATCTATTTAATGCCCTTTGACTGCAAGGTGAATTTCAACTGGCTGGTTTATGCATTGAGAACATTTGTTACAATACTTGGAATATATTGATTAAATGCATAAATATCAAATGTATTTTTGGTCCTTTTATTGACAGTAAGATTACCTTGACTGTTTTGCCAGAAAAATTATTGTGCACGTTAATGGACAGCTTGTTTGTGATCTGTCATTCAAATCTGCGTTTAAACTGCAGTCACCTTGATTTAAATAGCTTTGGTATGAACCTGTTTGCTTATATTGTCGACATTTAAGAAAACTGAACTGCAGGTGGACACATGACACATTAAGACTACGTCTGGACAAATAATCAGTTTTCAACTTGCAGAATATTTGGCTTAGCAATCTATTATGGCTATTTTAATTATTTTAATTATATCGTATTTCTAATGTTACTGTAATGTTTCATTGGCAGTTTATGGAAGTGTGGTTTCAAAGTATAATTTGCCATGTACAATTGCTCTGGAGTTGCAATTAACTCAGGTTTTGTAATGGTTTAAACAACCAAGAAACTGATCAGGCACTTCATATTCAATAAATTTGCTGTTGTAATGCAAATGCTGAATTGAAACTTGGGTACTTGATCAAGTTGCTAAGTGCCATTTGACAGTAACGGTCACTTGTGTATTACAGGCTGTAACTATTATGAAGTTGACTCTCTTCAAGCTTATAAATGATATGATCATGAAGTAGCTAATCCAAAACATTTCTGCTCTAATACTGAGCTACTGCAGCAGTTTGTTCTCCAATGTGACCAGTTCTGCAATACACGAGTTGGTTTTGAAATCTGAGTTATTTTATTTATAAATTTAGACTTAAGCAATGTTTTTGTTGAATACTTGTATTGCCCAGTTTCTTCTGAAATGTTTTTGTTTTCTTGTTGACTGCTGAGGGAAATGTTTAATAAAACTATTTTTGTCTTTTTGAGTATAAATGTGATCTCTTTACTCAATGACACATTCAAGTATCCCAAATTGAAGATGAAAGCACTGAGACCAGACTGAAAAGAAATAGTGCAAGGATAGATTATTGGTGCTGCTTAACATGTTTTGTGCCTTTTACTTACATGTTTTGTTTGGGTTAGCATTAACACAAAAGTGGTTCATGAAATTCTGTACCAACACTCTGCAGATTAGCAAAGTGCAATAAATTTTGCCAGTGATCCATTTTGATATTAAATTAGTGATCTTGAATAAATGGATCCTTTCTGATAATGAATGGTAAAATAGAATGGAGAATCATGAAATGACAAAAGTTTTTGGGTTGCGAACAACGACTTGTTTTCAAAAAAAACACCACATTTACAGAGATTTTCAGTATGATTAGTGCTTTGTAATCAATTAAATACTTTGCTGCAGTGATTGAGTTTGTTGAATTACTGTGATTAATGACCAGGTAGACATCTTTTGTACTGTTGATTCAAGGATAAATATGGGCCAGGGTACTGAGGGCAACTCCTGACTGTCTTCAAAATCATCTGAGTTGCTATAATCTTACCATTTTTTGAAATGAAAAATTATATCTTTAATGCAATGCTACCTATAACAACATTACTCCTACTGCACGAGAGTATGGCCTTTATTTTTGTGCTAGAGCCGAGGTGAGCGCTCAACCCAGAAACCGATTCACAGCCACAATTGACACTCGTAGTGCCCCAGCGTGGGGGGCAGAAAAAAACAAATGTTTACCACTTTTACAAAGAAAGGTTATAAGCAAAAACTTTTGAAGAAGTGGCTTTCAAGTTTCCGTATACCCCATGAAAAGACTGGTATAACTGGGACTTATGTGAGTGCCCATAGCCACCCCTTTGACCTAATGACAGTGAGTCCAGTTAAGAGTTGTTTGGAGTGAGAACAAGTTTGGCCAGGTAGAAGAGCGTGGTGGTGAATGGGGTTGGTTCAGAACCATGGATTAATTTGCAATTGCCACTCCTTGTCTTGCTGTGCAGTGTAAATATGTTTTCAGTGAAGAAAAATACATGCACTGCATCATTGCCATAGGCACTGTTCTTCTCTTTTGTGTATCTCCATTACTGAAAAGAAAGGGGACTCTTTTTGGGCACTTTGGTTCAATATCAAGTAATTCTAAGAGCTTCTGCTTATAAATTTCCAATGAAACCAAATTGAAATCTGTCGCAGAAAGTGACAACCTGTATCTTCTTTGACTGAACTTAATTTTAAAATCCCTTTAATCCAAGTTCTCTCCTCACCTGACTCATTGTCATGACTTGATTGCTTAGACAACAAGCATTTTCTGGTATCTTACTGAATTAGCCATCAGTTATGATTTTCAGTTATTAAATTCTTCACTAGTACTGAGGGTTTGTTCGGGGTGCAATACAACTGGTCCACTGCTCTCGACTTGCTTATCAAAGGTTTGGATTACATCAAAAGAGAATCCCAGCCCTTGTGTGGTAAAACCAGAACCTGTCATAGAATCTGTACACCACAGACAAAGGCGCTAACCCTCCAAAGAGCATTCTACCCAGAACCATTGAGCCACTAAGCAACATTACTCTGGTTAGCTGCTCAAACGACCTCAATAGCAGGTTGAGAATTGCTTTGGTTAGTCTATGATCTGTCAGTTAATCTACACCCTGCACTGCATAGGTAATCATGAAGATTGTTCTGACAATGGTGTTAATCATTTGGGTGGCTCAGTGGCCAGCACTGCTACCTTAGTGTCAAGGAGCCTGGGTTTGTTTCCATCCTTGCATGACTGTGTGGAGTCTCCACATTCTTGTCTGGGTTTCCTTTTGGGTGTTCAAATTTCCTCCCACAGTCCAAAGATGTGCAGGTTGGGTGGCTTGGCTGTGCTAAATTGCCCATAGTGTTCAGGAATGTACAGGCTTGGTGATTTTAGCCATGGGAAGTACAAGGTTACAGGGATGGGCTGGATCTAGGTGGGCTCCCATTTTTTGGAGGGTTGGTTTGGACTCTGGGCTGAATGGCTTGCTTTCTCACTTTTAGGGATTCAATGGTTCCTAATTTACTATCCCCTGAGTGCCAGAGCGCTGGACTGTTTCTTCTTTGGTCAGCTGTGAAATTAAGGTGAACACATTTTTGGACTTTGGCAAGTCGCAATAGGTGACTGAGCTGAGAAATTTCTCCCTTCAGAAAGTTGTAAATCTTTGAAAACCTGTATTCCAGACTGATGTGGATGTTCACTCATCAGTATTTAAGTTTCTGACCACACATCCACCCCCAACTTCTGTCTCTAAAATAATCAAGAGTCTATCTCGGCCTATGTATGACTGAAATCCTCATATGCCTTTTTTACCTCGAGACAACTGTACTGTAGTTCTCTGGCTGGCCTCATATTTTCCATCCCACACAAACTGCTGCCCCAATGTGACTGTATGTTACTCCAAATCTCATTCACTCATTGTCCCTGTGTTCTCTCCCAGCTGTGACTTACTGCTGTTCATGTTGAGGTTCTTAAATGTTGGTATCAAAACAACCCAGAAATTGTGTTTCAAAAGAAAATACAGTTGGATTAATATATATTTTCTGTGTGAAGATCTTAAATGTTGGACTAGTTAATCACCTGTGGTGCTGTACAAAGCCAAGTGTAGTCATTAGGTGAACCAGGTTAGAGAGTGGGGAATAAATTTCATCAGGCCACAACAAAAGTAATTTGTTCACATAATAGGCACTTTTTTTTTTGTAACTTTAAGTGTTAGAATA
The DNA here is from genome assembly GCF_030684315.1 of Stegostoma tigrinum. NCBI lineage: Eukaryota > Metazoa > Chordata > Chondrichthyes > Orectolobiformes > Stegostomatidae > Stegostoma > Stegostoma tigrinum. The sequence continues at coordinate 56,535,400 of NC_081355.1, forward strand.
CTTCTATCTGGCCAACCCTTAAATTCTTCAACCTTAGTGAAAGAAGTCCCAACTTAGAGGCATAGAGATATACAGCACAGAAACCGATCCTCTGGTCCAATGCATCTATGCCTATCGGATATCCTAGACAAATCTAGTTGCATTTGCCAGCATTTAGCCTAGATTCCTCTTAAACCCTTCCTATTCATGTACTCTTCTAGATGCTTTTTAAATGTTGCAATCGTACTAGTCTCTACCACTTCGTCTGGCAGCTGATTCCAGATATGCACCACCCTTTGCGTGAGATGATTTCCCCCTTGGGTCTCTCATAATCTTTCCCCTCTCACCTTAAACCTTTGCCCTCTGGTTTTGGACTTAACCATCCCACGGAGAAGAGCTTGCCTATTTACCCTATCCATGCCCCTCGATTTTATAAATCTCTACAAGGTCAACCCCCCAGCCTCTAACACTCCAGTGAAAATAGACCCAGTCTATCCCTAAATTTCAAATCCTCCAACCCTGGCAAAATCCTTGTTAATCTTTTCTGAATGCTTTCAAATTTCACAATATCCTTCCTATCAGAGGGAGACCAGAAATGCATAAATACTCAATCACTGAACTAAATGACCACACAGCTGCAATATGACCTCCCAATTCCTATACTCAATACACTGTCTAATCAAGGCAAGCTTATCAAACACCTTCACTATCGACCTGTGACTCCACTTTCAAGGAACTCTGAACCTGCATTCCAAGGTCTCAGCACCTTACCATTATGTGTACAAGTCCTGCCCTGATTTGCCTTTCCAAAATGTGGCACCTCACATTTATTTAAATTAAACTCCATCAACCACTCCTCGGCCCATTGGCCCATCTGATCAAGATCCCGTTGTACTTTGAAGTAATCTTCTTACCTCATATGTTCACATCCAAATAATTTATATAAATGACAAAGAAGCAGTGGATCCTGCACCGATCCTTGTGGCACACCACGGATCACAGGCCTCCAGTCTGAAAAGCAACTGTCCAACACCACCCTTTGACTTCTACCTTTGAGCTAATTCTGTGTCCATATAGCTAGTTCTCGTATTCTGTGTGATCTAACATTGCTAGCCAGTCTACCATCAGGAACCTTGTGGAACACGTTACTGAAGTCCATATAGATTACATCCACCACTCTGCCTTCGTCAATCCTCTTCATTCCTTCTTCAAAAACTCAATCAAGTTAGTGAGACACGATTTCCCACATACAAAGCCATGTTGACTATCATAATCAGTCCTTGCCTTTCCAAATTAAGTCCTCTCTCTCAGGATTCCCTCCAACACATTACCCACCACTGATGTCAGGCTTACTGTTTCTGTGGTTTCCTGGTTTTTCCTTACCACGTTTCTTAATTTGTGGCAGAATGTTAGCCAACCCCTAGTCTTCCGGCACCTCACCTGTGGCTATTGATGATACCAATATCTCAGCAAGAGGTCCAGCAATCTCTTCCCTCACTTCCCAAGGAGTTTTAGGACACACCTGATCAGGTCCCAAGGATTTATCCACCTTTTCGTGTTTTAATACATCCAGCACCATCTCCTTTGTAATATGAACATCTTTCAAGATGTCACTATTTATTTCTCCAATGTTGTATACCTATCATATCCTCCACAGCAAACACTAATGCAAAATACTTGTTTAGTATCTCAGCCATCTCTTGTGGTTCCACTTGTAGGTGGCCTTGCTGATCCTTGAGGGGCCCTATTTTCTCCCTGGTTACCCTTTTGTCCTTAATGTATTTGTAGAATCCCTTTGGATTCTCCTTAACCTTTTTTGCCTAAGCTATTTCATGTCCCCTTTTTGCCCTACAGATTTTCCTCTTAAGTATTCTCCTAATGCCTTTATATTCTTCTAGGGATTCACACAATATCTGCTATCTGTAACAGACATGCTTCCTTCCTTTTTCTTGACCAAAACCTCAATTTCTCTAGTCATTCAGCATTCCCTACACCTACCAGCTTTGCCCCTCACCCTAACAGGAACATACTGTCTCTGCATTCTCATTATCTCAGTTTTGAAGGCTTCCCTCTTTCCAGCAGTCCCCTCTGCCCCTATTCAACTTTTTAAAGTTCCTGACCATCAAAATTGGCCTTCCTCCAATTTAGAACTTTAACTTTTAGATCTGGTTTATCCTTTTCTATCGCTATATGAAAACTAATAGAATTATGATCGCTGACACCTCAGTCACCTGCCCTGCCTTATTTCCCAAGAGTAGGTCAAGTTTTGCACCTTCTCCATACCGAACCAGAAAATTTTCCTGTGTATACTCAACAAATTCCCCTCCATCCAACCCCCTAAAACTATGACAGTGCCAGTCAATGTTCAGAAAATTAAAATCCCCTGCCATAACCACTCTATTATTCTCACTGGTAACTGAGATCTCCTTCCAAATTTGCTTCTCAATTTCCTCAGTACAAGAAACCCGGCCATCAGTGCTACATGCCCCTAAGAGTCCATAATCCCTACATTTTCCAAAACAGCATACTTGTCTGAGATAGGGATAGCCATAGGAAATGCCTGCACAACCTGCCTCCCTCTCCTACCTTTCCTGGAGGTCATAAATCTATTTGACTGCATCCTCGGTTTATCTCCCATCCCACAGCTGCCATCCATCACACCCCATACCTCTTGTAAATTCATCATTGCCTCTAACTGCCGCTCCAACCAATCCATGGGATCCGATAGGATCCACAACCAAGCACGTTTCCTGCAGACATAATCATCAGGAACACAGAACATCTCCCTAATCTACCACATCCACTGGGAAGAGGACATCAGTCTACTAACGGCCATTCTTGCACCTTAACAATCTATAGATCCAGAAAATAACACAGTATTGCTGCTGTAAATACACAGCTCCAGACTAACTTAGTACCTGTGTTTTATATTTTTAAAGTTTAATCAAGAGACCAGTCTCAATAAAAACTCACAATCAAAAAGGACCCATTCTACTGACTATTTTAGATTTACAACAAAAACTAGCCACTTAGCTGCTCCTCTGCTGTGATCTCCCCACACAGGTATCTCTATACTACTTTTCTTGTGAAGAATGTTGAAAATTACTCAAAATTCCCCACAATGGTCTGACTAAAAGTGTAACAGTTTAGATCATCACTCTGTATCATTCTGTTCCGTGGCTGTATGTAAATGATATTAATTTCGAAATGAAACTTTTTAAAATGAGTCAATTTTTTAATACGATTAAAAACATAGTTCCCTAAATTCTACATTGTTTCAGAAAAGTCTCCTTCTATGATGTCAGTGAGAGCTCAGCAAAATTCCCATCAAAATAAACAAGATTAAGATTCAACAGAAAAAAGCAAGATACTGTGCAAGCTGGAAATCTGAAACAAAAACAGAGAATGATGGAGAATCTCAACAGATCAATAGCTTCAGTGGAGAGAAAAACAGAGTAATGTTTCAGAGATGATGGGAACTGCAAATGCTGGAGATTCCAAGATAATAAAATGTGAGGCTGGACGAACACAGCAGGCCAAGCAGCATCTCAGGAGCACAAAAGCTGACGTTTCGGGCCTAGACCCTTCATCAGAGAGGGGGATGGGGGGAGGGAACTGGAATAAATAGGGAGAGAGGGGGAGGCGGACCGAAGATGTTTCAGGTTTGGTATGACTCTTCTTCAGTACGAAAAGGTGTTGGAAATAAGTTCATTTCAAAATTATTGACGGAGGCAGAGGAGGTACAAGAGGGTATACAGGCCCAATGAAAAAGATAAAGGGGTTGATAATAGTGGAGAAACAAAGATGTAAACTGGATGAAAATGTATCTGCTAAAACGAGAGAATTAGTCCATTCTACAAAAATAGAAAGTAAACAAGACAAAGGCCCTCCGCTTCTTCCTGTCCTGCAGGCCCGACCAGTCCCCCTCCGCCTACACCCTCATCCGCCTAGCCGAACTCGTCCTCACCCTCAACAACTTCTCTTTCGATTCCTCCCACTTCCTACAGACAAAGGGGGTGGCTGTGGGTACCCGCATGGGCCCAAGCTATGCCTGCCTCTTTGCAGGTTACGTGCAACAGTCCCTCTTCCGCACCTACGCTGGCCCCAAACCCCAGCTCTTCCTCCGTTACATTGATGACTGTATCGGTGCCGCCTCTTGCTCCCAAGAGGAGCTTGAACTGTTCATCCACTTCACCAACACCTTCCACCCCAACCTCAAGTTCACCTGGGCCATCTCCAACACATCCCTCATCTTCCTGGACCTCTCTGTCTCCATCTCAGGCAACCAGCTAGAAACTGATGTCCATTTCAAACCCACCAACTCCCACAGCTACCTAGAATACACCTCCTCCCACCCACCCCCCCTGCAAAAATTCTATCCCCTATTCCCAATTCCTTCGCCTCCGCCGCATCTGCTCCCAGGATGAGGCATTCCACTCCTGCACATCCCAGATGTCCGCGTTCTTCAAGGACCGAAACTTACCCCCTGCAGTGGCCGAGAACGCCCTTGACCGTGTCTCCCGCATTTCCCGCAACACATCCCTCACACCCTGCCCCTGCAATAACTGCCCTAAGAGAATCCCCCTCGTCCTCACATACCACACCACCAACCTCCGCATACAACGCATCATCCTCCAAAACTTCGCCATCTACAATCCAACCCCACGACCCAAGACATTTTTCCATCCCTACCCTTGTCTGCCTTCTGGAGAGACCACTCTCCCCATGACTCCCTTGTCCGCTCCACACTCCCCTCCAACCCCACCACTGCCAGCACCTTCCACTGCAACTGCAGGAAGTGCTACACTTGCCCCCTCACCTCCTGCCTCATCCCCATCCCAGGCCCCAAGATGACTTTCCATATTAAGCAGATGTTCACCTGCACATCTGCCAATGTAGTATACTGTATCCACTGTACTTGGTGTGGCTTCCTCTACATTGGGGAAACCAAGCGGAGGTTTGGGGACTGCTTTGCAGAACACCTCCGCTTGGTTCGCAACAAACAACTGCAGGTCCCAGTTGCGAACCATTTTAACTCCCCCTCCCATTCCTTAGACGACATGTCCATCATGGGCCTCCTGCAGTGCCACAATGATGTCACCCGAAGGTTGCAGGAGTAGCAACTCATATTCCGCTTGGGAACCCTGCAGCCCAATGGTATCAATGTGGACTTCAGTAGCTTCAAAATCTTCCCCCCCCCGCCCCCAACTGCATCACAAAACCAGCCCAGCTCATCCCCGCCTCCCTAACCTTAACCTGTTCTTTCTCTCACCTATCCCCTCCTCCCACCTCAAGCCGCACCTCCATTTCCCACCTACCAACCTCATCCCACCTCCTTGACCTGTCTGTCTTCCCCGGACTAACCTATCCCCTCCCCACCCCCCCATCTATACTCTCCTCTCCACCTATTTTCTCCTCTATCCATCTTTGGTCTGCCTCCCCCTCTCTCCCTATTTATTTCAGAACCCTCTCCCCATCCCCCTTTCTGATGAAGGGTCTAGGCCCAAAACGTCAGCTTTTGTGCTCCTGAGATGCTGCTTGGCCTGCTGTGTTCGTCCAGCTACGCACTTTGTTATCTAAGACATAAACATGGCGTGGCTGATGGGGATGCAGGTTGGGTAGAGAATATAATAAAAATGGTGAACAGAGATACTGCGGTCAATTTCTTTTGCTTTTTCATCCAATATTGAAACTTTGAGGCTGTAAGGTGCTCAGGTGGAAAATGAGGTGCTGTTCTCAAGCTTGCGTTGTGCTTCATTGGAAAATTGTCACCCGCCTAGGAGAAAATGTTAGCATGAGACCAAGATTGTTCATTGAAGTGGTAAATAGCTGGGAGGTGAGTCATTCCAGAACAGAGATGTTAATTCTTAAGGTTAGATGGCCAGAACTATTTATTATCCAAACATATACTTTATTCATAAAATTTGAAAAAGCACATTTCAAACGACTTGACTTGAAAATTACAGAGCTGTCTCTATATATGTTCCATTCTTAGGTACCTCAACATCCTGTGCTGTGTCAAGGCCTTGACAACAGGCTAAGATGAACACTTATGGGTGGCCAGACTCAGAAGTCTGACTACAAAAAACATGGAAAGGTAACAGTCCACTTTTTGTTATGATCAACACCAAACAAATCAGTTGCAACAGTAATTAGATGTCTGAGCCAATGTTGCAGAAAACCGTCTTGAACACGTAAAGTTTTTGCCAGGATGAACTTGTCTGCTTTTCCTAATCTATGCAGAAGTTAAAATCCAAAATTAAAACCACTCTGCCTTTACTGCATGCTAGTTTGATCTCTGATGCTGACACTTCATAGCTGCTACCATTGGCCTGTACACAACTCACAATACAGTTTCAAATTTATGTCTCTTTCTGACTTCGGCCAACAAAATCTCCACTTCTTGCCTATCTTGCATCATGTAACCTCATCATAGAAGGGATTTCATCTTAAATCATTAATGCTCCACTTGCCCATGCTTTCTTGAGGATGAGGGAATTAGGGCTTGCACTGTAGTGAAAGAGGGAGATCAAGGATTAGAATGCATGTGAGAAGTGAGACCTCTCCTATGATCTGTAAAGACTGCTCCTGAACCCTTGGATCGGTTTCATTCCCGTGTTCCTAATCTTTGAAAGTGGGGGAAAGGCAGCAGATCTCACCTGAACCTGCATGTGACCCTGGCTAAGGGAACTGTCCACAAGTCCGGTTTAGACACGACCTTTGAGGCAACCCCAGCTGCCTGCCTCTACTCTGAAGGGGAAGGGGTCTTAAATATCTTGAGGATATCTGTAATATTAATTTAGTTTCTTACCTGTTTCATTAACTGTAGCGTAAGTTCCATGTTAGTTGTGCTATGATTAAAATGGGAGATGATTACTTGGGTTTTGGTTGATCACACAGGGACAATATCACTGACCGTATGATATTACAAAAGGCATCAAAGGCTAATGTCATGAAAATATAGAAGGTTTTGGGGGTTTGATCCCTGCGAAATAGACTCATGTCATTATCAGAATTCAGATGAAAGCTGGCCACTTATGATTGGTGACACTAATGCATGAAAAAATGCATGAAAAAAACCCTCCAGTCTAATGGTATCAATGTGGATTTCACCAGCTTCAAAATCTCCCCTCCTCCACTGCATCCCAAAGCCAGCCCAGCTTGTCCCCGCCTCCCTAACCTGTTCTTCCTCTCACCTATCCCCTCCTCCCACCTCATGCCGCACCTCCATTTCCTACCTACTAGCCTCATCCCGCCCCCTTGACCTGTCCATCCTCCCCGGACTGACCTATGCCCTCCCCACCTCCCCACCCATTCTGTCCTCTCCACCTATCTTCTCTATCCATCTTCAGTCCATCTCCCTCTCTCTCACTATTTATTTCAGAACCGTCTCCCTATCCCCCTTTTCTGATGAAGGGTGTAAGCCCGAAATGTCAGCTTTTGTGTTCCTAAGATGCTGCTTGGCCTGCTGTGTTCATCCAGCCTCACACTTTGTTATCTTGCATAAAAAAATAGTTCAGTTCTTGTGATGCTGTATTGGTGACTGGATACATGAGGGTAGGAAAAAAAGCCCTGGTGTTGACAATGTTTTTTACTACTTCCATTGAATGCACTGATATACGACAGCTTGTATTGATTATTGTACAGATTTTCAGAATTTGTAGCCAACCCTGCCTTTTACAGGAAATTAATATTGTCATTTCATGAAAGGGAAAGGCCATTTCAGACTGAGATCAGAAGAAATTTCTTGCTCAAAAGGGTTGTCATCTTTGGTATTTCCCAGAGATCAATGAAAACTCAGTTAATGAGTGTATTTGTGTACCCAAAGGGAATCAAATGATGTGAGGACTAGTGGAATTGAAGTTGAAGATCAGCTGTTACATTGATAGAGTAGACTCAAAAGGTGGTTTGACCAACTCTTGCTCTTATTTCTTACATTATCTTACTAAAATAAATATACACATTGAAATATATTAGTCCAAGAACACATCTATGATTACACATATATATTTACTGTACATACTGAAGATTTATGTAGTGCTTAACTCCTGACTCCCCGAAGCTGATCCATCGTCTGCCAGGTACAGGCCAGGAATGTTCTGGAATACTCTTCACTTAGCTGAATGGGTGCAGCTCCAATACAATTTAGGTCAAAGTGTTTCACTTATTTGGTACCTCATTCCCATCAGCAACATTCATTCCTTTCACCTCAGATGCATAGTCGCAGTAAGTAACTCATTAAAGATCCTCTAACAGCACCTTCTGAACCCATGACCTTTACTATCTATAGGACAAGGGTAACAGATACATCGGAGTGCCACCACTTCCAAGGTCCCCTTCAAGCTATGCACTATACTGACTTGAAACTATATTCCCATTCTTTCACTGTCACTGGCTCAAAATTCAGGAACTCCCTTCCTAACAGCACTGTGTGTGTCAATACACCTCAACGGCTGTAGCAGCTCAAAAAGACAGCTTATCACCATCCTCTTCAGTGCAATTTGTGATGGGCAATAAATGCTGTCTTAGCCAGTGACACTCACATCCCATGAATAAACTAAAAACAAATTATGTACAAATTAGCTCCCGGTTAAGAAATGCCATTACTTTAATCTCCTTCATATCAATTAATTTAAGTTCTTTCACAGAACAGTTCTGTCCTTGCCCTTCCTCTTGCATGGCAGTAAATATCGCTCAGTAGAAACAGGGAAATATCATAACCTGAGTTTCCTTTCACGTCATGAACAGAAGGTACTTACTAACATTCAGGAACAGGAACTGTAGCTAATATTTTGTTTTCTTTCAGGTATACTTAGGTGAATCCAAAAGCTCATTGACTCCCTGTCTAAAATCAATCAACTCGGCATAACAGTGTGTGGTGCATTTACTCTATCAGTTAAGCAGAGATCAGATATCTTTCACTTCCTTGTTGTTGCTTCAATCCAAATTATCATGTTGCAAATATAGTTGTAATTCTTAAATATTTTGGTATTTTTGAGGACCCTGACATTCTAAGTGAGGTGGTTGAGTTCTATTGTTGAGAGAAGATACAGATCTGAATCTTAAAAAAAATTTGGCAGTGTGTCTTTTTCATTGAGTTTCTTGGAGGATTTCTCTCCTTGAGGCATACAGAATTTTCTCACTGTATCATTCCAAACCAGCCTCATTAAACTACCTAGGCCAGCCCTATGGTGTTTCGTTCGTCTGAAGTCAGGTGGAGTCTGCCACTCACTGTAGCCTGAAGGACAGGTCACTACCCGGATGTTTCTGAATAGACCTGCATTCTTGGTGCTGGTGCCATCTTTAAAATGCCATTTTCATAGAATCCCTACAGCATGGAAGCAGGCCATTCAGCCCATCAAGTCCACCCAGGCCCTCCAAAGAACATCCCAACCTATCCCTGTAACTCTGCATTTCCCAGGGCTAATCTAGCTAGCCTGCACATCCCTGAACATTATGGGCAACTTAGCATGACCAATCCATCTAACCCAGACATCTTTGGACTGTGGGAGGAAACTGGAGCACCTGAAAGATACCCACACAGACACGAAGGAGAATTTGCAAAGTCCACAAAGACAGTTACCCAAGGCTGGAATCAAACCCAGGTCCCTGGTGCTGTGAGGCAGCAGTGTTAACCACTGAACCACCATGCCACATTTTGTACCCGGACAAAAATGTGGGCATTCCAAAGCTGCCCTGCATGGTCACACACATTAGAGGAAATCGGTGCTACAATTTGCTGACCAGAACTTTGATGTCTTGATTGGTGGTGGGGTTGCAAAGGTCCTCTTCCCAGGACCTCCAGATGCAGCCATGACTCCAGACCCTGCCAACTTGTGCTGAGACTGACCTAGGTTAGTGTCAACAGATGCCCAGCAATGCCGAAAGAAGGTCAATAACAGTCCTTTGTTCTGCCAGAGGAAGCGCAGTACTCTTCTCTCTGCTACTTCACATTCACTCTATCTCTACTGTTCACCTGTTACCCACAAAGGCTTATAGGCTGCACTCCGCTCACTCTTACATGCAACATTTTCCCTCATTTGCAGTCTAACAACCCACCAGCCCTGACCTTACATGCCCTCTGTGCTTCCCAGCCACTCACTTTTCTCTCATCTGCACCAGCAGTAACAGCTATGCTAGCCACTTTCATCTCACTCAGTCTCTCCCCTTCTCTCATTCCAGCAGAGAACAACCCATAATGGAGCTGAAAGAGCCAGGAAAGGAGTGCAACAACCAACTCTTCAGGCCGATAAAGAGAGGATCGTGGTAAACAGGGTGGTGCAAAGGAGGACATTCTCTTCCCACAGGACCACCAGAGGCGGGTATGCCACCAGAGCCTGCCAGCCTGGTCTGACTTGGCGTTGTATGTCCAAATTGGAGATCTGGAGGAGGACACAGTGAGCTGGAGTCACCAGGAACTTTTGGTTTCTAGATTCTATCCAATGGGTGGCAGGACAGGACAGTGCATGTCAGTGAGGTGAGATTAAGCAATAAAGAGGATGACAGTGGGCACTATTCCTCATTAATGGGCTTCCATTGCTCACAAGTGAGACAGCCTTCTCAACGTCCAGAACTTAGTTGAAAAAATGCAACTTGTTGGTCTTGATGTTGGGAAAGGAATTGCTTAACTTCTCATTTGATTCTCCCAAATTTCTCAGGCTGGCTAAATTCATTCTCAATTTTTTTAACACTTTCACTTTACTTCTGACTTTTGCTTTAGACTGTAGAAGGTATTTGGAGGTTTACCATGCTCCCATTTATTCGGATTTTCGCTTCCAAGCAAATGATTAACGTGACACTGATAGAGTCTCTCTTCAAACATCATGATAGATGTGAGTGCACTTAATCTGTTTACAGCCTTATCAGCCTACTGGTTTATTTTAAAATGGCCTTTTGATCGACAATGAACTCTTTAGGTTTCATACTTAGTATGAATACACTGGTGGGAGTAGTCTATAGGTCTCCTAAAAGCATCTATTTTATAGGACAGAGAATAAATCATAAGATAAAGAGGGCATGTTAAAAAGGCAGTACATTAATCATAGATTACTTTAATCTTAACATATGGTAGGGTAATCAAATTGTTAGGATATCCACATGTGAAAATTCATATAGTACATTTGGGACAATTTCCTGAATATATTGTGGATCCAAACAGGGAGCAGGTTATTTTGGATCTGGTAATGTTTAATGTTCAGGTTTAATAAATAATCTCACAGTAAAATATCGCTTAGAGATAACAATGATAATAAAGTGGAATTTAGCTTTCAGTTTGAGAGTGAGAAACTAGGGTCAGAAACAGGTATGCTAAAATTAAATAAGGGTAAGGATACTTAAATAGGGATGAGGGTAGAGTTGGGTAGAATGGACTGAGAAATTGAGGGTATTTAAGGAAATATTTGATGAGAAGATATATCTCAGCGAGGAAGAATGACAATGGGAAGTGAACATACTGACCATGGCTAACCAAGCAAGTTAAGGATAGTATCAAATTGAAGAAAAAAAAAATACAATATGCAAATATAAGTGGTAAACCAGAGATTGGGAAGGTTTAAAAGCCAACAAAAGATAACCAAAAAAACACAAGACAGAAAATAAAATCTGAAGACAAACTAGTAATTAGTTTATAAATGGACAGCAAGAATTTCTGTAAATATATGAAAAGGAAGAGAGATGTCAATCTGAACATAAGCCTATTTAGCGATCAAGGCCAGGAAATACTTATGGCGAAAGCAGGAAATGCACCAGTCTTATGGTAAAGGATACGAATAACATTCCAAGAATACTAAATCATCAAGTGGCTTAAGGAGGAGGAAATAAAGCAATAACTATCACTAGAGAAAAAGCATTAGAGAAACTAGTGGGCAAAAGGCCACTTGGACCTGATGGATACCATGCTAAGGTTTTAAAGGAAGTAGCTACAGAGATAGTGGATGCTACTAATAGTAATCTTTCAAAAATCCTGAGATTCGGGAAAAATTTCAGAGGATTGAAAAACTGCCAACTGCCTTATTCAAAAAGGGAGGAACACATAAAACAGGCAACTGTACACAGTTTAATCTCTGTAAGTAGAAAAATATTAGAACGAAGCTCTGTCGAGTTCAAGCTGTTGGGTAGAGTCAACGCTGAAATAGACAGATTTTTGGTCAGCGAGGGAATAAAGGATTATGAGGATAGGGTAGGAAAGTGGAGTCAAGGATGATCAGCCACAATCTTAATGAGCGGCAAACCATGATAGATTGAATGTTCTACTTCTGCTGTTGTGTTTTGTACTTCTTTGTCTACACTCTGTTAATTGCTATAGGTGAAATATGGCTGTACTTTCAGTACCATCACACTATTTAGGCAGAAATTGATAGACTGATGGCTGATCAAACCCCTAACTGATCTCTGTGAAGCTACCCAAGTGACCTCTCTCTACTCCTGGGCCTGGTTGCATTGGACCCATACAGTTGACTATGGCCCATTTCCCAGACTGTAGGAGTATGGAACCCCTGACTGTGACGACCGTGAATGGCCGACAACTGAGCACAAGCCCTGGATAGGTAGCGAACGTTGCTGTTCACTTACTGGAACTGTTACTGTTATTCCCCTGACTGAAGGATGCCTTTTTTGGCTTCACGGTAGACTACATCCCTTAAATTTTGATACATGGCCATTTGGTTGATGCACGTGCAGTGTGTTTGCTGTATGTGTTCTTGGTACATCATGCAGGTTTAAGATTGATGTATCACAATAACAAAACATGTCCATTCCTTTGATGACTGACCACCATGAGAAGCTGCCTGGTTTTGTATACTCTGAAAGGCATGGCAAGACAGAAGTACTTCAAGTCTTTAAGCTCTGTTTGAGGCGATGTGAGCATTCAAGCAGGCAAAAAGTAAGTGAACAATTGAGGAGCTGTGAGATGTATCCTGGTCAAAACCAGGAGATAGTTACCTGGCCCTACACACAGTGTTCTGCTAGCAGCATTTTAACAAGAGGTGCAGTGCATTCCAAAGTGCAGCAATGAAGTGCAAAACTGTATTATAACTGGTTCAGATGCAGTAAGGTTAGTACGAGTCCAATGCCAACATCCAAAGATGGGAGATGTGTGCAGTCATCGTCATTGGGAATTTCCTTACTGCCAATCTTATCCTATTTTCCCAACTTTCTCACCAAGGCCATCCCAGGGATGTGCAGGATGGGTGGATTAACTATGATAAATATGGGGTTATGGGATGGGTGGTATGCTCTTCAGAAGGTTGGTGTAGACCCAATGGGCTGACTGGCCTTTATCTGCACAGTAGGGATTCTATAAACTTCAGTGGCTGGGAGATTTCCAGCCCACAGAGTCAGCTTGGCAAGCAGACCTAATGTTTTTGATTTGACTTTGCATGTTGTTATCTTCTTAAATCAACATGACTCCAGCTATTCAAGTGACACATAAAATATAGAACATAGAACATTACAGCACAGTACAGACCCTTCGGCCCTCGATGCTGTGCCGACCTGTCATACCGATCTGAAGCCCATATGAACTAGGTATCTGCAACATTACACAAATAATGTACCTTATTATACATGCATAAAATGGTGAATAAACTAGTTCCTAGTTAAACAATGCCTCAAATTTAAAATTCTCATCTTTGTTTTCAAATATCTCCATGGCCCATCCAATATACGTGTTCTCCTTACTCCTGGTTTATTGAATATTCCCTTTTCTTTTTGTTTCACTGCTTGTTGACCCTACCTTCAAAGCCCTCAACTCTTAAGTTTCCTCAAGAAAGGCTCCTTCTCTGTCTCTGTCTTTTAAGGCACTTTTAAAATCTTAGCACCATGTCTAAGCTTTGGTCTAATTTTGCCTCTTTTCAGTCAGTGACAAATGTGTATTGCTCTATTCAAGAGCCCACTTTATAGCTGTTCTATACATACATGTTGAAGTTATGCCATAATAATCAGTTTGCATTGATGTCGACGTAATTACTTCCCTTTTCGTTAAACAGTAACTGGATTGTGGTTCGTTTATGTTGTTTTGCATGAAAATGCATAATACACATTAAGTAACTAACAGTCATCGTTTAAACTAATTGGGAAATTTGATATTTCATGAGAAGTCGGCAGAAAGAAAAGAGATAACAAAGTGTAGAGCTGGATGAACACAGCAGGCCAAGCAGCAGCAGAGGAGCAGGAAAGCTGACGTTTCGAGCCTAGACCCTTCTTCCCCAGCACCTACAGTTCCTACTATCTCAGAAAGAAAACAAGTTTTATTCTTACTGTTTCTGAAAAAGACTGTCAACTGTGCAACGAACTGCGTCATCAAACAATGGCACGTTGAAGAACCGAAATCTGCATTTCAGAAGCAAATACTTAAAATCTGTACAGCCATGCTGTACCGCTTTAAGTATTTGGCTTTGCCTGAGTAAAGGGCGGAAGTAGTAGCAGCGCTGGGCTGAGAAGTTGGTCATTGTCACGTGACTGGGATGATCCAGTCTAGGCACGAAATCGAAAGGAGCTTGGGCTGGCTTTAGTCAGTGGCTTGGTGCAGTGGAAAGGGTCCAAGACAACTCAGGGTCTTGGTGCAGTGGGCAGGTGAGTGAAGGACGGCTGCTGGGAGTGGGCTGGCTGAAATTGACAGCCGAACGTTGATGTGATGTGTTTGTAACGATTTCACGCCAGGGGCGCAAGTTGCAACATGCGTTCCTTTTTAACTGGACAGTCATTTAGAGTCATTCAGCGTAGAAACAGACTCTTTAATCTAACTGACGCGCAATGTTCGTTTAGTATCTCCCCCATCACCTGAGGATAACCCCGCCAACAATTGGGGGAGGGGGAATGAATCTGAAACGTGAATATTAGCTTTATAACTTGTCAGTTTTAAATCTGTGCCATTCCGACTGATCACCGAGATTGCTAAATATTACTCTCGCTATTCGACAAACCAGAAAGAAATCTGTTCCTAAACTAAATTGGTCCCACTTGCCTGCGTTTGGCGTACATGCTTCCAAATCTTTCCTATTCATGTACTTTTCCAAATGAGAGACCTCGTGGAGAAAGGTTAGTTATTACCAGTTAGAGTTGTAGTTTTTGACAAGTCTGCTTTCTTTCCCCTTTTTAAACAATATCCGCACTGTCAAACCGAGTGCATCCTTATTTTCATTTTCCTTTCGTCTGTGGCCCTTGGCCTTTTCCTTTCCGTTTGCTAGAATGCTGGCAGCTGAAATTTGTGTATTGATTTTTAAGTGACGGTACCAAGACGCATACTAAACGACTAAGGAAAACAGAAATACTGGAAATACTCGGTCTGTCGGGATTTCCAATGGACAAGTGTTGATATTGTTAGGCTCATCAGGTTCCTGCCTTTTGAATTTACCGTTTCCTCAAATAAAAAACACCGAAGTAAATGTAGAAGTTGACTGGAAGTGCCAAGGTCCAATATCACTTCTTTGTGATTTCGGACACAGTATTGAGACAAAACCATTATGAGGAGGATGTGAGTCATGCCAAGAGTGAGGTATCCTGTGTAAGCAAAGACAACTTTTTGATCGTTTTTCATACTTGGCGATCTCAGTGATCAATCATAGTGGCACAGATTTAGACCTAGATGATTGGAGAGTGGCAAATGTTATTCCCTTGTTCAATGAAGGGAATAGGGATAACCCTGGGAATTGCCGACCAGTCAGTCTGTCTTCTGTGGTGGGCAAATTACTGGAGAGGGCTCTGAGAAACAGTATTTATGATTATTTGGAAAAGCACAGTTTGATTAGAAATAGTCAGCATGGCTTTGTGAGGGGCAGGTCATGCCTATATGGATTTTAGGTATATGGTATATGGATTTTAGGAAGGCATTTGATAAGGTTCCCAATGGTGAGCTCATTCAGAAAGTAACGAGGCAAGGATTCAGGAAAATCTAGCTATATGGATACAGAATTGGCTGTCCAATAGAAGACAGGGTGGTAGTAGATGGAAAATATTCAGCATGGACCACAGTGACCAGTGCTCTTCCACAGGGATCTGTTCTGGGACTCTGCTCTTTGTGATCTTTATAAATGACTTGGATGAGGAAGTGGAAGGGTGGGTTAGTAACAAAAAAAAGTTGCTGGAAAAGCTCAGCAGGTCTGGCAGCATCTGTGAAGAAAAAAAAGAGTTAATGTTTCAGGTCTGGTAACCTTTCCTCAGTAAGTTTGCCTATGACACAAGTTTTGGTGGAATTGTGAATAGTGTGGAGGGCTGTTGTAGGTTGCAGCAGGATATTGACAGGATGCAGAGCTGGACAAAGAAGTTACAGATGGAATTCAACCCAGAAAAGTGTGAAGTGATTTATTTTGGAAGGTCAAATTTGAATGCAGAATACAAGGTTAATGCAGGATTCTTGGCAGTGTGAAGGAACAAAGGGATCTTGGGGTCCACGTCTGTGGATCTCTCAAAGTTGCTTGCCAAGTTGATATGGTTGTTAAGAAAGCATATGTGTTTTGGCTTTCAGTGGCAGGGGATTTGACTTTAAGAACTGCGAGGTTATGCTGTAGCTCTATAAAACCCTGGTTAGACCACACTTGGAATGTTGCGTTCAGTTCTGGTTGCCTCATCATAGGAAGGATGTAAAAGCTTTAGAGAGGGTGCAGAGGAGATTTACCACGATGCTGCCTGGACTGGAGGGCAGGTCTTATGAGGAAAGGTTGAGGGAGCTAGAGCTTTTCTCATTGGAGCGAAGAAGGAGGAGATGTGACTTGATAGAGGTGTACAAGATGATGAGAGGCATAGATTGAGTGGATGGCTAGAGACTTTTTCCCAGGGCAGAAATGGCTATCATGAGGGGGCATAATTTTAAAGTGATTGGAGCAAGGTGTAGGGGAGATGTCAGAAGTAGGTTCTTTACACAGAGAGTAGTGAAGTCAGATACATTACGGACATTTAAGCAACTCTTGGATAGGCACATGGATGATATTAAAATGAAGAGTATGCACGGTAGCTTGATCTTAGAGTAGGATAATAGGTCAGTACAACATTGTGGACCCAAGGGCCTGTACTGTGCTGTGCTGGTCTACGTATAAAACACACAGGCTGTGACACTGCCGTACTTGTTAAATTCCCATTTCATATTATTCACCACGCCCTTAAAGGGCCGGTGAGGTTATCTCTTCTGTGCAGTTCCAATGACACACAAACATCGTTGTACTAATCGATGAATCCAGAAAGTTGTCAACATCAACAACTTGTGTTTGTCTTGTCATTTATTGTACTCTAACTCTCTGAGGCATTGCATAAGAATGTTACTGACTAGAATTGGATAATGAATTGCATGAGGAAATATGGAAATCTTGACACGGGGAAGTCCATTGCCTAGAGCTTTAATGACGTATGGTATGTGTCCCCATAAATGCCATGTGATGGAGTGATTAACATCAGGGATGCTCAAGAAGCTGATATTGTCACTTGGAAGTTTGTTCGGTTGATGAGGATTACAAAGATTGGAAAAGCAAGGCCATGGAGAAAATTGGAAATAAGGAAGACAATTTTAAGATCGTGTTGCTTAACCAGAGAGCCAGTTTAGGTCAGTGGGGTCCAAGGCAATGGACAAATGGTGTAAATTACATGATATTGTTTATATTTGGAGGAGCTGAAGTTTGGGGGTGGAACGTGAGAGATTGACTATTCCTGTGCACTCCTGATCAAAATGTTACAGAGGTAAGAAAGGCATAATTAAAGGTAAAAGCAAATATTGCTGTTACTGGAGATTTGAAATAAAAAGAGAAAGTTCTGGAGAGACCCAGCAGGTTTCTGTCAGCATCAGTGTCAGCAAATGAAAGAGAAACAATTTACAATTGAGACCAGTGACTTTCTTTGGAACTCATGGTTCTGAAGAAGAAATGTCGGAATCAACATTAACTCTTTCTGTCTCCACAGATTCTGCCATAACTGAGGGTTTCAACAGCAGATGATCCTGGGCAGGGGGGAGGTGGGTGATGCTTCAAGAGGTGGAAATAGGTGGTTTTAGTAATGGCACTGTGGTTGTGGCTCTAATAGTTCTGTCCCACTTGTTATTTATTTGCCCCAGTTTGTTGGAGTTAGGTCAGCCTTGAGGCTGCTTGAACTGAATTGGGATTCCCAAAATAATACTTCCTATCAGATAAATTTGATTGCAAACTAATGTTTAGGGAAAATATGTATCAAGTTTCCTATTGATTATATATATTCATATTTAGCCTTTGGAGATCGGGTTTCATTCTTGTAAATTCATGTGACGCTGCCATCTCACTCATGTCAATATATCCTACATAAGATATGGTGCCTAAAATTGTTCCTGTGAGGTCTGACCAGGGTGGAGTATAACTAGAAGCGTAAAGCCTAATCTCTTGTACTTCATCCTCCAGATATAAAGTACAGCATTTTATTAGCATTTTTATTTATTTTCTGTACCTGTTCATGATATATTAATGTCAGAAGCCACATGACACCAGGTTCTAGTCCACAAGGCTTATTTGAAATCCCAAGCTTTTGGAGCGTGCTCCTTTGACAGTTGAAGTCACTTCATCTGACAGAGGAGCTGTGCTCCAACAGCTTGTAATTTCAAATAAACCTTGTGGACTAGAACCTGGTGTCATGTGGCTTCTGACCTTGTTGACCCCAGTCCAACACCGGCACCGGCACCGCCACGTTATGCTATTTTAATGAACTGTGTAGAACAGAAAATCTCTTCAGGCCTTCATAGCTCCTAGCTTCTGATCAGGCTGCAGAGTCCAGACATAGTGTCAGGATAATGGATAGATTATTTGGCATTGAAAAGAGGAGCAATCTTTTTCATTCAAAAGATTGGAATTTGCAGGATTGTGGATGCTCATTCAATGCTGAGATCGCTATTTATTTTGCTTCTAAGGGATTTGGGGATAATGCGAGACAGTGCTGTTGAGGTCGATGATCTGACTGGAGTAACAGGATGTATGTAAAAAGGAATAGCGACAAATACTGAGTTGTGAGGGAATAGCTCTCTACATCTTTGTCTAATTTCCACCTATTTACTCCTTAAGTCATCACTACCTTCTGCTTTCTTCCTCTTAGACATTTTTGTATGCATTCTTTTAAACTTCAGCTTTGTGTTCTGTGTTTTGTGTGTGCCTTGTCAAATATCTTTTGGAGTTCCATGTTCTCACAAAGCATATTATCCTCATCCACCTTCTCCATTACTTTATTGAAGAATGTAGGTGTAATTTTTTCTCCTTTTTAGAGGTCAGTGTGGATTTACTGATTTAACCATACTTTATCAAATGACAGTTATTCTTTACTGCCATCAAGAAATTTCTTTGACTAATGTTCAGCTGATGTTGGTTTAGTTGCTGAATTTATCCCTGTTGCATTTTCTCAAATAAGGTGCAACCATTATTTAAATGATTTGAATGTGAACATAGGGGTTATAGTTAGTAAGTTTGCAGATGATACTAAAATTTGGAGGTGTAGCAGACAGTGAAGAAGGTTGCCTCAGAGTACAATGGGATCTTGATAAGATGGGCCAATAGACCGAGGAGTGGCAGATGGGGTTTAATTTAGATAAATGGGAGGTGCTGCATTTTGGAAAGGCAAATCAGGGCAGGATTTTTCCTCTTAGCGGTATGGTCTTGGAGTGTTGCGGAACAGAGAGACTTTGGAGTGTAGGTTCATAGTTCCTTGAAAGTGGAGTCACAGATAGGATAATGAAGGTGGTGAATGGTATGTTTGCCTTTATTAGACAGTGCATTGAGTATATGAGTTAGGAAGTCATGTTGCAGCTGTACAGGACGTTGGTCAGGCCACTTCTGGAGTATTCATGCAATCTGGTCTCCCTACTATAGGAAGGATGTTGTGAAGGGTTCAAAAAAAAATTACGAGGATTTGAGCTATAGGGACGGGCCGAATAGGCTGGGGCTATTTTTCCTGGACTTTCGAACACTGGTGGTGATCATATAGAGATTTATAAAATCATGAGGAGAATGGATAGGTTACGTAGAAAAGGTCTTTTCCATGGGGTAGGGGAGTCCAAAAGTAGATGGCATAGGTTTAAGGTGAGAAGGGAACGATATAAAAGTATCTAAGAGGCAACTTTTTCATGCAGAAGGGGATGCATGTATAGAATGAGCTGTCAGAGGAAGTGGTGGTGGCTGTTGCAATAGCAACATTTTTTAAAAGGCATCTGGATGGGTGTACAAACAGGATGGGCTTAAGAGAGATATGGGCCACATTCTGGTAAATGTGAGTAGATTAATATGGGATATCTGGTCTGCATGGACAAGTTGGACCAAAGGGTCTGTTTCTGTGCTGTACATCTCCATTACTTGTGATTTTTCAATCCACTACTCCTGTATCCAAGCTGCATTGGAAGACACTAGCTACAGCCTCTACATCTTGTACGATTCCTTCTAAAACTGACAATGAATCTCAATAGGTGATTTTTCCACTTTTTGAGGACAGACAGCTTTTTAAGTGCAATGTCCTTAGTGATTTTATCCTAACCAATATAGCTATTAACTCCTCCTTTACTGTTATGTTGAAAGTATTCTTGGGGCCGAATCTTACAGTTACATCCAAATTGTATTGAATTTTTTTGGGGGTTTGGGGGGGATTTGTGCCTTGTGGCCTGGTGAATTTCTTGCCATATCTTACCAAACTCCCTTACTAATAGCCTATGGTGGTTCTCCTGTGTGATTTCCATCCCACTTTCCTATATACCAGTCTTGGAACAACTCGCCACTGAGCCAATACCTGCCCACGCACAGGCTTCCTTTTGAGTGTGCTACCTTTTGAAAGACACTGTGTGTGTGGATGAGTTTTGGCAACCTGGCATTGTCCTTCACTGGCATTGCCAAGGCATGATTGTGCTGCCCAAAGTGCACGGGTGACATGGCTGACACTTGCTCGCACATGGAACTTTGTTCTGTCACCTTCATTGTTGTTTAATCATCACACCACATGCATTACCTCTCCCTACCTCCAGTCTGTCTAACTCCTGAGCCAGCTCTATTCTGTCCCCATTCACCACTGCAGGCATGCATCTTGTCACTGACCAGTCAGGAAGTACCAAATACAAGCAAGCAATCAGATGAATACGACCTCAAACATGAGCATCTTTTACAGAATGCAAAAGGGAAACAGAGAATCCCTACACTGCAGATAGAGGCCACTTGGCCCATCAAGTCCGCACCTTTGAGTGTCCCACCCAGATCCAGCCACCAAAGTATCCCCATAATCCAACATTTCCCATGGCTAATCCACCGAGATCCATGCAGTCAAATGAAGAACATGTGAACTCCATACAAAGTCATCCAAGACTGGCATTGAACCCTGGTCCCTGACACTGAGGTAGCAGTGCTATCCTGAAAACACACTGAAACAAATCTGAGAGACTGACTATCAGCCCTACAATGCAGACTACATTTTGGAATCATGACAAAAATAATGTGACAGTCAACAATTATGTTCCACCCAGCTCTCATCTATGGAAAATGAGTACCAATGAGATTCTAGCCAGTTGGTAGTGCTGAGCTTTGTCATGGACAAAGGCTGCTTCCTCTTCAATGCTGTCACACTCCTCCTCCCCTAGATCTTCAGCATCCAGCCTTGATGCCTGTTCCAATTGTGCAGAGCACAGCTTGCCAACATAATGTGACCCTTCTCTTCAGACTAAACTGGGGTTGCATCCAGATCAGTCAAGCAGCAGAACTGTATCTTCTGCAGCCAGGGCGATGGTGGAGCAGTGTGGGCAGCACTTTATCCACACCTGTGGGTTAAGCAATAGTGTCATGAATGATGTTTGTCGTGGGTGTCACATGTTTCCCAGTAGTCAGCCTTGTAAATTGCCTGGGCCCTCAAGCACACCAGGTCTGAGAGTGCTTCACTACATAGGAGTCATGGCAGCTGCTAATCCTGGGCTTGCTATTTGTCTTGATCCTTCTGCATCCACTTGCACTTTCTGGGAAGGCAGCGTCTGAATGCAAGACCCAAGCTGGGCATGGTAGGAGTGGGAAAAATTCTTAAATCTCAGAACAGTCATCAGTGGTGAGCCCTACAGATGAGGATTGTGCACACTTTACTGTACAGTGAGACATGATGTACGGGGGACATGTCTACATTGGGTGTCCACATTTGTATCTCTGCATGTAACTTGTCAAGGTGCCATGCTGGCTGTGTGACTGCTACATGTCAGTGAGAATGGGCTGCTTGTAACTCAATCATGCTGCCATGTCAAACACTGAACATGCCTGTGCATTCTACACAGTCATAATTACATGATGAATAATGACTCAGACTTGTCTGGCACACCCAGACCTCAAGTTGCACAAATGGAGACGTCCCCTCAGCTAGCGCTGGCCTTTTGTACTGTCATTTTTGCTAACTTCAACATTACTGAGATGCCAGCATCAATTTGCAAGGACAAATGGCATGGAAACAATTACCTTTTGGACAACATCTGACCCCTAAGTACACTCATTCTGAATGCATACAAAATGGCAAAGAAATCATTTAAGATCCAGTGTAAAAGCATTTTACAAACAGCAGTTTACATGCTTTTTTTTGGTCTAATATTATGGCATCCAGCAAATATGGGTCCCATGCATTCAACTATGAAACTGGCACTTGCCTGGGCACTGCCAGCCATTTACTAATAGAACTTCCTTTCCAGAGAAAAGAAGGTGAGGGCTGGTAGCATGGATGGTGCTGGATGCCATGAGTACTGAGCTCCAAATATTCACCAGGTTAAACCTCCCCCAATTGCCAGTCAGACTGTGTGCCCCTACATTACGTCTCAGTAGCCCAATGATTCATTTCAACCCATGTTGCCCCAGTGTGCAGACCCACCACATGAAACTTTGGATATGAACCCTTCCTGAACCCCAGCATTACACCTTGATGACAGCCAGCTTGCTCCTTTACACTCTTAAAGTCCACGGTGGTGGTCACGACCAATAACCAACCCTTTACCACCACCGCCTCCCTTGCCAATTTATTTCAAATTCTAATCGTGAATTGAGATTCCCCTGTCACCATCCTTAGCCCCATGTGTATAAATGCTTCTGTTTCCAGCCCCCACTCAAGCTTTGACTCCCCTACCCCTTCTATCATTGATCCCCCAGCTCACCAGTCCATATCCCTAGCCCTGCATTCATCCTTGGAACATCTGGACATCAAAGATACCTATGTCAGACTCCTGTTCGTTGAGTACAGCTCTGCCTTCAACACCATTATCCCCTCCAGACTGATCTCAAAGCTTTGTGACCTTGGTCTCGGCTCTTCCCTCTGCAACTGGACCCTCCACTTTCTGACCCACTGTCTGCAATCGGTAAGGATAGGTAACTGCATCTCCTGCACAATAACACGCAACACTGGAGTTCTTCAAGATGCATCCGCAACTCCCTACTGTACCCCCTTTATATCTATGACTGTGTTGCTGAATTCCAAATGAACGCCATTTACAAGTTCGCTGATGAGGTTACCAAAGTGGGCTGGATACCTAACAATGATGAGTCAAACTACAGAGGAGGGAGAGAGGACTTAGTGACATGGTGCAATGAAAACAACATGTCCCTGAACATCAGTAAAACTAAATAACTGGTCATTGACTTCAGAAAGAAAGGAGGAGAACACACCCCCATCTACATCAATGGAACTGAGATGGACAGGGTGAAGAGCATCCAGATCCTTGAGGTGACAATAACCAACAACCTGTCCTGGACTTCCCATATGGATGCAACAGTCCAGAAGGCACAACTGTACCTCTTCTTCCTCAGGCAGCCCAGGTAATTTAGCATGTCCATAAGGTCCTTCACTAACTTCAACAGATGCACCATTGAAAGTTTACTGTCTGGGTGCATCACAGTCTGGTATGGCAACTGCTCTGCCCAGGACTGTAAGAAACTACAGAAGGTAGTCTGTACAGCTCAGACCATTCCAGAAGCTGACCTTCCATCCATGGACTCCATTTACCTGGCTCACTGCTGGGCAAAACCGGCCAACATCATCAAAGACCCATTGCACCCAAGTAATGATTCCTCCAACCTCTTCTGTCAGGCAGAAGATACAGAAGCCTGAACACACGCATGAACAGGTTCAGGAACAGTTTCTCTCCGCACTCTTATCAGACTGATGAATGGACTCTCTAGCCTCAAAAAATGCAACTCTTGCTAATGTTGATCTTGCCTAGTACATGCTCAGTCCAATGTAAGTTGTATGCCTCTGTCTAAGTCTTTTGACCTGTACGCCTTTTGCTTATAATGATCTCCCCGTCCCTCTCTTAAAGCATTTCACAGTATTTCGGTAAACATGACAATAAATCAGTCAATCAATCAGTCAATCCTCCTGTTAACCCTTCAACAATATCGACAGATGGGCACCCCTGACTGTAACTGTCTCCAACAGTCAGTACCTTGGCATGATTGACCAGACCCCTACTCCCTGACTAATGATATGCATTTCTCCTGACTGCTTGTGTTGGGCTGACTGCCAGTGCAGTCTAGGGGATGTTTTGCAGAGATCCCTGGGCAATGAGTGTCCCGAATGGACAACTGACTGTGACAGAATTTGTGGACTGTGCCTGCTACCTTCCAAGTCTATATTAGGATAATTCAACTTCCTCATTGCTCTTGCATTTCCTTCCAATCAGTCTGCAACCTTGCGCCTGTACTTCCTCGCCGCTATTTGATGGACTTCAAGATACATACAGCAACAATAGCTTCCTATTTTCCTTTTAATTCTAACCAAATTGTGTCTTTGGTCCCTCAACTATATTATTTGACTTTAGCGCTATTGTAGTTTCTTGGGTCAATACTGTGACCGCTTTTCTTTTCTCCTTCCCTTCTTGAACACTTTTTTTTTTGGCCATCTTAAGTTTCCAGTTCCCAGTTCCTTTCTTTGAGCAAGGTTTCTGTTATTGCTTCCAAAATCCAATTCCATGCAGCAAGCTGCAACTTGCCAATCTTAGTAACTCTACATGTGGATAAATGCACACTGCACTGAACCTGTCTCATTCTGCCTTGAGTTTTTCCCGCATTTGATGCTTACCCCTGCCATTTCTGAACTCTTTCACTGCTAGAGCGATTTTCTTTTTTTTTGTCTCATGTCTCATTCTGGTTTAACCATCAACTTACCAATTAATGTAAGCCTCCCTACTGTATTATTTGATCTTCCCTTAACAACCATGGTTCCAGCTCTGTTGAAGTAAAGCCTCTGAATTTAACTAGTTCTTGCTGCCCTTGGAATCTGGAGAGCGCAGTCCCGTACCATTTCCCCCCATGATACTCAGCAGTTTTTACTGTATATAATAATTTCTCTTAGTAACCTTTCTCAAACACGTTGCATCATATGTATTTTTAATTTGCATGCTCAGTCATGTTAGGACACATCACTGGGCCCAGTGTGATTTGAACTCAGACCTTCTGGCTTAGAGGTAGAGAAGCTATTACTGTGCCACAGGATCCCAGTAACCTTCACAGAAAAGATTTTGCAAGAATTTCTTCATAACCATCATGAGAAGATAAGCAAGCTCACATAAGAAAGTGGAGTCTCAATGCAGACATAGCAGGTAAATTGGGATAATGGGCAAAGGGCTTATGATAATCCCATTGCCATCGTCGTGGCAAGAACAGTTCAAGAAATGAAGATGTGGTTGTTGTAAAACAGAGGGAAGGGTGAAAAGTGAATGCTTAGTTAATGGAGTTCTCAATGAGTGCCAGTTAGTGGCAACAGCACAATCATTGTAACAGAGGAAGGGGGCAAGTGAATAGATATTTTTAAACAACCTGTTCAAACTTGTTAGGACACACCTATGGAGCAGGTGGGATATAAACTAAGTCTGACCCAAAGTCAGACACAAACAACTGCATTACAAGGGCCCCAAGGGGACAATATGTTTCACACAGCTGAGACCAATGCTGATTATTGGTTGTTGTGTTGTGTTGTCTTTCATGAGGGAATGAGTGAATGTGTTCAGGATCAGAACAAATTCAGGGATGGTGAATGGTTTGAGTGTGACTTCAGTAAAGAACTGGACATTCTGAGCCATCCTGGAGAAGTCTGCAAATATGAAGTATAACTTGACCTGAAGCTTACCTAAATGGGTGCCACGGTGGCTCAGTGGTTAGCACTGCTGCCTCACAGCCCTAGAGACCCTAGTTTAGTTCTATACTCAGGTGACTGTCTGTGTGGAGTTTGCACATTCTTTCTGTGTCTGTATGGGTATCCATTGTATGCTCCAGTTTCCTTCCACAGTCCAAAGCTGTGCAAGTTAAATGGATCATCCATGCCAGATCGCCCATAGTGTTCAGGGATGTGTAGGTTAGATGCATTAGCTACAGGAAAATGCAGGGATAGGGTAGACGGATGGGAATGGGTCTGGGTGGGATGCTCTTTGGAGGTTCGGTGTGGACTTGTTGGGCTAATTGGAACCGGAAAAACTTAAATGTGCTTTTCATCTATAGTTAACACCAAAAAGAATAATAATCTTTTCTCTATCCTAAATTTGGCATTACAGTATTACTTTTACATTGAGTTATAATGCTTATGATTAATATGAATGCAGCTGAATAAGTAAAGAACTGGAATGTTTGCCAATGTGTACATATTGTAGGGGGATAGGGTATGCAACTACATCCAGTGGCAGGAATCTATCCTGATAAGAAACAGTAATGGCGGTGGCTCGGTGGTTCACACTGCTGCACTCAGTGCCAGGAACCCGGAATCGATTCCAACCTAAGGTGACTGTCTGTGTGAAGTTTGCATATGGGTCTGGGTGGGTCAGCGTGGACTTGTTGGGCCAATAGGCCTGTTTCCACACTGTAGGGATTCTATGATAATTCTAGCACCTCCTTTTTAATATTGCACACGTCCAAAGGTATTTCAGAGAATAAAATGCATTGAGTATTAACAGCAGAACTTGGGAAGATGTTTGGGATTCGGGAGACTTTTTCATATTTGGAGAGATTGGCAGATGGAGTTTAATTTCAATAAATGTGAGGTGCTGCATTTTGGGTAGGACTTATACATTTAATGGTAAAGTCCAGGGGAGTGTTGCTGAACAAAGTGACCTTGGAGTGCAGGTTCACAGTTCCCTGAAAGTGGCGGTGCACGTAGACAGGATAGTGAAGAAGGCATTTGGTATGCTTGCCTTTATTGGGCAGCACATTGAGTTTAGGAGTTGGGAGGTCATTCTGCAGCTGCACAAGACATTGGCTAGGCCACATTTGGAATACTGTGTGCAATTCTGGTCACCCTGCTATAGGAAGGATGTTGCGAAAGTAAAAAGGGTTTGGAAAAGATTTACAAGGATGTTCCCAGGATGGAGGGTTTGAGCAAGAAGGAGAGGCTGAATAGCTTGGGGCTATTTTTCCTGGAGCATGGGAAGACTGAGGGGTGTCCTTTTTATAAAGGTTTATAAAATAACGAGGGGCATAGATAGGGTAAATAGGCAAGGTCTTTTCTCTGGGGTGGGAGAGTCCAAAACTAGGGGTTATAGGTTTACAGTGAGAGGGGAATGATATAAAAGGGGCCACTTTCACTTAGAGGGTGGTGCATGTACAGAATGATCTGCCAGAGGAAGTGGTGGTTGCTGGTACAATTAAAACATTTAAAAGGCATCTGGATGGGTTTATGAATAGGAAGGGTTTAGTGGGAAATGGGCTAAATGCTCACAAATGGGACTAGATTTATATAGCATATCTGGTCGGCCTGGGTGAGTTGGACTAAAGGTTCTGTTTCCATGCTGTATATCTCTATGACTATATATGATTTGTGAAAAGAATTCCAAGCATTGGACTGCCTTATCTAAAAGGAGTGGGAGGAAGAAATATGCAGGAGACTAAACTTGGACCACCAAACCTCTGATTAGGACGTTGGGTTAGAGATGGGGTGGGGAGACGCTGTGGTGGAAACTATGAACAATGATGTTGAATTAAGTTAAACATTGAAGGGCAATTGATGAATGAGATGATTGTTGCATATGCTTAGAATGTGAGTAGATTTGGGAAAAGTTTGATTGTCATACTTAAGGGAGTGTATGGAATAAGTTCCACACTTTTCTCTGACTTTTCTGCTTGAGACCTGTTTTACAACTGTGCTGACTTTTAAGTTGTGAGTGTAATGAGATTGGCAGGTAATTGAAGTGCAAATTGGGAGTACAAATGTCTGTAATTTCCTGATCTCATTCCCCTTCCTACCAGGAAATTCCACTCTGTGAAATGCTTTGATATCTGACCTATCTATCCATCATGTTAAAATTGTTTGTTTATTTCTTGAAAATATAATTTTCTGAACAGTGGCTATTCCCTGTGTGGTAGCAGGACTTTTCTGGCTTTCTCAAGTTTCCATGAACTTATTATGAGCCTTAACAGTAAGTACTAATAGGATTTTGTGGGAGCCAGGACCAGAGGGGAATTACAATCTGATTTTTCTTCACTTGTGTAGTCCTTGAAGTCCAATATTTTATGCCAATGCTTACTTTTTCCAAAAGGACCACTGAATAAACAGTTGTTTCTGTTTGGATACTCAAAATCACTTCATAACATATGAATTACTCATGCAAATTACACAACTACAAACCATGACCCACATAGTTTAGTTAATGGGCATGATTTAACAATTATGTTGATGACAATGCTGGTACTTGGATGGAATCATGTAAAAAAAATTGTTTATGCTGAGTAATTACCATCTTGGTCATTTGAATCTGTTTTCCAGTTGTATTCCTCCAGTTTGAATGAAATATTTCTGGACGATAAATGCTCTTGCATGCACCCAAAAATATCTGCCAGGTACACCCTTTCTACTGTTCAGCCTTTCAACTCCCAAGTGTCTCCAGTCCTACTGCATAATCCTGGTTTAAAGGACACATTTGCTTATGTTCAGGTACATCTTTTCTGGAGGCAGGAGTCTGACTCAGAAATGTAGGTAGCTAGAGTATACAGCAGTATTTGTTACCAGTGTCAGTCCAGCATTAATGTTCATTGTGGATTAGGTGTAGTGGATATCACTAATGTGCAACATTAACACGCTTTTATGGAACTTAATCTCTGATAATTTCCTATTACACCACTGTAAAATGTTTCAAAGTCTATATTAGCCAATTTTGTGGTCTGAGTGAAGCATTTAATCTAGTGCTCTTTGTGCTATGGTAATGCATCTGAGAAACATGTGCAGAACTAACTGACAGTGGAAGTTGTTATCTAATTAATCTAGACTGATTTTTAAATGCAAGAAACTGCCTTGGGAAAATATTAATGTGCTTTAACCCAAACTCTCCATATATTGTGCTTCTAAGGAACATTCAAGGCTTTCTAAAATGTTGATATTTTTAGCAAAGTCAAGCACAGCAGAGTGAATGCATTGCATTCAGTTGAGACTCATAAATTGGTTGCAGCATGGATCAAGAGATAATGGGAACTGCAGATGCTGGAGAATCCAAGATAACAAAGTGTGGGGCTGGATGAACACAGCAGGCCAAGCAGCATCATAGGAGCACAAAAGCTGACGTTTCGGGCCTAGACCCTGGATCAAGACCCTTTTTTGGTGTGTCTGTACTCTTGCTCTGTCAAATGCAACTTACCTAGTCTCAATCCTGTGCCTTTTTTCTGTAGCCCTATAACTTTTTTTCAATTCCCTTTTGAAACTCATAATTGAACTTGCCTCCACCACATTCTGAGGAGGTGCATTTCACATCAAAACCACTCACTGTGCTTTTTTTTAAAGGGAAAAGGTTTTTTATTTAATTGTCTCTGGCTTTTTTTTTGCCAGTAAGTTTCAATTGTTCTCTGGTTTTCAATTCTGCTGCCAGTGGAAGGTTTCTCCCTTTGCGTTTCTTTTTACTTTGTCTGGTTCCCTTATTTTGAACACCCGTATCAAATTGCCTCAATCTTTATTCTCTAATCTATCCACAAAACTAAAGGTCTTCTCAAAGCGCACAGTTCTGTGAAAGCTGTACGTTTTAATGCAAATGTGTATAGAACATATGTGAGCTGTTTAGTTGACTAGTGGATTTCTAGGCTTTGACATCTGTATTAATCATTGGAATTTTTAAAATGCAAGGGGTGGCAACTAAGTGCTGACATCCCAAATATTTTCTTCCACTGCTTCCTTTTTCCTAACTTTTTTTTGTTCTAATCTGCTGAAAATGCTGATTCCCACTGAGGCCCAATTACATTAATGCAGACAATACTTTATCGATTTTTCTGATCAACTTGTTCAGAGATGTTATGACATATCTGTGGAAGAGGTGGGACTTTTTCATTTAAGTTAAACTTGGGCCTCCCTCCCCAGAGGTAGAGGCACTACTGCTGTACTAGAAGACCCCCAGGCAGTTCATTATATCTTGCATAACAGACAATTCTTCCAGGTATGTTAGCTTGGGTGAGAAGCAATCAGATGTATCTGCTGTAGCAGGCTATTTGACTGAAACACGTTTGGCTGTCTAGTCTTAGACATTTGACATTGCACAGAATTTTGGATTATTGGATAGAAATTGGAACGATTACTTGTTCTTCCTTTCCTCCCCCAGCTATGTGGCCTGAGACTGGTTAAGAATTGTATTGATTTCTCTTCTTATTGATTGGATCCCCTCACTTTATTGATCATTACATTCAAGTAGAAGACCTATCCTCTTGCCTTCTCATCCTGTTGAATATTGATTAACTCGGCACAGGCTAGGGATAAACTGAAGGATCTTCCTGCTGTGAGGACCTCATTGCAGCATCTATAGAGGGCATTTGCTGGGCCTTCAGGGAAGCTCATCCTGAACTTATGATCAGCTATTTGGTTAATACCGTCAACTATTCACAAAAGAAATTCCAAGAATAGTAGTAAACCCAGGGAGAAAATGGAGAGTTTTAAACAGTTATGATTATTAGAATGAAAATACAGTGAAAACTAATGGGATTGTAAGAAGGACAAACCTCCTTGGCACTTAAAAGACATGGCTGCAAAGATGGTCATTGCATTGATTATAATTTTTTGCAATTCAGTACATTCTGTGAAGGTCTAAGCAGATTGGAAAGCTGCAGATATAACACTTGTAGTCAAGAATGGAGGGAGATGAAACAAGAAACAATAGGCCAATTCGTTTAACACTTATGGGAGGGGGGGAAGCTAGAATTAATTATTAAAGAGATAACAGCAGGGCACTTGGTCATGATGCAATCAATCAATCAACTTAGTTTCCTGAAAGTATAATTTTTTTTGAAGATGGAGCAAGCAGGGACTGCTAGAAGAAAACCAGTGATTGTGGTGTATTGGATTTCCCAAAGATGTTCGATAAGGCACCTCATGGAAGGCCACTACTAAAGTTGAGAGCACATTGACATAATGTTGGTGGTAATAAGAGTATGGATAGAGGATTGACTTACGAGCAGGAGTTAGGGCAAATGGATCACTATTGTTCAAATTGCTATCATTTTCATGTCAGCAAATTAGAGCTAGTGGAGTGCAACATGAATCAGTGCTTTACAATCTAGATTGACTGACTGCCTGTATGAAAGGGGCCAACTGTATTGTAGCTAAATTTGCTGATAATACGAAAATAGGTGGGAATTTAATTTGTGAGGAGGATACAAAGAGTCTGCAAAGGGATATAAGGTGAGTAAATGGGCAAGATTTAACTTGGACTAAACTGTAGCGTGGAAAGTTGTAAGTTTGCTGGCAAAGCACAGTATTACTTAAATGAAGAAAAACTACAGAATGCAATGGTGCAGGGTGACCTCGGTGTCCTTGTTTATAAATTACAAAAGGTTAACATGCCAGTGTGGCAAGTGATAGGAAGGTGAATGAAATATTCGTCTTTCTGCAAGCTGTATGGAGTTTAAAAGTAGGGAAGTCTTGCTACAGTTCTGCAGACCATTTGTGGGATTACAACTCTTTCTACAGTACTGGTCTCCTTACTTCAGGAAATGTATGCTTGCACTGAAGCTAGTTCAGCGAAGGTTAGTAGGTTGGTTCTGAGATGTCAGGGTTGTCTACTGAAGAAAGATTGAACCTATACTCATTGAAACATCTGAGGCTTTGGGAGGATTTGATAGAGTTGGTGGTAAGAGGATGAAAAAATTGACCAACTAGTGACACTGTTTAAAAATGAAAGCAATATCTTTCAAATGCTGTTTTTTGAATTTTAATGATGGCTCTTTATTTGGTTTCCGTTTTGCTCATTCATTTACCTACTTTGGCATATTTACCATGGTGGCCATTTTAGTATTTCACACAGTTACCTACCCCATAGCAAGAGGCTGTAAATGGTTGTGAATTAATTTGTCATCTTCCTCCATCTGTCATCACCAGCAATTTAGGCACCTGGATACTAACTTACACTCTACTGCACAAAATGGGAAAGAATTTGTATCCCTGATTCCATGAATTGGTAATTCAAATTATTATGTGCTTTTTAATATCTTTTAATTTAGCAATAAGAAGTAATCAAAAAATGATTTGGATGTGAACGTAAGAGGTATGGGTTAATAAGTTTGCAGATGACACTAAAAGTAGAGGTTTAGCAGACAGAGAAGAAGGTTATAACAGAGTACCATAATATCTTGATCAGATGGGCCAAAAGGCTGAGGAGTGGCAGATGGAGTTTAGTTTAGATAAATGAGGTGCTGCGTTTTGGAAAGGCAAATCAGGGCAGGAGTTTTCCACTTAATGGTAAGGCCCTGGGGACTGTTGCTGAACAAAGAGACCTTGGAGTGCAGGTTCTTAGTTCCTTGAAAGTGGAGTTGCAAGTAGCTAGGATAGTGAAGGTGGTGTTTGGCATACTTGTCTTTATTGGACAGTGCACTGAGTATTGGACTTGGGAGATCATGTTGCTGTAGCTGTACAGGATGTTGGTTCGGTCATTTTTGACGTATTGTGCAATTCTGCTCTCCCTGCTGTGGGAAGGATGTTGTGAAACTGGAAATAGTTCAGAAAAGATTTGAGGATGTTGTCGGAGTTGGAAGGTTTGAGTCATAGGGACGGGCTGAATAGGCTGGGACTATTTTTCCCTGGAGTGTCGGAGGCTGAAGGATGACTTTATGGAGGTTTATAAAATGAGGGGCATGAATGGGGTAAGGTGACAAGGTCTTTTCCCTGGGGTGGGAGAGTCCAAAACTAGGGGTCATAGGTTTAAGGTGAGAGGGGAAAGATATAAAAGGGATCACTTTCACACAGAGGGTGGTGTGTGTATGGATTGATCTGCTAGAGGCAGTGGTGGAGGCTGGTACGGTTACGACATTTAAAAGGCATTTGGATGGGTATATTCATGTGAATGGTTTAGCAGGATATGGGCTAAATTCTGGCAAATGGGACTAGATTTATATAGGATAACTGGTCGGCATGGACAAGTTGGGCCGAAGAGTCTGTTTCCATGCTGTATATCTCTGACTGTATTTATAATATCCAACCCTCCCCATTTTGAAAGAGCTTCACTTTTCAAAATGATTACACCGTAATTAATGATTGTAAGGCCATATTTCAAGAATACGTCCCAGATGTATTGTTTAAAATGTATTTTGAATGATCAGCTGCTCCATTTAGCCTTGTACTGTATTGTCATTGCAAATGCAGTTGGAGGTATAATGAATGTGGGATAAGGTATTTTGAAGAGATTGCAAACAATGGTGTATCTGTCAGTGACTACTGATCATGAAGAGATATCTAGCCTCTTGAAATTGTGGGGTGGGGGGATAGAAAATCAAGTATTTATGCTATGGGAAGGACAGATGGTAGATTGATAAGTGTGGGAGAAGGGATGTAGTTTTAATCCAATCTGTTCCTTGGGTAGAACACTTTTTTTTTCTAGACATCCCCACCTGATTTTTAGCTCCACTTAAGTCGATGGTGAGCAATAATGAATGTTTTGTCCAATCCCAATTTCCAAAGTGGGTAAGTAGATGCATTATTTTATTTTTGCAACAGTACATCATCAGAGCTAAACTGACCCGGTACCTTTTCATAGGATGTTTTATTGAACATAAAACAAAACAACTGAAACTAAACCCATGTCTTGTCTTGTGTTGACCCGTTTGTTCTAGGAAACTTAAAATGGTACACAATCTTAGAACACGATGATATGATCCAGATCACAGGAGTGTCTAATTGTTACACTGTGTCCCACTATTGTTTGCCAACAGTAACGTGAAAGCTTAGTTAACTTTTTTATTAAAAGCAAGACTGTGGAGCGCTTGAGTGATTCACCCTTTTACATTCTCGTAAAGCATGAGTTATTGTTGCCCACGCTGAAGTTTCAGTATTTTGCATTGCTTTTTAATGTCTTCAGCAATCTTAAGAACTTCCTAATTGCCAAATATTCATTCCCCTTGCTCATTTCCTTTTATTGCTCACCAGCTTCCCCCTTTTCTTAATGGTGTCTTCCTTTTATAATATTTGCAATATTATTCTAATCAATAACCTATCTGCTCCCAAATGTGTCCCATATATGTTCATGTTTACCAGCATTAACCTTAGATAACCAATCTTATATTTCTAATGTTGGGGGAATGCTCAATTGTGATGGTGTTCTGTCTCACCTGGGTGCTGTCTGTCACTTTGTTAATTGGTTCACGTTATTTAGCTCGTGTTTGTTTTTCGCAATTTGGGAACTTCAGAACTGAATGTGATTTTGGTTCACCAATAAATCTTGACAAATGAAACTTTCAACTAGGCAAAGGATTTTGGATAGTTGCCAGCAATTTTGTCCACTTGTTACAACTCTAACACGGGCAGAATAGGACTAAACAAATAGACTGGTTCAAACTTTGCGTGCTTCAAGTTTGTAAGAATAGCCATTCATTGAATAAGTTTGCAAAAACGTAAATGGAGAATAGTGGCAATTTTAGGTACAACTAGTTTTGGAATATATTAGCGCTTTTTTTTGCCACTCGTTATGTCCTTTGAGAGTTTTTCCCTATAGTTTAAACTGTTGTGGCCACTTGAGCTCAAGGTTTTGCAGAACTTGGAATGGTTTGTTCCCTATTTGTTTAATAATTCACAGACCACAAATAGGCATTCAATTCGGGTTGTTTAAGCTTTGAAAACAATTTTTTTTTTGAAAATGTTATCTGTGATCATTGTATCATCATGGCTGCAAGTGATTTCTGACCTGTGGAAACCCTTGTGTTATGACAGTATATTGCTGGATTAAATTTAAAATATCCATTGTACATTCTTACTAATGAAAGTTTAAAAACTCATGCAGAGGACATCTCTTCCACTGCTTTCATGTAGGAATCCCAGCAGCCAATTTGTACATAGCAAGCTCCCAAAAAGATCCTGCTGATAATGACCAATGAATTTGTTTTTGTGATGCCAATGGAGCGGTAGATTCAAATTAGGCAACCTTGGTTTGACATCTCACTAATGTTGAGACTGCAGAGCTCTTTCCAATGGATTTGATCTGTTCTTCATTTTCCAGATACAATCTTGTTCTTAAATGTATTAAAGCTGCAGTCAAAACCAGGAAAGACTAAACTAAATTGGCAGCTTGTTTTACATGACACACACTGTTCTATACCATTAGCTTCACTCAATGAATGTTTGTTTTTTATTGGTGTTTTTGTTTTACTGACAATCTGATATCTGTCATGATTACTTTTATAAACCTAACACCAGCTTTGTAATTTCAAAAATCAGTTTTTTTTGGACTATTGGCCTTGAACACTTTGATGAAGTGATAGATAACATCTTATTTTTTAGCCCCATTTCTGCATTGGTCCTGAGACCTGTCAGTGTTGAGTATAAGGACAAAACTTAGTGGGTGGGAGCATGAGTTGGCATTAATTGCACCTAAGTTGGCATAAGGCCTATAGATGGCTGTGGGGATAGGTACAGGGACATATCTTGTTTCTTGGCCACAAGGAGTTTAGTTAGGGCTAAATACATGTTCATGTTTTATCCCATCACTATAAATTAATTCAAACCCAAAACTAGATGATAACATTCTAAAACACTGGTCCACTTATTTCTGCAGCTTGTTTTAATCTAATTTAATATCTATAGGGCTGGGATGCATTTCCAATGACATTTGAATGTAGAAATAAATTTCAATGCCAAAGAGATTGTCAGCAATTAAGACTTTAACATGCCATCTTAGAACTTAAGCCCAGAAATAGACAATCCCCAATAATTTCTGGTGTATTTAGTTGGGATGGACACCAACAATAGTATTTTAATGCTCCGCAAGATACTGATTTTTAAAAACCATATTCCTGGAGGAGCAGATTGAAATGCAGAACTTCTGGATTTTCATGTTTGACTTGGGCAGGTGTGGTTGCTGTTTTATTGGCCCTTCAGCAGCGCTAAATACTGAGCATCTCAAAATTTGGGCTTTTTGGTTTTCTCAGAACTGCAATGCAAATGACAGTTTCAAAGGTGAAATAATGCAGATGTTGAAAATCTGCAATAAAAGCTGGAAATGTTCAGCAAGTCTGTCAGCATCTTTGAAGAGAGAGCACTAATATTTCAGATCAGTCATCAGGCTCTGACAAGCATTTTGCTTGCTGCTTTATATCTCCTCTTCAAGCTACTTTAAGAAGGCTCTCATGCCTGAGTCAGCAGCATGGACTAAAGCAGAATGATAAATGTGTGAAACTTGAAATATTCTTTTTGTGTAATTAAATGAGTGGATGTCGTATGATCACTGACTTAATAGATGGATTATTTTAATCAGATTCTTTCTATCTATCTGTCTTTGTTTATGCAGCATCCAGAAGTAATTTGTTCAAGATTGCGTGAGCCATGAAGACATTAAGTAGCAGAAATTCAAATAAATTCAGAGTTTTAGCTTAAATTGATTCCCACCCTTCCCCTGTGACCTATTTTACTTAGTTCTGAGCATTGTACTGGAGAATGCTAGGAAACTCTTCACATGTTGAAATACAGCATCCTAGGATTTGCAGGCACAGGAATGAGGCAGCAATTTACTGAAATTGTAACATATGACTTCCTGTGTGCTAGAAGACTGAGCTGCATTATCCTAACACCAACGAATTAAAACAACAATTTACAGGCCTGTAATATCCATTTGCAAACTGTGGAAATTGGGCAGAGCAGCCTCTGTAAACACATCCATCTCAACCAGGCAGAACAAGTCATTGCAAGGCACGAGACAAGTATGGAATGTCTGCAAATGTGTCCTCTACCGACGTTGCCAAGTGGATGATCTGAGAAATTTGGTTTCAACAGCCATCTGATGTGGGTGGGACGTGAATCCAGGCCTCCTGTCTCAGAAGTAGGGCCACTACCACCCCACTACAAGAGCACAATCTAACCAATTTTTTTAAAAAATTAACTTATTTTTTTCCTACACAACCTGTTCAGAGATGTTATTATATACCTCTGGAACAGCTAAGATGAGCCCAGGTCTGCCAGCTCAGGGGTAGGGACTCTATCACCGTGCCACGGGAGGGCCCCCGATCAATTTGGATTGTAAGCTACTGATGGCTAAAGATTTTGTGTATCTGAACTCGGTTGTCCTGCAGCCAAACTATTTCCATGATATATCTGTTTAGTGTGGAAAATTGCCCAGGTGTAGTTATTCTAATCAACTGTTCAGACGTGTAATGATCACACATCCAGGACAAGTAAGAATTGAACCTGACCTGGTCTGGGCCTACCTTCTGGCTTGGATATATGGACACTATCATTGTACCAGAAGAGCCTTTTGTTTTGGGGGAAAAAAAATGAATCAACTTGTTCAGGTATGTATGGGAAACGTCTAGAGCAAATGGGATTTCAACACATGTCTCCTGGCTCAGAGATAGGGATGCCACCACTATATCTGAAGACCCCTTGGGCCTGAGATAGGGACACCAAAGTATTCCATTCTTAAGTAGCCGCCTCCCAACAATTAACAAAGTGACGGAAGTAAGCATAACATTGACAACCAGCTACCAGCAATCAGTTGGGATTCTGTCAGAAAAATAAGGCTCCATATCACATTTTAAGATGTTGATCAAGAGCTGAATACAGAGGGAAGGCGAGAACCTGAGGCAACATTTTACCAAGTCTACTAAGGGCCTTAAGGATTCTTGTGGGGTACTAGTAGTGTCCCAGGTTTACCTTCCTCCTGCTCCAGAGGTGGGCAGTAAAAGCTCTGTATGGGTTGATTCTGTTTTTCAAAAAAAAACAGATCTGCTAAGGGCCTCAACCACACAGATGCTGGGGTGAGTTTTCTGGTTACTGGATTTGATACATGCCACATAAGGGGAAAGAAACTAAACATCATCAGAAACTAATCATTGCGCCAAAGGAGCTTTAGGGCATTGTGCCTGGTACAGCTACTTCAGTAATCTTATCTCTGTCACAACATCAGGAATGGATCTGGTCACTGTTCGTGGGTTCAGTGCCAAGACTCTAATGCACAGCAGGATTTAAACATTCTCTTGGCTTAAATAAAACCAAGTACTGCAGATATTGGAAATCTGAAACAAAAACAGAAATTACTGGCGAAATTCAGCAGGTCTGGCACCATCTGTGGAGAGAGAGAGAGAGAGAGAGAGTTCATGTTCCCAGTCCATTGACCCTTCAGAACTCGGGCAAGGAACTCAATGATCTAAATTTAGGCTGATGAGTAAAAACATAGAAGATAATGATAGACAGCCATATAGGATAAAAGCTAACCAAAAGGCCATCAGGTTTGCATCCATGGAAGTGTGGTTTGACACATTCAAACAGGTTGATTTAAAAACATCCTTAATGCCCAGTCATCTGAACAGCTAACCCCACCCTTTTTTAAAAAAATGGTATCACAGTCTTAGAGTCCACCATTAGGATCCTGCAAATTGGTATTAGCATAACATCCTGAGATTGTGTTTTCAAAAGCACAATGTTTATGTTTCTTCCAATACAACCGAATAATTGACCTCTGCTGTTTTTACAGTGCACTTGTTTGTGTTCCATTTTTAGTCATGGAATTAATCCTATTCACAGTTGTAGTTTACAAGATTGAACATTTAATGTTAACCTCTTAAAATGAAAGTTTGGTTAGATTGCTAAGCTGTTAAGGTTTTTTTTAAAAAACAAACTTCATTCCTGGAGCTAGCTAACTGGAATCTGCTCCCTTCCAGGTTTGTTAGGTAGCAGATAAGCAAAGGACAACATGTTACAAAGGAGGCATGTTGCTCCTTTCCAGAACTGAAATGGCTTGGATTCTATCTTTTTTTTTAGTTTCAAGCTAGGGAAACTTTGCAACTCCTAGCAGGAAGAAGTGATGCTCCTTTCTCACTATCTGTGAGCCAGGAGGGGCTGCCCCTCTGCCTTCCCACTTCTCCTTTCCTCCCGTCTCTCCCCATTTGCTTCCCCCCCACCCGCCCCCTACAAACTCCGTCTCTTCTACCTCTGTCTGGCTCTGTGTGTTCTCCCACTGTCTGCCTCCTTGCATTCACTCCACCAGAAATTCTAATCTGAGGAGCAGAAAACCCTGAACTGAAGCCTCTTTGGGAGTGCTGCCAGCTCAGTAGGAATTCTAACATGTTTCCAGCTTGCATTTGGACAAGGATCCTAATTTATGCATAGCTCCCTTCAAATCAAGCATTCAGTGTTATCTTCCTCCTCTCAGCCCGATAAATATTGGTGCATATTACAATCAAACACTTCTGAAAAAGGGATGAACCAACAGACTGCTCTTTGCGAAAAGGACTATGTAAGGTACCAAACTTTGAGGCTTGATCCAATTGTACTTGCCAGTCCTCTCATCGCAATTAGTAGAATCTTAAACATTCTTGGGGTCTTTGGAGCTGCTGCTTCCTTGTGGTCCACCTTAGATAATGTTTTTCTTGTTACAGTATTTGAACCTTTAAAATTCAGACATTCTCACTTATTTTATTAATTGTCTGACTGCTGTTGCCATACTGCTGCTGTTCTTGTTTGTTTTTTTGACCTTCTTAAAATTACATTCCCTTATTTTTATCAAGCTCTTCACAAATTTATCATAAATCATGACTGAATCATTTCGTCAGTGGATGTAAGATAGAACATGTGTCTTTATTCATAAACTGTACGTTGTACGTTGTTTTGCTTCAGTGCATCTCAGGTCTTTAAATGGTGTGATTTGCATCTCTCACTTTTTAACTTCTTTTGCACAGGATAGCATCAATTCTTTTGATAAACTTTAACTGATGACATACTCACTTTTAGAAACTGACTCCCCTTGTTTCAGAATTTTAAATTAAAGACTTTCTGGTTATTCATCATATTCGGTACTTGCTTAGTTTGGCAAGTAGTTCAGTAGCATATTTGGCATCTTGTATATGAACAGTGGCACAGTACTACAGTCAACTCATGACCAGTTTAAAGATATTTACTTTTATATACAGAAAAACATCACAGCTTTGAACAGTCTTCCAGTTACGTTTGTTGCTGTCTGTACAATTTTCTTTTACTTGCTAATCTGGTTCTGACTATTGTCTTGACTAAAATTTTACCTTTAGTGAAACTGCTGCTCTCAGTTTTTTTTTAAATAACATGTCTTTTATACAATCCATCTGCATGTATTCTTTTGACTCGAGATCCATACTAAAGATTTCGTTTTTAATGCTGATTGTAAACACTTCAAAATACTGCTTCTACATTTCCTTCTGAGTTTTTCTGACCTGGGTGTTTTGAAGCCTCCTACTGTAGCCCAGGTCTGACACTATTGTAAAAGCTATACGTTTGTATGGTGCATGGAGTTGTTTGCTGTTATTTGTGAACAGTATTCTGCTATGCTGTATGTTGTATGATTAAGAAGATCGTTTGGGTTATATTTTTCTCACAATTGAACAGTGCATGTCTCTTTTCCAATTTGCCTTGTCTGATTACTTAGTGTTTCAAAAGTTTAATATTAATTTATTTTTAAAAGTACAATCTCAATTCTCACACATTGAGCTCTGAGAGTTTAGTTGGTGCTGTCATACAAATACACCTGAGCAGCGCTGTCTTTATGTTAACCAGGTGCCTTAACCTGATGTCAGATATTTGAACTTTTTCTTAAATTCATTTGTGGGATATAGCTGTTGCTAGCAGGCCAGTATTTGTTGCCCATCCTTAGTGTAACACAGTTCATCACGGTAGGAATACCTCTAAATGTGTTTGGGTTCAATGGCACTTTTCTAAAAGAAAAGTGTAAATGCTCGTTCAAAGGTTTCATTTTATTTT
Source organism: Stegostoma tigrinum (assembly GCF_030684315.1). Taxonomy (NCBI): domain Eukaryota; kingdom Metazoa; phylum Chordata; class Chondrichthyes; order Orectolobiformes; family Stegostomatidae; genus Stegostoma; species Stegostoma tigrinum. Next base: position 56,576,458 of record NC_081355.1, read on the forward strand.
TGTTTTCTGCACTGTATATGTTCATTTTAGCCAGTGTGAACTATGTTTAATCCACTGCTATACTCTTTGCCATTTATTTGGGCATTTCAATGTTTATATCACTTGTACCAATATCCTGTACCATTGGGCCATGATTTGTAGTGGAATGGTGTCCATTTCTGGACATGCCCTTATACTTTTGAGGTGTTTAAAATGATTGATTGTCTGGCAAAGTCATAAAATCGTGAACTGTGTTTTTTTTTGCTCTTACTGTGACATTGACCATCTGAGTGAATACAGCAAGCAACTATGCATTTTCATAACCAAAGTGATCGAAAGAATGCGAATTTATCAGTATTAGGATTAGAGATGGTATTAAATTAGAGTGGATGAAATTGATTACAGAAGGAAAGCAGTACTGGGTCTTAAGCGTCCAAAGAAATTGTTTTTTTTCAATTTCTAACAATTCATTACCTGAAACAATGAGCTGCCACTCTAATAATCAGTACCAAAAAAATTGTTTGACAGTAAGTGAAACTTCTCATGTTAATCTCTATAGAAATGCATTTTAAATGACACAACTTATCTGACTGTGCTGTGTGGAGCTGGAGGAGCACAGCAGGCCAGGCAGCATCAGAAGAGCAGGAAAGTTGACGTTTCGGGTCGGGACCACCTTCAGAATTTCTGAAGAAGTGTCCTGACCGAAATGTTGGCTTTCCTGCTCCTTTGTCTGCCTACTGTGCTCCTCCCGCTTAACACTGTTATCTCTGACTCCAGCATCGGCAGTTCTTACGATCTCTGGTTGTGCTGTGATGTGCTTCGTTTGTATCTGCCAGGCAAAGTCAGCAATTTCTTAGCACACCATGTATTTCAAGTTTGAGGCAGATAGAAAATGCAGAAACGGGCCCTTTGTTCCAACTCTGTTTCATGCTGACCAGATATCCTAAATTAATCCAGTCCCTTTTCCCAGTATTTGGTGCATATCCCTCTAAACCCGTCCAATTCATGTGCCTGTCCACATGCTTTTTAAATGTTGTAATTGTACCAGCCTCCACCACTTCCTTGCAGCTCATTCCATACATTCACCACCCTCTGCGTGAAATGTTTTCCCCTTGGGTCCGTTTTTAAACCTTTCCTCTCTCACCTTAAACCTGTACGCTCTAGTTTTGGATTCCCCTATCTTGGGGGGAAAAGACCTTGGCTATACCACTTTTTTTGCCTTGTTTATGGTGGAATAATGAAACTGAGGCAGCAATTTTTTGCATTTTGTATTTAAATGCACAACTGTTGTCACACCAAAAGGCTTTACAAGTCCATATAAGCAACAATCAGGGCTGTTATTTTAACAGCTGATTATGGACTGTTGGAATCGTACGTGTTCCAAGAATACAACTTTCTCCTAAATTTGTTTTTGCTTTTAAGTATCATTGCACCATCCTGGCAAGACCTGCGGCTAATGAAGATCTTTGACAGCCAAGGGATAGTGCCTAATGTAAGCAAAAGTGTATCACTGTATGTTATGAATGGATATTTTATTTTGAAGCCTGCTCTAAATAACAGCATGCTATTTTTGGAACTAATTTCATAGCGTGGAAGAATGGAATGAAAGCATAACCAATATACAGTAAACTTAACACTTGGGGAAAATGTATAATTTTAAAGAATTTATCTGTATTTCAGTAGGACTGGAGATGCCCTGTGGATACTATTTGTTCTGGTTAGAAATTTAAAGTCAGTAATTTAGCATCATGAAAATGCTATGAATGGTTGCTGTAAGGCTGAGAACTAACTGTTCCTATGACTCCATGACATTGGAAATCCTGATTGAAATGTTGATCTTTTGGAGTTTGTGGCAGTTACCTAATATAGGCAATTCTCCGATTTAGCTTATTGAGTTTAAGAAGCAGCAGTTTAGTTGTTATCCATTCTTTACTTATGCAAAGAAAGTATACAACCGCAATAATTGAGGGATGGTTCACGTATACCACAGGACAAACTTGCTGTCAGGGTGCAATGTGTTGGTCTCGGTGAAGTGATGGGGATAGCATCCTGCACTCTAGATGAGATGCTAGGGAACTCTTCTCAGGATCTTCCTTCACTTCTCTAGTCCATCTTCCATTTGACTAATGAAGAATGCTGTCTGGGGACTGCCAGATAAGAACTGTTGCTTACAAGTTCTGCATGACTCAAGAAGAACTACACCACCGCGCCCCACTGTCAGTAAGACTTCCCCAATTTCCTTTGGTCTCAACATGGTTATTCCAGTGCAGGATTAGCGAAGAAGCGTCTCCCGCATTTCCCGCGACACATCCCTCACACCCCGCCCCCGCCACAACCGCCCCAAGAGGATCCCCCTCGTTCTCACACACCACCCTACCAACCTCCGGATACAACGCATTATCCTCCGACACTTCCGCCATTTACAATCCGACCCCACCACCCAAGACATTTTTCCATCCCCACCCCTGTCTGCTTTCCGGAGAGACCACTCTCTCCGTGACTCCCTTGTTCGCTCCACACTGCCCTCCAACCCCACCACACCCGGCACCTTCCCCTGCAACCGCAGGAAATGCTACACTTGTCCCCACACCTCCTCCCTCACCCCCATCCCAGGCCCCAAGATGACATTCCACATTAAGCAGAGGTTCACCTGCACATCTGCCAATGTGATATACTGCATCCACTGTACCCGGTGCGGCTTTCTCTACATTGGGGAAACCAAGCGGAGGCTTGGGGACCGCTTTGCAGAACACCTCCGCTCAGTTCGCAACAAACAACTGCACCTCCCAGTCGCAAACCATTTCCACAACCCCTCCCATTCTCTTGATGACATGTCCATCATGGGCCTCCTGCACTGCCACAATGATGCCACCCGAAGGTTGCAGGAACAGCAACTCATATTCCGCCTGGGAACCCTGCAGCCATATGGTATCAATGTGGACTTCACCAGTTTCAAAATCTCCCCTTCCCCCACTGCATCCCTAAACCAGCCCAGTTCATCCCCTCCCCCCACTGCACCACACAACCAGCCCAGCTCTTCCCCCCCACCCACTGCATCCCAAAACCAGTCCAACCTGTCTCTGCCTCCCTAACCGGTTCTTCCTCTCACCCATCCCTTCCTCCCACCCCAAGCCACACCCCCAGCTACCTACTAACCTCATCCCACCTCCTTGACCTGTCCGTCTTCCCTGGACTGACCTATCCCCTCCCTACCTCCCCACCTACACCCTCTCCACCTATCTTCTTTACTCTCCATCTTCGGTCCGCCTCCCCCTCTCTCCCTATTTATTCCAGTTCCCTCCCCCCATCCCCCTCTCTGATGAAGGGTCCAGGCCCGAAACGTCAGCTTTTGTGCTCCTGAGATGCTGCTTGGCCTGCTGTGTTCATCCAGCCTCACATTTTATTATCTTGGAATCTCCAGCATCTGCAGTTCCCATTATCTCTCTCTCTCTCTCTTAGCTTAAGCCCTGTGAGCTTCACTGGTTGCATCCTGTTCTGAGTCTAGCACTTCTTGTTAAATCATGTTTCTGGGGTTAGGTACCTTACACTGCGTCAGTCAATTGTCTGAACCCTTTTGGCTCATGGCCGTGGGACAGCTATTCATTGTGCTAGATGATCATTGTCCCCTTGCCCAGCTTCATGAGAGGGTTAGTTTATTGTTTTTGCTAAGAATAAATATTTATTTTCGAAAACAACACGTGTTTGGTAGCAAGAATTGCTGATACTAGTTCAGTAGGCATTGTGACATCTTTGTTTCTCACAATTCTTCCCCTTTGTTTCCATCTGCTAGAATTTTGAAAGTTAAGTAATGCTGTAATCACTTTTTAAATGAAATCTCATGCTATGCAGTAAACACTCAAAATTCTGTTGTTGATGGACTCCAACATTCAAGAGAAATATTAAAGACCATTTGTTTAAAATATTTCTTTGATTAATTTAGAAATATAATTCTATGAGATGGAGCCAGTTTTGGGTAAAACCCTTTGCCAAGCTGGTGTTTTGGAGCTTCTGATCAATCTACCCTGGCATCCCAGAGAAATGGGAGTTGGATGGGGTGCAGGATCTCTGAACCCAATCCAGAGGAGGTAGCCTGTCATTATAACCTTGGGGAGAGTGGTTTAATTATAGGGCTGTGACAATAATTAGTGTAGCAAGCAATTCTCTGAAACGATAAATCCTTTAACGTATAATGAAATGTTTGGAAAATTTACGTGTGATATCTTGATGTCGAGAAATGCTATTGATGAGCCATCAAAGTTATGTACTGATTTTGTCAGAACCAGAATATCGTGAAATGCAGCTCTAGAGAGAGAATGTTTCCTTGTCTCTCCTTTATCAGCAGAATCCATAGCGAGACATTTACTTGCGCTGTTTACCACAGTTCCAGATAAGATCATTCAAACACAAAAGAAATGATTTAACAGATATGGACTGTTCTAATGGTTCTGATTTTCTGATCTACCAGTTGTAAATTTCCTGTTTGAACAGGGGATTCATATTCTCGAGAAATAACCCAGTAGAAATGATACTAAATAAAACTTGAGCTGTAATAATGCCAGATGATTATTCAAGCTCATAGACAAATAGACCGTTGATATATTACCTATTGGGATATAGACAAACAGGAGAAGACACAAAAAAGATTCAATAGAGTGTTAACAAAACTGAGAGGTGACATTGAACAGGCCCCAGTTATGTTCCTGAGGGGCAACAGAAAATCATTAAGAGTGGCACTATAATCTTAGATTGTGAAAAGATTTGAAAGGGTAAATGGATAAAACATTTTCTGTTGGGGATAATAATAAATATGGGCTCTAAGTATAGGATAGCCATTAATAAATCTAATGGGGAATTCAGGAGAACCTTGTTTACCCGGAGTGGTTACAATGTAGAACTCTACCATTTTGGGCGTAGTCAAACACACCCAAGAGAAGCAGGTGAGATGGGAATAGAAATTGGCATTATGTAAGGAGCGATAGGACAATGTTTGTTTTGTTTGTTTGAATTGTAAACATCAGCATGGGTCAGTTAGGCTGAGGGGCCCTTCCTATGCTGTAAATATTGTGGCAAATCAAATGGGACAAAGATACACAATTAGTAAAGCTACAACCAGGGAGTAAAACAATCAGTTGTTTATGGGCTATAACATTTTAGCTAAGGGCATCCTCCTCGAGTCAATCCATTATTGTGACCAAAGCTTAGAAAAGTGGGGCAAGGTATCATGACCACATGCATCTATTTACCAAGCAAAATCAAAATTGGCTTTGGGAAAGGGGACATCTTACATTCTGAAATGTAGCATTATTCTGGTTCACTTGCTGACATGTTTGCATTTAACCAGATGGTTGTGACGTGGTCAATTCTAATTAACTGAGGAATCTTTTAGATCTATTAGTGTTTATGATCTAATCTATTACGGGTTTTACTTTGGAATTGTTAGGCTGAACTAGTGTAAAAGCACGGTATTTCAGTGAGATGACCAACAGTACAGGGAGTCGGAGTTTGAAATACTGTTGTATCATTTTTAACATCTCAAAGCTATTAGAGGTGCAGATCTCATTGAACGTTGCCAGTTTTTAGAATCTTGTTGACTGCAGTATGTTACCTGACCAGTTTAGCTCAATGAAGTTGCTTCCAGCCATTTAAATTGTGGCATCTCCCCACACTGCCATCTAAGACCGATACCAAGCTTCAGGCCTCTGCTCAGGAGCAACCTATGCCCACTGCAGAGGATTTTGCAAGCCTGTACTACCCAAAGAACCCTGCTGGATGTGATGTAGCTGGCACTTTGTCTGCATGGCACTGGCTACTGTTGATTTCAGCGTTCCATCCCTGGCTGTTGGCTTGCCAGCTTTGTCCAGGCATTCACGCCTCCCCACCCAAAAATCGAAACCTCTGCCCAGAGGGTGCCAGACTAGTCTGTTCGGCAACCTCCTCATGTTGTGCCTCTCCAGCCCTCCTATGCCAGTGTAGGCATTAAACTAGTTGAAGTACAGGGGCTAATATAGAGCGTATAGATATAATTTTTAATTTTTTTATTTGCTAAGGAAGGCCCTATGGAGCCTGTCTCTAGTTTCAGCGGTGAATCCTGTGAGAATCAATACTTCACTTAGTCTTCTGACTTAAAGTAATGATTTTCAAGAATTTGTGCAAGAACCCTCCTGTAGTGGAAAAACAGCTTTAATGTAGTATAGATGAGTATTGAAACGTTAGGTTCCTTATTTTCTAATTTTAAAAAGTGTTACATAGAGTCCTAAAATCCAACAGCCAGAACAGACCTTTTGGTCCAACTTGACAATGCTGATGAAGTTTCCCAAACTAAACTAAACTAGTTCCATTTGGCCCATTTTCCCTCCAAACCTTTCCTATCCGTGTCCCTATCCAAATGTTTTTTAAAATGTTATAACTGTACCTGCATGCACTACTTCCTCTGGTAGTTCATTCCACACACGAACCACCCTCTTTGTAAAGTTGCCCCGATGTCCCTTTTAAATCTGTCTCCTCTCACATTAAAAATATGCCCTCTAGTTTTGAACACCCTACCTTAGAGAAAAGAGCTTTGCTATTTACTTAGCTGTGATACCTGCAATTAAATTTAATTTTGTGTACTTCTCATCTAGATTTCCAACTGGAAGAATGGACAAAACCATAAAGGATAAAAAAAAGGTAAACTGTGTAAATGTTGCCAAATTTCTTTATTTCAATCATCTTAAAACCCTGGTAGGTTTGTGAATTCCTTCTAAATCTCAAATTGTGTCATTGTGTATGATATGAGTTTATGGTAATCTCAATGACCATCTTGTGATCCCAACTAAGATGAAAGCTTGCAGGCAGATTTTTGTTTTCTTTTTTATTGTGATGAAATTTGGGTATCACTGGCTAGCCAAGCAATTGCCATCTAGAAATGCCCTTGAGAAGGTAGTGGGGACGGTAAGCTGTCATCTTGATCCTCTCCAGCCCGTAGTGGTAGGCACACTCAGTGCTGTAGAGATTTTCCAATATTTTTACTTGGGGCAGTGAAGAAACCATGTCCTAGTTTCAAATCAAGGTAATGTGTGGCCCAAAGATGAACTTGCTGATGATGGTGTTCTTGTGTACCTGCTGCCCTGTTCCTTTTAGATGGCAATTGATGTGGGTTTGGAAGAAAGGTCTCAACCTGAAACATCAACTTTCCAGCTCTTCTGATGCGGCCTGGCCTGCTGTGTTCCTCCAGCTCCATGGTGTATTACCTCTGACTCTGGCATTTGCAGTTCTTGCTATCTCTGACTGTTCTAAGGGGGATTAAGTTTTAGCTTAATTTGAGAAATCGCTGTGTGTGTGGCACTGGGATGTCTAAAGTTTACCAATTTAATGCATTTATTAAAATTTGGTTCCATATTCTTGGATTAGAGTTTGTGATAAATAGTTCAATGGATTAAGAATGAAAAGTAGAAGAGAAAAATAAAACTGCTGTTACCAAGCATCGGGTGTCCAGTATCAAAGGTGAGGCAGAGTGAAAAAATGCTTAAAGTTTTTGAGGAGACTTGTAGCTTGGGTTATGGATGAGATTGTTGATTTGTTCGCTGAACTAGCAAGTTGGTTTGGAGACAATTCGTCACCATACTAGGTAACATCATCAGTGAGCCTCCGATGAAGCGTTGTTGGCCTATCCCGCTTGTTACTTTTGTCGGTAGCTGATGTTACCTAGTATGGTGACAAAACATCTGCAAACCAACCTACCAGCTTGGCGAACAAATCAATAACGCCTAAAACGATGCTGCTAGTTTCGTTCTCCAAAAAGTGAAGGCTGGAGAAAATGTCTTTGGTGATTCTGGAAAAGAACTCCAGAAGACAGAACTGCTGGTAACTAAGTATATAGAAAAGCTGTTATTTCTTTGAAAAGCTTTTAGTAAACCCGAAAGATGAAAGTTTGAAATCAATTACATCCATGCCAATTGAACAAGGGATTTTTTTAAAGTGAAGATAGGTAACCCTTTGCTGAGGTTTAAATATCTGTAATGTGGTTGTTGAGGGGTTGAACCTTTTGTTACTGATATTTGTTAGATGGTTTCCAGTAGTTCTTGTGTAATGTAAAATTGTTTCTTTCTTTCCCTTTTTGTGTGTGATAAACTTTGACCTTTTCTTAAAGTACATTAGCAGCATCTTTTTCTCGATTTATGTTTTAATGACTGATCAAGCTGATAAACAATTAGGCCAGAAGCTTTCATTTTGCTGTCAGACCAGGTATCACTTTGAGATATGATGTGTCCAATATTACCATCTAGAGTCATATGTGATGGCCTCCAGTACACTTTCAATGGTCTTTGAAGTTATGGTGGTCTGTTGCACTCCCTGTAAATGGGCAGAGAGTTGCAAATCTGTCCACATCCAGTGTCAGATGAGGCGTAGGACCTGTGCAGTGTGTCTGTTTCCAGCTCGGAGGCAGCAGAAGAGGAACATGTTGCTTGGACCCCAGGGATGGTGTCAGTCAGTGGCGTCTGGAGGAACAGAGAGAGTGAAGCCCACGGATGGAGAGACAAGATAAACATTTGAAGCTGTTTCAGTTTTAGTAATATTAATTTAATCAGTATTTTACTGCTAATACAATTTAAGTAATTTATTCTGTAATCCAAGGTGGCGCCAGAACATGGTAACATTTTTATCCAGTTTTCACTGTACCCAGGTACAAATGACCATATTAAATAAACCTAAATCCAAAATCTAAATCGTAAGGGAACTGAGGCCCTAGAAAGTCAAAGTCAGGGGAGGAGCAGAAGATTAAGGATGGGGGACATTGGAATATGAGGGGCGTGATGCTGATAAAAAGAGCTGCTTGTCAAGGTGGTTGCCTCTTGCTGACTGATAAGAATAAGACCTCCCTCCTCTCCCTCATAGCCTCCAGTGTTAGGTCAAGGTCACTATAGGTGAAGTGAGTGTATGCCCCGTACTGAGATTTGGGTTCTGTTGTAGTACCTTGCTTCCTTCTGGTGATGTGGAGAAGGCCTTTAGTACAAACCATCCACTTTTTAGGGTCAGAGATTCGTAGTCATCCACGGATTGGAAATGACTGGCATTGTCTATTTATGTTGTTTCTTTAAAGTTTAAAGTTTGGGGCTTAAGTTTTTGTGTTAATAATATATGGGTTTTCTAAAGTTATTAATTGCCTTGTCAGTATTTCTGCAGCTATAGTGACTTATTTTAAAACAGTTTTTGAGTCCTATCTTTTGAAATAATAGGTTTTTTTGTACTCTGGTAGGGTTTTACATCCCAACAAGATGAACAATCTCCAGTTTAGAAGGTCAGTTTTTTTTATTTTAAGGGAAATACCCATAATTTAGAAATTGTTTTTCAGTTTTGCTTCATGTTTTTGCCAGTGTTGTGAAGTCTTTCGATGAAGATGCTAGTCAATGCTACTGTTTGTAAGAAGTTAAGAATGTTGTGAAACTAGATTACCCTGAAGACTTAATGTGACTCCCAGACCGGGAGCATTGGGATAAAACTCTTAAAGAGGTTATTTAAAACAGAGTTCATTTAAGTGTAAATTTGTAATAGCTCTAAGGAGAAGCAATGTGAGTTCCAGTCTATAAGTTAAAGTCACAAGTGATTTAAACCTATTAAGTTATTGGAGACAGTGACTGTGGTGTTACTCCTATATGAGCCATGTTTTTTTTTGGATCCTTGCAAGATGTATTTTTGAATCATGCTGAGACAGGCATAATGGTGAATCACATCGCTAGGACCGTGGAAAGGGCTTTAAAATTTCTAGTGGGAACGTGGGTTCAGCTGCAATGTGACATTATGGCAAAAGTTAAGTGGAGGAGAGGGCCCAGCAGAGCTTGTTAAAATTTTGCAAAACAACTAATAGGGCAGAATATGGAAGGGTCAGGAAAGTAACTTTAGGAACAACAGATGAGGGCGCCCCTATGAGAAGGGAGATTTCAGCACCCTCGGTCCTGTATTGTACATAAATGTACACAGTACATGAAACAAGAGAAATTAGCTTGTCGCACAGATTGGAGTTGTCACATACGATATTGTGGATGTTACAGAGATGTGGCTGCAAGGGGATCAGGGTTGGGAACTAAATAGCCAAGGATATGTGTCCAGTTGAAAAGACAGGCAGAGAGGCAGTGAGGGCACAGTTACCTTGTTAGTAAGAAATAAAATCAAATCAATAGCAAGAAACGTTATCGAGTCAGTAAGTGTGGAATCTGGGTAGGTAGAATTAAGGAACCGCAAAGGGAAAAAAGAGCTGGGTGGGAGCTGTGTACAGGCTTCCTAGCAGTAGTCAGAATATGGGGAGGAGAGTAAATCAGGTGATAGATCAGGCCTATAGAAAGGCACTATTACAATAATCATGGGCGACTTCAGTATGTTAGTGGACTGGGAAGATCAGGTTGGTAATATATCCTGAGATAAGGAATTTCTGGAATTACTTTTTGGAGTAGCCCACTATGGAACAGGCAATTCTGATTAGGGAGCTTAAAACGAAGAAACCCTGAAGAGGCAATGACCATAATATGATAAAATTCACCCTGCAGTTTGAGAGGGAGAAGCTAGAATCAGACATAAATAGTATAAGACGGTGGAGCAATTAAAGGCACAAATGTAGGTTTTGGGCATCCTTTGTAAAACTTGTATTATGGTATTGCAGTTGAGTAAAGGTAACTACAAAGATATGAGGGAGGAGCTGGTCAGTGTTAATTGGTAGGGGAGCCTAACAGGGAAGACGACAGAGCAAAAATGGCAGGAGTTTCAGGAGGGTAATTTGGGAGACACAGCAGAAATTCATTCCAAGGAAGAAGAAACATGCTAAGGGGAGGATGAGGCTACTATGGCTGACAAGGGAAGTCAGGGGCATCATAAAAGCAAAAGCAAAAGAAAAAGCGTACAAAGTGATGAAGGTTAGTGGGAGGCCAGAGGATTGGGAATTGTGTTAAAAACCAGTAAAGGAAAATTATAAAAAGCATTGGGGGGGGTGGGGGTAGAGAGGATGAAATGTGAGAATAAATTACCTAGTGTAGTATAAAGGAAGATTGCAAGAGTTTCTTTAGGTATTTAAAAGGTAAGTGAAAGGCACGAGTGGACATGTCTGCTGCAAAACGAGGTTGGAGAAGTAGTAACGGAGAATGAAGAAATGGTGGAGGAACTGAGAAGGTACTTTGTATTAGTTTTTACAATAGAAGCCACCAGCACACCAGAACTACAAGACAGTCAGAGAGATTAATTTAAGATATCTGGTCAGCATGGATGAGTTGGACCAAAGGGTCTGTTTCCATGCTGTACATCTCTGACTCTGCAGCAGAAGTGAGTGGCATGGCGATCATTAAGGAGATGATGCTGGAGAAGCTGAAAGGTCGAAAGATGGATAAATCATCTGGACCAGATGTATTACACCGCAGACTTGAGAAGGAGATGGCTGAGGAAATTGTAGAGGTATTGGTGGTGATCTTTCAGGAATCACTGGAATCAGAGTGGGGCCTAGAAGATTAGGTAATGGCTAATGCAACATCCTGTTTAAGAAGGGAGGGAGGGAGAAGACAGGAATCTACAGGCTGGTTAGCCTGTGTTCAGTTGATAAGATTTTAGAATCTGAGATTGTCCCTGGAAGTCCATGATCAAATAGGGCTGAGGCAGAGTGGCTTTGTCAAGGGGAAGTCATGTCTGACAAATCTGTTAGAATCCTTTGAGCAGGTACAGTGGGCTTGATGGTTAGCACAGTTGCCTCACAGCGCCACGGACCTGGGTTCAATTCCACCCTCGGGTGACTGTCTGTGTGGAGTTTGCATGTTCTCCCTATGTCTGCATGGGTTTCTGCCGGGTTTCCTCCCACAGTCCAAAGATGTGTATGTTAGGTGGATTGGCCATGCGAAATTGCCCTTTGTGTTCATGGATGTGCAGGCTAAGTGGGCTAGCTGTGGTAAATGCAGAGTTACAGGAATAGGGTAGGGGGTGGATCCAGGTGGGATGCTTTTTGGAGGGTTGGTGTGCACCTGTTGGGCTGAATGGCCTGTTTCCACACTGTAGGGATTCTGAGTTCTATTCTATGTGGTAATGAGCATGTTAAAGAAAGGAGAGCCAGTGAATGTGATCTGTTTGGAATGGCAGAAGGCCTTTTGACAAGGTGCCTCACAGGAGGCTGCTAAATAAGAGAAGAGCCCATGGTGTTAGGGGCAAGGTACTGGCATGGATAGAAGATTGGCTGACTGGCAGAAAGCAGACAGTAGGGGAAAAAAGATGGTAGCCAGTGACTAGTGGTATTCTGCGGGGGTTAGTGTTGTACATTAACGATCTGGATGAAGGAACTGAAGGCATTGTTTGCAGGTGACATAAAAGTAAGTGTTCAAGCAGCTAGTATTGAGTAAGCAGGGTGGCTGCAGAAGGACTTGGACAGTCCAGGAGAATGGAAAAAGAGGTGGCGGATAGAATGCAGTGAGGGAAAGTGTGATGTAATGCACTATGGTAGGGAGAATAGAGGTGTAGACTATTTTCTAAAAGGGAAAAGGCTTTGGAAATCTGAAGCACATCTTGGGAACCCTAGTTCGTGATTCTCTTAAGGTTAACATGCAGGTTCAGCTGGCAGTTAGGGAGGCAAATACAGTTTTTGCATTCCTTTCAAGAGAGCTAGAATACAAGAACGGAGATGTACTGCTAAGGCTGTAAAGGGCTCTGCGGAGTCAGACTACATTTGGAATATTGTGAGCAGTTTCAGACCCCTTATCCTAAGGAAGGATGTGCTGGTGTTGGAGGGGATCCAGAGGATGTTTGCAAGAATGATCTTTGTATGACGAGCAATTGAGAACTCTGGGTCTCTACTCGATGGAGTTTTGAAGGATGGTAGGCAGTCTGAGTGAAATTTACAGAATACTGAGAGGCCTGGATGGAGTGGATGTTGAGAAGTTGTTTCCACTAATAGGAGAGACAGGGACCCAAGGGAACAACAGCAGAGTAAAGGGACGACTCTTGAGAACTGAGATGAGGATGAATCTGTGAAACTTGTTGCTGCAGAAAGCTGTGGAGGCCAAGTCATTGAGTGGATTTAAGACCAAGATTGATAGGTTTGTATTTGGTATAGGAATCAAAGTTTATGGCGAGAAGACAGGAGACTGGGATTGAGGAAAAATATCAACAGTGATTGGTGGGGAATTATTGTTCCTATCTCTTTTATGTTCTTATAGTTTTAGGTTACTATACCAGGGTTGTGTTTTGGATACTGCACAAATTTTGTTGATGTTTTTTCTTTTCAATTTATAAATAGTGTGACGATGCTGGCACTTTAAAAGGGTTACTTTGTCCTGGGGTTTTTTTTTGAAGAGATGTTTTTAAAGGCAGAATTACCGAAGTAGTAACTGGAGACGGCCTAAGTCAATAGTTTAGGAGGCCCTTAGATTTTTTTAAAACAGTTATAACAATGGAAGTTCTCTCAGATCAGTTTTTTAGTTTTTTTTTGGCTGTAGCAGTCAGAAGCTGTCTGGGTCCCAGAAGACTTGGTGCTTCAGGAAATGATTCCTAACTGCTACATTCTCTGAAATCTCACTTGATGTTGTTTTGTCATTAATTGGAAAACTGTATGTAAGAATCTGTGCCTGAATTTATCTTTTTGCCAAGGGGTATATTTATGGGATGTTACTATACTGGAACAGTTAATTAGTGATAGGTACAGTATCCATCTATTATTTGGTTAAGTTTTCAATTGGTAAGCTATTGTGAATTTGTCTTTCGTCTGTATTTTAATTGTAGAGTTTAAGTAAGTTGTGTTTTGCTTAATGTCAAGTAGTTTGACCAGTCACATCACATCTGAAACAAGCACTTCAAACATAGATTTAAAGTTTAAAAAAAAATTAGGATATATGCTATCTTAAAATATTTTGAGCGTGTCTGGTCTGGCTCATAACAATATATCTGAGATTCATTGGATTATGTTTTTACTGTGTTCACAAATATTTGAATTTGTGTTATAAATCGATTAGTTTGGCTTATTGTATTTTAGTTTCATTTCTATTGTTAACAGGTTTGCTTCACTGTTGAAGCAAAGTCTGCAACATTGTTTCAGCAGAAACCACTTCATTAAAACCAGAACCAAACAAAATAGGACCAAGCTAAGTCTCAGACTGGGATATGGCTTGTCCGATAACAACATAGCTGGGACCACAACATATGGAAAGCTGTAAAACTCATAACTATATAAATCCACTACTTTTACATCGGTAATTATTCCAAAAACTGAATAGATTGGGTATGTGAGTGGTAAGAGCTTAAAACGTATTCGTAACTAAGGAGAAGCCAATACAGAGATAGTAGGAACTGCCGATGCTGGAGAATCTGAGATAACAAGGTGTAGAGCTGGATGAACACAGCAGGCCAAGCAGCATCAGAGGAGCAGGAAAGCTGACGTTTCGGGTCTGGATCCTTCTTCGGAAATGGGGGAGGGGAAGGGGACTCTGAAACTCTATTTATTTCAGAATATGTTATCTCAGAAGGCAATACAGTTTTGAAAAAAAAAACAAATACTGCTCACTGAAATCATTGAATTGTTTTTGAAAAATATCTTAAACCAAGTGGATGTTGCAAAAAGCCCGTTGGGTTATTTGACCCTTGGGAGGGCCTTTGATACAGATTTGTGTGAAAAGGCTGCAGCACCAATGTGGGATTGGGGCATCCTATATAACACTTCTTGGTGGATAACGAATTATGTAAAATAGAGGAAGCAACAGATACTGGATATCCAACACTTTTAAGTGTTCACTCTGGAAACTGCCTGTTTTGATTAAAATTACATAAATATAAATGAAGACCTTGGGTCCTCTTTCTCATCCTCTATTACCAACACTCCCTGAAGGAAGAAAATGGACTTCTTGCAAAAAAAATTCTACAGATATGTAGAAATCTAGTTTTGAGACTTTCGGGGCCATTTAATTACCCTTTAGCTTAGCCTGACTTGCGTGTAATTCAAGAAGTGGAAGTGATGAGTTCACAAGCATATTAGTCAGATAATTGGCTTTCCAGTAAACCCCTATGGAAATCCTTGCATTGTTTTCCAGCAGTATTGAAATCAGATGCAATGCATTGTATAGAGGAATACACTTGTTGGTCATACAAGTTCAGTCACTTAGACGAGGTGCCAGATGGTTATTGCTGGTCGAACTGTATGCCAATGTGAAGGTGAAGAAGAGGAAGGAATAACTGATGAGACCAGTTGTCTGGTGTTTGAAGACCTTGTTCTGAACATAATGTTCTCGGCAAACATGTTCCCCACATAAAGTCATACAGCATGGAAACAGATCCTTTGGTCCGGCTCGTCCACACTGACCAAGTTTCTCAAACTAATCTAGTCTCAATGCCTGCATTTGGACCATATCCCTCTAAACCTTTCCTATTCATGTACCTACTTACCATTGTTTCAAACTTTTCATTTGAATTACCTTCTCAGCCAAACTATGAACTTTTGAGATTATAGCAGAATTTGCTTTGATTTTTAGGTGACACTGGCAAAACAGTATTTGTTGTCCACCCCTAGAAACCCTGAGAGCATTGTGGGAAGATGCCAGTCCACAAAGTAACAGTCAGTAAATGAATTAAACAAGGATTTAACTCATTCCAGAATCATAACCGTTTGTTTTGTGAAGTGGAGTAGGACACTGAACTGTGCGTGAATTATTCAGTTGCCTGGAAGCTAGAACTAAAAATAACAAATATGTTGTGAATCTGTTGACTATGATGTTGAAAGGTTTGACTCAACTTATGAGTCAACTCAACTTATGACTCAAGACATCTAATTTTTGGGATGTTGAAATGTGTTCTATGTACTTTGTATAAAAGCATTGTATTTCACGATAGTTTTCATTTTATTTTTTTCATTTGGTGTGAAGTGACCATTTCTAATTTCCTTTATGCCAAACCAGGAATTCATCAGCGTGTGGGTGAGAGATCCCAGAGTCAAGAAAGAAGATTCATGGCACTCTTATGTAGATTATGAAATTTGTGTTCATGTAAGTATACTACTTTTAGCAGTGTACACTTCTGGAGATAACACAATTTTAGGAAGATTTTGCCTAAAAGATAAAGTTAAATATCAATTCAAAAACTTAACTTGTTAGGTTTAACTTGTTAACTTAGATATTATGATTAACGCAATTAACTCTTTTGTGTAAGAGTGCATTTACTAAAGGTTGGTGTGTGGCAGTTTAAAATTGCTATTCTGACCTCCAAACATAGTAAAAGGAGATTTGAGACAAGTGGAAGTTTAAGTTGTTTTTTTTTAAATACTAAACATGTCTCATTATCCACTGGCCTGCTTGAGGGTTTTGGAAACTTGTTTTTAAATCTCTCTTTGAATCTTGGAAAAGTGAATGGGCCTGCCCCTTCTTTTGTACCTAATGTTTCAGAAGATCTCTGCACATACAGTTAGTCTCTGTCAGATCCGGTTTGAAACTGTGTGCTGATGAGATGTAATATTGCTCTCCAAGCAACTAATTTTCCCTTTTTTGAATGCTGTCACAACATACTTCACTTTTTCCCACCTGTTCTCTGTTTTAAACAGTTCCTTAGCTCTCTGTATGAGCCCATTTCCAAAATAGTCTGTCTCAAGATGGGTCATTAATCTTCCACTCGTCATCATATGTTTAGTAATATAAATAATATTTATCCTGAATTCAGAAATATTTATCTTTTGCATGAGGAAGGGCAGTCAGTCAAAATGTATTTATAATGCATTTTTTGCATTTGCAATTAAATTTGAAAAAAATGTTATTTGTAGGGATTTTCCCTTGTTTAATGTGATTTTTACAATCCATATAGTGTAGAATCAGGCCATCCACCCAGACCCACTCCCTACCCTAACCCTGCATTTCCCATGGCTAATCCACCTAGCCCTCACTCCATGAACGTTATGGGCAATTTATCGTGGCCAAGCCACCTTGCCTGCATATCTTTGGACTGTGGGAGGAAACTGGAGCACCGGGGAAACACATGCAGACACAGAGCATGTGCAAACTCCACACAGTTACCTGAGGCTGGAATCGAACCCAGATCCCTGGCGCTGAGCAGCATAATACGAAGTTCGTGTCACTCTCTTTTATCTGAGATTTGATGCATTTTGGCTTCTTTACAGACTGGTCAATGAGAAAGCAAAGAACTGTCTTCAGGTTTAGATTTCAAAATAACACCAGCGTATATTACCACATACGGCAGTGTGTAGTATTAATCACTGACATATTAGGCTCTTGCCTATTCTTCTATTAGGTAAAGACTAATCAATTTTCTTTGCGTGTTCATGTCCATGTTGTTGTCATATTTGGTGCAGAATTCCAGACTTGGGAGATTTTCTAGCTCTGCCCACGTTATCTATTTATGATCTGTGATGCAGTTCCTTGTCATCATCACAAGAGTGTTCCTCAGTGTCTGAACACCCTTGCACAACATCCAAAAAATACTCTTTTCATCTTTAGCGTAAATTAAATGGGTTTTTCTCTTGGTGTCAGACATATTATGTCTGGAGTAATATAGTATGCATAAATATTATTAGGCATGAGTAAACCTCGTGGTTTAAAATGATTTTATTTCAATGTCCAAGATACCAATTCTGATCATATTTCAACTAATGAATGAAGTGCCTGAGGAGTGATGAGCACAGTCACGGGGTGAGTGTCTGGGCTACAGGCCTGTTGTTACTGTGTTTGTTCGGGCTGTCAGTTTCATTGCTTATCCAGGGTTAGAGTAGATTTTGATCCTTGTAACTTTTCCTAGGTGACAATTTAGCTAAATAAATTGGAACCTTGCAAAGAGCCCGCCTCGAATTCAAAGTTAGGGTTTGCAAGGTTTTTTTTTGGAAGGATTCAGTTGTAGGGTAACGCTTCATTGGAAGTTAAAACTTCCAGAATAATTATTGCCTAGTCAGCATGTCAGAACCTCTTAACAGATCCCAGTGTGTGCCTTTCAGAATGTGTCCAGTCTCTGATTATCTGGAGACCAGATTGTTGTCTTCCACAATTTTCCTGCCTTTTAGATGTTTTAAATTTAACTCCTAATGAGTGTGAAAAACTGTCATTTCACTGCTTGCTGTAACTCGCTTCAAATTTTGTTTCTAACAGACTAATAGTATGTGTTTTACAAAGAAGACCTCCTGTGTTCGAAGACGCTACAGAGAATTTACTTGGCTTAGGCAGCGACTTCAAGACAATGCTGTATTGATGTAAGGTTTCATTTTTGTTTCGATTTTAAAAATCAGCTTGTTTTGCACAGTATTCAACCTCCGGGCAGAAAGAAGACTTGTCAACATTTTAATGCTGCCTTTAGACGGATGTTCCAAAGTACCTTTGCATGTGTTCTCTCTCTCTCTCTCTCTCTCTCTCTCTCAACATGTTTAGTTATTGTTGAACCTTTGGCATTTTAACACAAATGGGCAAGATAAAACACGGGAGTTTTTTTGCACAGAATATGTAGTACAGAAACAGGCCATTAATTTCATGTGATGTTTATGCTGCAAATGATCCTCATCCCATTTTATTTCAGTGAATGCTTATTTCTTTCTGGTCTTTATCTCGTTTCCCTCTATTTCAACTACTCCTTCGTAGTGAAGTCCACATTCCTGAATATTTTTATAAAATGGTTTCTCCTGCATTTGCTATTGGATTGATTAGTGATTTTATGGCATTTTTTTTTCTGCATCTTCTATCAGTTAAGATTATCAAACCACTTAAGACTACCTTTGTTTAATGATGGAAAATCTTAAGGACTTTTGGTTGTATTTCCTTCTTCTTCGTCAATTACCCAATGTTAAAATTGCACTGTTTAGTAGTGTTAGCTTGGATAATTTGCATTACAACGAAATTAAATTTTGCACTGACAGAATATAAATATTTTGTTTCAACCTAGAGAAGGAGAAACAAACTTGCTTTTAAAAGTCTGGGATTCTCTGTTGCTATACATAACAGGAGAAAGTGAATAATTTTTAAAAATCTTTCTGAAACTCCATATGTAGCCTTTGACTTATCAAATGCCATCCATTGTCTGCAAGGATCACCCCAGGTGTGGATATAAATTACAGGCAGACTCCTGACCTGAGTAATTTCAGAATTTTCTGTTTCCTTTTGTTTCAGATTTCCAGCTTCTACAGTATTTACTTTTTTTTAGTAATAGAAAAAAGGAGTTAAGAATGGCACACACTGTGGGGTGTACTGTGAAAGATTTTCTTGACTTGTGTCCCAGTGCATCAGCACTTTGAAATGAACCCTATACAGTCTCCATTATCTAATGTAAGTTCGTATGATGCATGAGAGTGATTCAAAACTGTTCAACATTTGTTGTACCAGAATTTAAAGTCACCATCTTTGTTTGCTGCTTTGAAAAAGGGTGACTGTGCAGAGTTTGCACGTACACTCCTCATGTCATGTGGGTTTCCTCCCACAGTTCAAAGATAGCCAGGTTAGGTGGATTGTCCATGCTAAATTGCCCATAGTGTTCAAGGCTGTGTAGGTTTAGTTGTATTAGCCAGGGTAAATGTGAGGCTATAGGGATAGGGTGGGGATCTGGGTAGGATACTCTTCAGAATGGCGGTGTAGACTCAGTGGGCTATTTGGCCTCTCTGCACTATAGGGATTCGATGACTCAAAACTGCAAATGCAAGTCTGCCACCATCAAGTATACATACACAGTAGATGTGGATCCTTGAATTGGTCTTCGAATTTTTTTTTGTATCTACTTTTCCCATTTTACTGTGCAGGCTTGAGGCAGCAAGACCAATTCCCAATGTTGTACTGGCAGAGATTGATGGATATGAGATAGGGACCTTTTCAGCTTAACTCAGTGCAACACAACTCACACACATCCTCTGAGCCATCAGTCATAATTACTGGGGTTAGCGTTGTTAATGCGTGAGACTTTGACATTGCAGTATTAATTTTTCTTGTAATGTTTCAGTTAGTTGATGACCAAACAGTGTCCGATATTCTTGTCATCAGTTCAGGCAGCTTTGCCGTGGTTGCACAACATGCATGCTTTTTGAACAAAGCCCTTCCTGTTACATTCTGTGGCTTTTACAGGAATTTTGCTAACTCATTTTTGAGATTCACTGACATCATGCACCCAGACGTTTCCTGTAATTGTAGACGATTAACATTTTGCAACAAAATATGGATGGCCAGCTGATCTGAGCGTTTGGAGTTTATTGTTATTCCTCTCTTTGCAGAAGTCTACCAGAGTTGCCCCCTAAGAACCCCTTTTTCAGTGCCAGTAATGCTCAACATGTTGAGCAACGCTGTCAAGGCCTCCAAGAATTTTTAGAGAAGTAAGTACTATCTACACAGCTTAATGTTGGTTCATGGTTTGGCACTGGAATGATGTGAGTTGAAACTTTTTCAAGTAACCAGTTTAAACTGTATTTCCATTTGGACAGAACTGAAACACTTAGCCTTGTCAGCATGTCAGATGAAGTTTCAGTATTATTATAATTCTTTTGCGGAAAGGGAATGTTGCTGCAAAAGTCAGCATTTATTGCCCATTCATTTTTCCCTTGAGAAATTGGTGAGCTGCTTTCTCGAACCGCTGCAGAGCGTGAGATGTAGGTACATATACCAAGCTATTGGATTCTGACTCAGGGATATCTTTCCATGTCAGAACAGCATGTGCCTTGATTGAGAAATTGTGCTGATTACAACCGTGGTAGACTCCCAGCAGTCTTTATCCACATTGGTATGAATGACCGTGGACAGACAGAGGGATGTGGTCATTCAGTCAAAACTAAGGGAACTCGAATACAAATCTCCAGATTACGTTTACTGCCATGTGCAAATGAGCAATGGAGCAGGAGAATAAAGCTGATGAATATGTGGCTGGAAAGCTTGGGCAAACTATGCCAGAGCTTACTGAATGGCAAAACAACATAGGCAATGGTGGGCGGTTGGCAGATTGAGTTCAATGTGAAGAAATCTTAACTACATTAAGATTTTGGCAGAAAGAACATGGAGAGAGAATAAAACTGAAAGGTACAATTCTAAAAGTGAGATGGTACAGACACGGGACATGGGTGTGTATGTAGTAAATCATTAAAAGTGGCAGGGCAGGTTTAGTGTGCAACTAATACAGCCTACGGAATCCTAGGCTTTACTAATGGGGAAATAGCGTACAAGAGCAGGAGGTTATGTCAAACTTAAATCAGACACAGCTTGATCTCAGCTGAAGCCTGGATATTGCACTTTAGGAAAAATGGAAAGGCATTGGCGAGGTTACAGAAAAGAGGCACTGGAATGAGAAACTTCAGTTATGAAGATAGATTAGAGAAGTTAGGACCCTTTCCTTAGAAGAGGGGTCTATAGTGGTATTCAAATCATGAATAGTTTTGACAAAGTAGATATGGAATAAATGAAAATTCTTCTATTAAATTGACTGTTTATCTGGCTTGATACTGGACCCTGGAAATCCCCTTTAGTTGTCACTAGGTTGACATTAACATTGGAAAAGGTAAAATACGGTTAGAGTCACTAGGCTTTATTGAGGACCTTGCACTGAAGACAGTGGTGTCCTCTGTCACTTTGCTCCTAACTGGAGAATCCTGGGATAAAGAAGTCTGAAATTAAAACCAGTATTTTAAAGGAATAACCCTAAAAAGGTAAGCCTGATGCATATTAAGTTAGTCAATAATTATTGTCTTGTGTTTGCTTTTAGCATGTTCAGGGCTTATAGTGAGCTGTATTTTAAAACTTGCACCTCTGAATGATAGCAGACTATCACACTTTGGACGCTGTATCAAAACCTATGCCTTTTATTTAATGGCCACTGCCATCTTGTGGTTATGGGTTTGTACTGCAGCAAATTTGTCCTCTGTCTTATTGCTAACAACGATTTAAACTAGTAATTTCTTGTTCAGGGAATTAATTGTCCCTGTCTCCCCTACTTTCTACAGGAGAGTAGATTAAGTCACTGTAAAATCTTCAACATTTGATTTCATCCGTGCGGTAACTTGCAAGTTTTTTTAATAACTTTAATGTTACACTGTGCGTGAGTAGTTCTTGTTTTGTGAACACAAAGTCACATTCATGTTTTTTTTCCTTTGTGTGCTAGTAGATCCTTGCCAATATAGTATGATACATCTCTTCCAACAAGATTAAAAACAAGCATTAGCTTGCACAGTTTGAATGTCCAGTTCACAAGACACCAGATTCAAAGTATCAGATAACGTTGATGGAAGCTGTTTCTTTTGCTGACCATTTTGGTTGGAACTACAACTAAATTTTTTAAACCCATCACCTTTGGCAAAAGTTATTTTCTTTGTGTTCAACAGGATGTAAGCAGCACATTTTTCTCGTTCCTAATTGCCCTTCAGATGGCAGTGAGGGGCTGCTGCCTTAAACTGGTTTAGACCACAGGGAATTGGTACACCACTGCATTGTGGGGGAGAAAGTTCCAAGATATTGACCCAGACACAATGACGGAATGGTGATACAAAGAACACGGAGTAAAAGCATAAACTTAAAAAAACTATTCTAAATGGTGTGCAAAAACAGACAGACCTAGGTATACATGCACGTAAATAATTAATAGTGACAGGATAGGTAGACAGAACTATTAATAAAGCATACAGCACTCCAGAATTCATAAATGAATAGAATACAAGAGCAGAGAAGTCACAATGAACTTATCTAAGACACTGGTTACACCTCAACTGCAGTAATGTGTACTATGCTGGACACCACGCTGCAGATATAATGGGGATGCTTTGGTGACGGTGCAAAAGCAGTTTGCTGAATGGGGTTCCAGGATGAGACACTTTGATCATGAAAAATCAGAGAAGTTGGGACTTTGTTTTTGCTTGGAGAGAAGGTTCAGAGGGAGTTTTGTCAAAACTCATAAATATGAAAGGTCAGGACAGAGTGGATAAGGAGAAAATATTCCCACTTAAATGGATTGAGAAATAGAATGCACAGTTTTAAAGTGATTTGCGAATGATGTAGGTGTGAGGTGAAAAAATATGATTTCTCACAAAGAGTGTGCTGTTTAGATAGAAACATGTGCAGGGTTATGAGGAAAAGACAGGAGATTGGCACTTGCAACATAAGTGGCCAAATGGCGTCCTTCTGCATTGTGGCAATTCTGTTAGAAATTAGAATAGTGTGTGCTGTGAAGGAGAACTTGCGGGGGTGATGCTGTCATTCACCAGTGTAGTGCTATTTTACTCTTGAATTGTTGTCGGTGGTGCTGTTTTATGGTGGCAACCAGGTGGTGCCTTTTGTGCTTCTGAATGGTCTTGTGGTGCAGGGGTAGTGTTCTTACTCCTGAACCAGGAGGCTGGGATTCATCTCCCACTTGCTTTAGATGTGTGTAATAATTTCAGAACAGGTTTACCTGGGGGGAGTGGATAAGGTCTTCATCTAATAAACTACAAATGCACAGGTCTAAAAAAGCAGCACAATGAAGGTAATGGAATCCTTGGTTCTAATATGCAGTGGTAGTAACACATGATTGTAATAGTGTGAAGTTCCCACTCCTATTTTAATAAAGTGATTTCTTTCAAGTTAGTTATGTTTTGGTTTAAGAAAGGGTAGAAAATTTGAATGATAAAATTAAAGAAACATTCAATTTGCAAAGCACGATTTATGTCCACGGAATCTAACCCACAATGTGTTTTTGGCAAATTGTCATTGCTAACCAGTTTGTTTGACACTGTTAATAGTTACTGATCTTGATTCTTTAATTTATGCAGATTTAGCCTTGTATGAATTGTCTGATCTTAAACATTTGGCTCTTGATAGAAATTATTGTCTTTGTAAATTGTGAGCAATTCTACCTCCAGTATGGAGTCCAGCAGAATACAGGACTCATTGTGAATTGCTTCTGAGCCAGAGTCAGGATTTGGACTCCACCCAAGTAGTGCTGACATATCTATATTTTCTCTTAATATAATTTTAATTTTGAATTTGGACAATGCAGTCCAGGATAATTAAATCAGTACTACTATTACTGTGCGGCAGTCACTGCCCTAGGTTTGAGGCTGTTTGAGCTGGCTTGGAATTTAATGCTTGCTAGACTTACCCACCAGTCTGGATATATTCCAAACATAATAGTGTCAGTGATAAACTATCATTTGTGAACACTGTCAAGCTTTGTGCAATTGTTCAGAAGCTGCTTTTTTAAAAAAATATACCCATACCCTGTTGTTTGGCAAGTGATTCTTGCTGGTGCCATGTTTGTCAGGCAGTGTAGAGTGTGTTATGCCTCACTGCACACAGTCACTGTCTGGCTTTGACTTGACTGAAAGTACTGCAGCACCAGTAAGATATGGATCTCTCCATCTCCAGATGGTGCACTGAATAGATTATAGCTAGAAAAACTCCTGGATGGTATTTCAAAACCAATTGCAGCCTCTTAGTCTGAATAACGGTATAATATCAGATCTCATTCCTGGAAGTTACAAGAGTAACCCTTTTTACTGGATGATTCAGTTTAGTCTCTGAGGAATAAACCATCGATTGGAACTGTGCTTTTCAGGTCTTTATTCATTTCAGCTGAGTTTTCTTAACTTGAGATTTTTCAAGGTAAGTAGATAGTGAGAGAGAAGGAGTATCGTATGATGAGATGCAAATAAAATGGAAATTATTGCCAAACATCCAGCTGGCAGTTTGGGCCAGTTACTAAGCAATTTACATGTCTGTATCAAGTCATTGTACTCTCTTTAATGAGTGACACTGTTCTACAATTCTGTCAGTTAATAAAACTGAAGTGTGCAAGTAGTGAGGATGTTTTCAATTTGTTTCCAAGACATGAGAAATATTTCTGTTTTAAAAAAAAATTGGCCAATCACTTTTTAAAATATAAAATGAAAAGGTACACTTGCTTTTCCTCCTTGTTCTCAGTCGACCTATAACAAACTTCCTCCAGATTTTAAGTAATACATCATACACAGTAATAAATTCTTCTTTAACTCATCCCACCCCACCCAACCCCTGACAGCTAAGTGTTTGATGTACATGCTGCATGGTCTTACTTAACTATTTTTGGTTCACATTAAAGATGGAGTATCTCAAACAACACATTTTAAATTAAAATTTAGACCCATGACAGCACCAAAATTTTTTGCTTAGTTTTTTTTTGTAGTGCTAGTCAGCATTTTTAGATTGATTATAATTTCATATTTGCGCAAGATGCATTTCTTGTTTGCTCTTAAATAATACCTCAAAATATACTACGAGTACCAAAATGAAGCTAGTACTTCACCCACAGCTTTTAGCTCATTACAGCCATGGACAATCTGGAAGGTTATAGATTTCATCCCGTGCACAGAACGAATTTTTAACCTCTCTATTGCATTTCACTGTTATCCCATCTACACCTCTGCTGTGTTAAAATACCATAATATAGCACTAAATCTTTAGTGAATTTGGCAGGATCTGAAACTAAAAAAGTCAGAGTTAACATGTCCAGTGACGTTTTGTCAGAACTGTTCTGAGGAAGGGTCATCAGACTGGAAGTGTTAACTCTGGATTTTTTTTTTTCTCAACAGATGCTGCTAGACCTGCTGAGCTTTCCCCACGTCTTCTGTTTTTGTTCCTGATTTCCAGCATCTGCAGTTCTTTTGGGTTTTTTTTTCTTTTTCTCTCTAGTGAATTTACTGGTTTATCCAAGAGCATGCAATTCTGTTTCAAATATTTATCCTCACAACTAGATTCATGGGAGTGGAAGTACTTGGGACAGAAATCAATTCCAAAATGGTAATCAAATGAAACTGGCAATCATAAAATGGCACCTGCATGAGGAAATTTACTGTCATCTACAACCAAATCACAGATAGGAACTAATCAGTCGTTTAAACAATAGTTTTATTTAGTAGCTACATTGAATACTGATGTAAAATAGAAATTGCTGGAGGAACTCTACAGGTCTGGTAGCATCTGTGAGAAGAAAACAGAGGTAATGTTTTGAGTCACTTAACTCAAAATATTAACTGTTTTCTTCCCACAGAACCTGCCAGATCTGCTGAGTTTCTCCAGAAATTTATGTGTTTGTTTCCAATTTCCATTATCTGCAATCCGTTATTTTATTACACTCTGATGTTATGTTTTAGCACTTCAATATTATGTTCATTGGTCAGAAAACAAAAATCTCTTATAGGCTATTTACCTGAATAAATATATTAGGGGTAAGAGCTGTGGCTTTCACTTTGTAAACTTGCTCCTCTTGATAATGGGTAGCTCTGTCTGTTTTTGGTAATGTAACAACTGATTTCACTCAATTTCTCTGTACTGAAATGGTTTGATTTTTAGATTGAGTGAGTGGAAGTGCATGTTAGCATATGTTTGAACAGGAACATTGCTGTGACCATGTTCTACGTATATCATTCCACTCACCATTAGTAGGGACTTCAAAGGTGTTATATCAAACAAAATACATTTTCAATCAATTTTTCATGTATATTACATCTCAAGCTGTACACAGGAGAAAAAAAATCTTTTGGCACATAGTGAGCGATAAACCTCATTGTGAGAAAGTGTGCGCATTCCCTGGTTAACGGAAAACATTTTCTAAAGCATTCCAGAAGTTTGTACTGGGGACAGTAGTGATTTGAAATCCTTTTTAGGTGAATGCTCAAAAAAACAACATATGTGAAGTTAACATTGTTTGGATCATGGCTAGTATTAAGGCTCAAATTCAGCATTAATATTTTGGGAAAGGCAATAGCTGATCCAACATTTTTTGCAATGAATCTTAAGGATTATTATCCAAACCCTGTTCCAGCAGCAGTGACTTGTCACCATTTAGCCTCTAAGTGGCGCCATTTAATAGCTGGGAAATATCTATTTACAGTTCTCCTAATTTAGCCAACTCCTAAAATGTGTAACTTCTGGCAGCGTGGATGGTTTCTTAATATTACTTCAGTATTCATTTAACAGTAAATCATTCTCTGATTTAAAATGAACTAGGCTAGCATCTACTGCTTGTTGTGCAAGAGACTGCACACCCTTCACATTTAGAACACTGTTAAATTCTCTCCTGGACGACCTGATTCTTTCTTTTAAGGTGGTGTTGCTTTATCCATGACTTCTCTGCCAGTGGAAAAGAATTCTCTGTATATCCTATCAGTTCGTTTCAAAATCATTTCTTTTAAAAAAAACTCAACTAATTCACTCCTTGACTAACTATATACCAGGGAATATAAACCTAGTTTATCCAATTCCTTAAGATCTAAGCCTTGGAATTCTCATAACATTCCATACAATTAAGGCTTTTTCGTAAGGTGCAGGACCAGTGTATTCCAGATGTGAGCAAATTAGGACTTTGTACAGCTATAGCAAAACTTTCTCACTTTATACTCTAGGCCTCTAGTTATAAGACCCAACATTCCATTAACCGTATCATTTTGGTAACCTGGGAACAGGAACTCTCAAGCATCAGTGAGAGATTCTGCTGAAGAAATTCCTAAGTACTGGAACATGTTTAAGGAAATGGGTCCCGTAGCTGCTTGAGGTAGAATATTTGCTGCATGAGGTAATTTAACCCTAAGGATCCTAATTAATCAATAGTTGTTAAAACTTTTGCCACAAATTTAAGGACAGAGTAAAACATTGAAGGAAATAGGAATTGTTTTTTTTCTAGATTTCATTTTTTGTTTGCACCACAGAGATTCTGTTTAAAACCAGACATAAAACATAATATATCAGGAATAATAAACAGTATTAGTAAGCTGAGTTCTATACAGCTTTGGGATAAACATTCATGAGTATATTGTCATCTTCCCAACAGTTGTTTAGCTGGCAAACAAAAGGCTATATACATCAGCATGATTAAATGACACAAGCCATTTTTACCATATGGCAACATTTAAGGAGTATATATTTGTATGCATTTTGAGGTTAAGTTTTAAAACTTTTGAAAGACTTTTATATTTGTAGAATCATGCAACATATAGAACAGAAAAAGGCCATTCAGCTTGTAGTCTCGGTGTTACAGATTCATACAGCTCACTCTTGCCTGCAAAATTTATTTTTGTCAGGCATGTATTTTCTCATGCGCATATTTTTGAAAACTTATGTTTTTTTCTACAGCTGTTTTCTTTATTTTTGTATTCATTAATTGTGTAGTTTATAAAATGTTTTCAAATCTATCCAAAAACTTGTTTTTCCTATTTGATCACCCTATCCCCACCACAGTCAGAGAAGGGCCAAAGGGCCTCTTTCCACACCGTAGGGATTCAGTGATTTTCTATGATCTATAATATCTCTGGCATCTTCACAATTCCTGATTCCTAATTAACCTCAAAATTGGTTTGTTTAGTTTCCTAGGCTCTAGCTCTGGAAACCACCTCTATCCCACCAAAAAATTCTCTGCATCTCTATCTCTGTTAATTCCTTGGAGACATTCATTCAGAACCTGCCTGTTTCACCACGTTTTTCACCATCTGCCCTAATGTCTCCTCGTATGGCCCAAATGTCCACTTTTGGTCTTGTGATGTGCCTTGGCAAGTTTTTTAAAATAAACATACAACTTATATGGTATGTCTATTACATTTTAGAGCATTCTATGCATGTGAATTATCCTCCCTAAAATCAAATGCTAGTAATTTAATTTGAAATCTATCCAATCTTGGGGTGGTTGCTTCTCAATCTGTGTTAGACCATAAAACCCAGGAGCAGAAGTAGGCCATTCAGCTCATTGAGTCTCCTCTGCTGTGTGATCATGACTGATTTGATAATCCTCAATTCTGTTTTTTGTCTTTTCCCCATAACGCTGTGGTTAAAAATCTGTGTATCTCATACATAATGACCCAGTCTCTACAGCCCTCCTGTGGTAGAGAATTTCACATATTCACAAATCTCTGAGAGAAAATATTCCTCTTCAAACCCATTTGACTTGCACCCTATTCACCACTGCACAGTGGCAACAGCATGTACCATCTATAACATGCACTGCAGTAACTCATCAAGGCTCCTTCAAGAGATCTTACAAACCCATGAAGAACAAGGCCAGTAGATGTAATGAATACCACCACTAAGAAATACCCCTCCAAACTACACATCATCTTGACATGGAACAATGTTGCTATTCCTGAAGAAAGCAGCTCACTATTTCCTTATTAAGGGCAATGAGGGATGGGCAACAAATATTGACTTAATACTTGATAATCATGTGCCATGACTGGATTTTAAAAAAACCTGAATCAAAAACCTTCCTTGATGTGAGACATTGCTGAGAGTTCTTGACTCCTGTAGATGTTAACATTTACCTTCAGCTGAAGTAAGCATTTAACACCCATGCTAATCACTTTAAAACAATATTGTGATTTGAAAAGGTGAATGTTTGTTCATTCAATTTTAAAGGGACAATAAACTTGTTTTTAATCACTGATATGATTTCAATCCTTGTTTGTGACTATGCCAGAACTATTATTGTGCAATAAGGAATAAACTTTCACAACTGTAGCATTTTTTGCACCTGTGAGCAAAGCATCCATGTATCTTTTTACAGAAAAGATGTTTCTATTACAATACCTGTGACCACAGATACAGATGAGTTATGTGAAAATCACTTGTCCTTAGAATTATTCACATTTACAGTTAGAAATGTGTCACATTTTTCTTGGGAAGAAAGAAGAAATGTACAGGAAATATTTACTCTATGCTTGTATCTGACTTAGGTTTGCATCTGTCACACAAGTAGTGATATTTCTCAGCTTCAGTAGAAGTATTAACTTGTATTAATTTTTTTTAAAAAAGCTTAGTTTCAATGACCAAATCACTACTTCTGTTTTAGAAATTACACTGTTTTGAAGGCAAAATAAATTACATCTCCTTCATCTTTTTTTAAAATGTAGCTTGCTTTATAATTCTCCTTTTGTGCTGTATTATGCCTGGCTGCATATTTCTGCTGCTGTGTAATAAATTAACTTTGTTGATCTTGTTTCTTTTTGTTTTGAAACTTTAGAGCAAAGATCTCCTACCTTTCGGGGTTCAGTAACATACAAGTTCTGCAACAAAACCAATGAATCAAAGGTTTATTGGTTTTTGACTTGCACTAGTGTCTCTGTCTTTCTCTGTTATTCAACCCCCTGGTGTGAGTCCAGAGTAATTATTAGTAGAATGTGCATTTGTAGACGTCACCAGACAAAGGAGAACATCACAGCTAAACCTTGATTGTTGCTCACTTCGATTTTTAAAAGTGCATTTAGTGATTCTGTAGGTGCACTCCTAATTTGGGCTGCTACATTCAGGAATTGGAAGCGTGACTTTTTCAACACCAATCCATGCTCTCACCCCATCCGCATTCCTGCAAGCCAACATTGACACAATTATATTCTTACCAGAGATAATGGGAACTGCAGATGCTGGAGAATTCCAAGATAATAAAATGTGAGGCTGGATGAACACAGCAGGCCAAGCAGCATCTCAGGAGCACAAAAGCTGACGTTTCAGGCCTAGACCCTTCATCAGAGTCTCTCAGAGACTCCAGCCTCACATTTTATTATCTATATTCTTACCATGCTTGTAATCATCTAACCCGGCATAAGCAGAATACTGAATCTGCTCCCTGGTTCAGTTACTTAGTTCCTTAACAAACTGACCTACTAAAGCAGTTCTGATGTTTTTAATGTGCTGCTTAAAAAAAAATCTTCACACAACAGCACAAAACTAGGAATCTTCCTTCATTTCTAACTGAACTAAATACTAGTATATTGGTTTACAGGCTATCTCATCTGCTTATTTACAGAAACCTTTCAAGGTTTTCTTTTTGTGTTGCAGAGTATTGCAGATCAACGTACTCCTTTCAGACAGCAGATTGCACCTCTTCTTGCAGACACAATTAAACACCACAGAGATTGAGGCCTGTGCTTCGGGTCAGACTGACTACACGGTTGATGATGCAGTTCACAGGCATGCCACTTCTAACCGAAGGTTCCCTGTAGAGGAAGCATAAGAAAAAAGATCGGCTTAGACTTAAACTGTGAAAGGTATTTCATATGATACCTTACTTTGTGTTTTTAATCCAATGTGGACATCATTTTTTTTGAAAGCATTGTTAATTGACCAAATTTTTATAGAGCTGTGACAGCTCATCATAGAAAGCTGCTCACACCTACACACTGAATTAATGAATGCTGTGGAAATTCAATTATCTGCATTCTGATTATGTGAATTTCATTTTGTTGGACTTGGGTTATTTCCTTTTAAATTATCTAGCAAAAAAAAATCAGACCCTACTCCAAACACCTAATTAAAAGACCAAATTTCCTGTCTCTCTGTGACTGGAGATAATTAAGGTTCTCCTCTGTTACTCAGGCTTTAACTGTATTGTAGAAACCAATTTCCTCTTTATTATTTTATTTTCATCAGCACTTCATCCTCGGGGCTTGGAAAATGGCAGCAATGACAACAACACAAAGTCGTAAAAGATGAACATTGCGAGAATCTGTTTTGTGCCTCATTCTGCTTTGGGCATGTGTTCAAAATCTACAGTCCAGACGGCTGATTATCCAAATCTGTACCTCCAAATGGACCTGGTTCACAAAAGAAATCTGTGAAAGCCCAGTGTGCTGCACCGTTTTTCTTCATGAACAGGAAAATCATGTTTATTCGTGGCTACAGAGAAAATGTTCAGTTAACTTTTTGACTGAGATGTTCTATTTTCAATTGCAACTTGTGGGGTGAAGGGTGGAAAAAAAAAATAGCCTGCTTTTTGGTAGGACATGTACACTTGCAGTATGCATTGGAATAAATGATTAAAATTACATTTTAAGAGTAACTGTTGTGAAATACATTATTTGGTAAACTATTCTTAATTAGTCTAAAGTGTGGATTTTCTGATTGAAGTACATGTTTATAGGGTGGGGAGGAGTAATATTCATGTTGAGTATGGCAATTCCAATGTTGTGGATGTCATTTTTTAAGGGCTGCTGTTTCTTGGAGGTGGAAAAAAATCTGTTGCACATGGAAATGTCATCCAATCATTTGTTAATCACTCCTAAGCCAATTTCATGCTAATTAATCACAAGCTTATTTGATTTAGTAATGTGCTTAGCATAGAAACTTTGGACTTCACTCTGTAAACTTAACTGATGGGAAATTCACTAATCAATTTAAAACAGCTTTTGTTTGAAGCCTAAACACACTCTGTTCATTGTATGCAGTTTTACATTTGTGAACTATAATAACGTACCACTGGTTGCTCTGTTTACTACACTTAAAGATGAGTTACATCATGGAGATTAAACTTTTATATTGTCCTCAACAATGTAGAGAATCATTTGTTTCATTTAGTTATTGGAAACATTGTTTCATTTGTACAGAGAAAATTTTGGTTGTATTAACTGTCAGTTTGACTGTTAAGAAAATTTACTTTTGCTCACTGCAGCAATCATTTTCAGTCCTCAAATTACTTTAGTACCCCATTAGCAGATCGTAATTTCATCCCCTTCAAAACAGGAAGTTAGCAAGAACAGTTCCTATTTTAGCTGAGATGGGGTACTGCAATTAGCCAAAGCAGCCCTGGGGTTGCTTAGCTCCTTGCTTCTGACTGTCAGATAGCAATTACTAGAGTGCAGTGGATAAGAACAGAATCGGGCTCTGTTCATCAACCAGTCAACCAATGACTAGTTCTAAGCGGTCTCATAAAAATGGTCACTAGGTTTGAGGTGGACTAATGTTTGTGGAATTTTGACCTTTTAGAGAGTTAACATCTTCATGGAAGTGAGAATATTTGTTTCAGTGACTGTTAAAAATCACTTTTTATACAAGAATAAATCCACCAACATTCAGAAGTTACAATTTTGATGGTCGTGAAGTGCAACCTCAACATTCTAACCAATAATATAACTGGATTTTAATAAATATTTTTCATGCCGTTCATTCTCTTCAACAATGCAAAATAAGCATTTGGGAGTATTAAGCTTTGGTCTAATTATTCTGAAAAAAGTTATTATTTGTGGCTTTATTGCTATAAATCTATATAGGTCTTTCTGAATTTTTTTTATAGCTTCAATTTGTTATTCGTTTACGTTTGGCCATGATGGTGTTGTCTCAGAGCTGGAAAATAAACTTGGGAATCTGGATTTAATTTCGATTTTTTTTTTTAGAAAATGTCTAGTGTAAAAAAAGTTGAAATTTTTCTAGATGGTTCATGACATGCTCTCGTTCAATTGATTTGTCCACTGTAGACGCTTCAAATATAAATGCTTGCACATGTGTGTACTACTGTACCTTATTAAATTTGGCAAAAATGTGTGTGATTTGTGAACTGTTCTGATTTATGGTGAATCATTGATAATTTGACACATGAAATGAATCAATGGTCTGCTAAGTTACAGGAATTCTTACTATTCTGGAGACCAATGTGATGGAATGCTCTGTGAAGCTAATTGGGTGCAAAAGCTTAAACAGTCAACAAGCACACATGTTTAATTGCAGGAAAACCAAACCTGAAGTTTTTGTACACAGGCTCTTTCTTACTTTTTCAGCACTGCTGTAGGCCATTAGCACTCAGTTTGTCAAGAGGTCTGTTCTCCCTGACCATATGGCATTAGGTGGTTATGAAAGTCGTTCTGGCTTGTCTAGACCAATTAACAGGCTCTGGTAGTACTGCACCATACATTGCTCGACAGCTTCGTGGACTTTAGAATGCAATTTAAATGCTGTGGTGCACTTAGGCAAAACTTGACTATAAATTACCGTCACTTCTATTTATTCAAAACCAGTTTTCTGCTGTAGTAACACGTAAGCAGGATTAAAAATGCTGAACCCCTTCTATTATCTTGCAAAGATTTTAGGTTCACTTAATACTACCAGTTTATCTGTAAAATATTGTATTGTGTAACAACCAAGGTACAAAAATTATTTCTAAAACTTGCATTTTTTTTCAGGAAATTTCAAAACATGATCTGGATTCTTAGATTCTGAAGAAAGTTTGAAATTGTTTGCTTGTGTACATGTAGAAAATTGCAATGAGACATTTGAGACATTTTTAAATGAGCACAGTGATGAGGAAAACAGTACTTAATTTTTCCTTTCTTCTTCTGTGACATTAATTCCTCTGTCATAGTACTGAATTGTATTTTCAATAAATCAAGTGAATTTGGTCTTTACCTTTCTCAATGGATCACTTTGCATATCTATAGGTGGTTATTGTGCCACAATTTCAGATCTGTTTCTTCTGTGATTTTCTGTTTAATACCTCCTGATTTTTTTAAAAAAAAATAGTGGTGAGTTCATTTTATCTATATTTTTATTAATTTCGCTTGAAGCCACTTGAAGGACTTTGAAACTTATGGGTAATATCTCTGACTAAACCAGTGAAAAAGATTTAGAAATTTCCAGCATAGTTGACATGCAGCACTGATCTTTGTTACTAGTTTAGGATTGCAGTGTGTTAAAAGATATGCCTCGAGTTCGAATTAATCATTGACTTTTTTTCTAATTTTGACTGCAGTCCTATGAGGAGGCACTTTTAAATTGTCTTTTATTTACACTCAATGACACTAATGGATACCTTCTTAAAAAGTTCTTGAATGCACTTTAAATTTATTCGAGTGTACGCTGATGAAACAATTAGTAGTTCTGTAAAGAGTAGAAGACCATTTTATATTTTAAAGTCAAGTACTTCCAAGTAATGATTAAGCACTTTTTTAAAAAAAATTTTTTTGTTATAAACCCATTTTCAGTGATCTTAACAAAACAGTATCTGCACTCCAATGCATCAAACACTGTTAATACAAGGGATAAATAAAAACAAATTCTACTGTCCTGCCTGATTGTTCTAGTTCATAGAAGATTTTACACTTGTGAATATGGAAATATGGAAGAGATACTTGAACCACAGCTTCTAAAAATAAATCATTGCAGTTTCCACCCAAATTACCAACTGTGTCTCACGTATAAATGCCGTACCTTATTTTTTACCCATTCAGTTTATGTTTAGGATTAAGATACAGTACATCCATTTCTGAAATCAATGACATACTTTTAATACAAAATCAAAAACTGAAACATTGTTTCAAATATGTTTGGGCTTTTACATTTTTGTGGATTTTGATTACCATTTGTAGCTTTATGTCCAACGTCTTAAATTATAGAACCTAGTTTTGATTCTTGCTTCATTCCATTGAACAATGATAGTGAGTTGTCCAATTCTACCAGATTCTGTTGCCCCCTTGTATAATTTGATTGCTTATCTCTTGCATGCTTTTCAATCTGTTATGCTTTAATAATAAAGGCCATTTGTCTGTTGAGTTGCACAGTCAATTTGAATCCTTATGCTAATAATTTGCATTCTCTGATGTTCTATCCCTATCTAATTTCTACCATTTGAAAGCCTGCTCATTGATTAGTTGCTTTCAGCTTCCAGATCATTTATGTTCATTGTTTCTAATGGATTTCCAAGAAATTGTGCATAATTAATCAGACCGGCAAAGAATAAACTTTTCAAAAAAAACTTTTGTTCAAAAGTTTGTCCTAATTGATGAATAAACTGCATCAGAACAGTAACACTGGCTTTATAACAGACTACTGTAATCCAGACTCTGGAATAACAAACTCTTATCGAAATTACATGAAAGAATTAAAAATTTGTGACACTTGATTCAAATATTATTCACACTTAATGTTGAATGTAAAGTTATATCTTAAACAAGCAAATATGTAATGTGATGTAGAAAAAAATTAGCACTGTTGTTGCTTGAAGGGCAAATAAATTTGTTCTAAGTGTTCATTAAACTTTCTGCATTAGTTTGTTTTTGTTCCACCAAACACCCTGGTGTATAGTTCCAGGATTCTACAAGACCATAAGGTGCAAGTTTTTGTTTATTAGATTTTAAAGCAATCTCCTTGTTCATATAAAACCTTTCGACATTAGAGGGACAAGAAAACAAACAGTAGTTACAGTATACATGAATGCTATTTTAAAAAGAAAACTGGCTTATTTATCTGCAGCTTTGATCCTCTAGCGAATTTCCCATAGCTGTACTAATTTAATACTAATGCACTAAACATTTACCATGTTAAATATAGTTATTCTTGATCATTATGGAGACATCTTTCTTTCCTCCTTTCTGTGCCTTCCCACCTGTTTCAGAACAGAAGTTTCGCGATGGCTATCTCAACACACAAGAAGCAAATATGTGCATTTAATAACTGGATCATATGTGATAAATAGCCTGGCACAACTTTTGTACCTCTTTTTAAGCAATGGTGGATGTTTGCTTTTGAATATAGGTTATCTATCATGGCTGAAATTGGAAAAACATTCATAGGTGAGGAAAATAGTGATGGGAAAACCTAAGCAACGTGTAGGAAATTGTTCTCCTTCCCCTACTATGACCTCAGAACAAAAAAAGAACTAAGTGTCTGTCCAATACATTTGGATGCCATTGTTTATGTGGCAGTTGATTTGATCAGGGATATCTTTGAACACTGTTGTCACGTTTATTGCTACAGAGTCCATGGTTAATTTTTCTCTAGGTTGACTTTCACAACACTTTGTGTAGTTTTGAATAGGATGTTCTTGCTATTTGATTTTTGAAGTTCATTTTATTTAACATATGGTGCTATGGTGAGGAAGATCTGACAGGAGGAGTAATGAAAATAGCTACTGTTGGAGAGTAATGTCTGTAATCATGACCATCTAATTTTGGCAAATGGATTGATTTCTTTTTGTTAGAATCTTTAAGGGAACCATGTTTCTGGAGTTTGCAACAAGGGAATCTCTTTGAAGTAAAAGCTAATTCTATCAGGTATAATTTCCAGGCTAGATTTTTCAGTAATTGGAGTAGAGTACTATGTGCTTCCCATTGCAGATTAGCTGCAACTTAGTTGATCTTCAGTTATCTGATTTTAATTTTACCTTGGCTGAAATGTCGTAGCAATCCATTACCTATTTTCTGTACAAAAAATGAGGAATGAAATAGCTTTTGTATTTAGTGCAACATACAATACAATAGTTAACGGAACTGAAAAGAGAACATAAACCGAAAGTGAGTAAGCCACCCCTGTTGAGTTTCTGTATGGCCATGGTTTTGTGGTTCTCTGGTTTTACAAGTCTTCAGAGGAATCAGTAACGTTCTAAATGTGCCACCAGAAATGATCTGCCATTGTTTTTAAGAGGAAAAGCTCCAGTTCCAGGATAATGCAATTAGGTAAGGGTAGTCCAAAATTCAGCCTGGAGTTTCCTCTCTAGTATGAGATCTAATTCTGAATTAAATATTTATTTATTGGAGCACATGCTGTCAGATGAAACCTTTGTTTGTTTGGATTTTTTTTTACAAGATCCTTTTGTACATAGCCACATGTATCCCATCCCCTTCACAGCACAATTATTGTTCTAACGTTGTAAAACTGTTGATGTCGAGTTGCTGTTCCATTTGGGGATCTCCATGAAGTTCACTCACTGCAGGGTCACTAAATCGCGAAAGAGATAAATGGCAAAAGATTTGGGATTCAACTAAATATAATTTACGATTGGAATTACAAATGGGTTGTTAATCGCAAAGGAAACGAATGTATAATGGGGAATAACGCTAAAAACGATTAGTTACACCAGCATTCAGTCTGGAAATGGAGCATTTTTGTCTTCCAGTAAACTTTAAGAGCACTGACTTAATTTATGACAGGAATGTGGTAAGTTTGCATTGTTACCCACTCAATATTTTTGGAGATAATTGCCTGTTCATTGTTAAAGACGAAGATCATTTTAATTATGTAGCTGCTGGGTATTGTACCTTACGGTTTTGAATTCGGACGATTTTCTTTACTTTGGATTATGTACAGTATAAACATGAACTATTGAAGAACAGACTGTGACAGAAAAATTCGCATCAAAATGAACCCGGTGTACAATCGTAGACCGCTAAAGCTAGTTAATAATCAGACACAGCATGGACTAAACATAAGCATGAGCCGAAGTTTCAAATGAATTTGATCACTGGATTCGCCAAAGATTTAACTGCTCATCACTTTTAGAGGAACTTATTTTACGACGAGATGTTGCTATAATTATATTTTCACCCTTAGTGATTTTTCCACAGTTCTGCCACCAACCATTTGAATTGCATTTACTTTGGTAAAAAGCCAAAAACTCGAAACAGCTAATCGTCTTAAACTGGAGTAAGGTTTGAATGAGAGATTTTTTTAACACCTATCCCGGTTTAGAATCGAACTCATTGGCTTTAAATGTACATTTCTATTTAAAATAAGTGAATTACGCCAGTGGTCTGTAACAAATATCAGAAAGACTTATTGTAGTTATTGCATGGCTGTAAATGATTTATAAGCCACATTTTGTCTCTGAGCTCCTTTCTCAATCCGAGGTCCAAAGACACAAAACCTTTTCTTAAAGAAAGTATTTTTCGCAACAGTTACTTTAAAATAAAACTCGTATAATTATGATCACAACAATACATTACCAAACACAACCGGAATATAGCACTGGAACAATGTACCTGTCTATAAAATCCCAGATACTCCTCACCTCAGCCAAGGCCTGGACACTTGAGCTTTTAATGAATAAAAGTTCCGACTTTTCTCAGACATTCTCGGGTATTTTTAAAGTGTTTTTTTTCCAGCAATGCTTTCGCTAGCAGTTTATTCCTGACTGCTGTTTGCCGATGCTGGTAGTATTTCAGTCCCAGTATCTTTTAGTGGCAGGTAGCGGTACCCCGGCGCCGGTAACCCATGGCAACCGTGTAAGAGCCAGCCAGAGGCAGCAGTCGGCATTGCTGCAACCAGACACAACAAGCAGGCGGCGGTGGGGGCAGGGACTGGGACACAAGACATAACAACCCCTCCTCTGCAATAACTACCAACCACTTACTTTTACAGTTTAAAAATAAACTAGGCTTCACTGCGGCTATTTGTTTTTATTCTAACACCATACCCCTAATCAATCGTCCAGGGGCCTGAAAAATCGAAACCTGGCTATATTAATACATTCACCCAACAAAAAGTAACCAAAAAAAAACCATTTGCAGATTTTTAGCTAGGATGAAATCGTAAGCAATTTATATCAATATAGGTTTTAAAATGACAACTCTGCTCGTACTGTTTTAATAAGCAAATACACATTTACAGTCTTGGATTTAAAGAAAAATACTTGCTTTAACCGTTAGACAAATAAGACTGGTGACGTGTTGCGCAACGTGTGGGGGGTGGAAGCTTTTCTACATTACTGCAGAATATTCTGCTTTTTTTAAACAAATTGTTATTTAATTGTGGCTGTTCCTTTCAACAATCAGAGTGACACAGCAGATGGGAAAGTAACTGGGGATATATGAAAGGGGCGAGTTCTCCGCATTAATATAATCAACCCATTTATTGAGGCAAGACAAACCACTTTCTATTAGTCTTTTTTGTAACTTTATTATATGTTGTGAATAGTATCCATTGATTGCAGAATAAAGCTGTAGGCCACCCTCGTTTTCTATATTATCTGGTATAACATCCATTCCATTATATTCTATTATCATCTCCTGTTACTATCAGGGAGATCTTGGGATTCAAAGGAGGAAATACACGCACGATCTCTATTCAATTGTCTTTGAAACTACAAATCAGTCTCCTTTGTTAAAGCGTTCCTGCAGCTAGGCACGAGTAATAATCTAGGCAGAATTAAACAGCAAACCTCAAACAACGAAGGAGACCTTTTGTTTAAAATAAAACGACGTAATTTAAAACCCCTGATCTATTTAAAATGAACGGTGAATGAAACTTATTATTTTACGATATGATTTTTCCGAATATAGATTTTGGACTTTTTTTGTTTTGCAGGTGAATTATAAACAAAGTGTTATATCCACATATGCTATTTTTTTTTGAACTATAACTTTTTTTGAAAAAAGTAAACAACTGTTATTCCGAATTGTTCCTTAACCCACATTGGCATCTTATGTTGAGATGAGGTTTTGATATATTCAAAATCACAGTCGGCATTGGGCTATAAGACTAAACATGTTACCAGTGATGGCGTAGTAGGTGCCAACTGCTATAGTGGGGAAAGGTCAGTATCAACAGCGTTGCACGCCTGTCCCGCAAGTTTACTGCCTGTCTCAGCAATGAGCAATTTGTGCCTGTGTCAGCTTCAAAAGATGTATTTTTTAATAAGGTGAACAGCTTTCCCATTGCTGATACAGATATCTCAGGATTCCCATGACATAATCTGCTTTGTAAAATGCTCTGGAAGGCAATCGCTGGTTCATGTCATAGTCTCGGATAATATCTAACCTGCACCTCTCAATGCAATTGTTTACTCAATCTCCCTTTGTACTATTGACAAATAAACACATGTGGCTATAATTTCTATTACTGTGATATTATCTTAATTCAATTGACACAGTTTGCTTTCCTTTTGACGATTTGACGCATTATAAGAGAATGATTGCAAGTACGGTTAACGTTTTGCTTTCATTTTTACTAATTGCAGATTACTAATGGGTTACATGGAAGCGGCGAAAAACACTTCCTACATCTGTCTGTAAAATAACCAGTGCCCATGTTTGCAACATAAGTGTGCGGAATGTCAAAAGGATATAAAATTTAATTCATTGAGTAAATCAAACATGCTGGTTGGGCATTACCGTCTCACGACAAACCTTTATCGGTCCACCTAAACGTGTGATGTGTGAAAAGTAACCCAGAGTCTACCGTCATGGATTTTACATTTGGCACTGTTATATGGAATGCAGCATTTGTGAAGACTGTAATGTTCTTTTAAAATAACAATTTTTTTGTTCTATTGTACATCTGATCAGTACCACGAAACAGATCAAACGTTTGTTATTTTGGAATAATTGTTTATTTAGCAAAGATCTAATACTTAGATAATCCTCCATTCGCTGTCTGCATCATCCCTAGAGGTGTCCCACATTAGGTGGAAGAATGTCACATTTTTAATAAAATGCGTGTTCAGCGGATTCAGAATCACTACCATTCGGTAGAAAAGGGGAACCATCTATACAGCATTAATCTTAGTTTGCTATATAATTATAGATTAAATGCTTGTCGCTAAGTTTTTTTAAACAGTTACATTTTGATTTCTAAAAAAAATTGATATTAAAGTTGCTTTATATCAAGACTGCAGGAATAATGCAGTTTTTAGGGGTGAATTGAGATAGTGCTTAGTATTTTTATTAATTGCTATTGTTAGTGTATACTGCAAATTTAACTCCTCGTTATATAAAATATATTGTAAGAGGGTCACAATTTGCTGGGGATGTAACGGCGAATTCGCGGTGTAACCAGCATAAAAGTGCTCCACGTCTTCTGCCTGTACCTAACGTTCCCCAGCTGGAGGCGCTGGTTCAGTGAAATACACTAAAACTGTAGTCTGTCTGAGTTTCTGCAAAGTAACATCATTGATCCCTTTGTGTTTGGGGGAGAATAAAATGTAGGTTTTACACCAATGTTAAGGTGTCCATTCCAAAGAAAAATACAATATTCTTAATATAAACTCTCAATTTTTATTTTCCTCCAGCTTTTCAAATAATATTAAAACGCAGTTTTTTGCACTACTTCAGAAGTTCTAACCTAGCAGATATTGATTTTCTTAAATTATTGTTATTACATTAGCACTTAATACATGTTTTTAATAATTGATCTTACATTTTTATAGCCGCTATCATATGAATCACGATTTGTATTAGAGCTCCATATATTGGATGAAGATTTCTCTGAGGGGATCACGTTGTGCATGCGAGCTTTTTGGTTCATGTAAATCATGTGGTGGAAATCGGTTTTACTGATGAAGGATATGGGCTGATTGAATTTAATTTCTTACATGTAGAATAACATTATGCGCGATTTTATTTCTTATCTCTTCTGAACATTGTTGCTTCATAAATTCGAATCCATTAGGTTAAAATGCACAAAGGAAACACAATTACCGAAATCAGGACAAGGGAAAATAGGGATACGCCTAGAACTGTGGTGCCCTTTCAGAAATGCCCCGCGAAAATGTACAACTGCCTGTGTGAATTTGTGCCCTTAACTTTACATTTACGGCAGTTTGAGTGTTTAAACTAATTTAAATTGGTCAATTAAATCAGTTGAAAATGAGCCGATTGAAATTGATGTAGGCATGTAAACTGGCTTTGAGGCACTACCTCCCTAATGAAACACTAATGAAAACAACCAGCTGTTCATAGTGCACTTTTCTCTTTATTGATCCTTTGAGGACCAGACAGCGTTTTTCCATATTTAAAGAAAAAAAGTTTTTTTAAAACTCTTCTCTCATCTTAAGATTAGTTTCAGTTTAGTTTAATTTACATTAAATTCACCAGGTGCCATATCGTCAGATGTT
Source organism: Stegostoma tigrinum (assembly GCF_030684315.1). Classification (NCBI taxonomy): domain Eukaryota; kingdom Metazoa; phylum Chordata; class Chondrichthyes; order Orectolobiformes; family Stegostomatidae; genus Stegostoma; species Stegostoma tigrinum. The sequence goes on from NC_081355.1 coordinate 56,618,671, forward strand.
GCCTGTTTAAATAAGAACTGTGGCTTTTTGAGTCACAAAGGAAATTATCCAGTTTCACCAAGTATGCCAAGCAGATCCAGACCCATTAAGCAGTTCGCATTGCTGGCTTGAGATTTGGGTGCACATTATTACCACAGTGGTACTACACCTGGCCTAAGATAGCTTCTTAATTGGTGTATTATATTGTCACTCAGTCATTTGAGTTTGACCAATGACTATCAACTCCTGGTGGTGCAGAACACATTTATACTGTACTTTAAAACTACCTGTGGGATAACTTCACCCTATGTGGGCCTGTGTTCTTTCTCATAGTACAATTCTCAACGCAAAAGAAAAAGAACATGAATAATATATGAATTCAGTCAAATACAGTACCACACATACCAGCTGCTGAACACAATAGCCACTGTCAGACCTAAATGACTGACTATATAATGAACCACAGCAGAAGCATGATTAGATAGCACTGCTCACTCTTTGCACTTTAACCTCGAGGTTAGTAAGTTGGGCTGACTAATGAATCTATTTGATGTGTCAGGTAAATTGGTCCATTTAAAATTTGGGAGATTTGTCTTACGTTTAGTAGACATTATTTCTTTTTGCTGGTTAGCGCAAATCATTTCAACTGTTACATCCAAAAAGGTGTTTACCAGTTTCTTGCTGTACCCAACTTAACACCCGTCCCCACTGATTGAAGAAACTTTAAAAGTTAACAGCATTATGTAATATATCTAGCTACAATCAGTTTATTTTGGCACAAGAAAAGGATTTTGTAACAGGAAAACGTAAGATTACATACTGATAATACATCCCTATTGAATAAAACATGTAGATTTAGGTTTGCAATAGTTTCAAAATTCAAAGTTGGTAGCTTTAAAATAAATTATGAAACAGTTTGTTTGTGACAATGAGTGGTGTAGTTATTAAATCAATAACTTTTGAAAAATGAACCTCTAGCACTTTCTAACCTAAAGAATTATCACTGTTTCATTTGTTCAAGTGCTGTAAAGGTTAATATCTGAGGTATGTTATGATAGAAAAAGGCAACATTCTTTACTGACATTTACCATTTGCTGCAGCAGATGGTCTTTCCTTAAGTGGTGCTTTTTGTGCAATAACAAAAGCCAAAAGGCCTCATTGAAACACTGTGTCATGAAGTAATGGAATATGTAGGGTCTAGGCTGGAAATACACAATGAATCGAGAAGGTTTTATGTAATTAATTGACCAGTCTTAAATAGTTACTGTGATGTAAGGAATTTGGAACTCATTAATTTGGGTCCTGACAGTTTTCATATTAGGACTGGCAAAAATGGATTGGAACGCTCATTCTTTGTAACAGCTAGAATTTTACATGACAGTGAGGTTTAGCAGAAAAAGACCCTGTGTCAGAGTATAGCTGCCTAGGCTGTAATCATCAGCACTGCTGGGTAATAAAAGGTAATGAAAAAGACAGAAAATAATAACAGAATTCCTTGATGTTAAAAGCAAAGAGAAACAGACCAGCAGAGGGCAGCTGCCACTTTTTCCCTTGATTGTATTTTTGTAGACTGTGATGCTGTAAACGCGAACATTAAAATGAATAGAATTTAAGTAATGAAGTGTTGATCTGGCTCTATACCCTATTCCTGACAGGCTAATCACACCATTACTCAAGGCAATCAGCAGGGTCTTACCAACTCTGGTCAACCAGGCCTTTCTAATTAGAAAAGAATAGACACAACGTACCAATGCTGAAACTGAGGTCAATTTTCTGTTTTTCTCCCTTTCTTATTTCTAGTTAGCAACCCTTTGCTACGTCTTACATTATTCTAAGATAGTGAAATGCATGAGTTTTGAAAATGCGGTAACTATCATATACAAAGTGTCCATTTTGCTTGGAATAGATAATGTATACTTTAAAGCAGGAGTTGCATGCAGTTCTGTGATAGTCATGACTCTTTTTGGTCATTGTACCATTGGGGGCACATTGCTCAGATTTCTTTCAAATAACAATCACTTATTACAGAATTACTCAATTGTATCAGGAAACAAACAAATCCAAAGTTTAGCATTGAAGACTTCAGATAACGCACAGAAGCCTGTCTAAAATTACAGAAGAAAAGCTGAAATGCTGTATATGCTTCTTTCTTGATAATATTGTTTGTGCATTATACATAGCTGCATGTTGTTTTCCAGCTTCATGCAAATTGTATTGTGATTGTCCAGTATCAGCAAGTACTCAGTATGAATGTTCCCTCATAAAGCAGAATTACCCGTGCATTGTCGCGTTGCTAAGTAAATTTTTACCATTTTGTCATATTCATGTCAATCCTTGGCTTTTGTATGGAGGCAAGTTAGACTCTGATTTTAATGTATTTTTCTGGTATTTCCTCTGGGTTAAATCAGATAGGTACGTTAAACAGGAAACAGTTTCATCCATGGATTCTGCCAAGACTTTATATTAAAATTTTATAGTCCAAAAATTATTATGCAAAAATATTTTATTCTGTCTGAAATTTCAGGAATGTAAAATATTACAAGAAAAACAAAGAGACAAATGGCCAATATGGATACAACGTGATTGAAGCATTTGTAGAATAACATAATAACCCACACAATGTAAGTTCATACAATTATTGTGCAGCCAAATGACATATTGTTGGAAGCTGATTAGTTAAAGATGGCAGTGTCCATGGAGGCTAGAATTTGTGATGTGTATAGCTAATTTTTAAAACTGACCATAGATACATGTAAAACTATTTTTTGATGGTACTTAAAACCAAATGGTAGAACATAGAACATAGAACAGTACAGCACAGAACAGGCCCTTTGGCCCATGATGTTGTGCCTAATGTTTACCCTAATTCTAAGGTCTATCTAACCTCCACCCCTACCTTATGTTATCATCCTTATGCCTATCTAATAGCCACTTAAATGCCCTTAATGAGGCTGACTCCACTATCATCTCTGGCAATGCATTCCTCACATGTCTTCTCTTATAGATATTTTTTAAAAATCCCATGGTATTATTCAGAAAAAAACTGGTGAGTTTTACCAATAATTTGGCCAATTTTGAACCATCTACTGACGTCCCTAAGTCCTTTACTTAAACATGATTTTGGGTGGAACCTTGTGGTGCATGAATTACTTGTCACACATCCTTACAACAGTGACCACATTTCAAAAGAAATACACTGGCTCTGAAGTGCTTTGAGATATCCTGAGGTTGTTCAAAGGCTCTCAAAAATGCAAGTTTTTTAGTTTCAAAAATTTTTGTATAGGTATTTCAATAGTATTTGAAGTGTCAGAGTGGATGTGTTTTGATTTCTAAAGTGTTTCAAACACCATCATGACTCTAAATTATATTGAATAATGTGTACATTTGCTTAACACTGTTACCTGAAATTTCTGCACTTGCTTTTAGCAAAAAGTATTATTTGGTCCATTTGTAATAGGATGATGCTTCTGGTAAGAGCAATTTGAAACAATTAGGTAAATATATGCAATTTATCTGAGGCGCAAGTTGAAAAGCTACGTATTTTTCAACAAATATGTTTTAAGTTGGTGGATTCTGCTTTTCAGAAATATCCCAGACTTGTGTGTACTGAACTTAGCTGAGATGATGTTGAGGGCATGACAATTGGTTTCAGCTTCCCTAGTGTAGGAAGAGGAAAAGTCAGCCAAGGCAGGAGCCCATGATTTTTATCCAGTGATCCCTGCTGGAATGTATGCCTGTGAAACTAGAATAAGTTTTGATTTGGACTTAGCTATGATGAAACCCGGCCATTGCATGGTTGGTTACTCCTCTGAGAGTCACAGAAAATGTTTTATGGATGAACAGTGGCCTCTTGAGAGAGAATTACTGATGTCTATGCATCCACATTTCAGTATGATTCACCTTTAGAAGATGAGAAAAAGAAGTTGAAGGAAATTAATTTATAGCCACATAACTCTTTTAGAAAACAAACTTACTTAACTAAAATAACTTAATACATGCACTTATTGCAGGCACATAGTACACTTCAGTATTTATGCCTCGCTTGATTTGCTTCGGGTTGTTATGTGAAAAGTTTGTTGGATGTAGCGTTTGTCAAGCCTGGGATTCTGAGTCAGCTTTACATGGAGATAAGGAAAAATTGCTGAGCACATTGCTACCAGCAATGGCGCATCATCAACATGAAAGCTAATGACTATTATAAATTAAACTTTATTTGGACAGCTTTCGGAAGAAACAAATATTTACTTCTATTTAACACACGAATGATTGCAAACCGATGAATGAGAAAAGTGGCTGTGAGCTTGGCTTTGTTGTTTCTGAATCAAAGAATTCAGATCATATGCAATTGGAGAAAGGGGTTCTTGGGTCATTTGTAAATTAACATTAGATAAATTATACTGGATTAATTAATATTTTAAGTTATTAATGGCTGGTGCTGACTGCCAATTTCTTGTACTGCTTGGAGATAGCATTAAACTTATTGAAGGAGGTGGAGGGCATCAGAAGGCTCATCAAATAAGTGTCTAGGAATTTGAACTCCCTAGAAATGACACTGTGAACAGATTGGGAAAATTCAGAAAGGTAATAAACATCATAATGTTTCTAAAAAAAACCTCGTTGAACACATGAATTGATTATAAAAATGTTGGAGACGGGGGAGAAATAGCGTACATCAAGGTGGGAGTGGAGGTCATGTGATAAATAGAACATAGAACATAGAACATAGAACATAGAACAGTACAGCACAGAACAGGCCCTTCAGCCCACAATGTTGTGCCGACCATTGATCCTCATGTATGCACCCTCAAATTTCTGTGACCATATACATGTCCAGCAGTCTCTTAAATGACCCCAATGACCTTGCTTCCACAACTGCTGCTGGCAACGCATTCCATGCTCTCACAACTCTCTGCGTAAAGAACCTGCCTCTGACATCCCCTCGATACTTTCCACCAACCAGCTTAAAACTATGACCCCTCGTGCTAGCCATTTCTGCCCTGGGAAATAGTCTCTGGCTATCAACTCTATCTATGCCTCTCATTATCTTGTATACCTCAATTAGGTCCCCTCTCCTCCTCCTTTTCTCCAATGAAAAGAGACCGAGCTCAGTCAACCTCTCTTCATAAGATAAGCCCTCCAGTCCAGGCAGCATCCTCGTAAACCTCCTCTGAACCCTCTCCAAAGCATCCACATCTTTCCTATAATAGGGCGCCCAGAACTGGACGCAGTATTCCAAGTGCGGTCTAACCAAAGTTTTATCTCTAGGAACACAGCATGTGCTTGTAACTTGATATGATGAGAGTTGGGAAATGGGCTAACCTGGTTGGTAGAGGCAGGGAGGAGTGAAATAAAGAAGTTAATATGGTATCAGGAAATAATCATTCTCGCTCAATCTTTTTTTATTTTTGACAGCAGAGCAGGGCACTTTCTCAATGATCTTACATCAGGTTTTCAGCTGAGTGAGCAGACAAAATGCACCTGCATGGTATCCCCTCCTGTTGGTATTGGCTGGGATCTTCTGGTGCTGCCACTTGCTGAAATGGTGACCAGACACTGATAAGTTAGAGGAACATCTCTCAATCTTCTTCCAGTCAGATCATCTGGAGGGCAATGGGATGTTTATCCCCAAAAGCAAGCTTCAGGAAGTAGAAATCCCACCCAATGAGAATGGCTGGCCCGTCAGAAGCCGGTAACTGTAGCACTCAGCAGTATTGAGCAGAGGCTGCTGCTGCTGGGAGCACATCCTGCCTTTTGAGGACCTCAGTACAAGCTTTTTAATGTGAACTTTCTTCCGATCTCCAGCCCCAGAAAATTAAAGTGTGGGCGCTCGTCAATAGCTACCTAACTCCTGATGAAGGGTCTAGGCCCGAAACATCAGCTTTTGTGCTTGGCCTGCTGTGTTCATCCAGCCTCACATTTTATTAACTCCAACCTAAGTTGAGTCCCTTGATCATTCATAAATCAGTGCAGATTGAAGGACTCCCTTTCTCACTGCACACGTTTCCAAGTTGAAAGGACCAACTCTCTCACCCCTCCTGGAGAGTCAAATATTTTTAATCATCCTGTACAGACATGTTGTACGTCTGGAGCAATAAGGACTTGAAGTGTCAATTACATAAGAGTCTCCTGGTCCAATTTCAGCCCAAATAGAATGAACCCCTTATTTAATTGACCACTTAAGAGACTCAATTGGTGTTGACAGATAGGTCGAGCCTGGGCATTCCGGCCAGAGGCTAACTTGAGTAGCAGCAGAAAACCACAGTGTTCTGAGACACCCCCATTCTGCCTCCTGTCTCCAGGCCCACCTCCTCCAGTTCTGAGAGATTCCACCCATTGATACTGTTGCTTTAATGATTAATTGAATTACTCACACCGGCTCAATAGCTAAGGCTCATACACAATTGAATCAGAGAATAAGTAATACAGTTTCTATGAATAACTGAAGCAGATAGTAATTATGGGGGACTGTGTGTAGTATGGTGCAGGTGATCTGGAAAGTTGCAGGATTATGAGGAATACACACACAATAGTGGTTGCACAATTCTGCTAAATAGAGAAAAAAAGAGAGCTTGGAAATTCAAGACACTCAGAGAGCAAAGAGCAAGCAGTAATGGTGGAGACCAGCTCACAACTAACTGGTGGAAATAGACAAATTGATGCCACAACATGAAGTTCAATCTTACCAAGAGTTTAATATAGGTACTTAGAAAGTTGTAATATATTATAGGTATATCATATTTAAACGTTAATTATAAATTTAGAAATCTGTTATGAGAAAATGCAAAGATGGTGGAGTCTTTATAGATTTTTGGAACAACTTGTTGAATTTGCTTATATTGCCTCCATTTTAACTTCTTTCTTTTATAAATTTGTGAGCGGGAGAGTAAAGAAATTTAATCATGGTGTAACAAATTTTTTACTCGATCCAGTGAAGTTAAAATGTGGATATATTCATAAATGTGACTGTGATTAAATGTGACTGAGAAGTATTACAGAGAAGTACACGATATAGCCATACTTTTAATGAATGATGGATAGATATCTACAAGACAGCATGGTTCAGTAGTGAAGTGTGAAGTTAATTCATAGGTCAGGAGACAGGATGTACAGTTTCATTCTATTCCTAAAATTGCACAGGAGAATGTACCTGCTATGAGCCTTGCTGCATATTGCATCATTTAGGATGCTCTCCTAGAGGCTGTCAGACACTGTCAGCTGCACATACACATTTCTTTGCCTAATATTTCACTAACTGGCTGACTACTCAGTTCTTTAACGTTATACTTTGACTACATTTAAAAAATAAATTGTTTGGAGCTTCTAAAATATGATGGTTTTGTTTATGTATTTTTCTAACATGTGAGGTGTCACAAGTTGCATGCTTAAGAATCTGTTTGGTTGCCAGGAACCCTAGTTAATGTCATATCGTAGAATTTTAATAAGTGCACAAATTTATGAGATCTCATTCAATGACAATTTTATGCAGGTAAACATCTTAAGGAGAGCAAAACATTACCAATCCACACAGAACGCTAAATTTGGTTGCTGCCTGTGTGGTCTGCCAATCAAAATACGCGAGTTACACGGAGCAGTTATCACATCATCAGTCAACAAAACAAGACCTATTTCTTGAGGAAGCAGTTTGCCCAGTAACAGAACATGTTTGCAATTCCTTGTTTTCTTTGTACCGAGAGCTACGAAATTAATTTGTGTGAAATGCTAGGTGGTGAGGTATGGTGGTTCAGATATTTAGTGGAGGGCCTGTTAGGCTCCAAGCTCTTTCATTACAGTAACACCATAAATTTGAAAATAGGTCATATCAGGTTCCATGATTTAAAAGTTGTGCAATTTAGTCCATGTTAGGACATTTCAATATGTGTCTTAGGTAATTGTGGTTAAGGAGATTTTTAGTATTGTAGACAACTGTCTCTAGAGAGAGTCTGGAGGCTGCTTGTGACATTGAATGTTGGAGTGTCTGTCATGTTTGTAATACGCTTCACTAAAATACAACTAAATAAAACTTGCAAACTAAAATATTTAATTATAAGACAGCTGAATGTTACGAATAGAATATGTGATGACTAGTGATAAAATATGATTTTAATTCTCATTTGAGATCAAACATTAGTGATTGAAACAAAATTCATTTTATTGCCCCCCCAGCTTATTGTCTATTTACTGTACATTTGTGGATATTTGATACTTAAGTATTTATACTAACTGTGACAAACAATTATTTTCATCAATTACTTTGAATTCATTAAATGAACAGTTTCATCTGTAAATCTTGCTGAGTAAACTCTTTGGTTGGATTATACTTGAAACCTTGCTTATAGTCAAAGAGGCCACATTCACAAATGCACACAAAATTGAACTTGTGATCATCATATAGTATCTTTGGAGACTGAAGGAATAGATAGGGTAAATAGCAAAGGTCTTTTTCGGTAAGTTGGGGAAATTCAGAACTAGGGGGATATCTTTAGGGTGAGAGGAGAAAAATTTAAAAAGGACATGAGGGCCAACTTATTAACACAGAGAGTGGTTAGTGTCTGGAATGAACAAGACAATACAGGTACAGTTACAAAGTTTAAAAGATATTTGGATAAGTACATGAGTAGGAAAGGTTTGGATTATAGGTGCCAAACGCTGCCAGGTAGGACTAGTTTAATTTGTGAACACTGATTTGCATGGACTAGTTGGAACAAGGGGCCTGTTTCCATGTTATATGACTCTATGACTTTATCATATCCAAAATGCATCTGTAATAACACAATTTAATTTTTATATTTCAAGTAGTGTGTTGATTCTCCCTTCTTTGTCATGAATGATTTTTCCCTCCTGTTTTAGCTTTGTATGTAGGGGTAAGAAAGTCATGGTTTTGCAGGCCTTAGATTGCTGTTGAAGCAGATACTGGGAGTTACATTAGGATTCCCTAAGGTAAGTTATGGGTATGATTTGCCCCTCTCAATATGAAGAATCCTTTACTTCACACCTCTTCAAATGACAGGACCAAGATTTGGAACTGATGTTATAAGGAAATATAAACATGGAGTTACACAGCACAGTTTATTAGGGCATTGATGCATTAACCAGCCATTAACCATTTTGCCAAAACTGTCTATTCCTTTAACAATTACAAATGGTAAAGTGCCAGTAATTCTGCATTTTAATATGCTTGTGACATAGCTACATATTTGAAAAGTTTGTTTTGTCACTCATACTCTTCACATCCATATCAATGGCATTAAATGGCACAATCTTTTGGTTGTCACAGATGTGTTGTATTTTGGGGTTAAAGTTTGTTACCAGTGTTGCTGGCAGAGAATTTAGTGACCCAGGACCATTGAGAATTTGGGCAGCTGCTTCCCTTGGTTACTGAGATTGGGGGGGCGGGATTTGAGTTATAAGGAGAGATGAGATAGAATCATATAAACCCTACAGTCGAGTCCACATCAACCCTCTGAAGAGCAAGCCACCCAGAACTACCGTATCCCCATTACCCTCCATTTCCCATGGCTCATCCAACTAGCCTACACATCCCTAGACACTATGGGGCAATTTAGCATGGCCAATCCACCTAACAAGCACATCTTTGGATAGGCTGAGAGATGGTAAGAACTGCTGATGCTGGAGTCAGAGATAACACAGTGTGGAGCTGGGGGAACACAGCAGGCAGGCAGCATCAGAAAAGCAGGAAAGTTTTTTCAGAAGAAGGGTCCCCACCTGAGCCATCAGCCTTCCTGCTCCTCTGATGCTGCCTGGTCTGCTGTGTTCCTCCTGCTCCACACTGTGTTCTCTTTGAATAGGCTGGGACGTTTTTCAGCGGAGCGTAGTAGTTGAGGGGTGACCACGTAGAGGTTTATAAAATCATGAGTAGCATAGATAAGGTGAATAGAAAAGGTCTGTTTCCTTGTGTAGGAGAGTTCAAAACTAGAGGGCGTAATTTTAAGGTGAGTGGAGAAAGATTTGAAAGGGACCTGAAAGGCAACCTTTTCACACAGAGGGTCATTCATGTGTAGAATGAACTGCTGGGGGACATGGTAGATGTGGGTACAATTACAATATTTAAAAGACCTTTAAACAGGTACGTGAATAGGAAAGGGTTACTGGGATGTGGGGCAAAAACAGACAAATAGGACTAATTTAGTTTGTGAAAGTTGGTCAGCATAGACAAGTTGGACCAAACGGTCTGTTTTTGTGCTGTATGACTCAAGGACTAAGACTGTATAATAAATTGTAAACCTTGTGGGGGGCAGACAGAGAGAGGAAGAGACAGAGCGAGATGACATGTGCATCAAGAGAACTGCAAATGAAAATTTACCCTTTTGTGGTGACAAATCTAGTAGTTACTGTGAAGAAATCTGTAAGGCATTTTTATTTAAAAAAAATACCTGAGGATACTGGAAGTCAGAAATAAAAACAGAAATTGCTGGAAAATCTCACTAGGTCTGGCAGCATCTGTGGTTAGAAAGCAGAGTAGACATTATGGGTTCAGTGACAGTTCTTCAGAACAGACTTCTTTAATGTATATTTTTAGAAAAAAGTACAGAGGCAAAACAATAATATTGTCATGAAACAATAGCAAAGAACAGGAAATTAAGGGAAGCAGATTCTAAATGTATATAGTCCCAATTCCCCTTGGTTGAATTGTCATTACAACAGGGGCATAGGCTAATGGTAAGACATTGGAAGTTTCGAAGGGAATTGTGGAGAAGTTATTTTCACCCAGGGTTAGGAAAGGATCTGGAATTCTGAAAGGAGTGGTAGGGGCAGAAACCTCAAAGTTTACAAAAAAGTACATGGATGTGCAGTCGTATTAGTGATAATGGGAACTGCAGATTCTGGAGAATCCAAGATAATAAAATGTGAGGCTGGATGAACACAGCAGGCCAAGCAGCATCTCAGGAGCACAAAAGCTGACGTTTCGGGCCTGGACCCTTCATCAGAGTGGGGGATGGGGTGAGGGTTCTGGAATAAATAGGGAGAGAGAGGGAGGCGGACCGAAGATGGAGAGAAAAGAAGATAGGTGGAGAGGAGAGTATAGGTGGGGAGGTAGGGAGGGGATAGGTCAGTCCAGGGAAGATGGACAGGTCAAGGAGGTGGGATGAGGTTAGTAGGTAGGAGATGGAAGTGCGGCTTGGGGTGGGAGGAAGGGATGGGTGAGAGGAAGAACAGGTTAGGGAGGCAGAGACAGGTTGGACTGGTTTTGGGATGCAGTGGGTGGAGGCGAAGAGCTGGGCTGGTTTTGGGATGCAGTGGGGGAAGGGGAGATTTTGAAGCTGAAGTCCATCTTGATACCATTGGGCTGCAGGGTTCCCAAGCGGAACTTCTCTTTCGATTCCTCCCACTTCCTACAGACAAAGAGGGTGGCCATGGGCACCCGCATGGGCCCCAACTATGCCTGCCTCTTTGTAGGTTAAGTGGAACAGTCCCTCTTCCGCACCTACATAGGCCCCAAACACCACCTCTTCCTCCGTTACGTTGATGACTGTATCGGCGCCACCTCTTGCTCCCCAGAGGAGCTCGAATAGTTCATCCACTTCACCAACTCCTTCCACCCCAACCTTCGGTTCACCTGGGCCATCTCCAGCACATCCCTCATCTTCCTAGACCTCTCAGTCTCCATCTCAGGCAACCAGCTTGTAACTGATGTCCATTTCAAGCCCACCGACTCCCACAGCTACCTAGAATACACCTCCTCTCACCCATCCTCCTGCAAAAATTCCATCCCCTATTCCCAATTCCTCTGCCTCCGCCGCATCTGCTCCCACGATGAGGCATTCCACTCCCACACATCCCAGATGTCCAAGTACTTCAAAGACTGCAACTTTCCCCCCACAGTGATCGAGAATGCCCTTGACCGTGTCTCCCGCATTTCCTGCAACACATCCCTCACACCCCACCCCCACCACAACTGCCCAAAGAGGATCCCCCTCGTTCTCACACACCACCCCACCAACCTCTGGATACAACGCATCATCCTCCGACACTTCTGCCATCTACAATCCGACCCCACCACCAAAGACATTTTTCCATTCCCACCCTTGTCTGCTTTCCGGAGAGACCACTCTCTCCGTGACTCCCTTGTTTGCTCCACACTGCCCAAACAACCCCACCATACCTGGCACCTTCCCCTGCAAATGCAGGAAATGCTACACTTGCCCTCACACCTCCTCCCTCACTCCTATCCCAAGCCCCAAGATGACTGTCCATATTAAGCAGAGGTTCACCTGCACATCTGCCAATGTGGTATACTCCATCCATTGTATCCGGTGTGGCTTCCTCTACATTGGGGAAACCAAGCGGAGGCTTGGGGACCGCTTTGCAGAACACCTCCGCTCGGTTTGCAATAAACAACTGCACCTCCCAGTCGCAAACCATTTCCACTCCCTATCCCATTCTTTAGATGACATGTCCATCATGGGCCTCCTGCAGTGCCACAATGATGCCACCCGAAGGTTGCAGGAACAGCAACTCGTATTCCGCTTGGGAACCCTGCAGCCCAATGGTATCAATGTGGACTCCACCAGCTTCAAAATCTTCCCTTCCCCTACTGCATCCCAAAACCAGCCCAGTTCGTCCCCTCCCCCCACCGCACCACACAACCAGCCCAGCTCTTCGCCTCCACCCACTGCATCCCAAAACCAGTCTAACCTGTCTCTGCCTCCCTAACCTGTTCTTCCTCTCACCCATCCCTTCCTCCCACCCCAAGCCGCACCTCCATCTCCTACCTACTAACCTCATCCCACCTCCTTGACCTGTCCGCCTTCCCTGGACAGACCTATCCCCTCCCTACCTCCCCACCTACGCTCTCCTCTCCACCTATCTTCTTTTCTCTCCATCTTTGGTCTGCCTCCCTCTCTCTCCCTATTTATTCCAGAACCCTCACCCCATCCCCCTCTCTGATGAAGGGTCCAGGCCTGAAATGTCAGCTTTTGTGCTCCTGAGATGCTGTTGGGCCTGCTGTGTTCATCCAGCCTCACATTTTATTATCATAGATGTGCAGTCGATGTTTTGTTAGTCTATATGGATCAAGAGACAGAAAATGAGATTAGGCTGATGGTTCCTTGCCAGTTGTAAAGTTCATGATGGGCAAAATGGTCTGCTCCTACATTTTAATTTTCTATGATATTGAACATAAAGAGCACTTGCAAGAAAAGATATCACAAGAATTCTGCAAGTGAAGTAACACAAGTGATCTTAGTGTAAAAAACATGGTATGCCATGATAAGTGGTTGGCCATTTATAATTGAGATAAAATGGAATTTCTTCACTGTGAGTTTTGAATCTTTGGACTCGTTTGTATCAGAGGGCTGTGGAGGCTCTACTGTTGAGTATGTTTAAGGCTGAAATCCATTGATTTCTACATATTAAACATTTCTATTCTACCTATAATAGGGAGGTCACAGTCTAAGAATAAGGGGTAAGCCATTCAGGACTGAGATGAGGAAAAACTTCTTCACTTAGGGAATTGTGAATCTGTGGAATTCTCTCCCAATGAAGCTGTTGGGGTCAGTTCATTAGATGTGTTCAAGAGGGAGCTGGTCGTGGCCCTTGCAGCTAAAGGAATCAAGGGGTATGGAGAAAAAGTGGGAACTTGATACTGAGGTTGCATGATCAGCCATGATCATATTAAATGATGGTGCAGGCTTGATGGGATGAATGGCCTACTCCTGTGCTTATTTTCTATGTTTCTACATAATGCAAGAAAATGGTGTTGAGGTGGAAAATAAGTTATGTTCAAGTTGAATGGTGGAATGGAGTTTCAGTGCTAAATGGCTTATTACTGCTCCAGTTTCTTATGCCCTTATGACAAGAAGAGCGTGCATCATGGGAAGCTAGTTTCTTGACTACATTATGCTGTTTTTATCCAAGTGATCTGTTAAAATGTTTTAAAGTTATAACGTGTAACGAATCTGAGTGAAATAAATAATGTTTCTCCTTCTTTGACAAGTCAAGCAAATTGTACGCAGACCCATCAATTAACACCTAAGATTGCGGAATTCAAGAAGGGCCAATCATACTAAATTCGATATATCATACACAGTGAGGTATAAAAGAAAACGTATTTATATCTCTTCCACTTTGCAGTTGTTACAATCCCTGTAGAGACAGATCTGTCTAAAAAGAGATTCAAATTTGGTTGATAGCTGAAAGATTGACACTGTAAAGATTTTAAAAATAGACTATTAACTGTACTGTATCTTGTAGGAAATTTAAATTTTTAACCATGGAATAAAATATTCTTTTTATTCTTAACTCAAAGGAGCCGAAATTAGCTTTGCACTGTCCTTTTATGTAAAAATTCAGTTTCTAGAATCAATCCAAGTGGTTCTTGGCTTGTGAGGGTTTCTCCTTCTCTTTTTCTGTGTGGTTAACTTACATTCTTAGGACTGCCTTTCCCAATGATGTTGTCTTTTCCCAGAGAACCTCCCTTCAGCCCAAACCTGGTGACTCTTATAGCCTCATTTTAACTCTGCACACATTTGGTTTCTTTTGTCTAAGGGTGAGCTTCTACCTCAATCCTACATTGTGAGTAACAGAAACCTTTGTTTAGCTTCGCCTTCTTTGATTTCTAAAAGTCAAACACTGAGTTTACTGTCAGATTATGTGACCCCCTTCATTTCACATTACATTTAAACACAGTCCCAAAATGTAATGATTTTATAAAACTTTCTTTTCTCCATTTGGAGAGAAGAAAAAACTTGGGAATCTGATACTACAGAAATAATTCAATTGCCTGCCATTGAGTCCCCTGAAATGGCTTAGTTGGCACTCTGTTCAAGGGCACCGAGGGATGGACAATAAATACAAGCCCAAGTGAATTAAAAAATTCATGATAACATAATGTTGAGGCTGTCAGTGCTTACAGTTATTATACCTAACTTGGACCACCAGGCCTACTGATACAGGTACATGTTGAAATCCAGGATACTGTTTTTCAAGTTGGTAGTGCTTCCCCACAGGCTTAGTTCTAATATTATCTTACCAAGAGACTCTGTATTCTAACACATGTCGGGCATGAAGTTTTATTTATTCATTCATGGGCTGTGGGTGTCATTGGTTGAACCAGCATTTATTGCCCTTGTCTTGGCCTTCAGAAAGTGAGCTGCCTTCTTGAACTGCTGTAGTTCTTTGCTGGAAGTAGAACCATAATGCTGTTGTGGGGGACTGCTAGGATTTTGACCGAGTAATTGGGAAGGAATGGTGATATATTTCCAAGTCAGGATGATGAGTGGCTTAGAGGGGAATTTGTAGATGGTGGTGTTCCTATGTATCTGCCGCCCTTGTCCTTCTAGATGTTAGTGGTTATGGATTTGGAAGCTTCTGTCTAAGGAACCTTGGTGAATTACTGCAGTCCATCTTGCAAGTATTACATATTGCTGCTCCTGTGCATTGTTGGTGCAGACAGTGAATGATTGAAGGTGTGGAGCTAATCAAATGGGCTGCTTTCTCCTGGATGATGTCAAACTTGTGGGATGTTGTTGAAGCTGAAACCATCCAGGCAACCTGAGAGTATTGCATAACACTCCTGACTTGTGCCTTGTGGACTGCGGACAGGTTTCTGAGGAGTCAGGAGGTGAGTAACTTGCTGCAGGGTTCCTATCCTCTGACCTATTCTTGCAGCCGCTGTGTTTCTATAACTAACCCAGTTTCAGTTTCTGATCAATGGTTACGGAACCTGAAGTCGGTATTCGAGAATCAGAGGGTAACTGTCTCCTTACAGTATACCAATGTGCTGCCATCTCTGCTCAGTATGACCTGTCCCACTGAGATGGTGATGGTCTGGTCAACTTCTATCTGGAAGCTGCAATTTCATGAGTATGACTATGTCAAGCTGTGGTTTGACTAAATTGTGAGCCAATTTCTCAATTTTCGTACAGAGGTGTGACAGAGGTGGGCCTGCGATTGTTGTTTGTGGGGCGGAGGTCCATGTCAGACAGTTCTGCCCCTTTCCGTTATCTCTTGCTTGATACACTGAATGGCTTGCTGTGTTTCTGGAGTCATATGTAGGCCAGACCAGATAGGGAATGCATGTTCTCTTTCCTGAAAGGCATGGGTTTTGTTTCAGGCTATAAATACTGGTTAGCCAGTGACACCCTCATCCCGAGAATGAATAAAGAAAAAAAAATTCTGGATTTGTATCCATACTGATATTTCAACGTCTAACATGATAAGATATGAACACTAGTTTCCATAGCATTACCTGGGCCTTTGGATTACTCATCTAGTTACAATACTACACCACCAGGCCTAGTCAATGTAAGTAAGTTGCCCTCTGGATATCTATCAACGTGTCAGATTAAGTTAGAGGTTGACAATTTCAATATAAGCAATAATTTAAAGGTGCGAAATGTCTTAGTTACTGATAAATTATCACTTCTGCGTTGAAGTCTCATTCCTTACATTTTTAACTATTGTTGTAGATTTATAAAAATAAAAAGCGCTGAGTTCTTTTTAAAGCTTTCTTTTCCTACCCGTTATATTTGTCATGCTATCTCTCAATCCCATATTTCTACCTCTCTGAATTTTGCTGTCCATATCTGATTTGATATTGAATTGACTATTCTAACTGGCACTTCCTGGCTCATACTCTGCATAAATCATGAAGTTGATTTCTCTGTTCGCACAGATTCCAGATCCCCTGTAGAGGGCGCTCCACTGAAATGGATTACTGAAGTCACTATAGTCCTACTGGATCACAGGCCTACTCTCTCATTAGGGATAAACGATTGGTGGTCGGTGAACTAGAGGGCCACCATGCCTCAGGCAAGGGGAGAGGTTGAGAAGGAGAGACTTCATGGTAACCCCCGCCAGTGCATAACCAAACAGTTGTCCAACCAAATGAGCTAGCTGACTCCCTTGCATTACTAATCATTGCAAATTACAGTGGAAAGGCCCATTGAAATTCAGTGTAAATGTAATGAAGGGCCTGTACTGTCTTTGCCACTGATTGTAAAACCTGGGCCATTGGCTGTAAAACACACTGGAGCATCTTAAGATTCTGCATGATTCTACACATAAGCAAAATCTTCTTTTTATAAGCCAAATGTATCCTCTCGTGCAGGTACAAGCATAGGATTGTTCTACCTTTCTAAAAATGGTCAATAGATAATGATCAAATTCAGTTGCAGAGCTCACTAGCAACACAGGGCAGGGAGTACCTTATCCCATGATCTGCAGGGATTAAGCATCTGCTTGATAATCTTGAAATATATGAAGCTGGGTGCATGCAATCATGGAACTGTCTTTTAGATCTCCACAAAGGAATGAACAAAAGAATCCGAGTTTTTAGATGTATCTGTGGGCAACTTGAAGAATCCTGCAGCTTTAAAGTTGAGGGAAATGATAGGGGGGTATATCGTCTGGCGAGGGGTGTTGCCTCCTTCCTATCTGCATCCCTACAAAGTCTACAGTAAAAGGCTCATGAATGAATTTGGCACCCTGTCACTAGTATTGCCTAATTAAAGGCAACATCCCCTGCCGCTCATACTAACCCAGTGGTGAGTTGGGTAACCTGTCACGTGATCCTGCCAACAAGCAAGTACATAGTTGCTTCCGGGATCCTGGGCAGTAGGCATTGTCGAAATATGCTCAGTTCCAGTAGAATTGGGAACAGGGCAGGGTGAGGAAGGTTACTGAATGCCAGCCCCTTGCACTTGGCCTGGGATCCAGGGACAATGCCAAACCTTGGATGGGTGTAGAACTGGCAGCTGCCATCACTGCCCTGGTGGTAGTGTTTCCCAGTATATTTGCTGGCCTCATATCGGCCAGTAGCTCTCGGCTGGTGCATCCTTGATCCTGGAAAAGAGTCGCTACAGCATTTTAAAACTCTGAACTCTGGAATTGAAAGGTCTCCTAACAGCTTTATTCACTACTGTCACACAATTCAGTTTTAGCCTATCTTGTGTAGTTGCAAAATCTTACCTAGTATGAATGTACTTTGTTTCTCCTTTTCATTATGCTTCATATACCAAAAAGTGACAACTGTTGGATTGGCAGAATTAGTTCTTCTTTTCTCTCGGGACAGAGAATACTGCTGATGTGCATCAATAGCTTTGATAAAAATATCAGATATGGGAGAATATACTTAAGGTCTCCCTGTTTCTTTAGGAATTACCCTTTTGCTGCATCCTCTGTCTATATTTAATTCATTTTGTCCCTCTGGCATTATATGCCACTCTCACTGCCTTTTTCGCTCTATCTTTTTCTTTTGCTCTTTGTGTCCTGCTCTTTGTCTCTCCCAAGCTACTTACCATGCAGTTTTGACAGCTGTTGACAGAAACATTGCCACCTTACTGTTATAACTACTTCTGCCAATTCTTCTCAGCATTACAAAGGAAAGACTGTTGGTAATGTCGTCTGCCTGACACCCTATAGTTTACAATGGCAAGGGACTATTTTAATAAGACCTCCGAGGGGCCAACTGCCACTTCCTTCGAAGAGCTTTCCTGTAAGGAAGTGCAGTAAAATACCCAGGAGACTATAGAATACACTCCCACTGAGAAAAGCCTGTGTCTTCTGATTTCATTGTCTAAGTGTCAATAAAATACGATATTACTTCTGACAGGGTGAACTTTACTGTTTCATGAGGTGCTGGTTTAAAGTCACCTTCCATATACAATATCTCCATCTAATGGTGGTAGTTAATATGTAGTCAACGTATTAAACTATGTTGGAAATTTGCTGTGTAAAACATGGTTATTATTTGTAATTAGTACTTGCTTGGTTGTGTTTCTGTTTTTATGCTGTAGATACAGAAAAATAAATATTACATGCAACCTTCAGGACTCCTGTGGTGCATAATTTCGAAAATACAACAGAGCTGATTCACATCAATTTATTTTAAAATATAATTAAGTTTTAAAAATCTCTTGTCTCACTATCTCCACTTTACATTCACTTTATCAATTCTTTTTGCTGAAAATTACACCGAACGGTGAATGGAAAACGTACTTGTGTTGGTCAAAGTACAAAAGAAAAATATTGCTCAAATAAAAGAGCTGGAGAGAAAAATGTAGCCAAGTAATCCCAGTGCTAATTAGCATTAGAAATGAGACTCCAGAGTTTTGTCTTTTAAATAGATGTACAAGGGAATGGAAGAAAAGCAATGTGGGATCTGGCCTATTGTGCAGCACATATTGTTTGGAAAATGGCCTATCCAATGTCTGTCTGCTATCGTGGGATCCCAACTAATCCACACATAAATTATTAATGTAACACATGTAGGTCACAAAGCCAGTTACCATGTTAATCATATCTGGGCATTTTATGAGCATGGAAAATAGCTTATTTCTGCTGCTCACAGTGTTTCCTCATTGTGACAGAGGCTGTTTTTGAACCAGCCACCAGGGTAACTTTGTAAAGCTAATCCTCTCATTGCTTACAAATGGTCTCAGTGATTCAGTTCGTACTGTTCACATTCTTATGGCAGTAATAAAAGTAGACGTAATGAGTTAGAAAATATATTATTGACATTAGTTAAGCTTAAATGAATGTATTTGTATTGAAAGAATTAATTAACCAATTTGTTTGATTAAATATCTAGCTCCTGTTTTATTTACAGATATTTGAACATGTTAAAATTGTGAAAAAAAGAGCTACAATATTTACAATAAATATTTCTTAGCAATTCACACAAAACAAGGGAATGACAAGAGAATAGTGCGTGAAATATTGGGAAAAAGATCTATCATTTAGCTGCGCTTACACTGCAGCCTATTTATGTACAATTTTGTTGTGCTTTTCAAGGTAGGTATCATACCAAAATAGAGCTCTGCATGTACTCACCGTACCTCATAAAGAGGTTGAGGGGTGACCTTAAAGAGGTTTATAAAATCATGAGTGGTATAGATAAGGTGAATGGCATGTCATTTCTCCAGGGTGGGAGATTTCAAGACTAGGGAGCATATTTTAAAGTGATTGGAGAATGTTACAAGGGCCACTATTTTTTACACATAGATGGTTTCAACGTGTGAAATGAACCTCCAGAGGAAGTGGTGGATGTGTGTACAGTTACAACATTTAAAAGCTATTTGGATAAATTCATAAATAAGAAATGTTTGGAAAGATAAGGGCCAAGTACAGGCAAGTGGGGCTAGTTTAGTTTGGGATGATGGTCAGCATGCACTGGTTGGACAGAAGAGTCTGTTTCCTTGCTGAATGACCCTATGACTCTATGACTTCATTCATTACACGTGAGCTAAATAACAGAAACTAAAATGGACTTTTTGACTCTGGGCAATATCAGAGCCAATTCGTATTTTATTCTCATGTAACATCTACAAATACAACAATGACCAGGAACCCTTGTTAACCACCCACATATCCCCCCATCCCTCTCGTATAAATCATTTGAGACCATTTAGATAACTTGATGTACATAATGGGATGATTTTCATTTCATTTTTTTCCCTTTAACTGCATTTTTTTATTGTGGTGACTAAGTCAGAACTAAAAATTGAATATGTTTCTGAGCTCACAATGTGACTGAGCACCATGGCTCGAGAGTTAGCACTGTCGCCTCACAGCGCCAGGTACCCAGGTTCAATTCCACCCTCGGGTGACTTTCTGTGTGGAGTTTGCACATTCTCCCTGTGTCTAAATGGGTTTCGTCCCACAGTCCAAAGATGTGTAGGCTAGGTGGATTGGCTGTGCTCAGTTGCCCATAGTGTTCAGGGATGTACAGATTAGGTGGGTTGTAGGGGGATGCGTCTGGATGGGATGTTCTGAGGGTCAGCGTGGATTTGTTGGGTCAAAGGGCCTGTTTCCATGCTGTAGGAATTCTATGAATTATAGCCACACAATTAGGAACTCCTGAGAGTGATAGAACGCAGTCAATTATAGAGTAAAAACTTCAGTCTATCTTGTGGAAATGTGTACCTGAATCCAACAGAGAAAGATCTTTAAAAATAAATATGAATATTTCCAATTCCCAAAAATAAATCTTCATGCTGGGGGGGTGACCTTATAGAGGTTTATAAAACAATGGATTGGGCAAATAGACAAGATATTTTCCCTGGGGTGGTGGAGTCAAAAAGTAGAGGACACAGGTTTAAGGTGAGAGGGGAAAGATTTAAAAGGGATCTAAGGGGCAACCTTTTCACACAGACAGTGACGTGTGTATGGAATGAGCTGCCAGAGGAAGTTTAAAAGACATCTTGATGGGTGTATGAATAGGAAGGGTTTAGAGGGATATGGGCCAAATACTGGCAAATGGGACTAGATTTATCTACGATATCCAGTCAGCATGGATGAATTGGACTGAATGGTCTGTTTCTGTGCTGTATGTCTCCATCACTCTACTACTCTATGCTCTTGGTAAGGTAACATTATATTATATTTTGCCTTTAAATGTGTTAAGCGCAATTTGATATGTATGTTTTTCTATTCATTCACAGCATGAAGGTGTCACTTGCTAGGCCAGCATTCATTGTGAAGAGTCAACCACATTGGCTGTGGCTCTGGAGTCGCATGGAGGGCAGACCAGGTAAAGATGGTAGTTTCCTTCCCTAAAGGCCATTAGTGAACCACGTGAGTTTTTCTGATAATTGACTGTGGATTTGTAGTCATCATTAGACTGGAATCATCATTCCATATTTTTATTGAATTCAAATTCCATCCTTTGCTGTGATAAGATTTGAAGCCGGGTCCCCAGAACATTATCTGAGTCTCTGGATCAACAATCTAGCAATAATACGACTAGGCTGTTGCTGACCTGGACAATCTAACACTCAATGTGACCGAATTTGAATCCCCATTAAGATAAAATTAATTAAAATACATTTTTCTATTTTTTAAATTTATCTATCGGAAAAATAAGTTTTAATGTCAATAATAATCATCACCAGCAAATATATAACCTAAAATAAAATTGAACAAGTGTCCCTTTGTCTTTAGTTAACAAAATACCTCAGCTAACTGTAGGTTTCAATTACTCAAACATTCTCTAAATAAACAGCCAAGAACTAAAAATAAATCTTATGGTGCCCTCAACTTATTTTGCAGTTCAGGGTTTCATGTATCTAGATTTTTATTACTTTTCGATAGAAAATAAAGACTTTTGGTACAATCGGAAGCCGATGTTGGAGTGCACCTTCAATGTAATAATTATTTGTTTCCACAAGCTTAATTTGACTGTTTATATTTCTAAATGGAGGAAAATCAGACAGAGATGTTTAAAATCTCATTCCTGCCCCCACATTGTTTCTGTACTGTTCTCCTCACGCATGCTCAGAGTAGCCAGTATTGGGACCTGTGATTCATCCACTACTTAAAAACAACACTAGGATGGATAGAATTTACTTCACAATTTTTGTTTTCTCTCACCAATAGGAAAGACAGCCTCTGCCAAAGGATTAACTGCATCAAAGGCCCCTGCAAAATGAATTGAATTTTGGCAGCCAATTTTTCTATTCTCACACGTCTCGTGGTCTAACTTAAGTCATTGACATGACATTAAGACAAGTGGGAGCTTCAAACATACATAACAACACTATTAATATCTGCATTAAAAGCAAATTCCAAGTTATTTATTTTCTTTGTATTTGTTATATTTTAAACTCAATCACTGTGAGACACAGATAGGGAGGATTAGATAGTTTCAGGTCTTTGTAAGACCAATGAAGAAATAGTACTGTATTATCAGATAGAAAACACTGAAATGCTTGCATGTTCTTATTTGTGCCACTGGCCTCTAATGTATTAACAAGCTTTGACACAAAAATTGTTTCACAGAACAAGTCCATTTAATAACGTCCATTCAATTCAATTATGCTCATCCACATCCAATCGTCCACACAAAGGTTCTCTACAATTCCCTCTGAGAGAGTTTCTGCTATTTCTTCAGATTTAGTACTTTAGACGTGAAGCTAAATTTGATTATTTAAATTAAAATTGGATGGCTGTTAGGAAAATAAAACAAATATAAAATATTTAGAACTTGATAAAATGGCAATTTATTTGATAAATGGGCCTCACAGTTTCCTGTGTCAGTACATTGCTGACGACAGCCACTCTTGGTGATTGTGCAGGCCTCTAGCTGTGAGATTGTTTAGAAACACTGGCTGAAGCTTCTATTAACATAATGAAAGTTAATTTGAAGGCCAAGAAAATGGAATTAAAAGCATAGATAAATGACTACATGGACTCAGACAGTTTTTCGTGCTGGAAATAACACTTTTTTAAAAATTTCCCTTTACCTGAAGGCTTTTGTTAGGATATGGTTCACAGAAAGTAATAGAAGTTTCCACACTGTAGGGAGTCTAAAAAAAATCTTAGGTTCTTCACCTAAAACACAACACATTATAGATGAGGCTAGACATATAAGGGATTATCTCCTGTTCGATGTGTGGTGTAGGACAGAATGAAAATTCTGCAGGTGAGCTGTCAGTTGCCTAGTTCTGGGATTTTTCCACGGCTTTGACAGCAGCCATTGAAAACATCCACCAAAGTAACTAATACAGTTTGGTGAGAACAGTAATTCAAATCATGTTATTGAATCTGCTTGATATAAAAATTAGCTGTTCTGATCAAATAATAGACTATTTGAGAATCTCAAAAGGAACTGATTGTTTTGAAGCTCATGAAGGAGGAAAAATTGGTTTTGAATTTCCAAGAAGCAGTTTAGATTAAGTTTTTCATTTGCATTCATGAGAACAATGCACAGAAGGTACCAATACAAAGAGAAAACAACATTTATACAATTGAGAAGTGTGTGTTGATTGTTCGGCAAATGGACCATGTTTGGAAGAAACATTGCCATGAAGAATGCACTAAGTTAGATGATGCCTGTTAACTCCAAATTTTACTTTACATTTTAAACCAGGCATGTTGACTGTGATTAGTTAAAGCTTTACCTTGTGAAAAGAACCAGAGATTGAATGTCACCTATTTTATTGAGTTGAAATAGGCACAGTGTATGTATATGTTCATTCTGACCACAAAGAACAGGCCCTGACTGTTAAAAGTATATAGCTTCCCGTACATGCAAGTGTGCCACATTGTCAGTTTGATTGACAATCCCAAATTGGTTATCGGTGTAATTCTTAGCACGCGCTGTATGATTTAGTAAATGCTGTTCAATCATGGAATCCCATATGGGTCCTGAAATGTGCCCAGTGTGGCTCATTCCTCTGGGAGTAGGTTTTTTAAAAAATTCAGTCATGGGGTGTGAGTATTGCTGACTGGTCCAGCATTTATAGCCCATCCTTTGCTACTTTTGAGAAGGTGGTGGCGAGTTCCTTCTTGAACTGCTGCTGTAGATACCTCATCCAAACAAACATAAGATCAACTGTATTATTCTCAATTACCTTCTCTATTATATCAGCAAAAAATTCAATCACATTAGCCAAACACGATTCATTTTTAGCATATAATTCATTGAATATCTCATGATATTCCAAGCAACAATTAATTTAGACCTGATTATTGGGCTGAAATTTGATTTGCATATGCTGAAATTGAGGATTTCGATCATCCCCTGAGTTGGCTGTTTCTGAAGTGAGCCAAATGGGGTAAGAGCAGATGAAGGCTACACATAGACATATAATCTCTGTCTGTTGGATTAGCCTGAATCAATGCTTGCCCGACATGTGCAGCCGTTTTAAGTTGATGCTGCACCAAGATTCAAAACCTGTTTGATGATATCCAGCCTGTGTTTATGTATCATTCACTAAAAATGAGGAGAGCAGGCTGCAAATTGGGATCTCAAGCTGGATTAAGTAAAGGACTACTCACAAGTTGCAGATGCAATGTTTTCAAAGAACTTTCCTTAAACAGTGACAGTAGGAACTGCCGATACTAGAGAATCTGAGATAACAAGGTGTAGAGTTGGATGAGCACGGCAGGCCAAGCAGCGTCAGAGGAGCAGGAAAGCTGACATTTCAGGTCTGGGCAGGGAAAGGGGGTTCTGAAATAAATAGAGAGAGAGGGGGAGGCGGATGGAAGATGGGTAAAGGAGCAGATAGGTGGAGAGGAGACACTCAGGTCAAAGAGGTGGGGATGGAGCCAGTAAACATGAGTGTAGGTGGGAAGTTAGGGTGGGGATACGTCAGTCTAGGGAGGATGGACAGGTCAAGGAGGTGGGATCGGGTTTGTACGTAGGAAGTAGGGGTGGGACTTGAGGTGGGAGGAGTGGGTAGGTGGAAGGAAGGACGGACAGGTTAGGGAGGCAGGGATGAGCTGGGCTGGTTTTGGGAAGAGACTCAGGCTGGATATCATCAAACAGGTTTTGAATCCTATGGATGGCCTATCTGCTGCTTTATACATCTTCCATCCGCCAGCCCCTCTCTCTCTATTTATTTCAGAATTCCCTTACCCTCGCCCATTTCTGAAGAAGGGTCCGGACCTGAAACGTCAACTTTCCTGCTCCTCTGATGCTGTTTGGCCTACTGTGTTCATCCAGGTCTACACCTAGTCATCTCTTTCCTTAAACCGTAACTTTTCTTGTGTGGGAGCTGGATTCCAGCATATGCCTTCTCCTGGTTTAAAAGTCTAGCCAAGGAACAGAGAGGGCTATCTGTCCCATATACAGAGGAAATTCTTCCATTGCTTCCTGATCTGGAGCACGGCCATGGACTAGAATAGTGAAGCTGTAGTGGTCATGTTCTGCAAGGAGGGAGGGGCAAACAGGTTGAGGAGTCTTCCTGGATCTTGTACAACTGGATGGTGAATGGAATGTTAGATAATGGGTTGCAGATCTCTAATTGCATTTCAAAATAACTTCCTCATCCCAAGCACCCTTCCATTTCACAATCTACATTCGTAACACAATGCCTGCAATAAAAGCTTCCAACAAACTCCTTCAAAACATATCTTTATTCACAACACATTTAATTATATGAACAAAAATAAACAAATCACCCAAGTGTGTTCCCTTAAAGCTGATGTTGCAGATATCTTTGCCTGACCTAATGCGCCAGCTCAGTGCAACTCAATGACTGCAGCACAATTGCTAAACGGAGAGCCTTATTTAGGATACCCTCAAGCAACCATAGGCCTAAGAGATGCAACTTCATACTGCACCACCTTCACTTGGATGTGGCAGTCAGGTCTTGGGGGTTGAGAGACACTGATCTACCACTGGCGGTGTAGCAGTGCAGAGTAGAACAAGTATCGTGATCCTGAGAAAGAACATCAGGTTCAAGTCATATGGAGTAACTGCTAATCCCCTCCTGGGATGGCACATCAGTAATGTGCTAGTGGACAGATTGACAGATTTTTCTCAGAGCCTGTATGCTCCGAACAACAAACCAGCTCGGCAAGCCAACTAACCTCAACACCCACAACCCGAGCTACAAATCTACTCCAAAACCTTACACAATATAATGTGGATAAATGTGAGGTTATCCACTTTGGTCACAAAAAACAGGAAGGTAGATGATTACTGGAATAGTTTAGGAAAAGGCAGGGTGCAAAGAGTACTGGGTATCATGGTGGAACAGTCACTGAAGGTTGGCATCATTGAATTTCAAAGGAAGATGGTTAGATTTTTTCTTGTTGGAGTTTGACATTGCCTGGCACAATTTGGCATTTAACAGCAGAAGTCTGAAAGTTCTCCAGTTTAACAGCATTATTATATAGATTGCTTTAGTATCTGAGCAGTTGTGAATAGTACTGAACATGGTGCAATCATCAATCAATGTCCGCATTTTAGATCTTAGGATGGGAGAATGATGAATAAGCAGATGAAAGCAATTTTGCTGAGGATGCTATTTTGGGAAGTTCTGCAGCAACGGCTTGGGACTGATGACTAACCAACAATTACAAATGGTTAGGTATGATTTCACTTAATGGAGAGTTTTCTCATAATTTCCTTTCCCTTCAATTTTGCAAGGACTCTTAACACCACACCTGGTCAATCTCATCTCCCTCTTGAATAAAGCTTATCTGTTTATGTTTCAATCAGGTATGTAATGAGGTCAGGATCAATAGCTTTGGTGATACCCAAACTGAGCATCAGTGTCACTTTTTAGCACTCTGAATGACCCTCCTGTCATTTTGCTGATGATGATCAAGAGTTGACTAATGGGGTGGTACTTTATCAAGTTTATTTTGGAGAATCAAAAATACTACATCACTGTTTACCCTTTTATCCACCAAAGTCATTACACCCACAAAGGACTCTAACAGATTTCACAAACACTATTTCCTTTTCCAACAACGTGACTATGTCTGATAGCAATATCATGTTCTAAGTAGCCCATTTCAGAAGAAAGGTCCCAACCTGAAATGTTAGCTTTCCTGCTGCTCTGATGCTGCCTGGCCACAGCTCCAGCTGTGTTATCTCTGACTCCAGCATTGGCAGTTCTTACCATCTCTTCTACTTTATCCTTTAGTAACTGATTCTATGAATTTTTCAATGACAAACCATAGGTTAACTGTCCGAAATTTCCTGCTTTCTGTTTCCCACTTAGCCTAAGGTTTGTCTTTGAGAAAGTACTAGAATTGGTTACTAAAGGACAAAGTAGCAGGCTATTTAGAACATCATTTTGCTATCAATCCACTTGGACAGTTCCAGTATCTAAGATTATAACCAATGCATCCCCTATCTCTGCAGCCACTCCTGTTAACATCTTAGGGTGACCTTTGAATGTGTCAGCTTTAAAATAATTAATTTTCCCATTATTTTTTCTTTCGTAATGACTGTCTGAAGTTCTTCCCTCTCATTTCATCCCTTGATTTTATTTTTAGTCATCCTTTGCTGATTTTTAAAGCCTTCTTAATCTATGCAAAATTGTACTTTTCAAATTAGATACCATCCTTAACTTCGTTAGTTAGCCATGGAAGGTGCATCCTTCTGGTGGAGTCTGCCTTCCTTGATGGCACATATCTTCATTGGGAAATATAAAATATTTGCTTAAATATGTGCCATTATTTCTTTCCCATCTTCCCTTTTATCCTATTTGCACAGTCCAATTAAACCAACTCAAACTGCCTACTCTCGTAGGTATTTAAGTTCAAGCCATTAGTCATGGACCTACGTTACTCAACTTCAAACTGGATGTAATGATCATGTTATGATCATTCTTGCTAGGAAGATTCCTTAATATTAGATTTTTAATTAATACTGCCTCATTCATATTACATGTTCCAAAATAACCTTTCCCTGATAAGCCCCAAAATGTACTATTGAAAGAAATTATCCCAAACACATTCTATGTACTCATCCTCTAAGCTTACTTTCCCAATTTGATTTGCCCAATTGTTTTGAAGATTAAAGGCATCTGTAATTATTGTGTTACATTCTTGTGGATATCCATTATTTCTTCATGTGCATTGGTTCTTACATTGCAAACCCATCCGCAGCACCAAACTGTGGGCAGTCATCTCTTGGGCAATATGCTCTCAAAGCCTCCTCAAGTTATGTTTTGTAGCATTTTTCCCACCTCCCACCAGAGTATCCAGCACAGTGTCACTAGACGAGAACCTGCTGGAACCTTCTTGCAAAATGTTGGTCAGCTGGTCACTATTTCAGGCATTCACACTTCCTTTAGTCGGCATTTAAGAGGAACAAGCTGACTGGAGCAGTGAGCAGCAAACAACACCACAGGAAACCCTGATAACAAAGTGTGGAGCTGGATGAACACAGCAGGCCAAGCAGCATCTCAGGAGCACAAAAGCTGACATTTTGAGCCTGGACCCTTCATCAGAGATGATCTCTGATGAAGGGTCTAGGCCTGAAATGTCAGCTTTCGTGCTCCTGAGATGCTGCTTGGCCTGCTGTGTTCATCCAGCTCCACACTTTGTTATCTTGGATTCTCCAGCATCTGCAGTTCCCATTATCACCACAGGAAACCCTGCTGTGCTCAAACGTTGTGCACAATTGACAATAAGTCAACAGGAATGTGTAAATGAAAATTACATTCTGCCCACAGATTTAAATGACTCCCTCAAAATTCCAGGCAACCCAATTTCTAGCCCTTTCTCTCTAAAAGTCTAATTATCATTGATATTGGATTGATTGACTTGTAGATGTAATGTATATTCCTTCCCATTTTTTACAAAACAGAGACTCAACATTGGCAATCCTGCAGTCCTCTGGCACACCCTAGTATTTAAGGAGATGGAGCAACAGTGGCTAGAATATCCATTCTTCCCTCAACAACATCTTAAGCACTTTCTCTCTGTTTGGACAGGATAAAATAGCTAAGTAGTCTGCTGCTTCATCCTTCACAATAACATTGACATAATCTCATTCACCTCATCAGCTATACAGTTGGATTTACCTTTTTGTTCCCTGATTTTATTTTCTTTGACTACCTTTTTATTATGTATACATTTCGAAAAGCTTTACATGTCTCCTTTCACGTTACCTACTTATTCTTTGAAGTTATTGTAGCATCTTGCCCTCAATATACTTGTGGCCATAAACAGGAAGATAGCCTGTTTATCATTACTTGTCAGTAGGTGAAATATAATAGTTAAAATATAAATTATACTTGGAGCAGGAATATGGGTTTGATCATGATGAGTCATTAGTACTGGTGAAATAAAAACTTCAACTGACCTCATTGATTACTGTGTGACAGTTGGATAATTATCTGAAGGATTATCTGAATTATCTGGACAATTACACTACATATTTGGAGTTTTTAGATGAAATATTGCAAATGTACCAAGACTGCCATTCAGTTTACACCATAGCTGTAATACAGAAAAATATCCCCACATACTTGAAAGAGATGGAACTGGACTTCACACTTATGTTTGGAAATCCAATGTCTGGCAGTTTCAGGTCCCAATCTGGTGCTGTGTCAGGATATTTTCTAATTGTAAATGCCCTAAGTGAACTGGAGGGAAGTTCAGCAGCCAACAGATGGCATTGGGTGATGGATGGAGGTAGGAAGTTGTTCTGTGGGATGATCTTCAAAGGCACATGGCAGTCAAAACTAGATTTGCCTTTACCTGGAGGAATAGAACAGACATGGCAGGAGTGTTTTGGCAGCATCACACACATCAGCTACTCTTTAAAAATTTCCAGTGTAATGTGGAGGCATTGAAGACTAACATGCCATTCAAGAGATAACAAGGCGTAGAGCTGGATGAACATAGCAGGCCAAGCAGCAGCAGAGGAGCAGGAAGGCTGACGTTTCGGGCCGAGACCCTTCTTCAGAAATGGGGGAGGGGAAGGAGGTTCTGAAATAAATAGGGAGTGAGGGGAAGGTGGATCGAAGATGGATAGAGGAGAAGACAGGTGGAGAGGAGACAGACCGGTCAAAGAGGCGGGGATGGAGCCAGTAAAGGTGAGTGTAGGTGGGGAGGTAGGGAGGATGGACAGGTCAAGGGTGTGGGATGAGGTTAGTGGGTAGGAGATGAGGTTGGGTCTTGAGGTGGGAGGAGGGGATAGGTGGGAGGAAGAACAGGTTAGGGAGGCGGGGACAAGCTGGGCTGGTTTTGGGATGCGGTAGGGGGACGAGAGATTTTGAAGCTTGTGAAGTCCACATTGATACCATTGGCTGCAGGGTTCCCAAGCAGAATATGAGTTGCTGTTCCTGCAACCTTCGGGTAGCATTATTGTGGCACTGCAGGAGGCCCAGGATGGACATGTCGTCGGAGGAATGGTTGGGGGAGTTGAAATGATTCGCGACTGGGAGGTGCAGTTGTTTAGTGCAAACTGAGCAGAGGTGTTCTGCAAAACGGTCCCCAAGACTCCACTTGGTTTCCCGATGTAGAGGAGGACACAAGGGAAACAGCAGATGCTGGAGACCACATTAGCAGATGTGCAGGTGAACATCTGCTTGATGTGGAAAGTGTTCTTGGGGCCTGGGATGGGGGTGAGAGAGGAGGTGTGGGGGCAGGTGCAGCACTTCCTGCGTTTGCAGGAAAAAGTTCCGGGTGAGGTGGGGCTGGAGGGGAGTGTGGAGTGGATAATGGCGTCATGGAGAGAGTGGTCCGTCCAGAAGGCAGATAAGGGTGGGGAGGGAAAATGTCTTTGGTGGTGGGGTCAGATTGCAGATGGCAGAAGTGTTGGAGGATGATGCAATGTACCTGCAGGTTGGTGGGGTGGCAAGTGAGGACGAGGGGGATTCTGTTTTGGTTGTTATTGCGGGGACGGAGTATGAGGGATGAGTTGCGGGAAACGCGGGAGACACGGTCGAGGGCGTTCTCGATCACTGAGGGAGGAATGTTGTTGTCCTTGAAAAACGTGGACATCAAAAATGAGGACCGCTTTGTGGAACACCTACGCTCAGTTCGCACTTAAAAACTGCACCCTCCAGTCACGAACCATTTCAACTCCCTCTCCCGTTCCATAGATGACATGTCCATCCTGGGCCTCCTGCAGTGCCATAATAATGCTACCCAAAGGTTGCAGGAACAGCAACTCATATTCTGCTTGGGAACCCTGCAGCCCAATGGTATCAATGTGGACTTCACAAGCTTCAAAGTCTCCCCTCCCCCTACCGCATCCCAAAACCAGCCCAGCTCATCCCTGCCTCCCTGTCCTGTCCTTCCACCCACCTATCCCCTCCTTTGACCTCAAGTCCCACCTCCATTTCTTACCTACTACCCTCATCCCACCCCTTTGACCTGTCCATCCTCCCTGGAATGACCTATCTCCTCCCTACCTCCCCACCTACACTCACCTTTACTGATTCCATCCCCACCTCTTTGAACGGTCTGTGTCTCTCTATCTATCTTCTCCACTATCCATCTTCTATTTGCCTCCCCCTCTCTCCTTATTTATTTCTGAACCCCCTTTCCGTCCCCATTTCTGAAGAAGGGTCTAGGCCCGAAACATCAGCTTTCCTGCTCCTCTGATGCTGCTTGGCCTGCTGTGTTCATCCAGCTCTACACATTGTTATCTTAGATTCTCCAGCATCTGCAGTTCCTACTATCTCATGCCATTCAAGAGTGCCATTTTCAAACGTGTCACCTTATGCCCAGACTGGTACACAAATGCTCACTCATCAGACACTTAGTATGGTTTTTTTTCTGTAGTGATGGAAACATTGTATGTCAGTTGAGCATCTTGAGTTAACTGCCACTTATGATCTCCATGGGGTTCCAGAAACAAAAGTAAAGGCTGGATGAACCCCGTTAAATGAAGAAATTGGATTGTATTGATTTGTAACTTTTACTTTCATACAAGGATCAGTTAGGAAGCTGCATATTAAATGACAAATCATGCTAAGTAAAAACAGCAAATTAACTATGGAGCAACAAAAACAACTAAGATTATCTCAGCAATTTTAGACAATTGATCTTGCCTTTAAAATCTGAGTTTAGTCCACACAGTCTTTCCAAGCAAGAATTCAGAACTTGGACAATTATCTGCAGGTAGAAGCTAGCTACTCCTATTCCTCTTTGTGCCTGTTGTCTTTTTTCTTGCAATGACTTTCTTTCTGTTGTACTGTTTTCAGGTCAAGGGCTGCTAGCTCACATGTACCAGTATTGCTTATTATCCAAAAATCACAAGCAAGCCCATTACAAGTGATGCAAACTCCTAAAAATTATTTCAAACATTTTTTAAGATTACAGATTTCCAAAACTATTTTAGTAAAGAAATATATATTCCTTACTGTCATGGTTTCAGGTTTAAAGGTTGTCACAATATTTTTGTCTTTTTCAGAAGGAGTCCAATTAATAATAACCCTACAACCTGTGCACTAATGTGCCCCAATCATTTGATTCTCCTAATCTTTCCTTTGAAAATTGAAGGTATGTGCATTGCCATCAATAGCACCCCTACCCACCCTTTAAAATTCCTGCTCATACATTATGGAATCATTACTGACAGGTCATTCAAACACAATATTTTCTAAGCATGCCATCACACTCATGTGTGGCTCACACTCTTGGACGTTTGGTATTCCAGTCAGTGTAATCAGACAGAAATGAACACCAAAAGTAAATAGGAAAACATTAGGAGTAGTTCCAAAAATGTGGCTAGAGAGTTGGATTGCAATTTATACCTTCGTGAGATATTGAAACAATAATTGAATTATTACGGCCATGGCTAACTAACCATGGTTCAAACCGAAGCAAGATGGAATGGATTTCATGAAGAGTTTTAAAGATGTAAGGGCATTTAAGGAGGGCAACTGAAAGTCTTCAATGGGAGATGTATAAAATCAGAGGAACAGAACATTTGGTAGCGAAATTCTAGTGTGGAGGCGATTACAAAAATAGGGATGGGTTTTAAATTGGTGTTGGGATATAGGGATTCGTGGCAGACCAAACAGCACAGGAATGATTGGTCAGTGGGAAGAATACAGGCAGCAGTGTTTTGGATAAGCTGAAGTTGTACATGTTAAGGACAGGAGATTGGTCAACAGGACATCGAAATAGTCAAGTTTCGAGATGATAAATGTGTGGACAAGGATTTCAGCAGCAGATGTGCTGAGGCAGAGGATGTTCAATGTCAAATAAAATACCAAGAATGAAAACATTGTAGTTTGGTCTAAATCAATAGCCAAGGAACATAGGGTATGGAATTTGTGTTAGGTCTGAGTAAGATGGCTTCCCAGCTTTTAGCTGCAAGAAATTGTAGATTATCTGTAACAATTTATCACCAATCAGTCTGACAACACGAGTTCTGTAGGAGTTGATATAATGAATGGAGAAGTAATGCAGTGTGTTGTTAGCATACTTATGGAAAGTGCAGATTGTAGGCAAGGAAGGGGAAAGATCCATGGCTAAATCTCTGGAAGTTTGGGAATTGTGCAGACTTCAGGACTCAAGATCAAATTCAATAATTTTAGGGCCTGAGCACCTTCTCCCATACCCTTACGCCAACCCCCACGTACTAGGCCATGTCATCTCATGGACTGCAACCACCATTAAGCCATTAACAGCTATTGATTCTCCTAGGCTGACCATTACCCATTCCTATGTTTTCCCAACTGCCATTCTCTCTCTCTACAGGTATGTGAGGAATAAGAGGATGACTAGGGTAGGAATAGGGCCAGTCAAAGACAGAAGTGGGAAGTTGTGTTTGGACCCTTTGGAGATTGGAGTGGTGCTAAATGAATATTTCTCATCTGTTTTCACTCAGGAAAAGGAGAATATTGAAGAGGAGAAGACTGAGTTACGGGCTATTAGAATTGAAAGGATTGAGGTTTGTAAGGAGGAGGTGTTATCAATTCTAGCAGGTGTGAAGGTAGATAAATCCCCTGGGCCAGATGTGATTTTAATGAGGATTCTCTGGGAAGCTAGGGAGGAGATGGCAGAGCCTTTGGCCTTGATCTTTGAGTCATCATTGTCTACAGGTTTAGTACCAGAGGGCTGGAGGATTGCAAATGTTGTGCCCTTGTTCAAGAAGGGCAGTAGAGATGACTCAGGTAATTATAGACCTGTGAGCCTTACGTCTGTTGTAGGAAAAGTTTTAGAAAGGATTATAAGAGATTGGATTTATAATCATCTAGCAAGCAACAAATTGATTGGAGATAGTCAACATGGATTCGTCAAGGGCAGGTCGTGTCTCACAAACTTCATTGAGTTTTTTGAGAAGGTGACCAAGCATGTGGATGAGGGAAGGCAGTTGACGTGGTGTACATGGACTTCAGTAAAGCCTTTGATAAAGTTCCACATGGTAGGCTGTTGGAGAAAATACAGAGGCATGGGATTGAGGGAGATTTAGCAGTTTGGATTAGAAACTGGCTTTCTGTAAGAAGGCAACGAGTGGTGGTTGATGGAAAATATTCAGCCTGGAGTCCAGTTACTAGTGGTGTGCCTCAAGGATCTGTTTTATGACCATTGCTGTTTGTCATTTTTATAAATGACTTGGACGCAAGCATAGGTGGATGGATTAATAAGTTTGTAGATGACACTAAAGTTGGTGGAGTGGTTGTGGGGGGAAGAATGTTGCAGGTTGCAGGGAGACTTGGATAAACTGCAGAACTGGGCTGAATGGTGGCAAATGGAGTTCAATGCAGATTAATGTGAGGTGATTCACTTTGGGAAGAATAATAGGAAGACAGAATACTGGGTCAATGGAAAGATTCTTGGTAGTGTGGATGTGCAGAGGGATCCTGGTGTCCATGTACATAGATCCCTGAAAGTTGCCACTCAGGTTGAAAGTGCTGTTAAGAAGGCATATGGTGTGTTAGGTTTTACTGGTAGAGGGATTGAGTTCCGGAGCCTTGATGTCATGCTGCAACTGAACAAAACGCTAGTGCGACCTCACTTGGAATATTACACATAGTCATGGTCGTCCCATTACAGGAATGATGTGGAAGCATTCAAAAATGTCCAGAGGAGAATTACCAGGATGTTGCCTGGTCTGGAGTGAAGGTCTTATGAGGAAAGGCTGAGGGACTTGGGTCTGTTCTCATTGGAGAGAAGGAGGCTAAGAGGGGATTTAATAGAGAAGACAAGATGATCAGAGGATTAGATAAGATGGACTGTGAGAGTCTTTTTCCTAGGATGATGACGTCAGCTTGTATGAGGGGCCATAGCTGCAAATTGAGGGGTGATAGATTTAAGACAGATGTCAGAGGCAGGTTGTTTACTCAGAGAGTGGTAAGGGCATGGAACGCCCTGCCTGCCAATGTAGTTAACTCAGCCTCATTAGGGGCATTTAAACAGTCCTTGGACCACATATGGATAATGATGGGATAGTGTAGGGGAAGGGGCTTAGATTAGTTCATAGGTCAGCACAACATTGAGGGCCAAAGGGCCTGTTCTGTGCTGTATTGTTCTATGTTCTATGTTCTCTGGGCTCTATTTTGTATTCCTCTCTCCCATTCTATCTTCAGTATAAAATACCAACCTTTTCCCAGCTACAATCGGTTCTGAAGAAGAATCACTGGACCTGAAATGTTAACTTTGCTTTCTCTCTGCATACGTAGCTAGACCTGCTGAGTTCTCTCAGCAATTTCTGTTTTGTCTCTGAAAGATTTTGGAGAAAATATTGTGAAGGCAGAATAGGAAATAATTATTAATAATGCTTTGATTATAACAGATAGGTAGAAATGGACCACCTCCAAACAAAATGACCTCATCATTTATTTCATTGATGTTTATGGATCCTTGATCTGTCTAGTTTTGTACTTTTCAACAGCAACATTTTTAAAAAGTACTTCATTGGCTGTAAAGTGTGCCAGAATGTTGTGAGGTTATGAGATATAAAGATGAACAGTACTTCCTGTAAGTTGAATGGCCTAAGAGTTCCCACACAGGCTGCAATACGAGCCGGTCCCTTTAAGTCACCGTGCATGTACTTAAATAAATCATCTGTCCACTCAGATAAAAATAAGGGAATTTCAAGTAATACTTCTTCAAAAAAATTAAAGTTCAGACCACAGTGTTATTGCATATAATATGTTCAGGCTCTATTGTCAGAGTAATGCAAGTGAAAGCCATATTTGAATTACTTATCACTACCTATAAAACAGAAATAGACACCAGAAACAAGAGGAAAATATTAGGAGCAGTGTCCAAAAATGTGACCAAAGTGTCAGATTGCTATTTATGCCTCAGTGAGATTTTGAAACAGTACCTTCTAATCCAGCAACACCCAGGGGTCTTCTGAAACCTCCTTTCGGACCCGTGATCCCTACCATCAAGTGTCTTAGGAATCATGCACTTTCGTGACTATATTGCCATTTTTCCCCACTTGTCATGTGGTCAGAATCCTGGAACTCTTTTCTGGGCCACACTGTGGGCATACCTATACTACATAGACTGCAAGGAAGCAAGACGCCAAATCATCTTCTCCAGCACAAGTAGGGCTGCATAATAAATGTTAGCTTTGACAGTGATGTGTACATTCTACTTGGGGCCACATTTCTGAGAAACTGGTGAATAAAGTTTTCCCAATGTTGACACACAATGTGCTGCTACTACATTCGCACTGTCATTGGGAATTTTTGTTTGTTAATAGTTGATTATGGATTGTTTTCAATTAATACAATGCTTTTTAAAATTATAATGTTTTAAAAGCATGAATATTATTTTTTTCTGAGTTATAGCTAATGACATTGAACAAAAAAATTGTGCTTTAGGCAAATTGGAAGAAAATGCTCCCAGGACCAGAGGCTTCAAAACTGAAGCTACCCAGGCTACTGAGAAAGGCCTTGAAAGCATTAGCATCAAAATCACCAGAGTTTATACCTTCATCGTCCAAATCTTGACCAGTATCGTAATATGCTTTCCTTTTTGGATCTGAGGCAATACTAAAAGCTTCTCCCACATCTTTAAATTTCTTTTCTTCTTTCTGTATTTCTGGACTGGTACTACTATTTCGATCTGGGTAAGGCATCAGTGCCCACATCTGATAAGTTTCTCAATTTCATCTCCTTGAAGCACTTTTACCAACCCCAATAAGTTTTTAGTCATCTGTATAATAGCTTACCAACCTCTTGTCTATGCAGCTCACTTACACGTAGGATCATGCTGGTCACAGGTTTGGATGTTATATTGATGCAGACTAGATTCAGCAAAATTGACAAATACAAACAGTAATAAAAAATGTAAATAATGCCATTCACACCAAACATAGCAGAAGCTTATCAGAAGCAGACGAAGAAGAGTGGCAGATGAAGAGGAGAAAATCAGAGATTTTGGTTTTTCTATTTAGCTTTAATGTTGATGCCAAACCCATCAGTAAACTGGCAGTAACTGATTCTCCTGACTGGTGGTAGATTTATCAGAGTTTTCTTTAAGAGAGTTATACAAACTTCTATTAATTATTGGTTTTCTTAATGTGCTTTTATCATGTGGAGATTTCCATCAGATAATCTGACAATGTTTTAAGCATTGGAGTTTCTGACAATGTACAATTATTTCTGACATCCAAATATTAAGCTATATGATCATTATCTAATTTCTGGATCAACCCATGACTTTCTCTTTATCCAGTCTCACATGCCTGATTTGTTTCAATGAGATAGTCAACTGTTTATTCAGACGACCTAAGCTGTGATTCATACTTTTAAGACACCACAGTCTGATCCTGCCGAGTACATGCTCAACAAAATACATAAACATTTAATCTGTGCAAACTATCATGTAGTGCAAAGGCAAAATACTTCAGATGTTGAAAATCTGAAACAAAAGATGGAAAATAATGGAAAAGAGAGTAGAAATTCCAGTCTGTAACTAATCTGATGAAAGGTCACAGATCTGATACATCAAGCTGAATTTCATAGGTGCCCGAATAGCATGGGCTATGATGAGAAACTTGGGAGAATCATGCAAGCAGTCTAGCGAGACCTTTCTCAACATTGGGAGCATCTTGCTGCATCTTTTAAGCAAGTTCCAGGCATCTCACTACACAGCAGGGAGTTGTCTATTAAAGATGATTATTGCTTGTTAATAACCTTGTCAACTGCATATCTTGCTTTATTAATATGCAATGCCCATCCTCCCCATGAACAAACTTATTGATGATCCATGGGCACCAGCTACACACTCTCCCCAACCATGGGCATTTGCATCTGATATTTGCCAACCCCTCAGGATCCTCATTGGCAACACTTTGATCCACTTGAAGGATGCTTCGAAAGCACAGCCCTGAATTTCAATGTGTATTGGCAGCTCACATTGTAAGGATGCTGCAAGCCAACTTTGCATACAGGAACAGGCATCTAGGTCACTGATCAGAGAAGACAACATCTCAGGCCTGCTCACATGGTATCTTAGCATTGGCTCACTGAGCACCTAACTGCATGCTCACAGTATCTCTACCTTACCATACCTTTCAGAATTTTAGCACTTCAGCCTGAAACCATTGATACTACCACACAGATAAGCTTTTCTGTGCAGTCATAAACAAGCTGGTTGCGAGTAGGAATCTGTCAGGTGGGTGGTGGGGCAGTGAGGGGGTGGTCGTGTGGGGGGAGGAACATTTTACCATATGGTAAACCAAGATGTCAATATAACGTCTATATCATATCGCAAATTTACTGCACGTTTATTCACCTAAATTACCCACATCAGAAAATGGGTGCGGCACAATCTGCATACAGTCCAGGGGCTAGGCCAGAGTGAAGGCTGGGCAAATGGGAAATGGAGGTTTGGGTTGACTTGGGACCAAGAAATGGTTAAAAGTACTCAAGCTGTAAAAGGGATATGCAGAATATCATCGGAGAGCATGGATGGGCCGTTAAGGCCAGTGACCACCAGTGTGACCTCCACAGGGGAGCATAGAAGACCAGGATAGACTTGTTAAGGTGTAATGTTGGCATTCAAAGAGTGGGGAGGACAGTTATTTCAATGTAGTGGCTCTCCACCTTGGTGGGGATGGTTGGGCAAACACTCAAGATAGGCAGAGTCAGTGTCAGCGAAAGTGTAGGGTCCATACCTGCTGGATGCCAGAGCATTGAAGGGGAAAATACATTAAGCACGTGTTTGCGATCATTTCTTCACTCATTTGAAATGTAAGCAGAGTGAATGTGCTTAGGTTTCAAGTACTGGTCAAAGACAATTTGTGTTGCGCTTGTAAATTGAACATTAGCTTCTCCATGATATAGAACTTAGGGGCAATTATTAAAAAGAGGTGAATGCTAGCAAAAGCATCCCAAAATTTGTGGAACTTCCAATGGGCTTTGGGAGGCAGAGACAATTGCTTTATTTGTCTTTATTACACTGGACTATAGTGAATGCAATAATAGGCTTCATGGTGGATGTGACTCTGGGATGTGAAGATGATTAGATCTCAGAAGATACTCCCTTTTGATGTAATCTGTTGGTCAGTCAGTGCAGCTCTTTAGATTTCACAGACAACAACAATTTGCATTTATATATCGCCTGTAATTTGGGACATTGTCCCCATGCATTTCAAGAAGTAAGTTGGGCTTCAAGATCAAGATTAGGTGGAACACAACAAAAGGAGAGATTATGAATGGTGACCAATATGTGGTAATGTCCAGAGCCCCGCTCAAGGGTATCTTACGAGGTATCTTCAGTATCCCTCAGTGAAGGTAACAATTTTACCCTAGCCATGCTGTAGCTACCTGCCTAGCACATTATAGAAGAACATCAGGGCTAATTTATCCATAAGACTGATACAAGTCGAATGAGATAACATTAATTTTAGCATACAGAGTCACTCTTGGTCACATGTTGCAGGGAGCATCCTAATCAATCAAAGCCAAGAAGCATTTGCTTCAGGAGACCCATGACTTGTTCCCGTGATGTTTATAAGTCACTCCAGGGATCTTGAAGAAGGCTGCCTGACTTCAAGTGATAGAATGATGGAATTGGGTCATGATCCATGAATGGACCTTATCACTCAGCAGCCATCTTTGTTGCATTTGAGAGATATTGTAGACTGGCGCATGATGAAAGCTGCCTGTCTGGTGGGCATTTGCTGCATTGAATTCCTAGATGTGGTCAGAAGTGAACATGCATTGGCTGTTTGGTAATTCCTGTATTGAAATATCATAAAGCTTTCTGTTTCAGGAGTGAATGGAGTGTTGCCAGCATGTATATTGACCACATTTAGTATCCTAGAAGCACCTCAGGCCTTGTGAATTAAGGTCTCATGATATTGCACATCAATATGTTTGGATGTATGAAGCCACATCATTACATTCTGCAGATTATTATCAGGAGTGGCTGGCAATGAGTATTGAAACCTCAGGTAGGCCCAGTTTTATAATTTAAATTTTGAGGTGATGGAGTAATCAGGGTCAAAGTAGGTTAATGAGGATGATTGCATGATGGATGAACATGACTTCAGCTGGAAATGGTACAGGCAATTGAGTTTTTGACACGCTGAAGGGATAAGACCATAAGGCAAAGGAGCAGAAATTAGCTCTACCATCAAATCTGCTCTGCCATTCAATCATGGCTGAAAAGTTTCTTAACCTCATTCTCCTCCTTTCTCCCCATGACCCTGATCCCCTTGACAATCAAGAACCTACCTATCTCCATCTTAAATATACTCAATGACCTGGCCTCCACAGTGAATTCCATAGATTCACCATTCTCTGGTTGAAGAAGTTTCTCCTTATCTCTGATCTATAAGGTTTTCCCTTTACGCTAAGGCTGTGCTGTTGGGTTCTGGTCTCTCCTACGAATGGAAACATCTGCTCTGTCCAGGCCATTCAGTATCCTGTTAGTTTGAATTAGAACCCCCTCATCTTTCTAAATGCCATCGAGTATAGACCCAGAGTCCTCAAACATTCCTTATGTGTTAAGCTTTTCATTCCTGGGAACATTCTTGTGAATCTCCCCTGAACTTGCTCCAAGTCTAGTACGTCCTTCCTAAGATTTGGGGCCCAAAACTGCGCGTAATACTCCAAACATGGCCTGACCAGAGCCTTATACGGCCTCAGAAGTATATCCCTGCTTTTATATTCAAGCCCTCTCAAAATAGAAGCCAAAGTTGCATTTGCTTTCCTAACTACTGACTCAGCCTGCAAGTTTAACTTGAGAGAATCCTGGACTAGAACTTCTAAGTCCCTTTGCACTTTAGACTTCTGAATTTTCTCCCCATTTATTCTTCTTGCCAAAGTGCATGACGTTGCACTTTCCCACGCCGTACTCCACATGCCATTACTTTGCCCACTCTCCTAACCTGTCCAAGTCCTGTCCATTGGGGAAACGAAGTGTAGACTGGGTGACCACATCTACCTTCTGTTAACAAAAAAGATTCTGAGCTACCTGTTGCCTGCCACTTTAATGTACCACTCTGTTCCCTGGCAACATCTCTGTCTGTGGCTTGCTGCAGTGTTCTAGCGAAGCTCAACACAATCTGGAAGAACAACACCTCATTTTCCGCTTGGGGACCCCGCAGCCCTCTGGACTCAATACTGAGTTCAATCATTTTAGGGCTTAAATTCTTCCATGTCCTAGACCCCTAGCCCCTTGTTACCACATTGCCTGCCATTACACATGACCTATTGTTATTCACTAACAGTCCCCACTAACAGCTATTCACCCTCCTAACCAGATTATTATCAACTGCTTTGTCTATCCAACTGCTCTTCTCTCTCTTCGGGCTCTATCTCATCGTTGACTCTCAATCCCTGCCCCCTCCCTATTTTCTGCATATAAACCAACGTTTTCCCAGCTACCATCAGTTCTGAGAAAGGGTCGCTAGACTGAAATGTTAACTCTGACTTTTTTCTTCACAAATGCTGCCAGAATATGCTGAGCTTTTCCAGCAACTTCTGTTTTTGTCCATTGCACATGTAATCTGATGCTTACATATTTAGGAAATCTCTTAGGGACTTATGTTAGGTATACTCTAGTTAAAAAACAGCATTCCTATCACGAGTCAGTGACACAGTCTAACTGTGTTCCTTGTGATTTTGCTTTGGTAGCAATGCCAATTATGGAAGAAGCTGTTTCCGAATGAAGTCATTCATAGAATCCAGCATGTTTGTCCAAAGGTGCTCTTGCAGACACTCAATTTCACTTCCTTGGGATGAGGCAGATTGAAGGAACCTCAAAAGTCTGTGATACTGTCCATCCATCCTCTATGATTGCAATCTCTTGCCATTAGCTGCCAGTCCTGATGAAAGAGGCGTTTGTAGCACTGACAACTTATCTCTCTCAATTTCTATTGCTGCATGCTCCATTTTAGGCAAGTACTTCGTATTGGTGATATGGTACACTTAGTGTAGCTTGAGAAAGGCAAATGGAAGTCATTTAGGCCATTATTTTTGACTAATTGACTCAAGAATCTTGATATGAGACCTGAGCTATGATCTGTCCTTGGGTAGAACTGGGTGGATGGACAAACCACAACAAAACATTCTTGAAAAAGCATTTACTGCTTTTCTCTACATCTTTCCTTTGATACTTCTTTCAAGCATTCTTGACCATATGTTGGTCAAACATATAAAAAGGACTTTTCTTTTAAAGCTCCACACTAACTCGCCTTTGTTATCTATATGTATTTAGCAATTCAATCTGAATTATAGACTCCAGTAATTAACTAACATTTGAGGTAAAACTAGTTTATCATTTGCTGGTTAAAATTGTGATCAGAGATAATGGGAACTGCAGATGCTGGAGAATCCAAGATAACAAAGTGTGAAGCTGGATGAACACAGCAGGCCAAGCAGCATGTGCTTCTGAGATGCTGCTTGGCCTGCTGTGTGCATCCAGCTTCACACTTTGTTATCATTTGCTGGTGTTGTGTGAACAGAGGAGCAGACATTCAAGAAATCATTTCAAGGCTTCTATTCTGATGTGTAAGTGGAGCATTAGATGGTGGCATTACTATAGTTTGGGAATTTCTATGGTCCTGCTTCTTCAGTCTGAATCACTTCACCTAAGGTGGGAAACTCTGTTCATTATTCTGAGGAATTATGTATCTGTGGCACCCTCCCTCACCCTAGCTGATTCAAACATTTTGGAGCAGAGACGATGCCCACTGGAGCCACTTCAGCCTGGAAAAGGTGAAGGATGTATTATCTTATTTTAGCAACACTTTGAGATTTCCTCCCAGGTCTCAACAAGTGTCAGATCTACAGCTCAGGCCCTAATGGATGGAATTTCCCAATAAAGCCCAGAACTGTCCTGGCATACCTTCTTGACATAGGGGAGGCAAGACACAGGATTATGAAAATGGGTTGAAGAACCATAGTCAACCTATTTCCTTTTGCCCCTGGTTCCTCCACTCCTGAGCTGTGCCACAGGGATCCTAGTCCAGAAGAGGTTGAGAAACAATCCTTGGTAAGCCAGGGTTCCGCCCATAGTTCACTCCTTTCTTGACATGAATACAACTTACACCCTCTCTGGCCCCTATGTTGAGGTCCATTACTTTACTGGACATCCTCCTCACTGGACTGGCCTCTCGCTTTGAACCAGCTTTCCTGATCCCTTTGGACACAGTCGCATCTCAAAGAGTGAGCTGTGCAAGTTGAAATATAGGTTATGGGATTTATTTCATACCTTTTAAAATCTTTAATTGTGTTTCAGTGAAATACTTTGGTATCTTCACTTTTCTGGTACTCATTCAACAATTTGTGGATGAAGTCGTATAGTATTAACAGTTTAGAGTACAGAGATGCCCTTCATAATGAAAACTTCTGGATAATGGCTTGCCTCTTTGTCATGATTGTACATTAGTGTGACTACTTAAGTCAACATCATGGAAACTTTGTATCAGGGAATGTTAAAAAAAGTGTTTAATTGGATTAATTAGTTCCAGTTCTGCCACACACAGTGAATGATAAAGAATTGATTGGTAATTTCCCTACTAACAGTGATAGGATAACAGATTTAACAGACAATCTCTATATGGATGGCCTAGTAACTCGAGAGAAGAATTTTGAATAATTGTCCTTTTCTGGAGAAATAGACACTCAGTGAATGAGAAAAAAAATGTCAATGCTACTTCTATGCTGTCATTCCTTAATTGGTTCTCTATTTACGATCCACTCTGAATTGAATTGTAGAAGTTTTAGTTTAGGTACGATATGCTCATGTCTCTATTTCTTTTCATCGCCTTACTATTTATTTGGTGTTTTGTTGATGCTTAGATATGAAGCAAAACTGTAGCATATTGCTTTTCACTAGAAAGGACATGGTCCCTTTAAAAGATAAAATAGGTATGCTGGATAAGAACCAATATATCATATAAAAGTGATGTACTAGGACTATTACCAGCTGGGGGCTCTATAGGGCTCTTTGAGTGGAAGAAGGCTGACAGCAACATCCATTTGAAACATGAAAAGAGAATCATACATGCAGAATACATATTCAGCTTCAATCTGTATATAAATCAGAATGTACTGGAAGCCTGATACATTCTTTTCAGGGATGCATTAAATGATTGAGTGAAATGTGATTGTACGAATTCTCTGCTCTGAAATAAGTAAAATATTGATACTTGTGTCTCATTTAATCAACAGCAGTCACAAAGACAGTGTTTCTTCCCCTATCATCGATCCGCGAGTGCAAAGGTGATAAATATTATCTTTATACTGATATTCACTTGACATTTCTGTAAT
This sequence comes from Stegostoma tigrinum, assembly GCF_030684315.1. NCBI lineage: Eukaryota > Metazoa > Chordata > Chondrichthyes > Orectolobiformes > Stegostomatidae > Stegostoma > Stegostoma tigrinum. The sequence goes on from NC_081355.1 coordinate 56,663,505, forward strand.
AGTAATTGTATTCGCTTGTCAGGCAGTAGGAAATTTGTTTAACATCCATTATAAATTCTGAGTACTGAAACAATAACTCCACTTCTCTCTGACTGACAGCAAGTGGCACCTGGGGATGTCACCCCCCTCGAAAATTCTGAAAAGCTGGGGCACCGGACTTCATAATAAATTGAGAGTAGGAGGAATACTTTTAGAAGATTGCTTATTAAATTGGACAAAAGCTGTCTCGCTCCTGGTGATGTCTCAAGATGCCCTCTGCCTGCATGCAAACTGCGTGTATGACTGAGAGCCATTTGCATTACCCTGCAGTCATTTTTATATGTGAAGGTAATGAAGTTGTCAGTGCTGCCTCAGTATGGCAGAACTGATATTCAAATGGAGCATCCCCAGCTGATCTGTAAGCCCCTGTATTACCAACTGAATGATCCAATTATGCGCAGCAACTGCAGCTTTGTTTCTAGGTAGGCGACAATATGTCCGCCCCGGGATCCAAATGCTATAGCACAATTAATCCATTGACTGCTAATGAGTGTAGCTGAGTCATGTTCTTTCTGTCTCTTTCTCTCTCTCTTTATATATAAAATAAATTTGTGTTGAATGTGAATATCTAGTTGTGCTTATGTGCACATTGTTGCCTATCTGTGATAATGTTTATTCACAGCTAATTTCTGTGTTGTCCACCATTCTCTATAAAGAAGAACAAAACCAATGCGGAAATAAAGATTTCAATCAGGAAATCTGTGAAAAGATGAAAAGGCCAGCCAATGGGAACTGATGGTGCTGAAGTGCCACTCTCAATGGGTTTGGACAAAACTGAAAAATGTTGGTAATATCAGATCTATCGGCTGATTACTGAAGCATTCGATTTTTGCAGTGTCAATTCATCAATGTCTACCTGGTTATATTTAACACTTTCTCCCATTTCCAATGCATCTGCTGGGATCGCTAATCTTTGTCGCATGATATCTGTCTCACAGAAAGGTCAATGGACCATTGTGGGGCCTCATGGTTGCTGCCCCCAGCTGGCTTACTGCTCTGCCTGCCATGGCTGACAGCAGATGGAGACGGGGTGTCTTGCAGGGCCAAATGGGACCTCAGCTCCAGCTCCTGAAATATTAATGGAACAAGTCAAGCTATCAATAGCCTGTGCCTGACTACCCCTCTCTTCTCCCACACAACTGAACTGTTCTTTTTTTTTAAACCAAAATATTTATCTGTGTTTTGTCATCTAGTGCTAACAATGATTTTGTGATTTTCTTCAGCAGCCTTGAAGAGTGAAATCAGATCTTACCTCTTTACCATGCCAATTCATCAGCAGGGCTGCTGACTGCCATACCCACCCCCCTCAACCTCCTTGCCAGAGACAAATGGCTTAAAAAATTTAAAATCAATCATTAACAGATTAGCTGTTAGTTCAAAGTAAATAGCAATCACCCGATTAAGCATCAGCCTGAGTGTGATAAAGGTGAAGGGTAATTGGGAATGAGAATGTTTTTTGGTAAAGTGCTTATCGGACAGTCCAACTCAAGTCTGCTTCTTTGTTTGTTTCTGTAATTACAGATGGAAAATGCCACTGTGAGAATACCCAGAATACATAGCAAGCACAGATGCTAAAGCACAGCACAGACATGATGGTGGCAGCTAACTGACACTGCAGACCTCAATTAATTTTGGTCTGTCACACACCCATTGAATCCTCACATTCGGCTGCCATTTTAACCCTTCTGAGTATTTATTTGTTGAGACTAGGGTTGCCACCTTTTGGCAGATTTGGAATCAGACAGGGGATGGCATGGACAGCCCGTATACATTTCACACGCTGAAAACAAATTCACTAAAGCTTTTAGTGACTAATATCCCCATATCATTAACATGTCGAATAATGCATTTTTAAAAATAAACAATTCTAACGTTTGATTTCATTTTTCAAATATCCAGTTGGATCCAAAGATAGCGTGGAGTGAGGGTGAACAATGCCCCACATTGTCAGTTGAGCTGAACAAGTACTTTTTAAAATAGTATAAATTAAAGCACTAATAATTCATACTTTAATAATTTTTACTGTTAATGAACTTTAAGGCAAATTCCGAGTTTTAAAGTTGTACTTCACTTTTTAAAGTGTTACATGTAAGTTACTTAGATCCTTTACTAGTCATCTTAACTTTACTGGCAGAAAGAAAAATAATTTTTACTCTTACACATTTTGATAAGCAATAATAAAGCAAATTGTTACTGAGAGATGTAAAAAAATTACATTTGTTTTTTTCATAAAGTCTCTTTAATTTCATTCAGCATGTGAAGGAAAATTCTCTATTCTTCTGAAAACTGACTGATTAGTGTCTAAAAATATTAATGCATGCTGCAAGTAAGTAAATAGCTATTAACCTGAAACTTATTTTTTCCTGCCTTCTCAACATTACTCATAATTGTTTTTCAAAACAGCCAATTAGATAAATAATTTTAATCTTGAGCATAAATTAGAAAGCATCACATAATGTAGGAGGCCATTTAGCCTATTATACCTGTTCTAACCCATTGAAAGATCCAATTTTTGTCCTGCTACTTTGCTCCTTATCCTGTGTTTTTTTAAAATCTGTTTAATATGCAATCCTTTGGAGTATGCATTTAGACTGTTAATGCTACTGTTAATGGGATTACGGGTGCATGCAGGGTGTAGGGTGGGTTGAGAAAAGAAAAAAAACCACGGTCAATTGGTATTGTTCTTAAAAATAAATCCTCATCAAGGTGAGGGATTTTCGTACGATGGCATTTAAGAATTAAGTGCTTGATCAACTATTGAAGAGATCCATTATTCCCAGGTCACATCTGATGCACAATAAAGTTCCTCTATGTTCTGTGTTCCAAGGACCACTTCAGTCCTTGTTAAGAAAGGGCAAACAAATTTCGTACAGCAACTTTTCTACCAAAGGCAAAGAAGACTTTCATCTCATCTTCCTGAGCTGGATTCTAACTAATATTTTGGGGAGAAGGGAAGAATGTGTTAACTTGATGCCTAACGCAGTTCCAGCTTCTGTGAGCACTTACTCAGGCACGGGGTTCCTTGTTGATTCCTTTTCTGAAGCATATGACAAAATTGACCTTTCACTAAACACTGAACTAATTAAGGTCTTCTTCTAACCAGCACCCATAGCAAAACACTTGCTCTTGTCAATTGAGATTAATGGCAAGAAAATGTGGATGATATTTGGTATCTTGAGAGCCTCCTCTCAATGAAGGTAGACATAGACAGCAAAATTCTCAGCTAATTAAGTAAAGATGATCTGGATCTCAAATTAATGCTACCATTTTGGTTTACTAGTCAGCAATGACCCCCATACTACTATATGCTTTGGAGACTTGGACAAGTTACAGCAGGATCAGGCATTGGAGGCAGTCCAGGAGTTGATCCTGCGCATGGGAGATTTTCTTATGTGGAGTAGTTGAGTAAGTTGGCCTTGTACTCATTGGAGTTTAGAAGAATCGGAGGCGATCTTACTGCATTGTACAAGAATCTGAGGGGACCTGACAGGGTAGATGTGGAAAGGTTGTTTCCCCATGTGGGAGAGTCTATGATCAGGAGGTGTAATCTTAGATTAAGGGGTCACCACTTAACTCAGAGATAAGGAGGAATTTATTATTTCAGAAGTTAGCAAATCTATAGAATTCCTTACCAGAAGAGGGCTGTAGAGACTAAATTGATAAGTTTATTTGAGGCTGAGATAGACAGACTTTTAATCAGTAAGGGAATCAAGGGCATGGGGTAAAGGCAGGGAAATGGAGTTGACGATTATCAGATCAGACATTGAACACTGGAGCAGACACAATGGGCCAAATGGCCTAATCTTATGATCTAATGCCACCTCACCTAGCAGTGGGGCAGTACCATCCGTAATATTTTCATAGAAGCCTCCAAATCCATGGCACAAAATGTGACTCGACTGCAACATAACTGTTCCAGGCCAAATTGGCCAACATTGAGATGTTAATCTGAGGGGAGGCAATGACCTAGTGGTATTATCACTGGACTGTTAATCCAGAAACCCAGGTAATGTTCTGGGGACCTGGATTTGCATCCTGCTAGAGCAGCTGGTGGAATTTGAATTCAATAAAATATCTGGAATTAAGAGTCTAATGATGACCATGAATCCATTGCCCACCTGGCATCAGACTCATCTGGTTCATGAATGTCCTTTAGGGAAGGAAACTGCCATCCTTACTGGTCTGGCCTACGTGTGACTCCAGATCCACAGCAATATGGTTGACTAATAACTGCCCATGCAATTAGAAATGGGCAATAAATGCTGGCTTAGCCACTGATGCCCTCATACCATGAATGAATAAAGGTAAAAAAAAGACCTGTCAAACCAGCTGTAGTCTGATGGGCAAATTATCTTGTTCATGTGCTTGACATTAGACTCCCACACTGACTGCTGTACATGGAACGTGTTGAAGGAACCTCTCAGGAAGACAATAGAAATGCTTTTGGAATACCTCCAAGTATTACTGAGGACTTTAAACATGCCTGCCATCTCTAGGGAGACCCCGGCTTGTGATTGACTAAATAGAGGAGGATCAAGCCACCAAAAACTTTGAAGCTTTGTTGGGAATGTTCAGAGTTGAAGTTGAACTGTCAGAGGGAGCACTCAGATCTTTGAAAAGCTCATTTGTCCAATCCTTCAAGAACCAACTGCCTACTTGTGATAGAGTCTGCAATATGGCACACTGATTGGATCAGTCATTACAGAACCCATTGAACCAGAATGGAAGCAAGCCATCTATGATCTCAAGGGACTGCCTAGCGAGGAGGTGATCCAGTTCTATTGCCTTAACTTTTTGTTATATATCTGACAGGATTGTAAAAAAGAAATTCCTCCTTATCTCGGAGTTAAATGGTGACCCCTTAATCTGAGATTGAGCTTTCTGATCCTAACCTCTCCCACATGGGGATACAACCTTTCCACATTTTCCACACTTTTCAAGTCCCCTAAGATTCTTATATAATTCAATAAGGTTGCCTCTCATTCTTCTAATGAGTACAGGGCCAACTTATTCAAGCTCTCCACACAAGCAAATCTCCCATGCTGTCAGAATTTCAGTCCTCCATCCTCACTAAAGCGCAACCAGGTGGTTACAAGTATTCACTGCAGATAGATGATATTTAATGAAGATTGAGGTTGGTTTGAAGGCTGTAGCTCTCCACTTGAAATAAATTGAACTTACTAGAACTGAATAGGTTCAAGAAAGTACAGAGAGAACATAACCACTGAAAATGTAATCGAAGACCACAGACACTTGCTATGAAATAGCACAAAAAGCAACAGATTCTTACAATCTCAAAACACTGAACAGTATGTTGGACAACTTTTATGCTGTTCAATATATTCTAATATATACACATTACCAATGCTAGTACTAAATCTGAATTTCTCACACAATATGTATTTTTCTTTACAGTGTAGATTGGAAGAGAGAATGTAAGGGCACAGAACTTAAAGAAAGCCATTTAGTTCACAAAGTCGGACATCCAGATAATCTGTAAATTTTTTGTAGTTATACTTGCCTTATCTTCAGCAGAAAGTGAACAGCTGGACCTCCAATAAAGCTAAAAATCTGTGGCAGTCTCCTCTGACTTCTGCATGTCATTTGACAGTACGCAGTGTGTGTAGATGTGTATTCAGGTGAAACCAAATGTTTTGGTGCCATCTTAGATGAAGCTTTGCACTGATGTGTGTTTTTTAATGTTGTCTAGTTTAAAAAACAATTGGCCTTGGCTGGGTGTTTCACTTTGCTAGAATTGCACCATCTATCGGTTCCATTCTGAAACTATATCGAAAGGGGCCGTGGAAATAGGACTTTTGCTTAATTAATGCCTCAACATTTGGAAAAAAGATGTCAACTAGCTAAAGCACATGAAGGAAGAGGAATTAAAATAAAGGATCAAAAATTGTCCTTTGATCCATACACCGACTTTAAAACCTTCAAAGGTAAGAGAAGCTCAACATAATTCATGTTAGGTTCAATTTAACATGTCGATATAGAGGAAATAAGCAACAAGGGATGATGGCTAGTAAAGGGTGACATTCTGGTTCTTTCTGGAACCTTCAGTAAAAGAAAAAAGGTGATTACAATCACTGGGGTGTAATCGTCCATAGGACTAGAGAAATGTGCTGAAAGCCAATGTGATTAAGGGAGGCTGCTTGTGAATACTAATAGAACAGACAGAAAATAGGAACATATGTAGCTTATTAGTCCCTTGCAAATTTCCTGCTCAGAATGGTGCACTGGCATCAGTAATAAAACAAATGGTATTCTTTGAATTTACATGTATGCAGTATTTCAGATATAATTTAATTCTAACCATGACGGAGTGAAATGTAATCAGTAATTTTAAGTGTGCAAATGTCCACACGGAGATGGATCTGTTCTGTTTGAAAATAGATCTCGGAGGAAAACTGCAATATGCTCCATCTATTCATTCGGTTTCATCAAAGTGAAAGAACAACGCGGTTCAAATTCGCTGCTACATGAGAAAGGTCAGAAGAATGAAACTATGGAGGTTTTCCATGATTAAAATTTGAAAGCATTCTGTGTATCTGAGAAATGTCACCATAGCAACAACAATATCATGGACACAAAATGTACTATTTTAAAAAAAAATCATTTTCCTTCAACTTCTATAATTGCCTATTTCTATGGTCCATTGGCTGTTAACCTTGAAGTGACTAGGGTAAAGCAAGCAAGACCTGCTCTGTCAGAACACTCTCCAGGCTGACCTCTTGCGGTTCTGGGGAGGATGCTACCATGACAACCACGACAAATGTCAGCTAACCAATGTATAGTTGAGAAAGGCTCCTGTATTGTGAGAATCGATCTTGTAATGGTAATATGGAGTGCATTCACCACGCTGCCATGTGTTCTGCACTGAAACATTTATTTTATCTAGCAGTAAGAGGAAAGCTTAAAAGAAATGAAATGAGTTTGACCTTTATTCCAAAATGCCAGTCTTGCTGTACTGTATCACTGTAGTATTTAATATGAATAAAAGAGTGAAAGCATTATGTTTCTAATAACATTTTTAACACATTGATTCTTGTAATGGCATTTATTTTTGTGGCCAAATTCTAGAAAATCAGAGCAGTAACAGAGTGTTATTGTTCTCTTGTCTGTGGTAGTTCTGAGGTCATCTTAAAACACACAAAATTTTCAATGTGATATGCTGCTGTCATTTGTACAGCAGGATATTTAATCATGTATCCCCCACAGGTAAAACCGACAGGAGCCATTCCTTCAAGTTTAATCAATACGAGCCCTTTTCCAGGTCCATAAAATACTTTGCTAAACCTTTGAAGTGACCACACTTGGCTGCACATTGAACACACTGTAACTGTATCCTGAGATATATTGTAACATGAGAACACTGGCAAATTGGCATCAAAGGAAAGAATTGCTTAGGCACTTCCTCAGAACAATGGGAGAATGTGTTTACCGCTTTTGTCTTTGCTACTTTGAGACAAACACCAATGCTTGAGGAAGTCATTAATAAACACACTAACTGGAATTTCAAAACAAGTGCAGATGTGAATTTTCTTGTCAACCAGGATCACCCAGGCTTTGACAAGTATGAGATGATCTAGATCAGCTTCCAGTCAAAAGGTCCACATGCCCCATGTCCTTGTTCAACCCTCATTAGTATATATCCTCGTACAAATGTGATGATGAAAGTGGGAATGGGTTATATTACTGTTGGGCCTAATTTTTATTGATGTGTGGATGGAGAGAGGTTAGAGTGGGTGGAAGGGGAATGGCGGGGGTGGGGGGAACCTGTGCAGGGTTGGTGGTAACATTATGTTGCTGTTGCCCAGTGTTTTTTCTTTCTTCACTATCTACACAAAGCTAATATGGTGTTTAACAAATATACTTTTAAATGGGACAAATCTTTCCAGTTCTTAATGAAAGAAATTGAAGATTTTTAACCAATATTAATTTAAGGTTGAATTAAATCCAATAATTTTACAAGAAAACATTACTTGCCTCATCAAAAATCTTTAAAATAGGAGTATTAAAAGCTATTGCGAAAATTTCTATTATGCGATGATATTACTGCACAGAAAGCTGAACTTGGGAAATACCGGATAAGAAATATCACCTTTGGAAATAAATACCAAAGGAATGGTCTTTGCAATGAAGATTTTAAGAAATATGTTAGAAAATTATATCTTATCCAAACCTATTAAGGCATTAAAGATTTTTACATTATAAAAAATTATTTAACTCATTTTTATTTGCTTTCTGCAGAAACACTTCAGTCACAACGCTTGTCTCATATGGAATCGTACTTTATTTTTCTTAATTGCAGCCATAAAATTAAGTACTTAATCAAATATTAGTGAAGAGTCATTTTAAGTGTAGAAAATATAAATGATTATAAATGCATATTTCAAATCAAAGTTGCACTATCTAGTGTATAATTGTAATTATAAATTAACAAGCAGTCTCCATTTTTAGGAAGTTTGAATTAGTCCAATCCAGATTTACTTAATCCAATCACTGGAGGAAATGAAGTGTAGCATCAAGTAAAATAATCTGATTTCAAGTCAGACACTGTCTGCAATCAAATGAAGTTCGTAAAAATAGCAACAATCAAATGTTTAACAAACAAGAGGAGGATCTGGTAAATTTCAGTCAGATGCATAAAAATAATAAGTTGAAAACAGGAGAGCTTTACAAGGCTGTGATTTAATCAATGCTGGGCAGTTTTTTTTGTGAATGTTATTCACATTATGAGATTATTTATAACACTTAACTCCCTTTCAGATATGATACCTGTTCGAAAATATATTACTTATATTTTGCAAAAATCTTGTAAGTGCTAACTTATTAAACCAGCTGTGCTGCTGGTGGATGACAAAGTCTTGTATTAACTGCAAGAGCATTCAGAAATGTTGATGAAATAATCATTTAACAATTATGCTATTACTTGTGGGGACAGTAAAGAACAAGCTTTTATTTTTTAATGTGCGTGATTGAATATTTAACATAGTGTTTTAAATTATATTTTTCTTCAACTGGTTCTTACTGCAAGTCCTGTCTAAAAGATTGCGATATTAAAATCCCAATGAGAGCAATATGTTTGATTTCATTAAGTGAATGTACAGTTATTTATTTTATTTGGCAGACATATCAAGGCAAATAATACTGACCAGTTTATTCTGTAGTATATGAGGACACCCATCTCCCTCAATTAGCGAAGGCTAATTCCTAAAGTGGTTAGTATGCATCACATCATGCTAACTGAAGCAAAGCAATTAGCATTGCAGCTATCTGCATCTGACTGCCTTCTTTGTGATTGGTACCTTCAGTTTACAAACACAGCACATGCTTTTAAATAAAGCTTGGTTTTTCACATAACTTGGCTTTTAGTTCTGGATGATTGTGAATAAACATGCCTCATCTGGCAGTTTGGTACTGTGCTATGTGATATGATCTAAACCCTAAACTTCAAGAACTAGGCTTTCATTATTACTTGAGCACATACATGCTGATGCTATCATGGAGTTGTTCTCAAGTAAGCTCTAAGTGTATTGTGTGTTGATCATATATTCAGTTGGATTATGTATTCTGTCAAGTCAGACCGCATTCCCTTCTTCCTCATCATAAACTAATATTACAGATATAACAATTTACATCAGTGAAATCTGAGTTAACCTTGATTCCTTCCTTTTATTCACTCAATCTATTTTTCAAAAAAATCTATTAGAATACCTCATTGTCATTTTGTTGATCCATTCCCATTTGGCAGCGAGGCGAATTGACAAGAACGGGAAAACTAGCAATTGGAGGGCACGCCGGGGATCGCTGGAACAGGTTCTGTGACGAGGAGAGATACAGGCTATCGTCAGGAAGGAGAACAGCAGTTGACAATCAGGAGAAATGCAGGAAGCTGAATGCATCTTTGCCAGGCTGAGGCCAAGGGAAACTCGTTTCTCAAAGCCTTCCAGAAATGCTGAAAATGGCAGCTACCTTGAGAACCTGGCAGCTTTCACCTGACTTTAGTGATGGGTTGCCTGATCCCTGGGAAACATGAAGCACCAATGAAGTTTAAACCTTGTTTCCAATTGCACTGTTTAAATCTGTTAATGCAATGTCTTGCCCCTTTGTTGTAGACTACACTTGGATAATATGTTATCTTCTGGCATTATAAAGGAAGTGCATCCATTTGCAGCGTGGTCCCACCCGCCCTGATCCTCTCCCACTTCAAAGATAAACAGAAATTGCTGGAGAAACTCAGCAGGTCTGGCAGCATCTGTGGACAGGAAACAAAGTTAACATTTTGAGTCCAGTGATCCTTCTTCAGAACTACCAAGTGGCATTGGCACCTAACATCTAGCCTTTACATTATCACTGAGGCTGTCATGGTGAATTACCTAAGAGTTCATGCTTTCAACATCAGCTCGATGCTTGAAGCTTGGATTTTCAAACCTCCAGCCACAAATGTCAAATATAAAATTGCGGGCCTAATGTGAGGATTTGGAAGCACTACCATTTGAATCTTAAAACAAAGTGCTTATTTTGATCAGCAGCCAATGCCTTATTCTGTTATGACTCAGTAAATAAAAGTAATCAAGGGTGGCCCATAGAGACTAGAAAAAAAAAATCCAGTATTGTATTGAGTGCAAGTGAGGTAATATATTGACTTCAGTGTTCATGAGCAGAAGAAACGAAAAATCAGCTAGAACTGCTCTTCCGGTTCAAAAACAAAAGTCTTTCCCTTGAGCATTTGAAGAAGACAGTTTTAAAACTTAGCTGTTATACTACATAATAATAACTTGCATTTATATAGCATTTTTATCTTAGGTACTTCAAAGGGGCATTCTCAAAATAAGATTTGACACCAAGCCACACATGGAGACATTCGGTTAAGAGACAAAATGCTCCACCAACGAGATGGGTTTTATGGAAAATTTTACAGCAGGGGCAACAAAGGGAGTTTTAGACCTTGGCGATTTAAGACGTGACTATTAGTATTGGAGGGATGAAAGTCAGGAATGTTCAAGCAACCATATATGGAGGGATGCAGACATGCTGGAGGATTGTTGAGCTGGAGGAGATGGCAGAGACAGGGAAGGATTTGAAAAGAGCAGAATCTTCCACTTGAGATACACAAATATGTTGCCAGCATTGTTAATAAAGATCAATCACTTTGATAAGAAACAAGGACTCACTGCTGCCTGATTAGAAGTAGTCATTAATTAAAAAAAAAAGAAAGAACTGCGGATGCTGTAAATCAGGAACAAAAACAGAAGTTACTGGTAGCATTTATGAAGAAAGAAATCAGATTTAAGGTTTTGGATCCTGAGACTTTTCTTCAGAATGTAGTAGTAGTCATTACTTGACATGCACCTCATAGAAAAATTATTGTATAAATATAGCTTACACGGGCTTTGTGACCTGGAATATTTTAATTTTGATTACAGAGGAGAGAAGTAAGTGATGAAGTAGTGTTAGTGAAGGATTTTATGTCAACACTAGAGTGTCTTATAAAGTTAGATTAAGATTGATTCCATACTAGATGCCTCATCCAATGGAAACATCTTTCTCACCTGCATCCACCCTTCCTATCACTTTAAATAATTTGCGAATTTCACTTCTCATTCTTTAAATCTCTAGAGCATACAGGTTCAGTTTGCCCAATCTCTATTCATAACACAATCCTGCCATCCCTGGATTAATTCTGGTGAACTTTCATTACATTTCCCTCCATGGCAATATTATCCTTCCTGAGGTAAAGAAACTAGAGTAGCACACAATACTCGATGCACACAAAATGTTGTCTAACTAAGCTCCTGAAAAGTTAAGACTCCACTACTCCTGCAGTCAAATGTAATGGAGTGAAGCACTCCGTTAATTCCTATTGGTTACTTCGTAAAGCTTCACTTTCCAACCTTTGGGCATTTAAGAAATAGTGTGCTCATTTGTTTCTGTCACCAAAGTGGATAACCTACATGATTCCACATAACAACGTGTGGAGCTGGATGAACACAGCTGGCCAAGCAGCATCTTAAGTGCTCCGCTGATGCTGCTTGGCTTGCTGTGTTCATCCAGCTCCACACTTTGTTATCTCCGATTCTCCAGCATCTGCAGTTCCCATTATCTCTGATTCCACATAACATTCCATCTGCCATGTTCTTGCCCACTCTCAAACCCTATCCAATTCCTCCTGAAGCTGATTTATACCTTTCCCATAACATACATTCCCTCTAAACTTAATATCATTTGCAATTTTGAAAATATTACAGTTGGTTCTAATATACAAATTATTCATATATGTTTTGAAAACTTGGAGCCTAAGTACTGATCCTTGCAGTACCTGACTCAATTACTCCTATGTTTCACTTGCTGTCTGTTAGCCGATATTTCACTTATGCCAGAATATTGCTTCCAATTCTTGTGCTGTAATTTTCCTAACTAACTTCCCTTGGGATCTTATCAAAAACCTCCTGAAAATTCAAGTGTACTGTGTCCATTGCCTCCTCTATATCCAATTTCTGAGTAACATCCTCATAAAAATCCATAAGTTTGTCTTTCACAAATCCATGCTGACTAAGCCAACTCAGATCATTATTTCCAAGTGCCCATTTTTGACATTCTTTTTAATAGATTCTAGTACTTTCCCTTGATATTAGTCTAATAGGTCCGTAGTTCCCTGTTTTTACCTCTTCTTCCCTTCCTAAATAATGGGTGAACATTTGCTAGCCTCCAAGTTGCAGGAATTATTGCAGAACCTATGGAATTTTGGAAGATGATCATCAAAGCAACATACTGCAAGATCCAAGTACGAGGACAGTCTGAATATAATGAAGCAGGATTTATTTTATCTCATTGGCATCAGTTCTTGGCAAACAGAAAAAAGGATTAAGGTTCAATTAGGAAAACAAAATATTTACATAGAATTAAACTTATAACTCACATCTTATTGAGGAAATCATTACTCTGCCCCTCCACCTCCATCTCTTCATGAGACCCCTTTCTGACAAAGGCATCCCTTCTTCCAGAGACAGTCTGCTCAACTGTTTGAGTTTCTCTGCTCAGTGTCCTCCGTCATTATTGCCATCTGCTGCTGGAGGTCCCAATGCACAATTCCCTGCTTGATACATGCTATAGCACCCAGCGACTATTTACTCAGCATTTGAGTGATCAGGTTGATTGCCTGTGATGGTCAGAATATTGGTGTCCGTATTACTGGCAGCATTCTCTTCTTGACTCACTGATCAGGGAAAATGATTAGGCTGGGGTGATTTCCAGCATTTACTTGAGAGGACTATCTCAGCTTTTATTTGTACTGGTACTTTCCATGGAATCCAGGCTCTGTGCTGGATGACCTATTCTGGGATCTAGATCAGTAAGACGATTGACAGCCCACATTGCTTTGGTTCCTGTGTCCCGGAAACAGACCTCCCTGTACTCTATTCACCTCCTGGATTCACAACAACTAGGTCACTCTTGGATTCCTCATTGCTACATGACTCCACTTCACTCAAACCATCACTCATTGACACTAAAGATTCCACAATACCCCTGAGTGAATTGTTTGACTTCCATGGACTTGTGGGCTTAAGAAATTTACTTCCCAGAGCCATTTTCAGAGACATTCCTAGCCAACAACGTAGCTTGTGCCCAGCACTTTATGACTTTATGGACGTCAGGATCCCATATCTATACCTTATTCCAACATCTTAAATCCCAACTTTGTGGAATGTTCTTTCAGTGATCGGAAGGACAATCCAATTAGGCTTGTGAGCGTTTCATTCTTTTCTTTTCTCAATGCTTCTCTCTCAGTTCTTTTGGAGGCAACCTTAAACCCCTATGTGTGAATGCTCTGCTGTCCACAGCATTAGACCAATAGTCTATAGGAGGTGGGAGCAGAAGTAGGTCTTATAGCCCATTGAGTCCACTTTGTCATTTAATGGCATCATAACTGATCTTATAATCCTCAATTCACATTGACCTGACCATTTCCATCAGAGGACATGGTGAGCCCAGAGAAATGGTCCAAAGGAAGGAATAGATCTCCTCCAAAGAGAGATAGGGTGGAGAAGACCCTGTGGTTTGTGTTGTTAAAAGCATAAGTCAGTTCTGGAAGGTATGCATACAGCGTGGAAAGCAGGCCATTCAATCCATCAAGTCCACACCAACCACCCCCACACCCCAAAGAGCATCCCATCCATTATCTTCCCCTGTCCCTGCATTTTCCATGGCCAATACGCAGATCCCTGGGGACTATGGACAATTTAGCCTGGCCAATCTACCAACCTCCAAATCTTTGGATTGTCAATGGAAGTTGGAGCACCTGGAGCACCTGGAGGGAACCACACAAAGTCACCTGAGTATGGAATCGAACCCGGGTCCCTGTGTGTGAAGCAGTAGTGTTAACCACTGAGCCACCAGGCCATCCAGTCTACTTTAGCTTCCTTCAGGGGTATGGTCAGCTATACAAGCTATGGTTGAATTATTTACAATGTCCATTACTGTCAAGGTGTTAGGGTATGGCACAGGTCTTGCCACAGCACTTACAAAGCTCCTGTAGGATTTTACTCTCATTGTTGTGTTCCTGATCATTGTGAATCTGACATAGGACTTTGAAATTGGCAAGCCAGATATTTTCTAACTGTCTGGCTAGAGTTGAGGCCATTTGTTCACAGGTAGGAATAACATAGGGGTTTGAAGTTGCCTCCAAAAGAACTGAGTGAGAAGCACTGAGAAAAGAAAAGGATGAAACGCTCAAGTCTAAATGGATTGTCCTTTCAACCACTGAAAGAACTAGGTGAAGACATCCACAAATATGAGAATGTGCTCAGTACCATTACAATTAAAGACCAGAAAGCTTAACATCTCTGGCAGGTAACAAAAACAAATTTGCTGGAAAAGCTCAGCAGGTCTGGCAGCATCTGTGGAGGAGAAAACAGAATTAACGTCTCGGGTCCGGTGACCCTTCTTCAGAACTGATGGTGCTGGGAAAAACATCAGTTTATATGATAAACTTTTTCCTAGCCACCATCCGTTCTGAGGAAGGGTCACCGGACCCGAAAAGTTAACTCTGTTTTCTCCCCCACAGATGCTGCCAGACCTGCTGAGCTTTCCCAGTGACTTTGTTTTTGTTCCTGAATTACAGCATCTGCAGTTCTTTTGGTTTTTGTCTCTGGTAGGTAAGCAACTTGAGAAGATCCTTAGGGATAAGATATAAATGCATTTGTAAAGACAGGGTTTGATTAGAAGTAGTCAGCATGGCTTTGGAGTCCTTTGATGAAGTGACCAGGAAGGTTGATAGACAATAGTCCATATGGATTTCAGTATGGCCTTTGATAAAGTTTTACATGGTATGCTGCTCTGGAAGGTTAGGTCACATGTAATCCAGGGATACACAATTGGCTTGATGGCAGGAAGCAGCGGGTAAATCTGGAAAGATGCTTGTCTCACTGGAGGCTTGTGACTAATGGTGTGACTCAGGGGTCAGTGCTAGCCTATTGCTGTTTGTTATCTGTATCAATGAGTTGGATGAGAATGTTCAAAGCATGATTAGTGAGTTTGCAGATGACACTAAAATAGGTGGTATCGTAGATAGTGAGGAAGGTTATCGGCTGGGAAAGTGGGTGAGAAGTGGCAAATGGAGTTTAATATAGCTAAGTGTAAGGTGTTGCACTTTGGCAAGTCAAATCCAGGTAGGAGTTTCCTGGTGAATGGTAGGGCTGTAATGAGTGTAGTGGAAGGGAGAGTCTTTGGAGTTCAGGTGCACGTTCCTCTGAAAGTGAAGTCACAGGTAGACAGGGCAGTAAAGAAGGCTTTTGGCATTTGACCAGCACAATCCTGAGCATCCTCAGATATATCCCATCCAGCCTTACCAACTTTAACTATAACAGCCTATCTCATACCACCTCTTCATCAAGGAGAGTGACATGCATTCGGGAGACTTCTACACTATCTGTCTTCTGTTTTTTGACTGTCTGGCTGTCACCTGTTCCCTTCCTGCCTCTTAACTGTCAGGGTACAGGATGATGACCTCCACAAACATGGCATCCATATAGGAACCAGGCTCATGTGTATACTGTAGTGGCACAAAGGTGCTGTTCATCTTGCAAAGCACAGAGTCCTCAACCGAAGACACTTTCTATCCATTTACCTGTCCAGCAAACAGTAAGCATCCTGGAGTACCCAAATGGAGCAGCATGTGTATTCTGTTAGACTAAAGTGCCTGGCATTTCTCTATTTATTGGACTGTCAACTATATTAAGTGAAATAAACACTCACCAGCTACTCACCAATCAACTCCTTGACTTGTGCTGTCACTAATTTATTTTGTGGAAAGTTTAACCTAAATGCTTTCTTTAGCTCATTATCTATATGTATCAAATTTCAGGTTAATGAAAAATTGGGAATTGTTTAATATTAATGTTGCTCTTTACATCACTTTAAGTCAATCCAAATCTGATTAAAACCATTCACAATTAAATAATAAATTAAGCAATGTACAATGCAAAAAATATCCTTTAATTCTCTCAACCTCAACTTTGAAATTACCAATTGTGCTAGCATTTACTGCGTTTTCAAGGAGCGAGTTCCACATTTCAACTAATTATGCTTTGTGGGAAAACGTTTCCTAGTGTTTCCTCTATTAGCTTTTCTCAGATTTTCAGGTGATGCTCTCTTGTTGTCAAGTTCTGCTCCAGAGGAAAAGGTTTCTTTGCATCTACTCTATCAATACATTTCAAAATCTTAACTACTTATTACACGGTGGCTCAGTGGTTAGCACTGCTGCCTCACAGGGCCAGAGACCCGGGTTCAATCCCCCTCGGGCAACTGCCCGTATGGAGTTTGCACATTCTCCCTGTGTCTGTGTGAGTTTCCTCTGGGCGCTTCGGTTTCCTCCGGGCACTTTGGATTCCTCCCACAATCCAAAGATGAGCATGCTAGGTGGATTGGCCATACTAAATTGTCCATAGTGTTCAGGGATGTGTAGATTAGGTGGGTTTGGGGAATGGCTCTGGGTGGGATGCTCTGAGGGTCAGTGTGGACTTGTTGGGCTGAAAGGCCTGTTACCACACTTTATGGAGTCTATGGCCTTCATCAATCAGGGCATTGAGTATACAAGTTTGGAAGTTATGTTGCAGTTGTATATGATGCTGGTGAGGCTTCACTTGGATTATTGTGTTGGGTTTTGGTCACCTTGCTATTGGAAGAACGTTATTAAACTGGAAAGAGCTCAGAATAAATTTACAAGCATGTTGCCAGGACTCAAGGGGCTGAATTAGAGGGAGAGGTTGGGCAAGCTAGGATGTTTTCCTTTAGAGTGTAGGAGACTGAGGGGGAATCTTACAGAAGTGTATAAAATCATGAGAGGCATGGATAGGATGAACGCCCTCAGTCATTTTCCCAGGGTTGCGGAATCGAATACTAGAGGGCATCGGTTTAAGTTAAGAGGGGAAAGAACACATGGGAATCTGAGGGGTAACTTTTTTACACAGAAGTTGATGCGCTTATGGAATGAGCTGCCAGCAGAAGTGTTTGAGGTGGGTACATTAACAATATTTAAACGACATTTAGACAAATACATGGATAACAAAGGGTTAGAAGGGAATGGGCCACATGCAGGGAAATGAGTTTAGCGTGGATGGATATTTTGGTCAGCACAGACCAGTTTGGGCCAAAGGACCCATCTCCATGCTGTAGGATTCTATGACTCAATTCAAGTTACTGCATGGACCTCTAGAAGTCTCTTGCCATCCAGGGATCCCATGCTGGGATGAAGTTACTTCACAACTAAATGGGCAGGAGTAGGTTCCCTCACATGGTCAGTCTTCCATGAAGGGCATCAGTGGAATGTCCATCTGCACATAGCCTTGACAAAACCTCACACAGCAACCACCTGCCTCTCTGCCTGTGCTACTCCTCTATCAGTCAGACTTTCTCGTTGTTGGGAGGAATGCCTTCTTTGGTAACATAGTGCTCAGGATTCTATACATTTGTCCGGAAAGGTCGTCACTTCTCTGGTTTGATTTTCAGATTAAACTATGACAATTGGACCAGGGCAGTGTCTAGTTCAGCAACGGTCTTCTCAAAGGCCAATATGAACATTTTGTCCTGATATGTCGGGAGGGACTGGAAATTAAGTCTCACCTAAAGCTTTAAACATCTCAGGCATGAGGGTGGCAGGGGCATTACAGAACCCAAATGGCACTGTCATGTATTCATAAAGTTCATTGGTGCCCATTTGGAATGCCATCTTCACAGTGTCTTGTTCAGGGATGGGTAGCTGTTTATAAATGTGGTTCAAATGGAGACTGCAGGAATATTTTACACATTTGAGAACTAGTTCCTAAATTCTACGTAAAGGGTCAGCAGCCTTTGTGTTGAGTTCTTGATAGTCAACACAGATCCCCAGTTTGTGTTCAGAGATAATGGGAGCTGCAGATTCTGGAGAATCCAACATAACAAATTGTGAGGCTGGATGAACACAGCAGGCCCAGCAGCATCTTAGGAGCACAAAAGCTGACATTTCAGGCCTAGACCCTTCATCAGAAAAGCCTTCATCCAATCCAACCCCTTTAACTTGTCTGTCTTCTCTCCACCTATCTTCTCCTCTGTCCATCTTCAATCTTCCTCTCTCTCTCCCTATTTATTTCAGAACCCTCTCCTCATGCCCCTTTTCTTATGCCTTATGTCTTAGTATCCATGTTTTAATTGCACCACATGAAACATTTTAGGATATTTTTCTATGCTGAGGTGCTATACAATTACAAATTGTTGTTGGACATTCAATCTATGAAAGATGTTATCGCTATATGAAGTGTTGTGTGTATTTTGTTTAGCAGGATGACAGCAGGGGAAGCTTGTGGTGTTTCAACATCTTTCTCAAGCAGAGGTTAAGAGGAAGTGGACTGGGATTTTAAGAAATTGTGAGAGGATTTTAGTAGAGCAAGTTTCTTTCCTGGAATGAGGGATCTAGTGTTATAATGTTTTAAAGTTTATATTACAAATGTGATCAGGCTGCTGAGGAGAAATTTATTTACACAGATAATTATTGCAGCGTAGAGTACCTTCCAGCAGAGATCAGTTATGGAGCACATTATCACTCCTTGAAAGAAAATTTACAGAAACATTTGAGGCACAGTAAATAAAAGGCTGTGAAGAACGTGTGGGGAAGTGAAATTAGTTTTCGATTGCTCTGATGAAGTGTCATAATGCGTTGAATTCAGGCATGTAAATTGAGTTAAGGGCTATTACCAGTCTGGTACCTGCGCAAGTCAAAAGTGCACTCTCTAAATAATTATTCTGTTGCCTTCACATGAGCTGTTCATTGGAGTGTGGGGTGGGAGAGCCAATCAGAAGCTGATATTAGGGACACCTGCATCCTTTATTGTAGCTGCAGTGGGAGTACAGCGACAAAGATTGAAGCAAGAGGAAGCATAGAACTGGGAGAAAGGTGAAGAGGAAGGGGCTGGAGTAATTTTCTTCATCCTTTGGAAGGCCTCTTGATGTCTTTCGATTATTTACAAATTTAATATAAAACAGAGGTCACTGGGTCCTCCTACTATGCAGTCTCCTCCGATGACCTGATAAAACATGCACACCAAGGTTCATGGTGCAACATAATTGCATGCAACATTGAGTCATGGAGTCATAAAGCTTTACATCATGGCAAGAGGCCCTTTGGACCATCATGTCTGAGCTGGTCATCAAGTACCTATCTATTCTAGCCCCTTTTTGTGGCATTTCAAATGATCATCTAAATTCTTCTTAAGTTTCTTGAGGATTCCTGCCTCTACCATTGATTCAGTCAACAAGTTCCAGATACCCGGCATCGTCTGGGTGAAATAAAAATCTCTCTTAAGTCACCCCTAAACCATCTTTTCCTCACCTTAAAATTCTGCCCCGTGGTTGATGATCTCTCTGCTAATGCGAAATCTTTCTTCCTCCCTCCACTATCTGCTCATAGTTTTGTATATCCCTATCAGATTCCCAGCCTCAGCCTTGCTCTACCCAAAGGAAAATAATCCCAGCTACTCTGTCTTTACAGATGAATTGCTCCAGCCCAGGCAATATGCTGGTGAATCTCCCCTGCACCCTCTCCAGTCCAATCACATCCTAGAATCCCTACAGTGTAGAAACAGGCTCTTTGGTGTATCGAGTGTCCACCAACTCTCTGAGAAGCATCTCACCCAGACCCCTACACTATCCCTGTAACCTTGCACTTCCCATGGCCAAACCACCTAACCTCCACATCTTTGGGCTGTGGGAGGAAACTGGAGCAGCCAGAAGAAACCCATGCAAACACGAGAGAATCCACACAGACAGTCTCCCGAGCCTGGAATCAAACCCTGGTCTCTGGCGCTGTGAGGCAGCAATGCCTAACCACTGAACCACCGTGCTGCCTGTAAACATTCTGTCCTGTAGTGTGACAATTAAAATTACATACTGCACTCCAGCCATGGCCTGATATCTCCTATAGTTCCATTGTAACTTTCCTGCTCTTATAATCAGTGTCTCGACTAACAAAGGCATTTATGCTTCTTAACTATTTATTCACCTGGCCTGTTGCTTTCAAGAATCTGTGGACAGACATGCCAAGGTCCCTGTGACCTTCCCTGATTTCTATACCTACATTATATCCTGAACATTGATGCAAAGCACTCACTTAAAACATCATCTCCATCTTCCAGCCGGGCCCGCAATTTACCACTTTGGTCCCTATGGGCCCTACTCCTTCCCTGATTATCCTCTACCCCAGAAAAAAAAACTTTTAAAAAAACCCTTTGGATTTTCCTTTATTTTACACGTCAGTGTTTCTTCATGTCTCCTCTTGGTTCTCCACAGTTATTTTTCAAGTAACTCCGTGAGGGCATTTGCTGTTTGATCCCTCAGTATCTGAGCCATAAGCTTCCTTAATCCAGTTCTATACAACCCTTAATATGAAGGGTTCTCTGGATTTGCTGGTTTTACTCTTTACCTTTGCAGCAATATGTTGGACCTGCACTCTAACTATTTCCTTTCTGAATGATTTCTATGCTCTGATGTAGGTTTTCATACAAAGTAGAAGTTCCATTTAGGTCAGATCCTGTCTTTTCATATGAGAACCAGTTCCATCCCCACCCCTTACCCCTGACCCCCGCTTTCAGAACATTTACTTCCAGTAATTTGTTCTTTGTCACAACTACCTTCAATCTTCCTGAGTTATTGTCACTTTTGCTCACTGCCAATGACACTCCTATCTTTAGACATTGTTCCCCAAAGTTAGGTCTAGCACCACCCTCCACTCTTGTAGGACTTTTTCCATGCTGGCTTATAAAGTTCTTATGCATACATTTCTTTACACATCGTCCAGCCCGGTTAATATTGGTGAAGTTAAATCCCTGGCTGATATTTCCTTCTGTGAAAGATTCCCATTGTTCCAATGAAGATTCTCCCACAAGTAACTGCTGCCAGCCCAATTTGGCCAGACCCTGTCTTAGAATATTAAAATTAGTCTTCCTTCAATTCAAAACTTTTATTTCTGGTACATGTTTATCCTTTTCCATGATTGCTTTAATTCTTACTGAGTTATGGTCACTCTCTCTGAAATGCTCTGGCAATTACATCTTCCCTCACTTGCACTTTCCCACCCAATCCCTTCTCAAAGTTAACCCTGTGTGCCCTCTGTGGTGCCCACTCATCTCACTTAGTTTCTCCCTTTGTCCCAATCCAAGAGAATGTAGTCTACAATAGAGCAGAAAGAGCCATGATGGGTGGGATGGCACCTGGTGTTCATCTCCTCAACTCCTACAATGACAGGATCCTTGCCGTGGCTGGTGAACCATAATTACTCAATTGATGATACTGAAAAAGGTCACGTCCTGGCAAAGAAGTAAGAATCATGGTCCATTGCTGTGCTGTTGTCCTGTTACTGCCACTGTCAATGCATTCTTAACATGCCCTATTTTGCGATTCATTCTCTCTTTTGTCTGCTGCAGACAGAAGTGGAATCTGCATTGCCTTCACCATCAGGAGGGAAGCTCCATGAAACACCTCCTCCTCCATCTCTGAGGAAGAAGACACAGATCTCTCAGAGGATGCACCGACAAGGCTGCTTCCTGCACTGCTCAGCAGCTCAGATACTGACGCCTTGATGGGGACTTTAGCCAGATTCAATTCAGAAACACATGCTGGTGAGCACATCATTGCCGTGTCTCAGTAGCTGGTCCAGAAAGAAATGCTGCAGATTGCTGGCACTCAGAGAACTGGCTGAGAACACATCTGAGGGAACAGTGTGGAGGTGGAGGAACACAGCAGGCCAGGCAGCATCAGAGGAGCAGGAAAGCTGATGTTTCAGGTCTAGACTCTTCTTCAGAAATGGGGGAGGGAAAGGGAATTCTGAAGTAAATAGAGAGAGGGGGAGGCAGATAGAAGATGGATAAAGGAGAAGATAGGGTGAGAGGAGATATACAATTCAAGGAGGCATGATGGGTGCCAGTAAAGGTGAGTGTAGGTGGGGAGTTAGGGAGGGTCTAGGTCAGTCCAAGGAGGATGGACAGGTCAAGAAGGCAGGATGAGGCTAGTAGGTAGGAGATGGGGATGGGGCTTGAGGTGGGAGGAGTGGACAAGTGGGAGGACAAGTTAGGGAGGCGGGTATGAGCTAAGATTGTTTTGGGATGCAGTCGATGGAGGGGAGATTTTGAAGCTTGTGAAATCCACGTTCATACCTTTGGGCTGCAGGGTTCCCAAGTGAAATATGAGATGCTGTTCCTGCAACCTTCATGTGGCATCATAGTGGCACTGCAGGAGGCCCAGGATAGACATGTTGTCTGAGGAGTGGGATGGCGAGTTGAAATGGTTTCTGACTGGGAGGTGCAGTTGTTTGTTGCGAACCGACCGTTGGTGCTCCACAAAGCGATCCCCTAGACTCCACTTGGTTTTCCCGATGTAAAGGAGGCCACAAAGGGAACAGTGGATGCAGTATACCACATTAGCAGATGTGCAGGTGAACATCTGTTTGATGTGGAACGTCTTCTTAGGGCCTGGGATTGGGGTGAGGGGGAGGTGTAGGGGTAGCTGTTGACTATTCTCCAGACTGTAGAGGCATGGACCTCCTAACCCTTACCATCTCCAGTCCTTGATTGACCATGTCTGAGTCCCTTGACTAAGACTGGAGACTGTTCTTGACTGTAATGGGACCCTTTGGTTAAGAAGAGTCTCTGTTGTCTCGACTGAGGACCACTGCCCTGAGACTTTGAGAAATGATCATTTGGTTGAAGGACATGAGAGTGTTTTCCATTTTCACTGTGGCATGTGGTACAGGTGTGAGCTTGACTTGGCAGGGTGCCATACAGCTACATGTTCACCCCCTTAACTGCTTACTGCTCACAACCATGATAAACTGCCTGGCTTTATGGGCACACTATAACCCAAATCAACCTACAAGTACTGTGAGCCTTTAACCTCTGGCTGAGGCAGTCAAAGCACAAAAAGGCAATGGACGCAACAAGCATTGAAGTGAGCACAAAGTGAGTGAATACTAAGACACTGAGAAATTTTGAGGTGCAACGTGGTCCAATCCAACAGCTACATGCCTGTCTCTAAGCACATAGTGTCCTGCCAGCAGCATTACAATGAGAGTTGCCAGTACACTCCAAAGTGCAGCACTGACGTGCAGAACCACATTGTATTTGATTTGGTGATGAGCTGTTAGGGTGCTGTGAGGCTGGCATGAGCCCAATGCTAACATATTGTGAAAGGTGGGTTGCTTGAGATCACAGGAATGGAGCCTGCCCTGAGATGTTGGTGACTGCTGTTCAAGATGGTGGCTTGGAGGATCAGGTGGAAAGCTGAAGTGGCTAAGTTCCCATTCTGATGAGAATTGATGCCGTTTAGTTTCTATCTGGGATACTGCATGTCAACGAGACATGATTAACAAAGAATGACTTGCTAGTGAATGCAAATTGTTTTGAATAAGCCACTTACGCGCAAAACTTTGGTTTCACTGTTCAACACTTGGTTGGAGAATACAATTTTTTTGCTCTGGGTATTAAGAATCTAATTACGGCTCATCTCCCTCAATTTTCCCAACTTTCTTGCTAATCCTCGCACTATCCAGGGGCTGGCAGGTTTGTGCCCAAGTTTGCATAAGCTGATGTCTATGCAAATCATCTAATCTGCAGCTGGTACTTTCCTGTTCACAAAAGTTAAACAAAATTCAATGAGATCAAATTTAATATCCACTGTAATGTCTTCCAGACAGTTGGATTAATCAGCATGTTCCGGAATCATGTTGCAACTCATGATGAGTTGAATTTATTACGGTGATTCTCCATTCAACTCTGACTAGATATTCCTCAGCTCTTGTCAAATATTGTTAACTGAGGCAGCATTATTAACATTATCTGGTTTGTGGACATATATCAAAATGAATAACATTGTTCTGCTGTCTGGGTCCAAAACCAAAGCTCCTCTCAGCTTCTGTACTCCAAAACTGTTTCTCTTTCTTTTGTGATAACCAGGTGTAGAGCAGGATGAACACAGCAGGCCAAGCAGCATCAGGAGAGCAGGAAAGCTGACGTTTCACGTCTAGACCTTTCTTCAGAAATCTTTTGTTTCTTCAGTGTCTTTTTTTTGGCAAAACATGTATTCAGGTCAGATGTCTGTAGAAGTGAAAGCTCTGAGTTCTAGGGTCAAGATTTTTTTCTCGTTTGAGTTATCTTTAATGCCTGGAACGTCCAAAATAGCATAGAATTCTGAAGAATCTCCAATAGGAGGTCAGCAACATTACACAGTTCCTACTATCTCAGCAGCATTACATCTTGAGCCATGACTGTTGGGTGCAAAACCACCAGCAATTTCCAAGTTTACTTCATTTTCTTAATTATGGAGCATACCAGTGTTGATTTGGTCTTGCACTACATGTGTACTCCATGATATCAATGCCAGCACTATAAAATCGCAGCTGCTGCCCCTCAACAAACTGCCAGCACTTCCTGCCGTGGCTAAATGTTTATCATTTGCTCATTACTTTGCAGAAGATCCTTCAGGGTATCTGATGAGTGGTATCAGGAGGAAAGATAACTCCTCCCTTTCTGGCAAAGCCCCAAATATCAAGCAGAGAGAAGTCACTGAAAGGAATACTTACTACCCTTAATTCAGTGGGGTTCCTCCACAAAAGGCAATTGCTTTGGCTTCTTATTTTCAGTCAATAGAGCAGGCTAATTAGATTTTATCAACCCCCTGGGACATGGCTGGGAGGCAGTGGGCCTGTACGAAGTGAGGGAAGGTGGAGAAATTGGACACATCTTCTTTGCAATGACAGACACAATTTTACCAGTGGCAGGGAAAGTGGAGGATGAGCCTTCCACACGGACAAATTCTGAGCTTCTTACATGTCATCTAAGGCATATTGTCACGGCTACTGTCACAGGGTAAGGGGAACTGTCTTGTGAATGCTGGGAACCCCCTTGCACGTTTGGATTGAGGTCCCTTCTCTTCAGAAACTCCTTGGCAAACAGAGGGATTCCCCTGACCACTTTGGCTATCTGCCTGCAGTTTGCTGTCCAGCACGTACCAATTCATTCCCCTCAATCTCCCAAGCCTGTATGTCCAGGTCCCACTTACCTGTTTGGCAGGGGGCATCATTCCATGGTGCACTGCTTTTGCAGGTGCAGTCCTAGAAGTGGCCTTCACTCATGGTGGCACTACAGAGCCTGCTGAGCTGCTGGCCATTTAATTGTTCAGCAGCTCCTGTGCGTATACAGCTGTTCTTTAAAGGCAATGCTGCTAACAACAAATCATTTGCCCAACTCCCTGTAAAATGTCACTGGGCAATCTGTAAACAGTCAATATGGAATCAATTCTGATATGGAGGGATCCAATACCTCATTATGCAGTGGTATCTCAGATGCTGAAAGCAGTGTAGTACAATTGCAAGCAAATGGATTAAGATGATAGTGCCATGGCAGTTTCACTGCACCTAGTAATCAAGAACCTCATGCTAATGCTCTGGGGTTCAAACTCCACAGGGCAAATAAACTAATAAGCTAGCCTAGTGGTGACCATGTAATCAGTGTCAATTGTAAAACCCAACTGGTTCACTAATGTCCTTCAGGGACGGAAACCTGCTGTCCTTACCTGGTCTGGCCTATGTATGACTCTGGACCCACAGAAATGTCAAGAAGTGAGGGAATAAACTAAACCAAGCAATAGAAAAGCTATTACAAGTGTCATGGGGGACTTTAATGCGCTGGTGGACTGGGAAACATTGGTAGTGGATCTCAAAAAAAGGAATTTGTGGAATCTCTACAAGGTGACTTTTTGGAGCAGCTTGCAGTTGGGCTCATTGGGGAACAGGCAGTTCTGCATTTGGTTTGATGTGTCAAGCTTGATTGGGGAGCTTAAGGTAAAGGATACCCCTAGGGGCCAGTGACCATAATATGACAAAATTCACCCTGCACTTAAGACTCAGAAGCTGGAAACAGATATCATGTAATGCAACTGAGTAAAAACAACTACAAAGTCATGAAGGATGGCCTAACCAGAGTTGATTGGAAGGGGAGCCTAGCAGGAAAGTTAATGTAACATCGATGGCTGGAGTTTCTGGGGGTAATTCTGAAGGCACAGTGGAAATTCACCTCCAGGATGAAGAAACATACTAAGGGGAAAATGAAGCAGCCATGGCTGACAAGGGAAGCCAGGACAGGATAAGAGAAAAAGCATACAAATTCGTGAAGATTAGTGGGAAGCCAGAGGTTTGGGAAGTTTTTAAAAGTCAGCTGAGGATAACTAAAAAAAAAGCAATGGAAGGGGTGAGGGGAGAAGAAGATGAAATATCAGGGCAAGCTACCTAGTGACGTAAAATAAGATTTCATGAGTTATTTTAGATATTTAATGGTAAGAGAAAGGCAAGAGGGGATGTTAAACCACCGGAAAGTCAGGCTGGAAAAGTAGTAATGGGGAACAAAGAAATGGCACTGGAACTGAAGCAGTAGATTTCATCAGTTTTTACATTGGAAGACACCAGCAACAGCCAGAATTTCGTGAGA
Source organism: Stegostoma tigrinum (assembly GCF_030684315.1). NCBI lineage: Eukaryota > Metazoa > Chordata > Chondrichthyes > Orectolobiformes > Stegostomatidae > Stegostoma > Stegostoma tigrinum. Next base: position 56,690,555 of record NC_081355.1, read on the forward strand.
GTTGGGGGCAGAGGTGAATGTAGTGGCCATCACTAGGGAGAAGGTGCTAAGGAACCTGAAAATTCTGAAGGTGGATGAATCACCTGGACCAGATGGACTTCATCCCAGAATTGTGAAGGAGACAGCTGAGGAGATTGTAGAAGCATTGGTGGTGATCTTTTGGGAAACTCTGGAGTTGGGGAGGATCATTGGGGACTGGAAAATGGCTAACGTAACACCCTGATTTAAGAAGGGAGGGAAACAGAAGTCAGAAAACTATAGGCAGGGTTAGCCTGACATTGGTCGTTGGTAAGGCCATTATTCAGGTTGAGATTATGGAGTACTTGAAGTGCAAAGTAAAATAGAGTACAGTCATTATGGTTTTGTCAAGGGGAGGTCCTGCCTGACAAATCGGTTAGAATTTTTTAAGGAAGTAATGAGCAAATTAGACAAAGAAGAGACAATGGACATGATCTACTTAGATTTCCAGAAGGTCTTTGACAAGGTGCTGCACAGGAATCAGCTCAATAAGGTAAGAGCCCATGGTGCTAGAGGCATGGTACTGGCGTTGATAGAGGAATAGCTGACTGGCAGAAAGCAAAGAGTGGGAATAAACTAATCTTTTTCAGGATAGCAGCCAGTGACCGGTGGAGTTCTGCAGGTCTCCCTGTTGGGACCACAACTATTTATGATATACATTACGATCTGGATGAAGGAACTGAGGGCATTGTTGCTAAGTTTGCAGATGACACAATGATAGGTAGAGGGTAAGGTAATGTTGAGGAAGAGGCGAGGTTGCAGAAGGACTTGGGCAGGCTGGGAGATTGGGCAAAGAAATGGCAGATGAAATAAAATGCAGGAAAGTGTAAATTCATGTATTTTGATAGGAAGAATAGCAGCATGGACTATTTTCTAAATGGGGGAAGACTTTGGAAATCTGAAGCACAAGGGGACTTGGGAGTCCTAGTTCAGGAAACTCAAGGTTAACTTGCAGGTTCAGTTGGCAGAAGGTAAAATGCAATACTAAAGAACTCAGTATGAATGAGTAATCTGTTCCTTAATGTGACCCTTTTAGCCGTTGCATGTATTGAAATGCTGCATGATCAAACAGCAAACTGACAGACCTGGCAGATATTGCAGGGATAATGGGAACTGCAGATGCTGGAGATTCCAAGATAATAAAATGTGAGGCTGGATGAACACAGCAGGCCAAGCAGCATCTCAGGAGCACAAAAGCTGACGTTTCGGGCCCAGACCCTTCATCACCCTCTGATGAAGGGTCTGGGCCCGAAACGTCAGATATTGCAGGGGTCAGACATAGCTCCTGCAGTAGCAGGTCCTTTTTATCATCTTGTGCAAGAAGGTACAGCTTCGCTAAAAGTCCTGTGAGGTCTTGGGCACATTCCCCTGAACCACTTCACATTCTTCTCCCAAAAAGATTGCACCAGAAAGACGCATTAGATTAATAAGTAGGAGAGTATGACCAATAGAGACACTTGCCATACTCAGCCACAAAAGGGAAGAATGAGAGTGAAAAAGAATACATTGACAGCGCACTGGCAAAGAAATAAATTCTTTGGATTTTGATCTTGTGTGTGGTTCATTTGTACTGGAATATATTTCTGCATGGAAAGTGAAAGAATGTTTACAAGTTAGTGCAGGGATTAAGTGGAAAGTGATGTTGTGTATGAGCTTTGTTGCAAGAAGTGTCCTTAGCAAGGCCTTTACTTTTTCATTGAAATGATTTCCAATATATGCTGCTAAATTCATCTTTCTTGTTGCAACTCTAGCATAGCTGGCGACTGTTCAGCCTCTGGGTCATTGTCCCCCATCCACCTTCACTCCTTCCTGCCTCTCATAGCTGCTGCTCTCTCGATTCAATTTTCAACATATTCAGCACGTGACTGTAATTTTCTGCATTCTGCCTCTCTCCTGATATGTCATTAATGAGGCCCAGATTCCTTGGAAACAGCTAATCAACTATAAATCTCAGACTCTGAAAGTCATGGCTCCAAGTGCCATTTTCAGACATGTGGGCAACTGCTGGTCTTAAAAAGCAAAATACAGCACATGAAGGAAATCTGGAGTAAAAATGATAGCCCTTCTTTCTCTCTTCATAGATGCCGCCAGAGCTGCTGAGTATGTCCAACACTTCAAATTTAAAACCTTGGCTGACAATACTGAGGGAGTGCTGCAATGTCTTTAATATGAAACCTTAACCGAGATTCTATCTGCCTGTCATAGACAATTCAGTAAGATGATTCAGTTGCTGAAGGTAAGCATGCAGGTTACAAGCTAGCTATCCAACCAACCGAGCTAACCTACCCCATATATGTGACATTATTTAACATTATTAATTTCTCTAGCCCCTATCATGCAGTTACATAATTTTGTGTCAACAGAAAACCAGGCATTATCACAGTGAGCTTTCTCCATATTGTTTCTAAATGATACAAATAGCAATACACCAAGAACAGGCTGTGCAATGTTATTCAAGGAGAAACTTGCTGTTGCCTTTTCATTATGAACTTTTACTTTCAGTGCTAGCTTATAGTAGTTAAGCTTTAACCTGTTTAAACAAAAGCTTGACTATTGGCCTGCTTTAACTCAATTCAGAACAATTTAAAAGGGGCCCACATGGCTTCTATTAATCTACAGTTGACAAACCGCATTGCGGACACACCTGTTGGTTGTGACACTAGCAACTACTCATTTAGATTTTGACACTGTATCTACTTTAGAACAAGGGTTGGCAGCCTTATTAACCTGAAGAACCATGTAAGGACCACTTTTTGAAAATAAAAACTACTGGCAACCATAAGACGAAAATATTTAAAGAGCAAAGGAACACTATAAAGTAAAGATTTGCAATTCATACATTGGAGTTTCTTCCTGATGGGGGCAGGGGCATTCTCATCCTTACGTATGCCTGTACCCACACTCCAGGCCAAGATCGATAAATTGACTTTCACAGCTGGGTTATAAATGAACATGTCCCCTAAAAATTACACACTTTCTGTTTCAAAATGCAGTTGTAAAGTAGCCCAATAGAAGCAGGAGCATTGATAACTCAATGTTGCCACATTGTAACAAATGGAAACACAGAAACATAGAAAACAGGGGCAGGATTAGGCCATTTGGCCCTTCAAGCCTGGTCTACCATACAATATGATCATAGCTGATCATCCAACTCAATATACAGTTCCTGCTTTATCCCCACACCTTTTGTTCCCTTTACTCCGAAGAACTGTGTCTACTTCTTGAACTCATTCAATTTTTTGGCACTCCCTGGTTTCTAGGTGAAGCATTTCTCCTCATTTCAGTCCTAAATGGCCTACTCCGTATGCTTAGACTGTGAGCCCTGGTTCTGCATTCCCTGGTCACCAGGAATGTCCTTCTTGTGTTTACCCTGTCTAATCTTGTTACAATTTATAGGTTTCTAAGAGGTCTTATAGGTTTCTAACCTCGCTCATCATTCTAAATTGGCAGCCAAAACGCCATTAAGTGGGTGCCACAATGAGATGTTAAAGAGTTGCTGTGGCTTTAGAACCCTGGATAGCTAACCCCTGCCTTAGACAGCAGTATGGTGCCAGGGACTGCACATGGGAGTCAGTGGGTACGAGCGGGAGACACAGCAGTTTGTGCACCAGCTATCCCATGAGCAATGTTGCAGAAGGGTTTGGTGACAGATGAACAGTTTTATGGCCTAAAGGAAAATATAGATTCACACTGGGGTGCTAGGTTGATTGGCAGGCCGGCCAGAAAGCATCGTCACCGTCATTGGAGGAATCCAGCTCCAATGTGCCATCACACAGAGCTTGGAACTAATCCTTTCAATGCAGAACTGGTGACTAACTCCTGGGCCTGCACTTTATGATTCCTCCATTGGTGGGTTTGAAGGCGGGTAAGCAGCCTTCCTACTTCCCATCGTTCCCTGAGTGAACCTTTACAGCGACAGCGAAGGCTTCAGGAGGCTTGCCTATCTTTGGACCTATAAAGTCCTTAACTAACCAACTAATGGCCCTTAAGGGCCTCATCTACAAGTATTCTATGCAGGCCCACACCACATGCCTATGTGGGTAAGTGTTAGGCAAGTAACATTCACGCCACAGATAATGGGAACTGCAGATGCTGGAGGATCCAAGATAACAAAGTGTGGAGCTGGATGAACACAGCAGGCCAAGCAGCATCTCAGGAGCACAAAAGCTGATGTTTCAGGCCGAGACCCTTCATCAGAGAGGGGTATGGGGTGAGGGTTCTGAAATAAATAGGGAGAGGGGGGAGGCAGACTGAAGATGGATAGAGGAGAAGATAGGTGGAGAGGAGAGTATAGGTGGGGAGGTAGGGAGGGGATAGGTCAGTCTGGGGAGGACAGACAGGTCAAGGTGGCAGGATGAGGTTAGTAGGTGGGAAATGGAGGTGCGGCTTGAGGTGGGAGGAGGGGATAGTCCCTCTTCCGCACCTACACTGGCCCCAAACCCCATCTTTTCCTCTGTTACATTGATGACTGTATCGGCACTGCCTCTTGCTTCCAAGAGGAGCTTGAACAGTTCATCCGCTTCACCAACACCTTCCACCCCAACCTCAAGTTCACCTGGGCCATCTCCAACACATCCCTCACCTTCCTGGACCCCTCTGTCTCCATCTCAGGCAACCTGATAGAAACTGATGTCCATTTCAAGCCCACCAACTCCCACAGCTACCTAGAATACACCTCCTCCCACCCACCCTCCTGCAAAAATTCCATCCCCTATTCCCAATTCCTTCGCCTCCACCGCATCTGCTCCCAGGATGAGGCATTCCACTCCCGCACATCCCAGATGTCCGCGTTCTTCAAGGACCGCAACTTCCCCCCCGCAGTGGTCGAGAAGGCCCTCAACGGTGTCTCCCGCATTTCCCACAACACATCGCTCACACCCGGCCTCCGCAATAATTGCCCAAAGAGAATCCCCGAGACCTCACATACCATCCCACCAACCTCTGGATACAACGCATCATCCTCCAACACCTCCGCCATCTACAATCCGACCTCACCACCCAAGACATTTTTCCCTCCCCACCCTTGTCTGCCTTCTGGAGAGACCACACTCTCCGCGACTCCCTTGTCCACTCCACACTCCCCTCCAACCCCACCACACCTGGCACCTTCCCCTGCAACCACAGGAAGTGCTACACTTGCCCGCACACCTCTTTCCTCACTCCCATCCCAGGCTCCAAGATGACTTTCCATATCCAGCAGATCTGCCAATGTGGTACACTGTATCCACTGTACCCGTTGTGGCTTTCTCTACATTAGGGAAACCAAGCGGAGGCTTGGGGACTGCTTTGCAGAACACCTCTGCTCGGTTCGCAATAGACAACTGCACCTCCCAGTCGTGAACCATTTTAACTCCCCCTCCCATTCCTTAGATGACATGTCCATCATGGGCCTCCTGCAGTGCCACAATGATGCCACCCGAAGGTTGCAGGAACAGCAACTCATATTCCGCTTGGGAACCCTGCAGCCATATGGTATCAATGTGGACTTCACAAGCTTCAAAATCTCCCCTCCCCCCACTGTATCCCAAAACCAGCCCAGCCTGTCTCTGCTTCCCTAACCTGCTCTTCCTCTCAACCATCCCTTCCTCCCACCTCAAGCCGCACCTCCATTTCCTACCTACCACCTCATCCCGCTTCCTTGACCTGTCCATCTTCTCTGGACTGACCTATCCCCTCCCTACCTCCCCACCTATACTCTCCTCTCCACCTATCTTCTCCTCTATCCATCTGCAGTCCGCCTCCCCCTCTCTCTCCCTATTTATTTCAGAACCCTCTCCCCATCCCCCTCTTTGATGAAGGGTCACAGCCCGAAACATCAGCTTTTGTGCTCCTAAGATGCTGCTTGGCCTGCTGTGTTCATCCAGCTTCACACTTTGTTATCTAACATTCACACCATGACCATTTTCAATAAGGGAGAATCTACCCATCTCTCCATGATATTGAATAGCATTATTATCACTGAAAGCCTAACTATCAACATCATGGGGGCTACTATTCAACAGAAACTGAATGGGACCAGCCATATAAATACAGTGGCAACAACAGCAAGTCAGAGTTTGGAAATCTGTGATGAGACGCTGTTTTCCCAAAGCCTGTCCACCAACTACAAGGCACAAGTGAGAAGTATGATGGAATACTCCCAACCTGACTGGATGAGTGCAGCTCCAACAACAATCAAGAAGTTCAACTCCATTCAGGACAGTGCAGCCTGCTTGATTGACACTACATCCATCGCTTTCAACGTTTACTTACTCCACCAGTGAGTGACAGTGTCAGCAATATGTACCATTCACAAGGTGCAAACAGTAACCGTGCAAGAGTCCCTCAATAGCACCTTCCAGACCTGCAAACTCTACCAGCTCAAAGAGCAAGGGTGACAGATTGAATGAGAACACACAAGCTTCTCCCAGTCCACACATCATTCTGACTTGAAACTATATTGCTGTTCCTTGACTGTCGCTAGTCATAGTCCTGGAACTCCCTTCCTAACAGCACTATGCGTATATGTATGATATGCTTTTACCTCCTACTGCATGTTTATACCTGATTCAACAATGCTTATGTGACCTACCACAACATTAGAAAGTGGGTATGGCTAGTGCGGTGTTGAAGAATCCAAAAAACATTCGTTACAGGTAACTATAATGTACAAACCTGACATTCCTCAGGCATATACGTGTCTAGGTTGCACTAAGCTATTAGTTCTCAACAGAAAGCTTGTTTTCAATGGAGAGTTCACTTACGTGATTTGAGGGACGATGGACTATGAGTTCTTTATATCCTTAAGTCACAGGCTGTGATGCAGTAATGATAGCATGAGTATGTCCCTTAAAGGGAATGCTGGCAAATTCATCGTGAAACATAACAAAGCCTATTAAACTCCCACATCCCATCCTTTTCCTTCCCAACACACACACGCACACGCACACGCGCACACGTATGCGCACGCATACCATCATGAGCTGCAAACTCACCATTACTTTCTCAATGGCATCCAGCGTTAATTAATACTGGCCTAGACAGTGACACCGCCATTCCTTGAACAAGTGAAACCAAAAACAATCATTCCTGCCTTTTAATGAACTGTTTATCTTTAATCACTATGGATTCTGTTACAACTGGATTCCATAAGTTTGTATTGAGTACAGATACTTGCGAGAGGGCATGCGCGCAAAGCATGCCTACATTAATGCCCTCCCCTCATGGGATGTCTCAAAAGGTCAGGTATCAAATGATCAAAAGCAAGGGCAGTACTATTTTCTAGCTCTTGTGTTCCTATCGTGACATTTTCAGAGGGGCTACTGAGCCTAAATTTGCTTCCTGAATCTGCTGTGATTATTTATTTTGTGCAGAGACCATTTCTACAATTCTACGCGCATGTTACAAAAATTGTTTAAAACAATTAGGTGTGATCTGCTGTCTCTGTATCTTGACCTGTTCTCATCAAAATCACTTTTGCAGCTGCTCGCTGAATTTTGTATTCTGCTGCTCTTTATAATAAAATATTTTAATCCTATTCTGTAGTCAACGGAACCCAATTTGCATAAATTCACATTAGGCCAGAGAAGGCTCACATTCTGAATGCTGATGCCATTTCTGTTCGCTGTTGACCATTTCTTCATGCACAGTTTCCAATGGGTTGAGAGAACAAGCACCTGACATTGCTTTGATAACCTCAGTTAGTGAAATCCCCAGATAATATCATATTCAGCATGGCTGACATGGGAAAGTGACAGGGTTACAGTTTGTAGGATAAGAACACCTTCCTTTGAAATAGACATAACCATATCCAATTTCAGCTCCATTCCTGAACGGAGGTCACACTAATTAATGAGATCTGTGTATGCACAGGATAATATTATATACAGAGGATTGCATGTTTCTCAGGTAAATCAGCCCACTGTTATTTCTAATTTTTTTTTGCACATGACAAAATGTCCACTTTGTGAATGTAATAAAAATTAATGCATTGAGTGGCTTAATGTCTCAGTGAAGTGATTTTTTTTGAAAAAGGAATGGCCTATAGCTGTAAAGAACAGCCTGCACACTAAAATGAGAGAATAAAACGGAATGTATTGTTTTTCTGATAAAGAGGCACAGTAAAAGTTACCATGCCATGAAAGTGTAACGTGGAAAACAAAATAAAGTAATATGAGACCGTTTTATCAAATGCAAAGGGCAATTGGTTAAAATATTGTTGTGGTAGTCATGAGCTGCTCCCTGTAGGAATGAATTCTCAGCCCTGATAGTGAAGAGTTTGAATCCTAATGTTGACTGTTTTTTTTAACAGAGCCACTAGGTGGCGCATCTCATGATGATAATTGTTTCAATTTGGGAATGAGGCAAACCAAAAAACTACTAGGGTCTGATATAACTTGTATTCAGACCCCTAGCTGTTGGAGAAAACTGACGGTGAGAGGCAACAATAGAGGACCTACTGTGGGAATAAGAAGAGAGAATATAGATTAAAACACTGCGTCAGTGGCTTTCCGCTTATTGATTCATGTTTCAAAATGCAGTGACATGCTCCTATTTTCAGACCATTAAGTAGGAAATGATAATACTGCACTATAGGTCACGAGTGTGGGTTTAGGCAAAATTGACCCATGGCCTGGAAATAAAAAAGACATAATGATTTTGAAGATGACAGTCACTAAGCTGATCAAAATACTGACTTGTACATTACTGGGATAATAAGGTCGTAATAGCTTTAGGGGTTTTTATTATGTGGCAAACTCTATAAACCACTATTTCCATAATATTTGAGGCTTTTGTAAACAGTCTGTCTGTATAAATAGTTCTGCCTAGAGGATCATTGGGGAATCATAGGTCATGCTTAGAAATAGGGAGATTACTTTTACAAGCAAATAGTTAAAAAAACACAAGTGGGAATACTGCACTCGGTATGTTGATGTACTCATGGAACAATTTATAGACTATATGCATTCTTATGACTATTTATAATATGATGGATCTATTTTATCATATAATTAATCATTTCTTACTGGTTGAGACTTTGCACATGTTTGAGAAGTGGGAAAGAAATATTAAGGCAAAACATATAAGTAAACAGCTTTCAACCTCTCTGGGAAATTGTTTATGGCCGCCAATGACAACAGCAGTGTTTGTTGATTTACAAAAATATTGAATATTCCCACTGCAATACTGACATATACAACAATCCTTCTGAACACGTATGTAACAGAAATAGTTCTGGTTGTACAAAGGTTTCTAGTTACAAAATATTTGTAAATCTTCAAAATTCTATCGGCAGCATTCCAGTATTATTTAATTTACTCTTCTTGTTCAATTTTCTGATTTTGCTGAAATCATGATAGTCACTGTAGCATTGTGAAAATAAATTCACTGCTTCTGTATTTTGATTGAACAGAGCTTATAGCATTTATGCTGGAACCCACCCATATAGATTAATATGCAAATAGTATTCACACGGCTATGCAGAACAGCAAAATAGCAATTAGTAGGAAACTTAATTACAGTAATCTTCAACTCATGTCAAATCTGATAAGATCATATTGATTGCATTTTGGAGTACAAAGGCCCATCTTAACTAAATGAGTGAAAAACAGGAGTAAGAATTCCTCTGGTTGCTATGCTTAATAACATCGTAAATGAACTCTGGTGTTTCTAGTGAGGCTGGGAACACTTTCAAAATGAGTGGATTACTCATTTTGTTAGAAATACCAAGCAGAGGCAATTTTCTCCAACATACTAATAATGTTACAACAAATAGTGAGTTGAAGAATCTTTATCTCAAGGCATGAGGTGCTCCAGAAACCTTCGACATAATAGGGGCAATGTTATTGTCATAAATTTTTCTCTGATTGGATGGCTGCATAGATGTTCGAAAATAAAATAAAAATGTGCTGCGTAATCACTGATTACTAGAATGATTCAGTTTTTGATTGCTTTCCAAATTATGTCTTTTATTCTTAAGTCAAAGACACTTATTAAGAATGATTACAAGATTCGATTTTGAGCACCAAATTACAATTTTGCTGCATTATACATTTTGCTTAATTCAAATGATTAGATACTTGTTTCATTTAATGCAAAAAATAACTTTGAAAACTCAGCAGCAGATTGTACAGTCACTTCATCTCCACAGAAATACACCTTAGGAATTAAGTCCTTCCTGCTGATAATTGTAGGCTAAACAACTGCAGGACAGAAATAGTCATACTAATTTTTTAAGTCATATTACCAATAACCGGAAAATCACACTTATTGTGCAGTAAATATTGATAAACTGTTGTGTAAATTATTCAGTCGAAGCTTTGTATTTTTTAAAATGCTGACTATTGTTTGCCTGTAACCGTGATAGTACTGTATATTGTGGTACAAATAATGTTCACTTTTTATTTGTCTCTTCATTTGTGAATATTCCAAGGTTCATCTTTTGTAACATGTTTCACTTGGTTGCTATTATCAAGCGGTTAATATGGTTAAAAAGGGGATTGTTAAAGGATAATCACATCAAAAGATGTCTACTACATTTTCCATATATAGACCGTGCTCAACATCTCTTGTGATAAACTCGGCGAAGTCCGACTGTCAAATGCCAAGGTCTGTACTTGTAATAATCACTGTAGCATCAATCTTTTCTTCCCTCAAGTGCATTTCAATTACCAGAAGATGACTCAGGTGGCATTGTAATGCCTTTCTCAGGTGACTGCTGCTCTTGCTAGAGAAAGATGCCAGGATTCTGACAGGTTCTAGCTGAAATCAGGCCTCTAAATCCCAATTATGTGTATAAATGTATAGGACATGGATCTCTTGTCTGAGCTACAACTCCTCCTAACTGAGCTCCTTTCAAGCATAGGATCCTTGCCTGGAATCTAATGTTGATCTGGCCACTGTGTTGTTTATTAATTTATTCATTACATCAAGTTCAATTCATGTGCATTGGTACCTGGACTGGAGCTATTCCGAGGCAGATTCTTTGCTTCAATTTTATTCTTTTTGAACTGGTTTAACTTCAGATGATTTTAGCTACAGCTATTTGGTAAAATCAAAAAATACAGACTAATATAACACAGAAAGAGACTAAAATAGAAATTGCTGGAAAAGCTCAGCACGTCTGGAAGCATCTGTGGAGAAAAATCAGAGTTAATGTTTCGAGTCGAATGACCCTTCATCAGGACGGGACAGAAAAAGACTATTGCACTGAGGGATGAGAAGAAAGTCATTATGCAGCTCCATGCAAAATGAATCCTACTTCCATGTAGCAAATGTCGATCAAACAAGTGTATTAAATATTTTAACTAGAAAGGTCTGCAGAATTATGAATACCTGTTCCTTGTTACAATTCATATTTACCATGGTGTGACTGCAAAATAGCCAAGCTAATATCAGTGAAACCTCAGAATAAATGCATTTTGAGGCAGCTTGCATATTTTCAGAAAAACAAAGTACAAAAATGTTGTTTTAAAAAATGCAGATATTTTTGAATAGAGCAGTAAATCACAAACAATTTGCAAATTGATTACTGAACTTTGTCAGGATATTTTCTCCATATCCAATATATAGTAAAAGATGTTTATTGATTGCCCTCAGCCATTCTAACCTTTTGTGTTTCAAGCTACATTTCTCAAGGCAGGTAAAAGAGGCAGCTAAAGAATTGAAGCCTCTCCAGCATTCATGCAGCTAATATGAGATAGCTAAGATATGTTGCATAACTAGAAAAGAAAGGAATATTTTCTTTTGATAGTGACATATGCACCATCATCCACCAAGAGTTCAAGTGACTGGAGGATTGGTATCCTAATAGATTCAGAATATATTGTTATTTCCATCCCACTGTATAGAACTAAAAATCCTCTTGAGTTCAATTATCTATCTACCTCATCCCTGAATCACATTTCAAAATTAGGTTCAGTCTTAGGTTAAGAACATGCATTTACCTCAGGAATATGGGGTTGCTCAAATATCTACACAATTAACTTCACCATATCAATAAGTATTATCATCAAGAGGTGTCAATCATGTAGCAAATTTAGCTTCAGGGAAACAAAACAATCTGAATTATAGTGCGGTCTTTTTACATGCCTTCGTTTAAATTGGATAATGATGGGGCTTTTCATTAGGTTTCTTGTGGTGTAATAGATTACAATATTCACCTTTTGACCTTGGTGATGAATGCCTCAAGTGAAAGTGCATGGCAACCTGGTCTCTTGGTGAAGACAAGGTAGTTAAATAACTGTAAGTAACACTGGACTGCAGGAAGACAGATCTGCAACACATAAGACTAAGGGTGACGATACATCAGTGCAGCAGAGAAGCAGTTCAGGAGTCAGCCTCAATGCTTCTTTTTTCTTTAAATAAATATATGTATTTTCAATTTATCAGCTATTTCTCATTTGCATGACAATTTTTAATAGTTAAATTTGCACTGACTAAATGATCCAGCCAAGCTTCTAGCAAAACACGGTGTTATCGGCTAGGAATAGACAGGGGAAATAAAACAGGACAAAGGAAATCCGACAAAAAGCAGAATTGGACCATTTATAATATCTGCAAAACAAAATCATTTTACAAATGGAGATGTCATATATAATAGGGCACAAGGTGAATCTTTGTAATGAAATTACGCTAATTGATTTCTGATTAGCAAATTTTGAAAATAATTTTACTTAGAGAACACTGTTTAAGAATATAACCCAGAAAGGAATGTGAAGGAAAGTGGTCAGAATATTTAAATAGGAGGAAGACTTTATTGTTCCAAAATGATTAAAATAACTTGAGTAATCTACGATATTGTTTGAAAATGTATTATTTATTAAAGCATTGTTTTGACACTAAACTGCATTTTTTCTCCCTCTGTTGATACCTTCTTCACATTCAGCACATGCTCATCATGGTTTCACTGCAGGTTCAGTAATTGGAATTTTTAGTAACATAGAAACAAATGGAATTAAAAATCACCACTGAACTGATGGCGACTGAGGTGACTTGTATGAAATTTTAGTAGCCCAAATTCCCTTGTTTTTGCCCACTTATGACAAAATGGATTATGAAAACGCAGCCATTCTATCAAGGTAGTTGCACAGAATATTGAAAGCATGTGGTAATGCCTTCTGGCAATCTATAATGTTCACATTACAGGCAAAAAAGGTCTCTCAGAAACATTGCAGTGTTTAGCCACATTCCTAATTGTATCGTTGCTATTACCTGGAGCTGTCATCTCTTCAAATTGCCAAATCGGGACCTGCTATGTTTGTATTGTCTTGACATTGGAATGATTTCTGCTATGGGTCCCCTGCTGTATCTTTCCCTTGCTTGCTATTGCCTTCCAGTCCTGACAGAGCTATTCACACAAGATGAGTCCTGGAATGTCCATTATCAGTGCCACCCAATAGTCACATAAAAGCTTCCATTTTGCTTTACTGATAAGAAATCATGCTGGTGATAGCTTTTCGTCATTTGGTACTGTCATTGTCAGTTGGCACAACCCATTTACTAGTGATCCCCTGTGTTCATGCAAACACTAGATAATGCAAAGAAATTGGTCAGATCAAATAATTCTGGTAGCAGAACTGCACAGATAGAATTATAGGTATAGCATGCAGCTCTGTCTGTTGAATGATATATATGTACCAATAGATTACACAAAGGAGTGTGTAGTGCAGCTTCAGTGCCCTTTGGTTACAATTTTTAGTTTCATGCAAGGCTATTTTTTTCAACATGTCCTAGCTGTTTTGCCTCCTTGCAGGCCACTTGCAATAACATACTTCCAGCTTGAAATTGAAAGTAGTTGCACCTTCACATCCCTAAATCACATTTCGTAATTCAAGCAGTGCAATTTTGTAAGTGAATGATTTCAACTCTCGTCAGTACAGAATGGAACATGCTAGAACCATGTTATGCTCCATCTAATATTCCTGAAAATATTTCACTCATGTACCCAAAAAAGGCAAACAAACTTGGGTAAGCCTGGGAGTCAAACTTGGTCTCAGGTAATCAAAGCAATAGATTGGCCACTTGATCGGGCTGCACAAGGAATTAATTAGTCCATTACCTTCACTTTATCAAGAGGCCATGGGATTAAACCAGGGTATTGCAGACAATGTCAGGGCGGAAATGTTTTGTGTGAGATTCAAAATCAAGGTTCTGATTGTCTGTTTGGATAAGTGTAAAAGAACCATTGGCATTCTTTAAAGCAAAATATGAAAGTCCGTCTGGTACCCTGTTTCAAATTACACTGGCTGGTCATTTATCTAATCTGCTGTGGGACCTTGCTGTGCACGTTAGCTGCCATTTGCCTCACCTCAGCGATGTTTGTACATTAAAAAATAACTCACTACTGATGAATAGCTGAGAGATGATTTGAAGACAGCTGGTATGATATATAAATGCAAAGGTCTTCTTCTTGAACAAACCACACTACTTTTTATTTCTTTTTAATTATCTTCAATTTTGCATTAACATTAAAGTTATGGAATGCTACATTTGTCATATTAAGAAAATATGCATATTAAAATGAAATAGAGGGATAAACTAGTGGAATAGTAATGTGGTTTTCTTACATCCTCCACTGTACAGTGGTCAGATTATCTGCTTAAATGAATGATATATATGTACCAATAGACTACACACAGGAATGTGTAGTGCAACATGGTTGGCATTTTACTTTACAGAATGCTCTGGGAGCATTCTGAGTGGTACATGGAGCACACAATTGGGCGTGAAGGCACAAGGTGATATAAAGCCCTTTGCCTTCCTCATACTGATGGCATTTTACCAACAGCGGGGAAGGTTGTAAATTATTTTCTCTGCGCTATTTTGAATTCTTTAAGAAGTCGATTAAAGGTCATATTAAGGCCACAGAATTCCACCATTGGTATTTCACCAATGATAGGTGGAATATTGCCACATGGGGAGACGATCTGGTAAATTCTAGTAGCCTTCTTGCAGGTGTGGGATTGGCAAGGGAGTCACCTGGCTGTCTTGATTTGGCAACTTGTGGCTCAAGGAAGTCTGCCTCCTCCCCCAGCACTCAAAAGACCCCTTGCCTCCACCATTACAACAGACCCCTCCCCTCCCCTCGCGCAGGTCTGCCTGACTGGCTCCAGCAAACTCCACATTCTCACCTTAATTCTAAGGTTGCCTTTGTGGAGGCTGCCTAGGCCTCCTGCCGTCCCAACAGTATACTGTACTCCTGGTGGTGCTGCTGAGCCTGGGAAGCTGCTGGCACTCCGGTGAGTTGGCGGTTCTTAGAGGTGGAACTTCATTCTTTGAATGGAAGGATGCCTGAATGCATGAAATTAATTGCTTCAGGCTTGTAAATTCCAGTTAGTGAGTGGAACTGAAAAAAAGCCACCCAAAGAATATCTTTTGCATTTCACAGTAGACCATTGGCCAGGGAATGTGGTACTTAGTAATTCCTTTAGTGGAGAGCTCTGGATGAATTTATATTGTATAAACTAAAAGCAAAGGATTTAATGGATTTTACATTCTGGATTACAGTTTGTGAGAGTACTTCAATGGAATTGGGTCCTTATGCTACTTGAAACACCACTATTGCTGGACAATTGGCGATCCCCCTTGTCATGGAGTCAGGTTAAAATTGACACCTGAAAAGGTCATTTTTGGCACAGAAATACCTCTGCGGGCAGATTTCATCAAAATCAGCAAAAGGCACTTTCACTTCACTGCTGACTGAAAAATCCAGGCGAAACAAAGAAATTATACACAATTCTACTGTAATTGGACAACTGAAAATAGCTTATTTTTTAAAACAAACATTAAAGCCAAAATTCTGCTTCTTTATAGGTTGCTCAGAGAAATAATGTCATTTTTACAATTTGTGTTGAACTGTCGATTCAGTCAATGCTTGGGAGGATTAAAATATTGACACCCTCACCTCTGGAAATGATATTTCATACTGTTCAGATGCCTCAGTCTCATGCAGTACAAATCAAATTCTTAATATGTATTACAAGCGCTGCATACTTGAATTTGTTTTGCAGTATTGCTATTGAAAGGCATCATAAGCCAAATTACTCTTTGTAACTACTACATTATGAAGCTGGGAAAACACCATAATATTGCATAATTCATTGTCTAAGTCCTTTCAGTTATAATATTTTATAATTTATTTCCCCATGCAATTGTCTGTCTGATGTTTACTGTGTTTAGTCTCGAAGTGGTTGTAAATTTTGAAATAAACCATTAGACATGAAGTCCTTAACATTCATTTTTATCACCTGAGCAGCAGATAGATTTTATTTAACCATAGTCCCTAAATACAGCATACTGACATAACTGTGCTTTGGATTAGATGGTTTGATTTAGCCTATAAATAGTCTGACAGGGATTTGAGACTACTGCTGCTTTAATATGATCAGTTTCCATTTGTCATTTCTAATGCATACATCAGTATGAAAATATGCTCAGACAAGAGAGTCGTCCTGATTTCACCAAGGGAGGCAGGTTGGCTTTGCTCATTTCCACTTGGTTAAGCTTGTTATTTGATCTGTTAAAACTGAGGCCTTAGTGGTAAATTCCAGAGACAATATAACAATTACTGTATACAAGTACATCTATCGAGGATGCAGGGAGGAGAGACAGAAACAACACTCTACAAAGGCTACTTACCTTTGAGAAACAAAATGCCTGAACACAACTTATAAAAAGACGAGTTTGGCCCGGGAGGAAATATGGGCTACTGTACTGTTTGTTCATCTTTGAATTTGGATTTGAATCTAACCCTTTTGATGAGGTATAAGTGCTGCATACTAATGCTTAACATTAAACTAGTAATTTCACAAGGATGGTAGATAAAAATAAACGGAAAATGAAAGAAATGTTAAGTTTGAATTGGACCGCATTGTTAGGGGACGTTTTTTACTTCAGAATGAGTAGCTCTGCTTTACCTGGGCTTTCAATGCTCAAATTGAAATGCATCCCATTTATCTCAGGATAATATTGACAGCCATGATAAGCATGAAAGAAAGTATATTAAAAATGGGAGAATGAGAATAACAGACAATAAAAGGTAATTTTGATATTACAAGAGAACAAAGGTTATGGAAATATGTGAAAGATATTGGATGCAATGCTGCAGGATCATTGGTACTGTGAAGTGTACAATGGGTGGGAGTGAACTTTTACCTGTTGTCTTTCCTGTATCAAACTCTAAGTGCAAGGGCATGAATGTAATTGGATGTGTACCTATGCCTGTAGCAGCACAGCATAACATGTTTTTGCATCTGTGGGCCCTGGGCATCACTGGAAGGCCAGCATTTCTTGCCCATCCCTAGTTGCTCTTGAGAAAGTGGTAGTGAGCTGCCTTCTTGAACCGCTGCAGTCCTCCTGCTGTGGGTTGACCCACAATGCGACTAGGGAGGGAATTTCAGGACTTTGGCTCAGCAACAGTGAAGGAGCGGTGATATATTTCCAAGTCAAGATGGTGAGTGGCTTGGAGAAAACTCAAAGGTGGTGGTGTTCCCATATGTCTGTTGCCCTTGTCCTTCTATATGGAAGGTGCTGTCTGAGGATATTCAGTTAATTTCAGTGGTGCATCTTGTAGATTGTACACACTACTGCCTCTGAGTGGTGGTGGTGGAGGAAGTGGATGCTTGTGGATACAGTGCCAATCAAGTGGGCTGCTTTGTCCTGGATGGTGTCAAGCTTCTTGAGTGTTGTTGGGGCTGCACTCATCCAGGTAAGTGGGGAGTATTCCATCACAATCCTGACTTGTGCCTTGTAGATGGTGGATAGGCTTTGAGGAATCAGGAGATGAGTTACTCACTACAGTATTCCTAGTTTCTGACCTGCTCTTGTAGCCACTTTGTTTATGTGGTGAGTCCAGTTGAGTTTCTGGTCACTGATAACCCCCACGATGTTGATAGTGGGAGATCCAATGATGGTAATGCCATTGAATGCCAAGTGGTGGTGGTTAGATTGTTTCTTATTGGGGATGATCATAGCCTGGCATTTGTGTGGTGCAAAGTTTACGTGCCACTTGTCAGCCCAAGCCTGGATATTTACTAGGTTTTGTTGCATTTGAACAAGGACTGCTTCAGTATCCGAGGAGTCACGAATGGTGCTGAACATTGTGCGATCATCGGCGAAAATCACCACTTCTGACCTTATGAAAGGTCATCGATGAAGCAGCTGAAGATGGTTGGGTCTAGGACACTACCTGAAGGAATTCTGTAGAGATGCCCTCGAATTGAGATGACTGACCTCCAACAACCACGACCATCTTTCCAAGCATCAGGTATGATTTCAACCATCGAAGAGTTTGCCCCCTGATGCCCATTGATTCCTGTTTTGCTAGGTTTCCTTGATGCCTCACCCATTTGAATATCAAGGGCTGTCAATGTCACCTCGCCTTACCTCTGGAATTCAGCTCTTTTGTTCATGTTTGAACCAAGGCTGTAATGAGATCAGGAGCTGAGTGGTCCTTGTGGAACCCAAACTGGGCGTTGCTGAGCAGGTTATTGCTGAGTAGGCGCTACTTGATAACGCTGTTGATGACACCTTCCATCACTTTACTGATGACCGAGGGTAGACTGATATGGTGGTAATTGGCCGGGTTGTCCACTCTAATGGGAGAGCTTAAGCTATCTTCAGGCTGAAGACAATAGTCGGCAAATTTTAATTACTTTCTATAAATCAACTTGTGAACAATAAAACAATGCCAATGGGATTGATTGCTGATTGTATAAAGTTCCACATAGGGCTGGAGCAAGACCTATGCCTGATCTCAGGAAGCATATATCTTATTGACCATATTGGGTGGAATGCCTCAAAGACATCCATTATAGTTGGTCTTAAGCATAATGACAGCAGGAAAAATATGCCCAGAATGAAATTTTGTTGTAAGAGTCGATAGTGTTATATGCTGCTATGTTGCAGTTCCATAGAACTGCTGCTGCAGTCAAATCCTGAACATGGCATCTTAATTTTGGCAATTTTTGTCATTTTACATTCAAATTCTTTCAATGGAGAAACAAAGTGGTGCGTCCTTTCAAATTCTGAGAAATGTGACATGAATAATAAATTCTTCCTTTTAAAATACGCCAGCATTTGAGATGGAGAGTTTAACAGACATTACGTGTATGCAGAGATAATGGGAACTGCAGATGCTGGAGAATCCAAGATAACAAAGTGTGGAGCTGGATGAACACAGCATATCCCTCTCTGATGAAGGGTCTAGGCCCGAAACGTCAGCTTTTGTGCTCCTGAGATGCTGCTCAGCCTGCTGTGTTCATCCAGCTTCACACTTTGTTATATTAGTTGTATGCACATGTGTATATAATGGAAGCTACAATGCATCATTGATCTGTTATATGTTGACATGTGTTGAGCATGCTGGATTCTCACTCTAACAATCAGACTAACCAAATGTTACTACATTACTCTGTATTAGCAATTGGTGGGACAGGTAGAACTTTTGGCATGATTGTTATCTCTTCTCCCTGTATGGTTGATATCTTTAGTTTTGTGTATTCTCAGCAGTTCCATCTTATGATTTTCCACCTGTAACCCCCCAATTAAACAAGCTTTCTTCTCATTTCTAATATTTGAATAGGTATTAAACTAAAGTCTTCAAATAAAATGTAAGAAGAATGATTTCTTTAATATCTTCATGATTTTCCTCCTGCCTGTTCACAGTGGTGTGGAGATTTTTCTGTAGAATTCAGAATATTTCTTGAGGAATAGCAACCTGAACTTGCTAAATGGAGGTTGGGGCGAGAGTAGCTGGGTTATCTGATGGAGTGGGTCACCTGTTAAAAACCATTGGAGAACCCAAGAGATAGGGAGGATTGTATTTTACCACACTATATCTAATTATAGGATAAAAGGACAGCTAAGTTACATTGAAAAGTATCTTATGTACCAGTCTATAGACCAACAGTATCTCTCATCTACGTAAATATGAACATGCATTATACTATACCCACCAGCACATATCTATACACATGCCTCCCTCCCAGCCGGTACTCTTGCCCTCACAACACACACACACACACACACACACACACACACACACACACACACACACACACACACACACACACACGCACACACACAAGGTACATTACCTTTGGAATACAGAAAAATAAGTGAATGCTCAAAAAGTCATTTTCCTGATTTAAATTTTAATATCTTTAATGATATAAATAGTTGCATTAAAGTAACATTTGATTTGTCTCTATTGGAACAGATATTGCAAAAATATTGTTATTTAACTGATTGTTTTACACAGAAATTACATTGACAGTTTCTGGCATCTGATATGATGCGTTGCTGAGGAACCAGCTGTAATGTAGCTCAATAGATGACTGTATAGCCAGTTAGGGCATTTTTCTACCATTGCAGCTTCAGAGCAGTTTTATATCACCTAGTCCTATCCATGGATTTATTACAAATAAACAAAACAATAAACAGATATGACCAAACACATATTTGTGAAAGGAATTCCCTTCAGTCCCCCTGCATTCAATCACATAGATATACCCTCCAATAGTCCCAATTTACTCAGTTTTGCTTTCAGCCTTTCAATATTAATATAAGGCTATGAGCTACGTTTATCTAATCTCGCTGTTAAGACATCTCAACAGCACATCTATCTGCAATGTCTGCCTAAACACCAATTAGTGAGTTTTATGATCTTTCCTCCAATGCAAAATGCTTGAAATATTTTCACAGTATCTGTCATTCTATCATCTAGCTATGATGAAAATGCATGCAAACACAGAAAGCTTCACAGAGGCTCTGTCAATCAGGACTCAAGGCGCATGTACTCACAGACAGTTTTCATCCCAGCTGTTTTATTCCACATTAAAGGGACTGTCAATCTCCATCTAGGGAATGGTTTTTAGATGATGTGTCATACTTTTTGTGTTCCAGTCACATACTGTCATCTCATTATTTGTTTTTTTTCCCTTGGTGTTGGCACTGATTGTTGGGATAGAATGAGCTCAACCTTTCCATAAAATCAGATCTTAAATGTCACACAAGAGCTTTAACCTATGTGAGTTTTGGAATATACATTTCCTCAGTAGGTGCAGCCAATTTGACATGCACAAATTATGTGAAATAAATCAAGGCAGAAATAAGAATTTTTGGAAACTAAGTTGAATCTGCTCATTGTTTCCATCTCCTGAAAATCCTCACCCTGGGACAGTTCCATCGGCACTGGAAACATTCCAATCCATCACCTAAGTGGATATTGTCAGAAGGTCAATGTTTCCAGAATATTTGACCACAGGAGGCACTGCAGTGAGGCCAAACATTTACCTCAGCTAACTTTCAGATACACATACTTTCCAACAGGGGTCACTGTATAGCATTCAGACTGTGACTAATTTTTCCATTCCCTCGCCCAGGATACCATAAGAATAACAGGCTAACTGCTATAAGCTAACTCAACTGAGAGGAAAGATCACTACTTGAGCTTTCTGTCAATCCTGCACTTTGCTTTAGTCTATTAAGGGACCTCAATAACTGAGCATCAAGTTAAAATTGAAACTTGCACCCTGCACACACATGCGTGACTCAATAAAAAAAAATCTTGGATAATCCCTCCTCACGTGCACAGTAAGTGATTCACTCAGTTTATATGGCCACCAGCACAATGAAAAACTTTCATTTCAAATGGAAAGACATAATTCTCCTTTCATTTTTATACCTTTGGCTCCTTTTTCCCACATCAGCTTGGTCCGAATTGTTAGGAATTAGGATGGGCACGAACTCTGCACATTGCCCGTTCCAACTAATAGTCCTTACAGCCGGCCACAAGAAAGTCATCTACCAACAACATCATGGATTTTTCCTCACCCACTTAGGGATGCTACAATCTCCACTTGACTCCAGAAGCTAAGTGGAATTAGGTTTAAAATCAAATTCGATTACAGAAAAGAGGTTGATCAGACGCAATTATACCTGTAATTGTGTCCTTATTTTAAAGTCACATTCCCTGTCCTTATTTTTGCATTCCTGTCATGTGTCTTACATACACAGTTACAACTGGATTTTATGTTTCACAGCAACTTTGGTATTACATTTTCTCAGTAGTTGTTACATCACAGTTCTTTGAGTGATTTAAATGATTCGATTTATTTTTGTCACGTGTGCTGAGATACAGTGAAAAGTGTCGTTTTGCATGCTTTACAGGCAGATCGTACCATAAAAAATATATCAGGTACCAGAACAGAGTGCAGAAAACAGTGTTACAGCTGCAGAGAAGGTGCAGACAGAGAGATCAGCATGAACAATTACAGGTCCATTCCAAAGTCTGATAACAGTGGGGAAGAAGCTGTTCTTGAATCTGCTCGCACATGTTTCTTCTGCCTAGCTGAAGAGGGCAGAAAAGAGCAAAACTGGAATGGGAGCAGTCTTTGACCATTTTTATTGCTTCTCCAAGGCAACAGGACGTATAGATGAAGTCAGTGATGGAAGGCTGGTTTGCGTGAAGGACCAGGCTGTGTTCACAACTCTGTAGCTTCTTGCAGTCTTGGGAAAAACAGATGGTATACCACTCTATAACACATTCAGATAGAATGTTTCCTATGGTACACTCATTAAAATTGTTAAGAGTCTTTGTGGACATGCAGGATAAACAAATTTACAAACAGGTTTTTCATTATAAATTTGTGGTGGAACCTATTGCTTTTTATTCCTCAGAGATATACAGAGATGATCAACTAGCTTCTGTGTCTATAACAGGAGTTTTATTCACTGCTTCAAAATGGCTGGCATCTCATGCTTATAACAGCTTGCTTCAGTTTTGTTTATTTTTCTAAGTGATCACACCCAGGCTAAACTAATCATACATGGCAAGCAGCCAACAGCCACTGGCACACATAATGAAACACTGAACATTTGAACACTGCAGGAACATGAAAAGCACAAGAAATCAAACAATGGACTGCCTTTAGAGAGATGTTTCAAGTACAGTTCGAGGTACATCTGTCTGAGGGTGAAAGTTAAGGCACTCAAAGCCAGAGATCCCTGGATGATAACAAGGATGGAATAGAAAAGGGTATGTATGAGGGATGTTATGATAATATGATTGAGAACCAGGTGAAATGTACAAATGTTAGTAGGGAATTGTGCAAAGAAATAGGAGAGACAAAAGGACAGTAGGAATAGAGATTGGGAGGTAATGTAAGTGGGGTATACCCAAAAGTCTTCAAATACAAGTAAATAGCAAAGGGAGGAAGTGATGGAGTTGACTGGGTCCCAAAGAGGACTTGCAGGTGAAGGCAGATAGTATGGCTGAATGACTAAGTAGGTACTGTGCACTCTTCTCTTACCAAGGAACAAGATGTTACTGAAGTCTTTGTGAAAGACAAGATAGTTGAGAACCTAAAAATTGATTAAACAGAGGTAAAAGAATGGCTGGCTGTTCTTAAATTTGATAAAGCAGGTTTAAGCTTTCAATGGGAAGTAGGAGCAAAATAACATGGAGGTAATTGTCATAATCTTCCAATCCTCCTTACATACTGGGGTAGTGCTCAAGATATGAAAAGTTAAACTTGTTCAGACTGGAATCTTAACTGCCACAATAATAAAAACTGAAAGAAATGTGGATGCTGTAAATTGGGAACAAAGTTGCTGGAAAAGCTCAGCAGGTCTGACAGCATCTGTGAAGGAAAACACAGTTAACGTTTCAGGTCCAGTGACTCTCTCTCAGGCCCTGCCATAATAACAATATGGATACAAGAGCAAGTCAGAGGCTGGGAATTCTATAGCAAGTTACATACCTTCGATCTTCCCATTACCGGTTCATTATCCACAGTCAGGACAATGATGGAATACTTTCCATCTGCTTTGATAAGTGCAGCTCCAACAATACTCAAGAAGTTCAGCTTCCTCTAAGATAAAGCATTCAACTTGATTACTACTTCATTCACCATTCACTTCCATCACCCACTGATGCATGGTGACAACGGCTTGTAAAATCTACAAGATACACTGCAACAACTAACTAAGGTTCCTTTGACAGCACCTACCATCTAGAAAGATAAGGGCAGTACATGCATAGGAACATCACTAACTGCAAGTGCCCCCCTGAGCAATACACCACACTGATTAGGAACTATAGTGCAGTTCCTCTGCTGTTTCTGGGTCAAAATCCTGAAACTCCCTTCTGACAAATACTAGGTGTGTCCTTGCACTACAAGGGCTGCATCAGTTCAGACACTACAGTTCACCACTACCTTCTCCAAAGCAATTAGGGCTTGACAGTAAATGACCAGGGATGCTTCGATCTCACGAGCAAATAAAAAACAAATCTTTGTACAAAAAAGAATGTAAAGATAAAACCAGCAGCTATAAGCCAGCCAGTTTAACCTCAGTGATGGGATAGCTTTTAGAAGGTTTAATTATGGATTTATTCAAGACATTCAAACTGGGATCAGGAATTGGCTATCCATTCAATCGAGCCTGCTTCATCACTCAGAAGTTCGTGGCTGATATTTGACTTCAACTCTACCTTCTTGCCTGCTCTTCATATTTCTTGATTCCCTAATGGACCGAACACTTGCCTATCTTAGCCTTATTTTTCTTTAATGACTGACCACTCACAACCGTCTGGGATGGAGAATTCCAAACATTTGCAAACAGCTGAGGGAAGAAATATTTCATATCTCAATCCTAAATAACCATCCCCTTTTCTAGATTCTTTAACCAGTGTCCACCCAGTCAAGGCTCTTCAGAATCTTATATGTTTCAATGAGATCATGTCTCATTCTTTTAAGTTTCAGAGACAATATAGGCCCAAGTTGTTGACTTGCCCACTGACTTGTGCTCAGCAAGCAATTCAACGCCTCACCCACAAACCAAGCTACAAATCCTTGCCAAATCTTTGAATGTAGATCCAATTTAGTCAGCCTCTCAACACAGGACATAGCTGTCATCCCAAGGGCAGTGGTAGCATGGATATGAAGTAGGCTGAGTGACAAGAAACAGAGCTGTTTTACAGACTAGACGTGGTTATATATGGGAGTTTGCCAGACCTCAGTATGACTACTGTTTTACTCGATATATGTTTGTGGTTTAAACTTTTGTAACAGGGTATAAATTTAAAACTTACAGATGGCATGGAACTTTAAAGTATTGTGAATTGTCAAGAGTATAATGAAGATTTTAAGAGGACTTTAAGCAGGTTGGAGGAAAGGACAGGCAGGTGGCAAATGGAATTTAAAGCAGAGAAGTATGAACGGATACATTTTATCAGGAAGAATGGGGAGAGGCAATGCAAAATACCGGATACACTTCTAAACAGGATGAAGGAGCAGGGTGATCTTGGATATACATGCCCAAATTGTTGAAAATGGCAGGACTGGTTGACAAAGTGGCTACAAAAATGTGTGGTATATGGACTTCATAAAAAGAGGTATAAAATCACAAAAGTAAGATTGTTATGACAAACAGTTATAAAACTCTGGTTTAGTCTCAACTGGTGTTTTGTGACCAATTCTGGAACGATCTGAAGGTTTTAAAGAAGTTGTAGAAAAAATGTGCAAGAATGATTCCAAGGATTAGTGACTTCAGTTACTTGCATAGATTGGAGGAGTTGGATCTGTTCTTGGAAAACAGTACATTGACAGGTCATTTGATGGAGGTGCTCAAAATAAAGTGGTGTGTAAACAGAGAAAACCGTTTTCATCGGCAAAGAATTGATAAAAAGAGGAAATACACATATGGTAAATGGCATCTGAAACATGGGTCATATAATAAAATGCTCTTTTTTGGTAGTTTCAGTGGTTAGCAACTGGGATGTACAGCCTGAGAATGTGTCAGAGACAGGTTCAATTGTGGCTGTTGGAAAGAAATGGGATAAAAATATCCAGCTTCCTGAAGAACCACCATGAAGGAAGAGATTAACTGATTGGTTATCTTAACCGTCATTTATGCACCATTTGGCTGCCACATTTGGTTACGTAACAGTCGCGATAATGCTTCCGATGTCATTGCTCCTACTTTAATATTTCTTCACAACATGAAAGCCCTTTGTTAACATGAGTGCTTTTTGTTAATTTTTATTTCAACAATTTTCTCCCCTTCTCTCTTTGAAGACATGGACCCCTCACTGGGGTATCGTTTCAAAGGACAAGTTGCTAATGGAAACTTCACCCAAGAAACCATCAGGCACATCTGAACATTGACAGCACCAGCAAGCTTATTTATCTTGGGAGCAACAAAGCCTGCCTAAGTGGGTCCTCACCTAATACCCTGGAGAACATAAAGTTTTACACGGCTGACAAGTTAGCAAGTCAGACCGATGCTCTTTATGTATACCCAGGAGGACAATTGGATGTCCCTTCCAGTATCTCAACCAGGATCAGCTAACTCTGTACAGATCGCAAAGAAACCTGGATCTTCCATACATTGCTTGCATTGCATGCTTCCAGGGAAAGCATCAGGAGAACAGGATAAAGCTTTATCTAAGCGTAGCATCCTAATATTCCCAGAGTGATACTAACAGCTCAATCTGAATATAACCTGGGTTTGATTCCAGCCTTGGGTGACCAGCTGTGTGGAGTTTACATGTTCTCCCCGTGTCTGCATGGTTTTTCCTTGGGTGCTCCAGTTTCCTCCCAAAGTCCAAAGATGTGCAGTTTAGATGGAGTGGCCATGCTAAATTGCCCTGTAATGTTCAGGGATGTGTAGATAGGTGGATTAGCCATGCCAAATGTGGGGTTACAGGGATACATTGGGGAGATGGTAGTGGGATACTCTTCAGAGGATCGGTGCAGGCTTGATGGCTAAATGACTTCTATCTGCACTGTAGGGATACTATGATTCTATGAAAATTCCTTACAGACAATTTGAACGTGATCTGTATTAATGCAGACACCATGAAGAGTGTTGAATGGACATGCCAACTCATTATACTGTTTGAGCTCTGCTCATGATGAAGGTTGCTGTCAATAAACGTTTTACATGTAGGAACCTACATGACCTGCCAACATAACTAATCTTAATGGAATATGTTTCTTGCTTAGATTCCACCATGAGTTTAGGGGGCCTATGAAATCATCTACTGGCTGTCCTTTGATTGGTTGTTCCTCAGCTAGCTGTTCGTTAACTTTGAATGGTTTAATTCCTTCTACTGTTGGAACAAAGCTGAGATGCAGACACGTCTTTTGATTCAAGAGTGAAGTTTCTTGCTTGTGAAATACGTATAGGTTTTCTACTTTTTGGCATTCCCTATATTGGAGAGTTGCCTGTAACATCATTTAATCTTAAGTCTTATGTTGCTTGCACCTTGCAGACACTATTGTCAGCTGTAGATAGTATCTCTAACCAAAACCTTCATTGAATCATACAGCAAGGAAACAGACGCTTCAGTCCAACTAGTCCATCCCTACCATAATCCCAAACTAAACTAGTCCCACCTAACTGCACTTGGCCCCATATTCCTCCAAACACTTCTTATTCATGTAATTTTCCAAATGTCTTTTAAATGTTGTAGTTTTACCCGCATCCACCACTTCCTCTCTGTGTTAAAAAAAACACCCTCCTGTCTTTTCGAAAACTTTCTACTTTCTTGTTAAAAATATGCCCTCTAGTCTTGAAATTCCCTACCTTAGGGAAAAGACACCTGCCATTCATCTTATCTATACCTGTCAGGATTTTATAACCCTCCACATCCTACGCTCCAGTGAAAAAGGCCCCAGCCTCTCCGCAAAACTCAAACCCTGCGTTCCCAGCACCATCCTGCTAAAGCTTTTTTGTACCCTCTCTGGCTTAATAGTATCCTTCCTATAATAGGATGACTAGAACTGGACACAGTACCCAAGAAGAGGCTTCACCATGTCCTGCACAACCTTAACAGGATGTTCCAATTCCATTACTCAAAGGTCTGAGCAATGAAGGCAATCATGCTAAACACCTTCTTAACCACCCAGTCTACATGTGACACAAACTTCAAAGAATTAAGCACCTGAACTCCTGGGTCTCTCTATTCTACAACACTACCAAAGGCTCTACTTTTAAATGTATAAGTTCTGCCCTTGTTTGTTTTGTAAAATTATACAACAAAGTAAAATTATACAATAAGGTATAATAATACAAATTAAACTCCACCTGCCATTCCTCAGCCCATTGACCCAATTGATCAAAATCTCTTTGTAATCTAAGATAACCTTTTTCACTGTCCACTATACCACTAAATTTGGTGTCAACTAACCATGCCTTCTATATTCTCATTTAAATAGTTTATATATTTGGTACCTGCCCTACTTGCTGTACTGATTCTTTTCTTACCTGTGTTGTTTGTGATTTTGTACTTTAAGATTCAATGACCCTGCTTATGTCTTGTCCAACAATTGGTCTTCTTGTCTTAGTATTGATCTGTGTTATTTTTGAACTTCATTTTCACACACAATATGAATTTTTTTTTCTAGAGTTTGGTCTTCTTTGGGCCATAATATATTAATCAGCAATTCCTACAACAATTCTGTCTCTTATTGAAATCATGACTCTTGCACTTATGCACAGTTGTGTAAAGATAATTACTGAAGTCATTGTTTTATTCCCTTGAATGGTGAATTCTTCTATTAGAGTCTGCTTTTTCAAGAACTTTATTTTTCCTAGTTTGAAGTAATTGTTCAAAACCTTCATCACTACTTAACAAAAAGGGAGGACAAACCAGGGAGATGAATACTCAATAAATGAGAGGGTATTAAGAAAAGTAGAAGAAGTGGGAGAACTTGGAGTGCATGTCTGATGTCTTTGAAGTTGGCAGGACTGATAGATAAGATAGTAAAGAAGGCACATGGAATGCCTTCCCTCGTTGTTTGAGCCATTGAATACGAAGACAGAAACATAATGATGGAACCATATTGACAATGGTTAGGCCACAGTTGGAATTCTATGTTCAGTTTTGGTCACCATATTACAGGAAGGACATAATTGCTGTAGCGAGAGCATAGAGGCGATTTTAAATAAATATTGCCAGGGCTTTAGGATTGCAACTCGGAGGAAAGATTGTAGGCTAGGGTTGTTTTCCTTAGAAGACAGCAAGTTAAGAAGTTCAGAAGACTGAATTAAGGTGAAACAAATTATGAAGGAGTTGGACAATGATGCTGCTTGGCCTGCTGTGTTCATCCTGCTCTACACCATGTTATCTCGTGGACCGGGAAAACTTGCTTCCCCAGAGCAGAGTGTTCAATTTTTAGGACCACAAATTTAATGTCATTGATAGATCATTTAGAAGGGACACAAAGAAAAGTTTTCTCTCATGGAGGGTGGTGGGTTTCAGGAATTCATTATCCAACTTGGTGGTTGAGGCAAAAATCCTCACCTCGTTTATAAGGAACCTGGGTCTGTACTTGTAAACTAGGAGGTTATATATGCAAGAAATTGGGACTACAATGAGCAGTTAGTTTATTCTGTCAGTGCAGAAATGGTGGGCTGATTGGTCTCTCTATCTGCTTTTTTTAACAGTTTCTAAAAGTATCTGTTGCTTCTTTTTCACCTTAGCAAATTATGACATCATCAGCACCAATAGTAAATTGAAGCATATTACCTATTCAGCTTCTGATTTATTACTTAATTTGGAAGCTAATCTTTATCTCACAAATTGGTATCTCCGAGTTGTATAATTCTAAGTTCACTTTGGCCAATCTCTGAAATTAAGTCTTCCTGGCAATTTTGTTTCTGATGTTGTGTCTTTCTTGCTTTATAGTCTTTTATTTTATAGTAACAACAGTTCTGTTGCCCTTTGCTGAAGTACTGGAGAGCTGTCTTACATTTACAACTAAAATGGAGGTATGCCATTTTCATGAGTAAACTGGAGAAAATTATACTTCCTTGTGGTTTCACTGTGTGAACCCCATTGTTTGCAAATTTAATAATAATTTTCCATTTTCATCGTGATTTCCTTGAGAGTCATTGCCACTCTTTGCAGTTTAAATATATCATTCCCAAATTTATCCATTATTCTTTTATTCTTTTTCCATGGCTTGAATAAGGTCTTTCAAAACTTTATTTCCCTATTAGACCAGGTGTGTTTCTGCTTTTAATCTGCCTCATACTATCATTTTAATGACAGGCCTGACAACCTTTCATTTCTTTCATGGCCATTTGCTTCCTGTTCTGTAGCCATGTCTCATGGTGCCTACTTGCTGTGGCAGTAACGCATGTTCTAAGCCTTGACTAGCTTTTTAACTCCTTTCTTTTCCCATCTCAATTCCTGTTCTATTTTAAAGTTGCCCCTGGCCCAGCAGTGACTTTAGTTTTACTCACTGATGTCTGTTCGCTCAACACTGAACTTCGACTCTGGACTGCTCCTGTAGCTCACTGCCTCACATTGCAGCCTGTCTCTGTTTAGAGTTACTAATTCTCTGTCTCCAGGGAGTTATGGCTCTCTTGTTGGAGCGTGTCTCTTAGCAAGTGTAAATGTTCTTACCACTCACTGGAGTATTCTGTCTTGTTGAGGATTACCACAAGGGTTTGTGCTGTAGCCTTCTTAATATCCAACTTCTCCCTATTGCTGGTAACTAAAGCTGAATCTGGAGATCTTACAGTGTTGGTCACCATATCTTGTATTCACAGTCAAAGCCAGTATATATTGCTGCCTGATAAGTTGTATGGACATGCCGGTTCACTATGTGCATGAAGTCCTGCCAAAGGTAAAGATTGCTGCTGGCATCCTGTTTACGTATGAGAAGCTACAGGCCCTACTTGGTCTTGCATGGTAGAGGAAAATCACCTCCTGGTCTAAATAAAAGCCACTTGTAGTTAACAGGATATTGCTTATTGCACATTAGCAAGTTACAGGCTGGAATGATATGACAGACATTGTTATAGCAACTTTGAAAAAGACAAGATATAAGGTCTCATTCATCCAATGCCCACAATTCCACATGGCATCATGAAAATGGGTGGGACTTACGGTACTCCTCAGTTTTAGACACTTTTTCAGATCTATATACAACAATGAGCACGCTTGCCTCAGATCTGGGCCAATTCAGCTCCTTCTTTCCTGTGACCAAGTCCATGTGACTGTATCACAGTGGGTGGTGGTTACAACATTCAATCAAGTATTAACCCTTTCAGACCCTTTCAGAATCAGATACAACATACTTCAAATGTTTTTCTGATGAAGGTTCTAGGCCCTAAACGTCAGCTTTTGTGCTCCTACGATGCTGCTTGACCTACTGTGTTCGTCCAGCTCCACACTTTGTTATCCCATAATTCAAATGTTGTTGTATTTACAAATCACATATGGACAAGTTCCCATGTTAATAGAGCAGGCTGCATAATGTCATACAAAATATTATTCCATTCAAATCATTATGAACAACATGAGGAAACAATGGAGTAGTTCTTATCAACATTTCATCCTACTGATCTTGTGTTTCTTTACTGATTATTGTATAATGGATCTCCCATCATGATTAGGACCATAATTTGTTGCCACATTAATCGCTGTTCTACACATTGTAGGAAAAACCAACTCAGTCTGTCAAGGAGTAGGGTCCACAAATGTAATACAACCAGGCTGGCATGGTTCCAAATTGGTAAACTGGTGGAAGAGCAGCGGAGGAAGCTCATATAAATTTTAGGGACAAAAACAAAGTTGCTGGAAAAGCTTAGCAGGTCTGGCAGCATCTGAGGAGAAGAAAACAGAGTTAATGTTTTGGGTCCAGTGACCCTTCCTCAGAAATGATGGTGGCTGGGAAAATGACAGTTTATTTGCAGAAAATAGGGAGGTGGGTGAAGTAGGGAGTAAACGATAGGATAGAGCCCAAAGAGAGAGAAAGACAGTTGGACAAAGGAGTTGCTAACGATCAGGCTGGGAGGGTGAATAGTTGTTAGTGGGGACTGTTAGTGACTAACAACAGGGGGTGTGTAGTGGCAGGCTATGTGGTAACAAGGCCTGGTGTGTTGGGTGGGGGGCTGGGACGTGGGGTAGCTTAGGCCCTAAAATCATTGAACTCAATATTGAGTCCAGAGGGCTGTAGGGTCCCCAAGCGGAAAATGAGCTGTTGTTCCTCCAGCTTGCATTGGGCTTCACTGGAACACTGTAGCAAGCCGGAGACAGAGATATTGGCCGGGGAGCGAGGTGGTACATTGAAGTGACAGGCAACAGGTAGTTCAGGGTCTTTTTTGTGAGCAGAACATAGATGTTCTGCAAAGCGGTTGCCAAGCCGACATTTCATTTCCCCAATGTAGAGGAGACCACATTGTGAGCAGCGAATGCGGTAGACTAGATTCTTGGAAGCGCAGGTGAAGTGTTGCTTCACCTGGAAGGTATGTTTGGGCCCTTGGATGCTGGGGACGGAGGTATGGACCAGGGGGTCCTGGAGGGAATGGTCCCTGCGGAAGGCGGGCAAGGGAGGGGAGGGGACTATGTGTCTGGTGGCAGGGTCTGTTCCCTCAGGGACGCTCAGGTCCATACCTCCTTCACCCCCAACACCTACTCACCGCCCTAAAGCACCTTCCCCTGTAACCGGCGAAGGTGCAACACTTGTCCATTTACTTCTTCCCTCCCCAGTATGGAAGGGCCCAGTGCAGCCAGTGCTAACGATGCTGCTGCAAGCTTCAGCAATGGGTCAAGAACAAGATGAGCGCTAATTAATGTTAGCTCCCATTGCAGATGGACATCCTCCACCTTGAACAAAAGAGGTGCTTTCCAGTTGCAGTAGTCATGGGATCAATGCTAGAAGTCTAGTTATGAGACCCGATTGCTATGTAGCAACATGTTCTATTAGCCCACACAAATGGTCAAAATCAGTGAATGTATCATCAAAGGCCATTTTCTACCAACAACATTATTAGCCTTATCCGCTGCTGAATGCTCCGTTCCCCATTACTCACTGATTAACAAACTTGATCAATTATGGCTCAAACTTAATATTCATAGCTTTAATTCATCCTCACACACTTCATATTGCTGCGAACCTCAACATCTGTGTCTAACAGCTTGCAAACAGTGTCAGCTCTTTAACCATGGTAGGCGCGGTTGAGGTAATTTCCTTTATCTTACCACGATCAGAGGCAAACAGAAATTAACTGACAGAGGACGAGGAAGGCTACACGTCCTTATTGCAATGGAGTCGACTTTAATCATCATCACTGAGACCACCATCACTGAAACCATCAATGGGGTTGGGATCCTCATGCCTTCTTCAAATCAGATGTCAGCCTCATTCTGAAATCTCCTCTGATTTTCCAGCAGGAGGCGTTGTAAGTAAAAATTATTTGTTTCTCCTCCTTGCCTCATCACAATTTTATCATTGTGCACGTCACCTCTTAGATACACAAGAACAGCAACACAGCCAGTGGTAAAAGAGAACAGGTCCAAGAAGATAGTAATGAAGAAGCAATTACACTTGCAGAAGCTCAGATACTGATTGTAGGTGTTTAGACAAAGTGTGAAAAGCAGGTTGAGAATGAGTTGCTTCCGCCCAAAGATGGGGAATGTGAGCAGTGGAGAGGCCTGCGGTTTGGGGGATGAGGCTGCACAGGAATTCTTCTGCTGAAGGCTCCAGTGAACACCATGATGGCTTACAGAAGAAGGTAAGATCAGTACGCACAATTCTGGTGCATGGACAAGCCTGTGAGTAATGTAGACCTTTGCACAGAACTTTGAGCCCAACCTTCCCAACAAAAGTCAGAGATTGATTTTTGTGCTGCCACTCTCCAGATGAACTTGAACCTGGGCCTTGTGATTTAGAGGCATGTATTTTACAAACAACCAGGCCAGTGATGTTACAACAAACATTTTTTCGGGTGGGATTTGAATCCAGGCATCCTGGTTGAGAGGTTGGGACACTACCGCTGCTCCACGAAAGGACTTTTGTTTCAGAGACAAGTGCATGCCCAACTGAGAAAAATGCTGCTTGGAGACAGTGAGGACTGCAGATGCTGGAGGCTGGAGTTGATAAATGTGGAGCCGGAAAAGCACAGGCAGTCAGACAGCATCCAAGAAACAGGAAAGTCGTCAACCTTTCAGACCGAACAAAGGGTTTTGGCCTGAAACATTGACTTCCCTGCTCCTCAGATGCTGTCTGATCTGACGTACTTTTCCAGCTTCACATTTATTGACACTGAGACAAAGCTGCCACTGTTGTTTGTAATCGCAGAGGAATGATGCGATTACAGATAAACTGGACAGAAAGTGAACCTATCAGTTACCTCGTCCCTTCCTTTTACTCCTCAGTTGGTCATGGTGTACCTGGTGAAACAGACTACTCCTTCATGATACTGAGGTTACGTCACTTGCAGCAGACCATAGCAACTCTGGACACATAAATTATAATTCTCTAATTTAGATTGTACCCCTTGTTAAAATACCCATATATGTACAAACAGGCACACAATGAGACAATTGACACATACACTTTTGCAGGGGTCTTCTAGACTGATCCAGGCAGTGAAAACATTCTGTCAGTATTTCTGTGTGTGGTCCATCAGATTTTGTCTGGCTACATACACCTCCTTGTCTGCGTGCTCCCCACATATACTTCAGGTATGCTGAGGAGCCAGAAGCCATCTCTTCAGTAAATCGCCCATGTTGCACAATAATCAC
The DNA here is from genome assembly GCF_030684315.1 of Stegostoma tigrinum. NCBI lineage: Eukaryota > Metazoa > Chordata > Chondrichthyes > Orectolobiformes > Stegostomatidae > Stegostoma > Stegostoma tigrinum. The sequence goes on from NC_081355.1 coordinate 56,725,098, forward strand.
ATCTTACATATCATGGTACTTCAAATAGAACAGTAAGATGGAAATATTGTGACTAGGTTACTAGTCATTTATCTTCAAAAATACATTGTGTACCGTCTGGTATTAGCTACAAGTTGAGTGAATGGGGTCACTTTCGTTGCCTATATGTTATGGCCTGACATGCAGCACTGGCAAAGCAAGTCAACAGTGTCTAGCACCATGGGAAGTCTGCAATCTTAGCCGAGTCAAATGCTTGCTCTGACTGCCACTGGTATTCTGGTACTTTATTTCCTGGTACTTTATTTCCTGGCAAATAAAGTATATAATGTATGCGTTACTTTCTGCGTACAGAACCTCAGTGAACTGCTTACAATAGCGGATGGCAAATTGGGAAATGTTGTAAAAACTGCCAATTCCAGCCTTAAATGTATCAGATATAAATATGAACCTCACAACCACTGACAATGGCATCCTTGCCCGATTATGAGGCTGTAATTCAGGATACAGTTCGGTTTTTATGAGATCCCCCTTATTTTTCTAAACTCCATTGAATATAGTGCAAAACAATTCAATCTCTCTTCGTGCATCCACCTGCCATCACAGGAATCAGTCTGGTAAACATTTGTTCCGCATCCTTATTAGTCCAAAATCCTTCCTTTGATAAAGGAGATCAAAACTGTGCATGATACTTCCACGAATGTTGCTGAATCCGGAGAGTTTCTCCAACATTTCCTGTTTGTCAATTGTCTCATTGTGTGCCTGTTTGTACATATATGGGTATTTTAACAAGGGCTACAATCTAAATTAGAGAATTATAATTTAGCAATCCATGTTTCATTCTTGCCATTGATTAACAGCAGTTTGATTACAGTGGTTATTTTCTTTTGAATAATAAAAACCTTGTATGCATTTTCATTTAACCTGAATTCAACAGTTGGGCAAAGTTGAGCCATTTGGGGTGGTTTTATCAAATCTTAACAGTTGAGACAACAATGTAAATAATGGTTTGATTTTCAGTGCACTAGCCCAATGGGTCAAAGCATGGGTCATGTTGCTGCCTGCATTTTTTCCTTGTTAACTGTTTTATTTTAGCTTTTGTTTGCATACCTTAAGTAATCTCAATGAGAATTTTCCCACAGTGCTACATTATGACAGTCCTACACAGTCTTTCAAGAATTAGAAACGCACAATTGAACAATCTATTTTGTTCAACTAGTCAATCAATGTGTTTGACTAAATGACTTGCAAAGTTTGTTGCATAATAATTAAGTCCCAAGCATTCTCACAAGTATGTGAAAAAATTAATAACGAAATACTTAAATATTTTTCCATACTCTTTATTTTAACATTTTCAGGAGAGTGTGCTGGAGGACATTGATTCCATAGAATGTAGAGTTTAGAGTTCAGCGCGCCTCTGATTCTTGACCTGCCCTTTAGCATATTGGGAAGTACAGAGAGGGGTGCAGGAAAACGTTAGCTGTGAGGGAGATGAATTACTTCTGGCGTGGGTCTAAATTATACTGCTGTATGTGTCTGTTGGTGGCCATGATTAAGACAGAGGTGAATTACTCATAAGGAGCAACAAAAAGACATCTAATAGAAACACTGCTCCACAGATTAGATGAATCTGAGGAGCTTGCTTTAAAATGTGAAAAGCAGAAAGATGTTTAATTTTGAAAAGTAATCGCCCTCCTGTCCCCGACCCATTATATTGATGATCTTCTGCCCATATTCATGGTTGCCGTCTTGATTACTAGCAGGATTTTGTGGGTGGATTCCATTGCTACCGCTATCTTTTGTGTGTCCTAAGAGTTTGGGTTCAAGGCAAACTAGTCAAGGGAGAGGCAAGGTCAATGAGGCTTGGGCCCCATTCAAACTCTATATATGAGTATTGACTACTATTTTGAAAGGTAATCTGGGATATGCCAGACTCTAATCTTACTGTTGTATAATTCAAACACTATTAGCTACATGCTGGACATGCACATGGACAGCAGTGAATTGAGGGGAATGTAGGTTAGGTTATTTTATTTTTGGATTAGGATTATTCCATGGCACAACATTGTGGGCTGAAGGGCCTGTACTGTGCTGTACTTTTCTATCTTCTATGTTCTATGTGATTCTCTTTTCTGACACGTCAAGGGGGCAGGATGAGGTTAGTAGGTAGGAAATGGGGGTGCAGCTTGGGCTGGGAGGAGGGGATAGCTGAGAGGAAGAACAGATTGGGCAGGCGGGGATGAGCTGGGCTGGTTTTGGGATGCTGTAGGGGGAGGGGAGAAAATCCTACCTACTAACCTCATCCCGCCCCCACCTTGACCTGTCCATCCTCCCTGGACTGACCTATCTCCTCCCTACCTCCCCTCCTACACTCACCTTTACTGGCTCCATCCCCGCCTCTCTGACTTGTTTGTCTCCTCTCCGCCTAGCTTATCCTCTATCCATCTTCGATCTGCCTCCCTCTCTCTCCCCATTTATTTGAGAACCCTACCCCACCTCCCCCCCCATTTGTGATGAAGGGTCTAGGCCTGAAATGTCAGCTTCTTGCTCCTAAGATGCTGCTTGGCCTGCTGTGTTCATCCAGCCCCACACCTTGTTATGTAAGACCAATGAGCAGGTTATTGCTGAATTGAATGCAGCTTGATAGCACTGTTGACAACCCTTTCTATCCCTTTACTTCTGCTCAAATGTAGACTAATACAGCCGTACTTGACCAGGTTGGATTTGGGTTGATTTTGCAGCATTACTGTGTTCATGTCCCACCCTGGTCTGACCTGGTCTCTATAATTTCCTCCTGTACTATAACCTTAGCAATTTTTATGCTCCTTCAACTCAAATATCTTATGCATCTCTTACGTACTCATGCTATCCATGCCTTCTGACATACAAGCTCTGACTCCTCAGTCCCTCTCCTGACTATTCTATTTCTTTATGATCCTGCTTAAAATCTGTTTGATTTGTCATCTACCTTAATAGCTTATTATCCCCGCTGGAGGCACAGTAATATTTTTTGTTTGATTTCATGCTTGTGAAGCATGTTAAAATATGTTCCTACATTAACGTTGCCATGTAAATGCATGTTGTCATCCTTCCACAATATTAATGTCCGGATGAAAGAGACACCATGTTTGGATGACTACAGAACAAGGTTTCTTTTGTCCCTAGGAGAAAATACAGCCAGCAAAACTTAGGCTTTCAAAAATCAGATAACTTCAGGATGAGATAGGGCCAACTGACAAAACTGACAGCATGAAGGACATGTTACTCTTCAGATCAGTTATAGATGCAATGTGGCAACTTGGAAATGCGCTTGACAATAAATAATGTCTTTCTTAATGCCTTCCTTCATGGCATAGAGCTATTTGGATGAACTAGTGGAACATTTGATTGATACTCTGAAGTAAGTGCTTGATAATTTATTGCAGGTACATTTGCCAGAAAGAAAATACTGATGACAAACACTAACTGGAACTGCTGGACCCAATAATTTAACTAGCCAATCATTACTGTGGTGATAGCCCATTTGATCCATGAGGAATTGAACAAGCACTGAATCTTTAAACTGATTCACATTTTCAAATCTTTTCTCAAAATAATGCTTATCATATAAAAGCTTAATCACAACAACTAAAACTTTCGGCATAGATGATAAAGGATGCAAGTGACAATTGCTGGAGTTCAACATGCAGATCAGCTTATAATAATAGATGAGAACTTGCCAGCAAACTGGTGGCAAGTTTAACTTGTTCTATGTACTACTGTGTAAATTGTCCAGCAACTTGCGATGGGGAAGTGATAGCCCATGGAATGCAAATTGTGACTAATTGTTGAATAATTTGTGCTCTTCCTCAATTAAGCTTGCAAAAATGGCCACTCGCTGTAAAGACAAGTTGAACTTAGTGCAAAATGTTAAGGCTGGTATTTAACAGCCTAAAGATATTTTTAATTTATGTTCCTGTAGTACTCCTCAAATCAGAAATAAAAACAATTGAAAATGAGAGCTGGTTTCTGTGTTTCTCGCACCAAGAGTGGGGTTGACATCTTTAAAAGTGACTAACTCCCTCAGCCAACTCCAATGGGAAAGCTGGCTGGAACAACACCAATCAGGCATTTAGGTGCTGACCTGAGAATTACTCAGTATGTCAGGTGCCTTGCCAGTGAGTTCCTGAAATGCTAACAGAAATTGCTGGAGAAACTCAGCAGGTCTGGCAGCATCTATGGAGAGAAAGCAGAGTTAACAGTTCAAGTCCAGTAACCTTTCTTCAGCACTGAGTTTGGTGAGTTTCCATCCTGCTTGAAGCTGCTGGCCAATGAGAGGCCAGAAGCCAGTGGGGCGGCTGGAGAACATTGATAAAAGTTCAGGCTTTGCAGCCATCAAGACGTGCAGCAGCAAGAAGGACAGCGTTTCTTGTGTGTGCAATGTGGGGTAAGATATCAGGGGAGAGTGGGGTCAGGGTATGCAGTGGTAACAGCAAGAGATTGGGTTGTACTTACCTTCCCCAGCCTGCATCTATGCCATCAATTGCCACCAGATTGCAGTAAATGTAGTGTTCCCCTACCACCCAATACTTTTTATTATCACAAGTATTTTACAACCCTGCAATCAGATCCTCTCATTTTTCTGATGGGAATATGGTCTCATCCCTCACCAGTTGGTAAAGTACCTATTCAGGACGCAGATTGGTAAAGTCCTATATGTGGTGGTTCATTGATCAGTTAAGGGTCGAGTTGGTGCTTGGTTGGCTATGGATCCTCCTACCAAGAACGTGATTGCAGAGGTGGGAGGAAGAGGGTGTGTAGCGCTCCAGTGTCAACCTGCCCTAAAACTGACTCTTGCCTCACTAGGAAGATGCCATACTGTCAAGTCTCAGGCCTGAGCCTACTAAATTGTTCTTGAGAGTTTTAAAATATGGAAAGTATTTATTTTTCCTTTACTTTTCCATCCTATTTCCCCTTTCCTCTCTAATTTAACCATATTTCCTTCTTTTTATTTATCTTTCTGAGATTTTTGGCTTTTTTTTTCTTAATCCTTAAATTGTTTAGTTAAGGAGATATGTTGTTGATCCCATCATTCACTAAGATTTGAAATGGCCTGTTGTCCAGTGCTACATTTCTAGCAATTTATAGCAGGAAAGATCATCAAGATGAAGGGTCGATGTCTAACAACAGCCTATTATGAGGCGTTCAACAGAATCAATGCCCTAATGTAGTTTAAGAACTCAGAGGAGATACCATGTTGCTTTTGTTCATTATCTGCTCTGCTATGCCAAAATAAACCATGAGCGGTATAGGCAGAGTGGATAGCAAGAAGCTTTTTCTCAGAGTGGGGGACTCAATTACTAGGGCTCATGAGTTCAAAGTGAGAGGAGGAAAGTTTAAGGGAGATATGCGTGGAAAGTTCTTTACGCAGAGGGTGGTGGGTGCCTGGAATGCGTTACCAGCGGAGGTGGTAAACGCAGACACGTTAGCATCTTTTAAGATATATCTGGACAGGTACATGGATGGGCAGGGAGCAAATGGACACAGACCTTTAGAAAATAGATGACAGATTAGACAGAGGATCTTGATCAGCGCAGGCTTGGAGGGCCGAAGGGCCTGTTCCTGTGCTGTGATTTTCTTTGTTCTTTGTTCTTTAAAGCATTCCAATAAATGATCTGGTGGCTTTTTTGACATAAATGCACTGTGATAATTAATGTTATGTACAAGAACTCTTAAACTGGCAAACATAAATCTTAATAAGGATGATTTTTCTTTAAACCATTGAAGATGGTGAATTTTGGAAGTTGAAGCATTTCATCCTATATGCTCCTTCATATTAAGTCACTGCAGGAATGTATAACTGTTAAACTTAAGAATTATTAGATCTAAAAGCTTTAAATTATTTTTGTGCACTCAGTGAATCAGGTATTGTCTCCTGGCTCCTTAAGACAAGTTTGACAACTCCAACCAGAATGTTACGAATGAATTTGCCCAGGTGTCCCACAATACCAAAGCAGCCAAATTAATATGAACTCTAGCCGGCATCAATGCAAAATTATTCGGAACAAAGTTGCAATAACTTTCAATGCTTAACATACTCTGTCTTGTCCTACTTGGCCCCTTAAGGATACAACACTTCCTGAGTCTATTGTAGATTTACACAAATGCTCTCTCGCTGGTTCTGCGAAACTGCTTTCTTCCTCTCTCTCTCTCTCCAGATGGTCAGTGGCTCTCTGCCTCCTTAGAAGGTCTAAGAGGGTCCAAGGTCTTCCAAGGGAGTGGTCTGCAGGTGAACCCTGATTTGATGCCTTTTAGATGGTTTTCTGGAAAATTCTATCGTTCTGGCCGATCAGGAAGATAAACTTAATAATTTGAAACTGAGTCAATCATTTGGAAGATATACTACTGTTAGTTTGTTTGCATAGCAGGACCCGGTGCCTTCCTGTCTGGGCTTTCCGTTGTTTAGTGGATTAGTTGTCTTGGGTATGTCTGTCCAGAATAACTGTTGTCTTTTACATTATGTTAATTTCGTTAGTACCTGGCTGCTGTGTTTGCACGGTATCTGGTGTGTGGGTTTTGTGATTTCGGTGTTTACTTGGCCAATGTACCCAGAGTTCCTTGCTGCTTGGCCAATTCCTGTGTTTTAGCAGCCAGGAGGCTGCCACACAGGTAAAAGTAAAATATATAGGAGAACAACACAACAATAAAAGCTGCAGGCATCTCTCACACTTGGAAAGTGGCTTAAAAACAATCGCATTATCACATCCCATAGGAAATTTGAAATTAGGTAAACTGGACACTATGAGCAGTAATGGAATTGTACAGCATGCATGTAGAAAAGTTGACGGCAACAGTGGAGAAACTTGATTCCATCCAGGATAAAACAGCAACTTTGTTGACACTACATCCACAAGCATCCACTTCATTCACTGCCAAGCATCAGTGTTATCTAACTGCACTGCAGAAATTAATCAAGTCTCCTCAGACATCACCTTCCAAACCCATGATTACTAACTACTTAGAAGGACAAGGATAGCAGATCCATGGGAATACCATCATGTGCTCATTCTCCAAGCCACTCACCAACCTGACCTGGAAACTTATTGATGTCCATTCAGAGTCACTGGGTCAAAATCCTGGATATCCTTCCCTAGTGGAAGTGGGGCATCTACCTACAGCAAATCAACAGCAGTGGTTCAAGGAGGCAGCTAAGCACCACCTCCTCAAGGGCAAATAGATATATACGAAGCAACCAGTGAAGCGCACGTTCCCCTGACTAAATAAAAAAAGTTAGTATATTGATTGCATGACTTTGCAAATGATTTCACAATTTATGATTTTATTGTCACATATATTCTACAGTGAGAAAAACAGTCAAATACAGTGTGAAGCTTTTCCACTGTTGCCACGATTCAGTGCCATTTTGAATAGTTTTAGGAATAAAAAAGAAAGGTGTAGCTTAAAGAAAGTCCATCAGTCCCGAGCCAGCTTATCGTCAACAAAGCCTGCACCAACGTCCCCCCTTCTACTGCCGCACTGCTGTCCACACCAGACCCAACCGACACTGAAGTCTTCACTCTTCAGGCACCATCTATCACTACTGGGCCAATTCTCCTCTGCCAACACCTTGCCTGCACTGGGACCACCAACATCAGAGTTGCATCTTTCACCACTGGGTCCACCTCAATGATGTTGCTGTGATGCCATTCTGTCACTGTTCCACTGCTGCCAGCACCAGATCCAACCAATAATGAGGTCGCCAATCCTCAGGCACCATGTTCCGCTGCCCAGCCTATCTTGCCTACATTGCCTCCGCCGATGTTGCAGCTGCCAATTCCAATGCCAGGTCTCGTGTTCACCTGAGAAAACAGGGGCTCACTCACCACTACCAAGAGGTCTGCGCTGGGCTCACTTGCTGCCACCATGAAGTCCACACAGGGCTCACGCAAGTCCAAACTGGGCTCACTTGAACCTGCTTTGGGCCTACTTTAGTCTGCGCAAGGATTCCTCACTGCTGACCATGAGAAGTAAAAGGAAGTAAGTATGTAAGATAAGTAAAGAAAAAATAAACAAGAAAAGAGAAGTAGAAATAATGCAGAGGATATGAGTTTGAATCCCACAACAGAAATTTGAATTCCAGTGAACTAAGTATTACAAATGAGGCTGGAGGGGTTACACAGTTTACTTTCATGTCCAACTCCTCCACTGGTCAGAACCAATTTTCAATTTAACCAGGTTAGTGGTATTATCTTAGTGGTTTTAGACTATATGGTTTAGTATTAGAAACAGATTTATTTAAACAACAAAGAATGTTGACTACATTACAAATAAAACTAACTCAAATCAACCAAAGGTTATTGACAAAAAGGGTTTAGCCTGCACTAAGAAATATATGTCTTATTTTCTAGTATCCTAAAATTAACTTGAGGCAATTATAAGCAGCTCGCAAGCTATAGTGAAACACCCCATGGAGCACATCAAATAGCAAATATAATTTATTCAGATTCATGGATTTCCCTCTCCACTCCCTCAGATCTTAGTGATTCCATGGTTCACCAAATATCACAAAAACTTCACAAGGGATTTTAATTGTTTAACAACCTGGCATTGGAAGACCCTGAAGATTTGTTCTGTCATGGTCTGTCTCAGCAGTTGCTCACATTCCTGTTTTTCACGTTCCTTTCCAAGGTCTACACCCACTTTGGATTCTGGAAACTGCATCCCAGTATTTACTCACAACTATAAATCTAATTTTTCAGAAACAGCAAGCATCATCAAGCAGTGTTAGCTCTGGATTTTTTTCTGCACTCAAATCTTGCACAGTTGCTCAAAGCTGCATGTGGGTTTACTTCACTTTCGCTCACAATTGCATTGAACTATTAAAGACACACTGCATCTTCCGAGCCCCCTCAGGTCCTCAGACTTTTCCAGAGAACAAGCTCCAAAATCTAACTACTCTGAGAATCTCTTCCCTGTCTTTTGACACACAATTTTCCAACTGCTCTTGATTTTTCTGAGCCCCATCTCTACTATCTCTCTCATCTCTACTACTTACGAACTCCTCAACTTCCTCCTGAGGTCTGACTACACAAAGCCAGTCACACGATATCTGCTGCTCAGCAATTTGGATTAACAGTTCTTTTCTGCATGAATCCTGCCTTCTGCCTCTATATGTCTCTGACCTTAATGAAGTGTGAGTCCAACGGTTGGAATTGTTTGGTGTGACCTGTTGAAAACTTTGCAACAAGCTCCACACTTGTTCATTGACAAAATTAATTGTAGCTAAAACTATTTTGGGAACAATCAAATGTAGCAACCTTTTGCAGCTGTCTGCTCCCAGAATGTTACAATGTTCACCAAGTGGAGGCTCCTCTCAGTATAAATTGCATACAAACAAAAGAAACATTTCATCACAGTAAAATGCATTAAGTAAAAACTGCCCTCATGAAATGAAGACAAATTTGTGAGGGAGCAAGAACAGCATTGATGAAAAGACTGGCCGCTTACAGCCATAAACGCAGATACTGGCACTGCATGTACTGTAAAGGCAGGTATAGAATTGGGATTTGAATGTAGTGAGTCATGTGAATGGAAACAGGTGGTCCTTAGCCAGGCCAGGGGTAAAGGTTGGTTCAGCTCTGAGCTCAATAGTAGGTGAGATCACATACAAGTTCTGTTGCAGGTGACAGATAAGAGCATTGAATGGCTGGTTTTCAGGAGATCACTGGTGGCATACACACTAAAATTCGCCCGCCAGACAATCACCTATCACTCTCATGAAATATGGAAGGAACCAGCTCTATGTTGGCAGAAGGCTTCTTGTAGAGATGGCTGCCTGTGCAACCTCTGTTCTCTCTACCGTCTGAGGCACTGACACTGACATCCCAAAAATATTGACGCCTTTAGGTGGAAAGGTCATCTCGTCCAGAGGGCTCCACCCTTTGAGAATGGAGCAACACTCCTGCCAAAACAGGATATAACGTTGATGTCTCCAAAACTAGTTCAGAGTACTCTGCAACAGTCCAGATAGAAAGAGCATCAAGAGGAAACTCAGAGAGAAAAAGATAACTCTAATATTTTGCTGTAGCAGGGAGAAACATATAGCAGCTTTCAAACCCCAACAGTTACAGAAAGTTAAACTAAAATCCTGATTCTGTTCGAACTTGACCCTAGCCCTTCATGCTGCTACTGTTGTTTCAACTTTTTTAAAAAAAACCAAGGCTTCACAAGCTGTTTACTTTATTGGCTTGAAACAGACCACTTGGTACCTCTGTTTCAACCTCTCTGTAAAAAACCAGGACAAAATACACCTCTTAAAGCCAAAAGATCATCACGTACCACATGGATTTTTCATGCTTGGGGGTAAGGAAGCAGATGTACTATTTATGGATATCTGTATCTACTGCTACTATGAAAGCTAATGCATATTTCTCCCTAGGCAGTCCATCAGAATACAGAATGACCTTATTCTACTCTGGTTCAATTGGTTCAGAGATGACTGATCAAATCCAATGCGGTATCTGTAGTTCCTGCCTTATCTGGGCCAGGTGCTGTTTGAACAGTTCCACAGGCAAGGCATTCAGAGGCTTATGAGCCTTCTCTGAAGCTCCGCTTCAACTCTGCATGTTTCCAACATTGTCTGTTGGTGTTCTTGGCATATTTCTGGACAAACATTCCACATTTAGGCCCATCACAAGCCAACACCTGCTAGTACTCCGTGAGGATGTGTGCTCATCCAGGGGAACTTTGATGACTTCCTTAAAGCTTTCCACTTTCCATTTGGAAGTGTCCTACTATGACCAAGTTCTGTACATAATAGTTGTATTGTGAGTCTGTTTCCAAGCATACAAATGATATGTCCTGCCCTGTAGAACTGGTTTTGAGAGATTTGATGCTGGGCATGTTAACTTGAGCAAGGACACTGCTGTTAGATTGCTTTTCTGGCCAGCAGATTTGGAAGATTTTGTGAAAGCATTGCTGGTGGTAGTTTTCCAGTACTCTGAGGTGTTCCGAAATATTTAGTAGCACGGGGATCACTGTTGCTTGGTGAAATTTGATCTCAGTCTTGGTTTGAAATCCTAGCCTTCAAACACTCTTTGCTTCAGTTGGCTGAAGGCTGAATGAGTACCTTTAAGGCAATAATGAGTTTTTTGACATCTTTATCCACCTTTGTTGAAAAGACATACCCAATTTATGGAATAACAAGGTGTAGAGGTGGATGAACACAGCAGGTCAGGCAGCATCAGAGGAGTAGGAAGGCTGACGTTTTGGGTCTGGATCCCTACGCCCCAATTTATGGAAAATGGTCCTCAAGTTCTAGGAACTTACCTACTACATTAAAGTATTTCATTCAAAGATGAAACTCTTCACTCCAAAGGAGGTTGATGCTTAACAACATAAAAAGATACTGACAGTTTTTGATTGACAGATTATAGAATTCCATGACATAGAATTGCATGCTATTCATTTTGTCATATGCAGAGTATTACAGTTATCATCAAATTATGAAAACTGCTTGCTGTTTTGCCTACTTTCCCTTTTGGATATTTATCAAGGTTATCTACAATGTAATGGAGTATTAAGACAAATATAACATTAAACTTATACATAGAGAATTTCATTTCATTGATATCTTGGCAAATGATGAATAAGTCTAAAATTCAGAATGGTTGATCAAATGCCTCTTTTTCAATATGGATAAGCATCTAATCATAATTTTGCAAAAACTACAAAAGACAAAATATTTAACATACGATAGAAGTTAGTTTAGTTGAAGGCTGCTTGATCAGCCGTTTTCTTTGTACAAAAATCTTTGAGGTGGCTTAAATGAGGCTTCCAAAGTTGTGGTATGATTTGACATGTTCTTAGCTTTGTTGACGGGTTCAAACAGCAAAAATATGACAGAAGTTAGAAATGGGAATGAAATACTAAAAGTGAAATGCTCTTACCAAAAGACAGTTGATTTGCGGAGGAGGCAACTGAAGAGGAAAATGTGAAACCTGATGTGGAGTTTCAGTTGCCGTTTGTCCAGATTAGGATCTCAGGCATGGAGACCAGTGAGGTTTTCATTATTCCGCTGGGGCCCAATGATCCTCATGTTTGATTTCCTAAGCTACCTGCAGCAAGTGAAGTTCTATTTTAAGAGGGAATTTGACCAAATTGTTTCATATAGTGGGCTCAATAGTTCATTTGATCCTCTTTTTTGAAGAGAATAGGTATTACTACTGTCAGAAAATGACTAAGTCGAGTTTATCGACTGGAAGGCTTGCTAGACTCTTCTTGAATAATAACTTTATTCTTGAAAATGCCCTAAAATCCTTTGAAAATTCACCACAAATGTATTAGAATCCCAGTGACTGTGTGCTTTAGTGTGTGATTGAATGAGTTATATAATTGAGTGGAGGAGTAAGAGCTGATTAAAGTCCTCAGATATTAACTTGGGGCTTAATCAACTCTGTATGCCCTACTGCAATGTACAGCCAACCATGCATTACAGTATTAGCAAAGTTGTAAGAATAATCATAAATGGTGAGCCTAAATTCAGTGTACATGAGGGCGACAAAAAATATTTTCAACAGCAGTGAAAGGTTTAAAGACATGACAGCAGTATAGCTTTTGTGATTTCCATTTACTCATGTCGTAAACATAAAAGGTATACTTTTATATTGTGAGATTGTGTTTTTTTTTACAGTGTCCTGCCCATTACATTTCATATCTGTAAAATAAACATAAACTGCCACACAGCACACAATAAAATATGATTTAACGTCAAGGGATAATTCTAAGAAATGCAGACTGTTATAGCCATTAGTAATAACCGTGTAGACCAAAGGCTGTACTGTAACTGACTGGTTTTGAAGCAGAATGCTACCAAAATTAAATCTGAGCTAACCAAATAGTTTCTTAATTTTGACTGACCAAATCAATGGATTTCCATGAATATTTTGACACTGCTTAAATGGGTTTGCATCCTCACCATTGAGATCTGATGATTTTCCCTGTCAGACTGCAAATGTGGAAATATCACCTCTCGCTGAACAAAGTCCAATATCTCATTAGAAATGAAAATAGAATAGAAGGAAAGCGCAAATGCTGTCAGCAGAAGTGAGGAAAGAAATTAAATCTCCAGAGGCCAGTATATCTTATACAGAAGATTATCCACTGCCAGGCTGCATAAATCATGCCAAGGCTTTGGGACTGCAATGGGCTAGAAAATAAGAAACCATAAAAATGTCATATTGAAATACAGTTGCAGAGAATTCTTTTATGATGAACTTAAATTTGCCTGACATACCCACAAATTCAGAGGCTTGCTAAGATTGTTTATGCCCTGCATTTCACTGTCACTCATGCAGTTCCAGTTACTTGCAAATTAGCCTAAGCGGATCGTATTATCAAAGAAATGAATTTTTAACCTGGATTGCACGGTCCCACTTCCTTTGTTTCTTATTTCAATGTTGCCAATGCTGCTTCACATGAAATTTATGCTGGCATATGGGCATTTGCTATATGATAACCCTTTGACCATATGAGGAGTAAGGTTGTATAATACAACAACTGACACTCAAACCATGGTATTTATCCATAACTCCTTTATTAAATAGACAGGGTAGTTCAATTGTTGGACTGAGTTCTACCTTCTCAGAGATCAGATTGATTTGGATTTTATTTCATTAATTAAACTTTGTTGCAATATCTTATTAAAACTACACATTACTCGTATTTCTCAATGAGCTAATTTGTACCATCAATGATCAGATTAGCTTTTACACTTTTAATAGCCTTGCAAACTTGTACTGACTTTGATCCTGTGTATTTCATACTCTAAAATACCATACTAAGCAATCTTTGTAAAAATAAATTAAAAAGGAAAATTGTAATTTCTTTCAGAGTTTTTATTGCATGTGTAGAGGACCAAAGAATTTCTAAATGCTGTCAAAAGAGATCTTTAAGTCATCTCAAGATATGTCTGTTTAGAGCCATTAGATCATGTAGTGTAAGGGTGAAGTGCCAGGTTACGCACAAATTATGTTAATGGCAGAATAGCATATGATGTGCTGCCATACAGATTTTATAAATAACACATTGTCTCATATCTGTGAACACTGCATTGGAATGTATGTTTAGCATTGAATAGAATACACAAAGAACAAAGTACAACTGATATGCGAAAACTTCTGAGTGACTTAATATGCTTTCCTTAACAAAAATGGATACACTTAAAATAAGAATGATGATGAGGTCCCAAGAGTCACTGAAGCAAGATTGAGATAAGTAAGAGAGTGGAGAAGGAGGGGAGTCCAAGGTGGGTAACAGACTCAAATTCTGCCATTGGTGCAAGGTCCAGTTAATGATAACAGCTCTGCTTTATTGTAAAATGTATGACTGACTGATGTGGTCGTGCGATCAACACACTGTTAACTCACCCATTTGGCATACTTTTCACCAGAAACTATGTACAAGTCTTATACTTAAAATGTGAATGCAACTATTAAAGGGAACTTACTGACTTTCAAAATTTTGTCAACTTCTCCTGGAGAATTTCCTGGAATGTTCAGATGGCTGGAAGAACATGAAAACTTGCTCCTGATTCCTGGTGGTGTTACTGGTCAAGATCAGAGCCAGGAGAGATGTGTTTCTCCCACAACATGAGACATGATTGCTAGCATTGTTGTGAAGAAATCATTGCAATCCAAGCCATCACAGCAATGACTGGGATACTGTGTACAGCTTTTCCTATCTTCGTTTATGCTTGGTAGCACTCTCTCTCCTTCCTTATTTATTATTTAAAACAGCCACTGTCCTTATATCAACAATTTCTGCTCACGTTATTCCTTCAACATGATGAAAGTTCCAAGAAACAGAAGCATCATGAAACAACATGATACTGAGCCATATATGGAAATATTAGGTCAGATGACCAAAGTCTTGATCAATGAGGTAATTTTAAAGAAACATTTTAAAGAAGGAAAGTAAGGCAGTGAGGTGGAGAGATGTGGGGATGACATTTCAGAGCTCACAAGCTGAGCAGCAAAGGCAGGGTTATCAATGTTGGAGCAATTGTTACTGAGAACACACATAAGGCCAGAATTTGAGGTACAAATATCTCGGAGGGTTGTAGAGCTGGAAGAGATTGTAATGATCAAAAGGCGAAAATCCAGAGAGGGGATTTGAAAACAAGTAAGAAAACTTTACAATCAAGATGTTACTGAATGAAGAGCTAATGTAAGTCAGTGAGCAGAGGGTTGATAGCAGAACAGAATCGGCTGTGAGCTGCAATACAAGAGGCAGACTTTTTAATTATCCCAAGTTTATGGAAGGCAAAATCAGGCACATCAGGCAGGTTTGCATTGGAGTAGTCGAGTATACAGGTGATGAAGCATGGACGAGGGTTCCAACAGCCGATGAGCTGAGAAAGGGACAACACATTGCTCACTGGCTATATCTAATTTTGACTCAGAAAACCCAGTCATTTGCAGAATTCGCTGCTTCCACTCACAGTAAGTCCTTTTGGCCATGGAAGGAGTACAACATAGGTTTATAAGAATGATTCGTGGGCATCAGAGATTATGAGGAGAAATTATATATATTAGGCATGTTCTGTATAGAATTTAGAAGGGGTTGATCTGATCAAAGCCTTCGAGATAAAAACAGGAAAAGATAGAGTAGATAAAGATAAGATATTTTTACCGGTTGGAGAAATTTTAGGAATATCTACAGACAAAGGTTGGAGAATGTTTAGAAGTCTCTTCATTAAATGGCAGAGGCAGGGTCAGTTGTTAATTTTAAATTTGAGATAGGTACGTTTTTGTTAAGCAAAGTTATTAAAGAATAAGGACCAAAGGCAGGTATATGAAGTGAGGCACAGATCAGCTAAGATCTTATTGAATAGTACAACAAGCATAAGGAGCTGAATGGCCTACTCCTGTTTCTGTCTTTCTATGTTTTCATTTGAAGTTGATGATGCTTTCCTCAGTTCACAGTCAAAACTTCTGAGAGAAAAGGTTCCGATTCTTGTGTTGTCTTCCTTGTACTTCATCCTCATGACTTGTAGAAGTCATAAAATGCATGCAATTCCTTTGCCAGTGGCAAGAGATAATGGCCCAGTGGATATGATCCTGGGCGAGTAAGCTTAATTTTTACCAAAAATCTAAGCCAATATTCAAGGGACATGAGTTCAAATCTCTCAATGATAGTTGGTTGGATTTAAAAATCAACGAATGAAATTTGGAATTTGGAAACTGCACTCAAGAATGGTGACCATGGAATGATCATCAATTGTCATAAAAATCCATTTTATTTCCTAATCGCCTGGGGTTTGAGCAGTGAGATGCCATACCCACAGCAGTGTGGCTGACTTTTAACTGTCCTCTGAAATGGCCTAGTTAATCATTCAGTTCAATTAGCAGTTGGCAATAGATGCTAGCTTTGCCAGTAATGCCCACACGTCATAAAAGAATAAAATAATGTATCTCTCCTTCACCTTTTGCAAGAAATGGTGGCAAAAATTGAGTGATAGAGATAAGACCAATAAAAGAACACCCATCATCATGATCTTCACTCTGATGAGGCAGGAGATAATGGAAAATAATTGGCATTTAGGAAGGTCATAATTTTGCACAGGCTCCCATTTTCCTTGAGGCATGAACTCCAAACAATTGACTACCAGACAGTGTGCAAGAACCAGTTTACGAGAGAATGATATGTTTTCTCACTTCTACTATGAATTATTTCCACAAGCAGGCCAGGCAATAATGGGTGGACTTATTCATAAAATTACTACAATGCTATTCAGGAGGCCAGTTGGAGCTTTGAAGACAGAGATTGGTACATTTTTGTTAGGCAAGGGTATTATGAGATATAATATAAAGAAATTGGTCGAGGATCAGATCAATCGCCATTAAATTGAATAGCCAAGCTCTTTGGCCTCTGTCTTCACATATCTGTGCACTACTCCTCCATTCCCCACCCCATCTTCAGTCTAAATACTACTTTTCCCTGAGCTGCTAATCGTTCTAATGAAGAGCCACTGGACTCGAAACGTTATTTCTGCTTCTCCCCACAGATGCCGCCAGATATGCTGAATTTTGTGTCAGATCTCCAGCATTGCAGTTCTTTCCTTTATTCTCTGGAAAAGCTCAGCAGGTCTGGCAGCATCTGTGAAGGAGAAAGCAGAGTTAACGTTTCGGGTCCGGTGACCCTTCCTCAGAACAGGTCTGAGGAATATTCAGTTCTGAGGAAGGGTCACTGGATCCGAAAGGTTAACTCTGTTTTCTCCTCCACAGATGCTGCCAGACCTGAGGAAACATATGTGGCTTGTTTAGCAGTTATTTCTCAATATGCCAAATACCTTGAGCACCATGTCTGAATGTTTGAAGGCGTACAAGCCCAACTTGCATGAAGTTCTCTGTCAAGGCATATCCAAGCTGCAACCCACCTTCTAAGACACTGTAGGAGTCTGTGTCATCTATTTTTGCTGCTCTAACAGTTGCACATGTTTAGAGAGACCAATGCATCAAATGCATAGACTGATGCTTTTGGTCAATGTTTTGATAGTGCCAGCCATGTCTTCTTGTTGCTCCTCAGGTCAACCGATACATTGATCTGCAGACCTATAGGGTGGACAGTGTTGTTGTAGAATTAGTCGATGTTGACATCTCTCAGGACATTCTGTACATGAGGCTGTCTGGCAGTACCGCTTTGAGACAGCCACAGAGATGGGTAGGAGTCACAGGATGCAGACCCACCTCCAGCGTATAATCTGCAACGTTTGAAAAGTGCACTGCCTCTGATACCTTACCAATGAACCCTATAGTTATTTTCGCATCCAGCAGAGGGGAAGGCTGAAAAATTTCTGCAGATCCCTACTATGCAGCATGCCCTTAAATGTAAGCCTGTTGTGGGGCATGCTGAAAGTGCATGATCCTTTTAAACCAAGTAATTCAGCAGAAGAATTTATCCATCAAATGCACCAGATCCGCCTAAAATGGGGGTTGAATATTGAATTGTTAGGCTGTGACAAGAGTGTCAGATCAACCCATCCTCTGGAGACTCAAGACACTGGTAGAGGGACTTCATAGGAACTGAAAATAGCCCTTAAAGAGGCAGTGGGGATACAATCAGAGTAATTTGGTTGAGATCCTTCACAAAAGCCTTTAGAAAAAGGGACAATATCCTAGAGCATTATCTAGTTCATCTGTTTGCTATTTTCAGTACTCTCTATGGGCCAGCTCTCGAATGGGAGAACCTAGAGGAAGGGAAATCTATTTGGCTCAGAACCCTGACTCCCCACAGCACACCCATATGCTCAGACAGTGTGTGACTATTTCGATGTGAATGATTAATGCTCACACAGAAGTGTGGCTCCTATGTCGATGGTTAGGAGATGGGAAAGGGAAATGCAGGAGACATCATAAAGAAAAGCAACTACACAGATGGCCCCTGAGGCCTGGAGGAATGAGGGGCAGGGCAGAGGAAGGGGTCTGTCTCCAGCAGCTCAGGGATCCATCAATATCACTGCCCACTCTTTCAATTTTGGTTTAAGAGGACACATTATTGACCATTCATGTGGCTGGAGGGTGGACCCAGAACCTGGGTCCCCAGATTCTATATTAACTATGCTAATGGGCGCTCACCTGTCTGGCCCTTAAAGGGGCGGAAGGGTGCAATACCTTCTTATGGGGTTGGAGCCCTTTCAAAGGCACTCCCGGGCAAAGTGTCCTAGCTGGCCACAAACAAAGCAGGAATTATCACCCAGACCTGCCCCTTTGTCTCATAGCCCCAAGCTTCTTGTGACAGACTCCTTCCTCTGTCCTTCCCCTCATTCCTCCAGGCCACAGGGGCCATCTGTGTGTTGCTTTTCTTTATGATGTCTCCTACATTTCCCTTTTCCATCTCCTAACCAACAACAGTAGGAGCCATGCTTCTGTGTGACCATTTATCATTTGCATCGAAATGGCCACACACTGCCTGAGCCTTTCGTGTGCTGTGGGAAGTTAGGGTTCTGAACCAAATGGATTTTCTTTCTTCTAAGTTCTCCTGTAACATTGACAGCATTGACAGGGAAAGTCCAAGAATTTTTATTGATGGCTCCTCTTAGGTGATAGGAGGCCAACAGCACATAGCGTTTGGTATTTGTGTACAGGACAACAGGAGGGTGTGAGAGTGCAGGCATTGTAGTCCTTCAGTCTACATATTACAGCTGGAAAAAGGCAAACAGAGATGGTATCATATAAATCAGCTTAAATTGTTCAGGGGCAACCCATACATTGTTACTCAGTTCATGTACAGATTGATGCCCTTGAGCAGGAGATGCGGGCTTAAGGCAACCTGAGAATCAAACCATGGACAGTCTTCCACACCTAACTGACAGGGCATCCAACCTGCCTGGCTCCTCAGAGTTCTTCCTCCATACCTGAACAGAGAGAATGTGAGAGGGAGAGAGAGAGAGAGAGATTGAGACACTGCTCCCCCGCGATTTTCACTTCAAAAGACTTCTCCACAAAGGAGGAAGAGGAAGAAGGAAAAGAAGGGTGGTACATTGACACCAGATTAGACCACATCATTAGCTAGCTCACTTCTGGTCCTGAAGGGAGCATGAGGCCTGTGATATGATGGCACTGATTTGAATTTTAAAATGAGATGGATGATGGATTTGGGAACCTAAAATTTAAAGGGGTTTCAAACTTTAATATTTTCTCATCATTAAAATGACAAGGGGACTCAAAGACTAAACTGTGATACCCACAGAAACAATGCTTGATTTTGTTTTCAGATCGCTTACCTCAAGGAGAAATACAAGTGATCAGATGGACTGCAGGCAACATATACTTCTACATCTGTAAATTACAAGGTCATATGGGCAGCCCACGTACCCAAGGTCTCTGTGGCTTTATCCAGCTGACACTGCGGTATGTGAGGATGGATTCTATGGGTTCACCCAGCAAAATGATCACTTTCGGTGCAATAACCAACTGACTGTGTACAGGAAACCCAATGCGAGTTCCACCCTTCATTGTGCGAGTGTAAGGTTTGCAGAGGAATGATGGGGATTTCCTACAAATGGCTGCAGAGAGATAGACTGCTTAGCCTGCAGCCCAGCGAAGGGGTTAGAAACAGGGCATTGGCATCCAAGAAAGCCAAATAGGGGAGAGTTCTTAGAATCTGAACTGAAACTGGCAGTGTTGGCTGCCCTCCCCGCCTCGCCACCCCAGCTTGATCTGTCATCACTCCTGGTCCACGGAATGGACTTGCATTGAGACCCACAGGCATGACGCTGTTTAACGACATCTGCCACAAGTTGATACCTGTGACAGTGGAGCCCTTTCCCACACATACCTGACTTAGACAATCCTGGGACTGGGAATGAGGAAGTATGATGGCAAGCCTGGATCAGCCCCGAATATCCACATGGAAAGAGACCTGATCAATGATGTATCGGGGTAGGACGGGATGGGCTATGGATTTTCTACCAAATACAGTTGAGAAGGAGGAGACACTGGTGGGGACCACTCTAGAGTGACTGAACAAATTGATCAGACCATTATATGTCCATGCCTGGTCTATTCAAATGAACATGGACTGTATGGATTCAGGACAAGCATTAATTTAGACTGTGCCCGCAAAGCTCGGAGCCTAATAACCAACATCACTCAAGTTGTCTGCAGGGAAGAGGGTAAATATTGTGGCATAATGTCATTCAAGCAATGATGTGTAATGTTCCCAACACCACCTCAGTATCATTCCTCACATCCCCACATAAATAGGTTGAGTTGCACAGACAGCCATTCATATCAGGGAAATAACTCCTGTTGATGCGGGTGACAATTTAATGGGTACACTTGGGAATTACTCCCAAAAATATGACATGGGAGTAAAACTCCTGCTGAAGAGATTGGATCAGGTCTGATTACAATTAGCCAGCAACCATAAAACCTTTCCTTGAATAGTACAACACGTTAAGAATCAAAGGGTAGGATAGCTGAAATTAGAGTCACTGTCTGGTGGGATGATCCCTGGGAGTGGAACAAAATTAACAATCTACATAGATAGGTATGATGAAGGACCTCCAACATTGATTATTGCAACTGGTGACTTGTATTGCAGATACACTGTGAACTATGTATTCTGCTACTAGTCACAAGAGTCGTGGATTTATTGTAACAATGTAACTTTTTACTTGTGTAACTTCTATATAACCTTATGATGTAACAGTTTTTTGATTTTTTTTAATGTAATGGATTTCAATGCCTCAGGCATGTCCACCTTATGCCACCAGCCAAGTAAACTGTGAACCAAATTCGTAAGAACTGGTTCAAAGGGGAAGAAATGTAGGTAATGGAATGTCCCTTTTATGTAAAATAACAGCCCTTTTGGGACACTGAAAGCAAAATTGGCCAACTGAAAGGCATGTTGGGAAAACTGGCCAGCAGAGCAGCATGCTGGGAATTGGATCAGGCCAGACAGACAGGTGTGCAAACCAGTTACCTCAGCTGATTATATTGAATAGACGTTAATGAGACAGTGGAACTGAGATATTAAGCCAGGAAGGTTGTAGTATTCACCGTCAGATTGAATCAAGACAGACAGATATGTAAGCAATTCACCTTAATAGACTATTGAATGGGCTGTTGATGAGACAATGCGGGAAGGTTTTGGGTGGAACAATAGATCTGAATTTCAGCAGAAATGTTTTTCAGGCAGCCTGGTTCAATCAATACTGGAAATTAAAATATCCAATGCTTTTTGACACACTTCCTGAGATAGAATCATAGAATCCCTACAGTGTGGAGGCAGGCCATTTGAACCCATTGAGTCCACACGGACCCTCTGAAGAGCATCCCACCCAGACTCACCCCTACCCCATCCCTGTAATCCTGCATTTCCTATGGCTAACCCACCTAGCCTGCACATCCCTGGACGCTATGGGCAACTTAGCATGGCCAATCAGCCTAACTTGCACATTATTGGAAACTCAATTTAAATTATGCTAATTACATTGTTACATGAAACTACTGCTAAGCCATTATACTTGGAAATGACCTGGATAATTAATGAAAAGAAGCAAGTCAAACCAGAGGATGGATGGACACGCACGCACGCGCGCGCGCACACACACACACACACACACACAAACACACACACACACACACACACACACACACACACACACACACACACACACACACACACACACACACACAAAGCAAAAACCTTGGGAACAGGAAGGACAACCTCCGCTCCAGTTCAACCAGCTGTGCTCTGGGTAGTGTAAGCTTTTTTACATCTTAAGACCCTAAGACCATATGATATACGAGTGGGAGTAAGGCCATTCGGCCCATCAAGTCCACTCCGTCATTTAAATCATGGCTGATGGGCATTTCAACTCCACTTCCCTGCACTCTCTCCGTAGCCCTTGATTCTTTCTGAGATCAAGAATTTGTTGATCTCTGCCTTGAAGGCATCCAACGTCCCGCCCTCCACTGCACTCCGTGGCAATGAATTCCACAAGCCCACCACTCTCTGGCTGAAGAAATGTCGTCTCATTTCAGTTTTAAATTTACCCCCTCTAATTTTAAGGCTGTGCCCACGGGTCCTAGTCTCCCCGCCTAACGGAAACAACTTCCTAGCGTCCACCCCTTCTAAACTATACATTATCTTGTAAGTTTCTATTAGATCTCCCCTCAACCTTCTAAACTCTAATGAGTACAATCCCAGGATCCTTAGCCATTCATTATACGTTAAACCTACCATTCCAGGGATCATCCGTGTGAATCTCTGCTGGACACGCTCCAGGGCTAGTATGTCCTTCCTGAGGTGTGGGGCCCAAAATTGGACACAGTATTCTAAATGGGGCCTAACTAGAGCTTTATAAAGCCTCAGAAGCACATCGCTACTTTTATATTCCAACCCTCTTGCACTCACAAAGCCGAGTCTAAACTAATGAATGGGCTTAGGTTCCTTGGGATATTAGAGGGAAAGACAGGTCATGTAAAATTGCATATCTACTTAGTTGATGTTCTAGTGACAATAAACCATGTCTTATGGTAAGCCACATCTTGTTATTAGTGTAAAATGAGTTGCACTAAGTAAGCAAGTAGATTAGACCATACAAAAATGAAACATTTGATAAGTGCCACAACAAAAGTCATTGCAGAAAATAAAAGATCATGGCTTAGTGCATAGCATGTTGTCATAGCTAGATTGGTTGACTGACAGGCAGCATAGACTAGCATAAATGAATCTTTTTCTAGTTGGCAACATGTAATGGATGATGTCTTACAGCAATCAGTGTTGGCACCTCAACTGTTTACATTTCAGATTAGTAACTTAGAAGAATGGATAGAAGGTATGGTTGCCAAACTTGGTGATGACACAAAGCTAGGTAGGAAAATAAGTTGTGAAGAGGCGACAAGAAGATCACAAGAATATATCAATAATTTAAGTGAGTGAATAAAGATGTGGCAAATGGAGTATAATGTGGGAAACAAGAAGATGTCAATTTTGGCAGGAAGAATAAAATGGAAGATTCAGTTATATGGCACATGTGGGATCGCATCTGGAGACTTGTGAGCAGTACGGAAGGATGCAAATGCATTTGAGACAGTTTGGGGAAGATTTACTAGACTAATACCTGGAATGAGTGGCTTATCTAATCAGGAAAGATTGGACAGAGTAAGCTTGCATCCACTGGAGCACAGAAGGGTGAAAGGTGACTTGATTGAAACTGATAAGATCTTGAAGTGTCCTTACATGGTGGATATGCAGAGGATGGTCCTCCTAATGGAAAAACCTACAGCTAAAATAAGGGCCATCCATTTAAAGTAGAAATCAGGTGACTTTTATTCTCTCAAAGGTTTGTGAATATTTGTAATTCTCTCCCTGAAATGGTGGTGAAAGCAGGATGCCTCAATATGTTTAGTGTAGAGGTAGATAGATTCTTGTTGAGCAAGAGATTGAAAGCTTATCCTGGGTAGGCGGGTATGTGGCTTTGAGGTTATAATCAGATCAGCCATGACCTTATTGAATGGCTTGATGGCCTACCCCCACTCCTGATGAGTACGTTTATACCATAGTGCCCTTAGCTGCAATGCTTTCTGATGTCCTAGGGAGACGAGCACTTTGTAAAAGTAAATGTCTTTTAAAAATGTCTCTATTTGTTGATCCATAAGTGATTAGTGATGTAAAGCTTCTGATTGTCTTTGGATGAAGAAATGCAGTTCAACAATTGGACAATGGCTGACAAAAACAAATTCACATGTGATAACACATTAGAACATTGATTGTGTGAAATTGCCTGAATTTACCAAAACTGATGCTGTGGTGCTTTCACACATACAAACATACAACATTAATGGGCAAATAAAGATTAGCTGGCCCATAAAGCATGTCCCAGGCTCAATAATGCTGGAGCTTCATGATCAAACACCTCTTCCCTCCATCTTGCCATACAAACCCACAGCCATCTAATCTCCTGAGAGAGAAATGAATTATGGGAGATGGCAAGAAGAGTGCAGTCAATTGCACACTGTGCTCCAGCAAAGTTAGCCTTTGCTGTGGACACTAAGATTCCCTCATTGTGATCATTTGCATCAACTAATTACACAATATAGTGCTTCACACTGGCAAATAATGGATTTGTT
Organism: Stegostoma tigrinum; assembly: GCF_030684315.1. NCBI lineage: Eukaryota > Metazoa > Chordata > Chondrichthyes > Orectolobiformes > Stegostomatidae > Stegostoma > Stegostoma tigrinum. The sequence goes on from NC_081355.1 coordinate 56,749,694, forward strand.
TCCTGTTTGTTGCAGTTATGGACCACAGCAATTAAGATACTAGTAATATTTCTTGAGGCAACTTGGAAGGATATTTCTGTCAAAACTACTTGGGTTTAAAGATAATGGGAACTGCAGATGCTGGAGATTCCAAGATAATAAAATGTGAGGCTGGATGAACACAGCAGGCCAAGCAGCATCTCAGGAGCACAAAAGCTGACGTTTCGGGCCTAGACCCTTCATCAGAGAGGGGGATGGGGGGAGGGAACTGGAATAAATAGGGAGAGAGGGGGAGGCGGACCGAAGATGGAGAGTAAAGAAGATAGGTGGAGAGGGTGTAGGTGGGGAGGTAGGGAGGGGATAGGTCAGTCCAGGGAAGACGGACAGGTCAAGGAGGTGGGATGAGGTTAGTAGGTAGCTGGGGGTGCGGCTTGGGGTGGGAGGAAGGGATGGGTGAGAGGAAGAACCGGTTAGGGAGGCAGAGACAGGTTGGACTGGTTTTGGGATGCAGTGGGTGGGGGGGAAGAGCTGGGCTGGTTGTGTGGTGCAGTGGGGCGAGGGGATGAACTGGGCTGGTTTAGGGATGCAGTAGGGGAAGGGGAGATTTTGAAACTGGTGAAGTCCACATTGATACCATATGGCTGCAGGGTTCCCAGGCGGAATATGAGTTGCTGTTCCTGCAACCTTCGGGTGGCATCATTGTGGCAGTGCAGGAGGCCCATGATGGACATGTCATCAAGAGAATGGGAGGGGGAGTGGAAATGGTTTGCGACTGGGAGGTGCAGTTGTTTGTTGCGAACTGAGCGGAGGTGTTCTGCAAAGCGGTCCCCAAGCCTCCGCTTGGTTTCCCCAATGTAGAGGAAGCCGCACCGGGTACAGTGGATGCAGTATACCACATTGGCAGATGTGCAGGTGAACCTCTGCTTAATGTGGAATGTCATCTTGGGGCCTGGGATGGGGGTGAGGGAGGAGGTGTGGGGACAAGTGTAGCATTTCCTGCGGTTGCAGGGGAAGGTGCCGGGTGTGGTGGGGTTGGAGGGCAGTGTGGAGCGAACAAGGGAGTCACGGAGAGAGTGGTCTCTCCGGAAAGCAGACAGGGGAGGGGATGGAAAAATGTCTTGGGTGGTGGGGTCGGATTGTAAATGGCGGAAGTGTCGGAGGATGATGCGTTGTATCCGGAGGTTGGTAGGGTGGTGTGTGAGAACGAGGGGGATCCTCTTGGGGCGGTTGTGGCGGGGGCGGGGTGTGAGGGATGTGTCGCGGGAAATGAGGGAGACGCGGTCAAGGGCGTTCTCGATCACCGTGGGGGGAAAGTGCGGTCCTTAAAGATTTAAAGGTTTAAAGCTGCTTTGTTTATCTCTGCCAGGGCCTCTTGGTCAGATGTGCTGCAAGTCGTGATGATTTAGATTGCAAGGGTTAGCCCTTCTTTGCACTCCTCCTCAAACATTTTCATCAAACACTAGTAAGAACTTCCTCAAAAACATAAAAGTGGTTGGAGTACCAATATATTGCACTATTAATCAGCAGCATTTGATTCTAATATTGATGATATGACTACATATTGTCCTGTCAACCGTAACAACATTATGAACTGCAAGTGATAAATATGAGGCAGGCCATCACTGCAGGAGAACCAGATACTAGGAATTATTTCTGTTCAGATGGTACATACTTTCTCAATATGACTGAGACAAAGGTGTTTCTGCATATTAACTCAGTGATTATAATTTTGGGATAGTAATCCAGATATTTAAAATAATAATCCAGAGAATATGATTCAGAAAGAAAAATGCCATTGTGAGAATTGGAATTTAATAAGTTAACAAAAGAAAATAGTGTCAGTAAATGGATTATGAAGAGATTGAATAATTGCAAGAACCCTATAAGCCTCTTCAGGGAAGATATTGTCCACCCTTAACCAATCTGGCTTATGTGCAGCTCTTGTCCTTCACTCACATTTGATTTTTTACCCTTCCTTGAAGTGATCTAATGAACCACTATCACAAAGAGAATGAATTGCAGAGGCTCCCAATCCCCATCAAACAAATAGGTTAGGAAATTGATAGTCATTATGCATAAATATTTTTAAAAATCTGTACTGTACTGTAAAAAGGAAACCTAGCTTGAAACTTTTTTCCATGACAGACACCATCTCGATTTTGACTATGGCAGGAAAAAGGATGGGTTATGTTTTGTACATATTCTTATTAATTCTTATTAATATGTGCTTTACAGAGACAGCTGGGCACTTAAATTCTCAGCAGCATCTACTGGAGTGGGATTTTGACAGCCTTGAAGTATGAATCTGTAAATACACAGATTCGACCTGGTAAGAGCAGATTGAAGCTTTGTGGATTTATTTGGATTATCAGTTTACCCCTTTGGAGAGGTGATAATCCTGTGGTTCTGGTCCTAGATCACATCTGAGGGTGGGAAGGTGCTCGTTGTGTGAAGCCAGATGTACTTCAGGAGAAGAATAAGAGTCCTTCCAGGGAGGAAAGATACTTTTTGAAGTTGTTAAACAGTTGTTTAAAAATATGAAAACAATGCATAATTGTATTATCATAAAGCTCATTGGAGCAGTCAACAAAATTGTCAAAATTAATTATCAATGCACCAGACTAAGGGTCCTGTCAAAAGGCTGTAGAAGAACCTCTTAAACAGAACAGTGAAAATAGACAAAAGGAACTTTTAAAGACAGGTGTCAAGAGTTTGTGTCAAAACTGTCAAAAGCATCGGTCAAATGGAGACATCCAGCTTTCAAGACGTTTAAAAGTCCTGCTCCTTAAATCTCATAAAAATGTCTGCGGTTCAAAACATTTTTGAAAAACAATGACAAGCAGTTTCACTTTATTTTTTGACCTGCGAGAGCTGCAATGATTGAATTTGTGGTAAATATTTGATTCACAACCATTCATTATCATGGTAGGATGTTTGCTGTTTCCCAATTAATTGATAGCAATGACTAATGAGATTGTTCAATGTGGTCCTATGCATTTCGGTGCTTGTTATTGTAATGATTTGTGAACTTGAATGAATGCTTATAATTAGGTTTTGGTTCGCTGAGGGCATACAAATACAGTAAATGGTCTTTAAAGCAATACACTTAGAGAATTTTCTTTTGACCAGTCTTTGGGTGAGCCTTGAGATCTGCCAATGGCAGATATTAGGTGAGTTGGCATGATTGGTGGAAGGTAAAATTGTGGTGGCTTGTGACATTGTTGGTATAAAGTTGCACTAAGTTGGTATATAACCAATAAAGGATCATGGATTGTGGACAGATGGGCCTTCTTAAGTTATAAGAAAAGGGGCATAAGGGACCACTTGAATATGTGGGGGAATGAGGGACAAAATTTTGCATGGAAGGGGCGCAGGAAATATGTTAGGAGAGGCAGAAAGTGAGAGGTCTCAGTTATTAAGTTTTGTCCCAGGTCAGGATCCATGAAACCGGACTTCCATCCATCTCACTTCCTGATCTCACTGCTTCCTCAATTCTTCCAGTGTTGTCTGCCCTGATTGTAATCCAAATCTCCACCCTCTTACAGCAGACTGAAAATTTGACATCCTGGCAGCCTTTTCTAAATGCCAGACTTATGGAGCTGGAAATTCTCCTACCTCTACAGAAGAGACACAGGAAAAATCTCTGAGCCTTAATGTGAACAGTAGTAACAGCATGTTTATTACCCTTGTTTATGCAGACCAACAGAATTTATTATCGATCATAAATGACTTTCACATTTATATCCCACCCTGTCTTGTTAAAGCTTCTGCAACTGTTATAAGCAATAATATTTTTGAAGTGTTAAACAACTGCACCTCCCAGTCGTGAACCATTTCAACTCCCCCTCCCATTCCGTAGACAATATGTCCATCCTGGGCCTCCTGCAGTGCCACAACGATGCCACCCGAAGGTTGCAGGAAGCAGCAACTCATATTCCACTTGGGAACCCTGCAGCCCAATGGTATCAATGTGGACTTCAAAATCTCCCCACCCACTACTGCATCCCAAAGCCAGCCCAGCTCGTCCCTGCCTCCCTAACCACTCCTTCCACCTCAAGCCCCACCCCCATCTCCTACCTACTAACCTCATCCTGTCCCCTTGACCTGTCCATCCTCCCTGGACTGACTTATCTCCTCCCTACCTCCCCACCTACACTCTCCTTTACCAGCTCCATCCCCACCCCTTTGATCGGTCTGTCTCCTTTCCAACTATCTTCTCCTCTATCCAACTTCTTTCCGCCTCCCCCCTCTCCCTATTTATTTCAGAACCCCCTTCCCCTCCCCCATTTCTGAAGAAGGGTCTAGGCCTGAAACGTCAGTCTCCCTGCTCCTCTGATGCTGCTTGGCCTGCTATGTTCATCCAGCTCCACACCTTATTATCTAACATTTTTGAAGTGCTGTTTTTATGAAGGCAATACAAGAACAATCTTGTTCCAACAAGACCTCACACACAGCCATGAGGTGAGTAACTGGTGATTCTATTAAAAGGGAAATGTTGGGAGAGGCACTCAGGAATAATGAGGCCAACATCACTGACACCTAAAAAAAGTGTAGCCTGATGTTTGTTAAATATCCTTTACATGGATGGCTCCTGCTTTTTGTCTCGAATTTCACTTTAACCATTGGGACAGAAATGAAGACCTTTTCCATTCTATCCAGAGCTATATGCACCTACATAAGAAAGGATATCCTGGGAAGATTCATGCCATCTTTGAGTGGGAAAGTATGAAAATAATGTTTATTTGATAAAGTTTTCTTAGTGCCCAGAAGGTTTCTGATTGAATTAAATGTGTTTATGTTTGATTTATTTCCCTAAATTTGCTTAAACCTATGGTTTGCTTTAATTGGAGTTTTGCAGTACTTCATATGTGTATAAAGATAAAACATTACATACCATTGGATTGATTATTTGGAAAACTAGCTGCAAAGTTGAGTTCTCTGTGTTTCAGTTTTCACTGCCGTTAATCTTTATCTTGTAATCACACCCAAGTGTTATTCTAGAGATAATGGGAACTGCAAATGCTGGAGAGTCTGAGATAACAAAGTGTGAAGCTGGATAAACACAGTAGGCCAAGCAGCATCTTAGGAGCACAAAAGCTGATGTTTTGGGCCTGGACCCTTCATCAGAAAAGCAAATCTGATGAGGGGTCTAGGCCTGAAATGTCAGCTTTTGTGCTCCTGAGATGCTGCTTGGCCTGCTGCGTTCATCCAGCCCCACACTTTGTTATCAAGTGTTGTTCTACTCATGTTATTTAATAGTGCAGCACTTACAATTGACTGATTTGTTCACACATTGCCTCAAACATGTTGTTTTATCTCTCACAGATCACATGGTTTAGATTGAGAGAAAGAGGGTGACGGGCGATCTGTGGAACCACGGTTGAGTTAGTGGGAAAGAGACTGGGGGAAGGGAAGGACATCCAGCTGGCCTATTCCTGCTTCTCAATTTGACAAGATCATAGAGCCAATGGTAACAACAGGATTGAACATGTGTTCTGCAATTGTGACATGTTTCCATTCAATGGGAGCCAATTTCCTTGAGGAGTTCTCCACTCCAGTGGTATATGCTCAACAGAAATCACAATTACATATTTCCATCAACTACAGTCTTATCATTGAGGTAAGATTTACAATCCTGTTCCCTCGAGCTCCACCTTGAAGTAAGTTGAGATGATTTATTCGCAGGTTACTCTTTGGGTCTCTAGTGTAGATTGAAACAGTAACTGGAACTATTTAACCAACTTTTTTGAGTGGCCTTGAGATGGGTACAGAGGATAAATTTGAATATTGCAGTCAAGCCTACACTCATTCCTTGTTTCTGCCATGCCCAGTTCCTGATTAATGTCAACTCTGCATTTCTCCCCATTTCACTAAGATCTTTAATTATCTGGAAACAAGCATCAAATTATTACACTTACATGAGTGGCCTTTCCTGACAAATTATTCGACACGATCATCAAGAGATGGGTCTCGGCCCAAAACGTCAGCTTTTGTGCTCCTGAGATGCTGCTTGGCCTGCTGTGTTCATCCAGCTTCACACTTGGTTATCTCCAACATGATCATCAACCCTCCTACAAAATAGTTCAATTTGAATTTCCCTACTTTGTCCTAATTTCTTAATCTCACTGCAGGCTGTGAGGTTCCTGTTTCTATGGGCAATGAGCATTTGCAAATATTCAGTTTATGCATGCTGACATTGAAACAAACACTGCCAAAAATAAAGAACAATGTATTACCAGTGGCTCCACTGTTGTCACTCATTTTTCACCCAGCAAAAATATCCCCAAACACTTGAAATGCTGTTTTAGTTGAAACAAAGAGACCTTGAACTGACTTCAGTTGATACTTGTCCCCTCACATAAGAGTCATAGAGTCACACAGCATGAAAACAGACCCTTCAGTTCAAGCCGTCCATGTCGACCATGTTGCTTAAATTGACCTAGTCTCATTTGCCTATATTTGACCCATATCCCTCTAAATCATCTCTATCCAAGGACTTGTCCTGATGTCTTTTAAATGTTGTAGAGGTACTTGCCTCTACCACCGATTCATCTGGCATTTCATTCCACATACACACCAGCCTGTGCATGAAAAGGTTGCCCCTCAGGTTGCTTTTAAATTTTTCTCCTCTAACTTTAAACCTATGTCCTCTCTAGTCTTGGACTCCCCTACCCTGGGGAAAAGACCTTGGCTTTTCACCCTATCCATGTCCTTCATGATTTTATAAATCGCTCTAAAGTTTATGCGCAGCCTCCAACACACCAGGGAAATTTTTATTTCCATTTTTTATCTATTCTTCATTAGGTTGTGGAACCTGAGGGCTGGCCCCATGAGTGTGCACTCCATGTAGAAGCTATTTTCAGGGAACTGGGCCTTGAATGTTTACTTCTACCTCTGCTAAGTACTTGGAAAGCATTAATGGGATTGAACAATACCAGTATGGATTTATGAAAAGGAAATTCTGCATAACAAATTGATTTTAACCATATTTGTAGATTTTCTGTTGCTTTTCATTCAAAAGACTGGAATCCCCTTTTCAAAAATTGATTTAGAAATGTTTACTTTTTGCAAATGAGTGCCCAGATTATACAGATGCAATTGACTACATCGCCTTTATGAGGAAAAATGTTAATCACAGGAAGAGTGATCAGCAGTCCAGAGAGGCCAGATGATTAAAACTGTAAGGGCTAAAATATATCTTCCAACTTTTGAAACATTCCCTGGTAAAAACTATTTATCCAGATTTGCTTTTGAAACTTCAGCGTCACTCTTCAAATAAAAGTCAACACTTACAGACACATGAATTGCTCCTTATGATGAACTATTTGGCTCTAATCAGTAATCATTGTTAGTTAATTAGACACTGCAGCACCATTCATATTAGAAGTTCACATTACGCAGATAGCTTGCAAATGGCAGAGTAATTGCATGTGACCAGATTTGTATCCACTTGGATTGACAGACAACTCTACTTTTACAGGCTTTTTTAATAGAGAATTGGCACCAGTCAACAAATTGCATATTTTGCAATAATTTGCCTGTACCAAGATTGCATCTGTATGAAATTGGTTGCACTGTGAAATTTTAACCATATATATTAAGATAATATATTACCAATGGGCGCCACACCTTTCTGGACATAAAATACTACTATATCATGTATGTATAAATAGACTTTGGAATGAGTTTAGATCTTTTGGCAGGTCATATAACAGGAGAACAGTAAAGGGAACCAGTATAGAGCCCCAAGGAACACCAGCGTCAATCACATTTCTGTTAAGGAATGATCTATTAAAAACAGCTCTTTGAAGTCATCCCCTAAGATAAGATTGAAGCCATTTCACTTTATTATTTGATAACCAACTCACATGCACTTTAGAGCTAAGTATGTTATGACTGGCTGTGTCAAAAGCCATTTAAAATTTAAAAGTATTGTTCCATACTGCCTATACTGCTGTAAATTTGCCTGATAAATTCAAGAAAAGCACAGTTCAATAACATTCTATTGAAAAACATGACTGCTAGTTCCAAACACACACAAATTCCATGCTGACTGTGAATTTACATTATTGGCACAGTGCTGAGCATGTTTGAGTGGCTGCACACTTCAGTAGTAGGCTCAAATTTCATTGCATTATAGAATTGTGATGATATGGAAGGTGGCCATTCAGTCTATCAAGACTGTACCAGCTTGTTAAATGAGCCTTATTGCCTAGTGGCAATACCCTGCTCTCTCCCCATATCCTCGCATGTTGTTTTTATAGAAATAATCATCCTGTGTAGTCTTAAATGTCTCAATTGAAGCTGTCTCCATTGCACCAAATTTGTAAAAGGCTAGCACTACTTTAAGCTACTCCATCCTACTTGAGATCAGCCTAGGCTTCACTTCCTTAAAGGGATATCTATTCTGCTTGGTGCTGATGCTAGAAGTAGCTGGGGAAGACCTTCTGAACAGGAGGGGTACTAAATAGTGTCACAACCATGAGGCAAAATTCTCCAATGTTCTCTGGCACAGCATCAGAGGCCTTGATTAGGAGGTTCAACAGGAAAAGACATGCCCATTATCCCCAGGGGGCCAGGAAACCCTCCAGGTGAATCTCAGAAGATAATGTTGCCAATATCAGCAATTTAACCCAAAGAACCAAGATACATTGTTGATAAAAGTTTAATGGGCTCACACATGTGGTCCTGCTCAGTGAATGTTTCTTCAAATGCTATATCCTTCCAACTTCATTGACAGGATGCATAGATGGGCTGAGAGGTGGCAGATGGAGTTCAACCTGGATAAATGCGAGGTGATGCATTTTGGAAGGTCGAATTTGAAAGCCGAGTACAGGATTAAGGATAGGATTCTTGGCAGCGTGGAGGAACAGAGGGATCTTGGTGTGCAGATACATAGATCCCTTAAAATGGCCACCCAAGTGGACAGGGTTGTTAAGAAAGCATATGGTGTTTTGGCTTTCATTAACAGGGGGATTGAGTTTAAGAGTCGTGAGATCTTGTTGCAGCTCTATAAAACTTTGGTTAGACCGCACTTGGAATACTGCGTCCAGTTCTGGGCGCCCTATTATAGGAAAGATGTGGATGCTTTGGAGAGGGTTCAGAGGAGGTTTACCAGGATGCTGCCTGGACTGGAGGGCTTATCTTATGAAGAGAGGTTGACTGAGCTCGGTCTCTTTTCATTGGAGAAAAGGAGGAGGAGAGGGGACCTAATTGAGGTATACAAGATAATGAGAGGCATAGATAGAGTTGATAGCCAGAGACTATTTCCCAGGGCAGAAATGGCTAGCACGAGGGGTCATAGTTTTAAGCTGGTTGGTGGAAAGTATCGAGGGGATGTCAGAGGCAGGTTCTTTACGCAGAGAGTTGTGAGAGCATGGAATGCGTTGCCAGCAGCAGTTGTGGAAGCAAGGTCATTGGGGTCATTTAAGAGACTGCTGGACATGTATATGGTCACAGAAATTTGAGGGTGCATACATGACGATCAATGGTCGGCACAACATTGTGGGCTGAAGGGCCTGTTCTGTGCTGTACTGTTCTATGTTCTATGTTCTATGTTCTAAACATTAACTGGATTGCATGTCACCATCCCAGTATCACTTAGCTATTAAAAATTTCTAATGATCACGATTTGTGCCTTACACTCATCACTGCAAGCCTTGTCACCTCAACACAGAGCTTGTCCACATTAAAAGCTATTCCACCACAATTGACACATCACCTAAGCATACTGTCATACCTCTTTCTCCCTTGTAGGACAAGGTGATTCAAAAATGAAAGCAGCAACACCTAACAGAAAGGGGAATGGGTGCAATTGCATGTCTCAATCCCAGTGAAGAAAATGGAAATTTGTCTTTTATTGTCGATTATTTCAAGGAGACAGGAATATAAAGGCATCTAAATTTTGCTACAGTTTTACAGGGTATTGGTGAGACCACATCTAGAGTATTGTGTACAGTTTTGGTCTCCTTAATCAAGAAAGGACATAACTGCATGAGAAATAGTTCAGAGAAGGTTCCCTTGATTAATTCCTGCGATGAAGGGATTATTTTATGCGTGATGGTCTAATCTGTAATCATTGGCATTTAGAAATATAAGAAGTATCTTCTGGAAGAATATAAGATCCTGAGGGGACCTGAAGTGTTTCCCTAATGTTAGAGGCTAGAATAGGGGGCACCGGGAATTTTAAACAATCTACCTTAAAAATTAGGAGAGGTATGAGGAGAATTGTTTTTCTGTTAAAAGAAGATGAATTCCTCTGAGCAGAGGAAGCTGGGTTGTTGAATATTGGCAAAGTAGAAGTAGCTAAATTCTTGAACAGTGGGAGTCAAAGGGTATTGGGTTGATAGGCGGGTAGTTTTGTGGCAATGACCTGCTGTGACCTTGTTGAATAATGGAAGAAGTTTGAGGGGTAAAATGACCTGCTCCTGCCTCTAATTCATAAGATTGTGTGAATGTTAGATCCTCCTCATCACTGAGGTGTTTGTGTCTAAGGCTATGGTCAGCAGCTCTGCTGAAACCATTTAATATCAGGTTCTGTCATAACCAATCCTCTTCCTTGCATTCCACTCCATTTTCATCCCACAATAGCATAGCTACAAATTGAGGCGTGATAGATTTAATACAGATGTCAGAGGCAGGTTCTTTACTCAGAGAGTTGTAAGGGCATGGAACGCCCTGCTTGCCAATGTAGTGAACTCAGCCACATTAGGGGCATTTAAACAGTCCTTGGATAAGCATATGGATGATGATGGGATAATGTAGGGGGATGGGCTTAGATTAGCTCACAGGCCAGCGCAACATCGGGGGCCGAAGGGCCTGTTCTGCACTGTATTGTTCTATGTTCTATGTTTTAATCCCTTCTGATTCACAAGCTTCAGATGTTGTAGCATTGCTGAATTTCAGCTGGGAAAATTGGCAGTGGTTCTGCATTAATTACATGTCTGGCAGTTAGGTCATTAACGTCTCAGGCATCTGGAGCACTGCAGGAAGAATGTCAATGATTTTCTCCACTCTGCCAACATAAGTGCCAGCAGATTCTCTCTGATTCCTCACGCTCACTCTGTCTTTGTTACTTCACCCATCTCCCCACAAGGCTCATCCTCTACCACTCACACTATTACCTGCACCAACCTCCTTCACTATCCGTCACTTACCCAAACCCCTGACACCACTAATCCTGCATGCCCTCTGTACTGCCTACTCATTTGCTTGGGCCATCTGCCAACATTCACCAAAGTGTGCCACCTAATCTCTGCTCCTTTAGTACCTGCCTGTGTCTCATTGCAGGAGGAAAACAACCCATGTAAATTGGTGACTGGGAATTAGAGTTGACTTCACTGATTCTTCAGTTGGTTGAGCAATGGGTAGCCTGGTCAGAAATGAGATGACAAGGTGTAAAGCTGGGTGAACACAGCAGGCCAAGCAGCATCAGAGGAGCAGGAAGGCCGATGTTTTGTTCCTAGACCCTTTTTTGAAGAAGGGTCTAGGACTGAGATGTCAGCTTTCCTGCTCCTCTGATACTACTTGGCTTGCTGTGTTCATCCAGCGCTATACCTTGTTATCTCAGATTCTCCAGCATCTGTAGTTCCTACTAGCTCTGGTCACAACTGAGATGTTTCGGTAGTGTCCCTCCTTTCCTGTTCTCTTCCTCCTCCTTGTTGTAGGTATAGTTACAACATTTAAAAGATATTTGGACAGTTACATGAATAGGAACAGTTCAGAAGGATATGGGCCAAACACAGGCAAATGGCACTAGATTAGTTTGGGAAACTTGGTCAGCAGGGACGAGTTGGATCGAAGGGACTGATTCCATTCTGTAATACCCCATGACTCTACAAACCTGGTAGGAAGGACTCTGCCCTAAATGATGATGAAAATGTATGGTATAAAGCAGACCAAAACAGATCTCAACATGAGCTCTGGCAACTATAGTTGGCCTTCTCCAGAGTTGCCCAGGCAACAGTGGCATTGTTTAAGTGTAATAATAATCTGCTGAATCATGCTTTGTGTGGCAGCATGACTTTTAAAATATGCGTTGGTCCATACATATGCAGGCTACATGTTGGTGTCTTCAGTCAGGTCAGGAGCTAGCCATCACAGCCTTGTGACTACAACCTGATTTGTCATATTTGCTCTAATTCTGATTGTAATATTAGCTGCTGCAGAAAGAATAATGTCCACTGCCAGCATCTCAAGCAATGATCTGCACGATGCATTGAGTGCATTCATGTAGCAACTGAACATCGAGGAAACAGACTCCCTTCTGGTTGTGGTGGATCACAGTTTATGCGTTGTGTTTTGAGTACAATCCTTGGAGTCCTTCACTTAATGAAAGCCCACATGCTTGCCCAATAGCTCAAAGGTCAGACAGAATAGAATGTCCTCAGCTCTCTTTATTTGTAAAACCTCAATACAACATTGGATGGCAAACTGAGAGATGTTACAAATATTGCCTGTTATAACCTGAAAGAACCAGATACATAAAAGCTACGGCTATGGTCACCTTTACAGTTGTGGTAATGCCATTCTCACCTTGCTCTGATGTTTCATTTCTGGTTTCAACAGGTAGCTCATTTCAATGAGTATCTCCTTAGTAAAGTGGAAACATCTGACACCCTATCCCTCACTGAAGTTAGCTGACAGAATTGTTTCCTGAACACCTGAGGTGAATGTATCTTTCTGTTCAGATGCCTGTTCCCTCTCCTTCTCCTCCATTTTCAAACAACTTGTATCGTCCTGTTTTGCTCTCGCCCACTGTTGCTGTCAAAGGCTCAAACAAGGGCAATGCTGTTGATGAGGTATACATACATTTCCAGAAGGTGTTTGATACAGTATCACGCAACAGACTTGTGAGGTAAGTTTAGTTCATTGCATAAAAAGGACAGGAGCAAAGTGGATACAAAATTGGCTCGGTAATAGGAAACAGGCTGCAATGGTTGATGGATATTTCTCGTTCTTGAGGAATATTTGTAGTGGAGTTCCCCAGGAATCAGTATTGGGACCCTTGCTTTTTCTGATATATGTTAATTATCTGGATCTTGGTGTGCAAGGGACAATTTCAAAGTTTGCTGATGGCACTAAACTTTGGGGCGGCACGATGGCTCAGTGGTTAGCACTGCAGCCTTATACCGCCAGGGACCTGGCTTTGATTCCGGAGTTTGCACATTCTCCCCGTGTCCGCGTGGGTTTTCTCCGGGTGCTCCGGTTTCCTCCCACAGTCCAAAGATGTGCAGGCTAGGTGGATTGGTCATGCTAAAATTGCCCGTAGTGTTTAGGGGTGTGTGGGTTACAGAGGTATGGGTGTGGGTGGGATGCTCCAAGGGCCGGTGTGGACTTGTTGGGCCGAAGGGTCTGTTTCCACACTGTAGGGAATCTAATCTAACCTAAACTTGGAACAATTGCAAACAGTGAGGAGCACAGTGTGAAACTCCAAAAGCACATTGACAAGTTGATGGAGTGAGCAGAGATCTAGTAGATGATGTTCAATGCATTGAGAGGCAATGTTAAATATGGGGGACAATTCTAAAAGGGATGCAGAAGCAGAGTGATATGGGTTTACATATGCACAGATCATTGAAGGCGGCAGGACGGGTTAAGGGAGCAGTTAGTAAGGCATACAGTTTTCTTGGATTTATTAATAGGGCACAGAATACAAGAACAAGAAGTTAATATTGAGCTTGTTCAAATCACTTGTTAGACCTCTGCAGTAGTATTCTGTACAGTTGTAAGAACCACATTAAAGGAAAGATGTGAATGCATTGGAGAGGAGTGCAGAAGGAATGAGAAAATTCAGTTATGAGTATTGATTGAAAAAGTTGCATTTGTTCTGCCTGGCCAGAAGAAGGCTGAGATTAGATTTGAAAGAGGCATTCAAAATCATGAGCGGGCTGGATCAAGTAGATAGGGAATAGCTGTTTCTGCATGTAAAAGGCAAAAAAGAACAAGAGGGCATGGATTTAAAGTGATGCATAAATGAAGCAAAAATGCTGTGAGAAATTCTTTAATTCGCAGTGAGTAGTTAGGGTAAGGAATACACTGCTTGGAAACATCTTTAAATAGCACTAGGAATCCTTTTTGCTTCTGAACGTATTTTCAGTTATGCGTTTTTAAGAGCTAGTGTTAGCTGGACTGCTGAGGACAAAAGAGGCGTGACTAGCATCATATCTGCATTACATGCATCCTGATGCCACGATCTGCCTACTCAACATAGTTGGTAGTTTCCCTTCTCCCATGCTATTGCCGTTACCAAAGTGGCATCCAGTGTGCCCAGTGTCAGAGATGTACACACACTATTCACAATCTACTTTAGAACTGGAACACTATCTGCAGCTCTGAAGAACCTTGTGCTAAATGTCTGATTTTGCTGCCTGTTAGAACTGGTTACAGGATACCAATGGAGCTTTCTGAATACCCAAAAAATAGATCTGACGGAATAATAGATGTGAGTAAAGACCTGAGATGAGCAACTTGCAAACAGAGATTTTCTAAAAAGTCGTTCTCGAAGACAGCATGTAAAAAATGAGGAATAAAATGAACTTACTCCACTTTAGGGAAGCCGCACATAATGATTAGGCCTGTTGTCGTAGTAGCAACAGCAGTAACTGCTTGACTTGGTCAGGATTTCCAGGCCTTTGGAGTCAGCGCCATTACTATCATAGTGAGGGAAGTATTGCTCAGTGCTGAATTTGAAGCAATGTTTGGGTGAAGGTAAGGGAACTCTTAGTGATTAAACAGTGGTGGTCATTTAATTATATAAATAAAAGGAACACAACAGGATGTGTAAAAACTGTATCTCATTAACCTAACAGTGCTAACTACATACCTGACAAACTTTCAGAGTTTATAAGAGGTATTGTTAGTAAGTTTGCAGATATCACCAAAATTAGAGGTGTGGTGGACAATGAAGAAGGTCATGTCAGAGCACAGCGGGATCTTGATGAGATTGGCCAATGGGCCAAGGAGTGGCAGATGGAATCTATTTAAGATAAAGGTAAGGCGTTGCATTTTGGTAGGGCAGATCAGGGTGGATGTACGGTAGGGCCCAGGGGAGTGTTGCTGGACAAAGGCACTTAAGAATGCAGGCACATCGTTCCTTGAAAGTGGGACAGCAGATAAACAGGGTGGTGTGGAAGGAATCTGGCACATTTGCCTTCCTTAGTCCCAGTGCGTTGAGTGTAGGAGTTGGGACATCATATTGCAGCTGTACACAACATTGGTGAGGCCACTTTTAGAATGTTGTGTTTTGTTCTGGTCTCCCTGCTACAGGAAAGATGCTGGTAAACTTGAGAGGGCTCAGAAAAAAAATATAAGCATGTTGCTGGGATTTGAGGGTTTGAGCTAAAGGGAGAGGCTGAATATCATAGAATCCCTACAGTGTGGAAAAAGGCCATTTGGCCCAAGTGGTCTGCACCACCAGCCACATCCCTGCACCCTGTCTTTACTATGGCTGGTCTATCTAATGTGTACGCCTTTCGGAGGAAACTGGAGCACCCAGCAAAAGCCCACACAGACTTGGGGAGAATGTGCAAACTCTATACAGACAGTCTCCCAAGGCTGGAATTGAGCACGGGTCTCTGGCACAGTGAAGTAGTACTGCTGACCACTAAGCCACCATGCTTTTCTTCTCCAGAGTGTCAGATGTTGAGTGGTGACCTTACAGATGTTTATGAAATCATATGGGCTGTGGATAGGATGAGTAGTCAAGGCCCTTTTCCCAGGGTCGGTGAGTCCAGATTTAGCAAGTATAGGTTTAAAGTGAAAGGGGAAAGTTTTAAAAGGATTCTGAGGGGCAATTTTTTTAGCAGAGAGGGTGGTGCATGTATGGAACAGGGTGCCAGAGGAAGTGGAGGAGGCTGGTACAATTACATCATTAAAAGGCATCTGGATGGGTATATTAATAGGAAGGGTTTAGAGGGATACGGGCCAAATGAGACTAGATCAGTTTAGGATATCTGGTCAGCATGGGTGAGTTGGACTGAAGGGTCTGTTTCTGTGCTGGATAACTCTATTTTCATTGATTTCAAATTCCACCTTCAGCCATGGCAGGATTCAAACTGAGTTCTCCAGAATTACCTGGGTTCGGAATTAATCATCTAGCGATAATACCACTCGGCCATCACTTCCCCATTGGCCACTGCATCTCAGGTACAGCTGTCACTTTGTTAGAATCTGTGAAAAGTCTGCATTCATACATGTCCATATACTTGACTTCAGGTATCTTCAACTGTACCATTTTCATTTTCAACTTGAAGAATATTTGATGACCTCACTCTAACAGCCCCATTAGATTCTGGTCTTAGTCTGCAATGGCTTCTTCCATTATTTTTAATATTCAAATGCCAGGAAATCATTCACAATAGATTCCATACTGGGAACATCACAGACTATCTCATGTTGATATTCTTATGAAGCAGGAGAAATACCAAATGGTATGCGCAACCACGAGAATTCCCTGAATAGTGCCCAGAATATAGTTGAAAATTGTTTCATGTACAAGGAACTATCAGCTGCAATATGAGGGTTGTAAGGACCTCTGCCTTGCCAAGTTGTGGCAAAATCTCTTCGACAGGAGGAATGCAGCAGTTACATTTTTTCAAAGCTTCACTGGGATCCTCTGGATCTATGTATGCACTCAGTTTTTTTAGATTTGTTTCCACTGCTACCATACTGCTAACCCAGTCTGTAGCATTTGACCATTTTTGGATTATTGCCTTCTTTTCCAGCTCTTCTATCTTACCTTTCAGACTGGGCTGGAGATGGGCAGCTATGCAGCACACAATGAGTTGTTCTCACCCTCTCATTTAATTTAAGATGATTTTCACCAGGGATATATACAGAATCTATAAAAATCTCTTTGCAGTCATCTGGGTCTGTTTGACAGTCAATCATTTCATGACTTGCAAAACATTCAAATTTCTTCTGGCATGTTTAGGACTAACGGACCGAGCTTTAGACTTTCTTCAGATGAGATGAGTGGATTTTGATTAACTTTAACTCTTTGGAATTTCAGATCTTCATTCTTCCCATTGCACTGTGCTGTCAGCTTTATTTGTCCTCTTGATACGAACATCTTTCTGTCAGCCTTATGATTGAGGGTCATCGACTTGAGCCATTTTGTACAGGTCTGCGAAGCTCATAATGTTACATGCAACACTGCTGTTGATATGACACATTCTGTTCACTTGATGTCCTACTTCTGCAGTCTCCAGTTTAACAGCCACAAACTACCTTTGTATCCGAAAATGCCAAATTGTTCACATGGTGTGGGACGACTTATCAGAATCATTGGCTGACTCCTTCCCAGCAGACATCTCTACTGGGGATAGTAAGAACTGTCGATGCTAGAGTCAGAGTATTGGTTTGCTTTTGTTCTTTCGAGCCAAACACTTACTTCAAAAGTGACTTGGCTTCTGACACTTGGAGAACTGCTTTCTTCCCTACTAGACATGCTATCTTTACTTTTGTTGCTGCCTTCTGCAATATTTACATTCTCATCTCTGCCCTTGGTCTCTCTGCTGGCTTTTCTAAAAATATTTCTTACTTCTGATGAGTCCAAGATTGATGGAATAGCAGATAGTGAAGGGGACTGTCGGAGAATACAGCAGAATATAAAGTTGGGCGGAGAGATGGCAGAATGACTTCAATCCAGGCAAATATGAGGTGATGCATTTTTGAAGATCCAATTCACAGTGAACTATACAGTAACTGGAAAAGCCCTGGGGAAAATTGATGCAGAGAGAGATCTGGGTGTTCAGGTCAATTGTGCCCTGAAGGTGACAATGCAGGTCGAGAGAGCAATCAAGAAGGCATATGACATGCTTTCATTCATTGGATGGAGTATTGAGTACAAGAGTTGGCAGGCCATGTTACAGTTGTATAGAACTTTGGTTCGACCACATTTGGAATACAGCGTACAGTTCTGGTTGCCACATCACCAAAAGGATGTGGATGCTTTGGAGAGGGTGCAGAGGGGGTTCACCAGGATGTTGCCTGGTATGGAGGGTGCTAGCTATGAACAGAGATTGAGTAGATTAGGATTATTTACATTAGAAAGATGGAGGGACGTGGGGGGACGTGATTGAAGTCTACAAAATCAGGAGAGCTATAGACAGGGTGGATAGCAAGAAGCTTTTTCCCAGAGTGGGGGCTCAATTACTAGGGGTCACGATTTCACAGCGAGCGGGGAAAAGTTTAATGGAGATATGTGTGGTAAGTTCTTTACACAGAGGGTGATCGGTGCCTGGAACGTGTTGCCAGCAGAGGTGGTAGAGGCGGGCATGATAGCATCATTTAAGATGTATCTAGACAGATACATAAATGGGCAGGGAGCAGAGAGATACAGATCCTTGGAAAATAGGAGACAGGTTTAGATAGAGGATCTGGATCAGTGCAGACTTGGAGGGCTGAAGGGCCTGTTACAGCACAGGTGCTGTAATTTTCTTTGTTCTTTGTTCTATTCAATGTGGTGCTCTCCTTTGGCCTGGAATGTCTCTTAGCATAATGCAAGCGTTGCTTGCTTTTCCAAAAATCATGCTGCAGTTGATGATCGACTGTTTTTGAGGTTTGGCACATGTTAGCCAGCATGGTGGCGCAGTGTTTAGCACTCACAGTTCCAAGTACCCAGGTTCGATTCCAGCCTTGGATGACTGCCAGTGTTGAGTGTGCATGTTCTCTGCGTCTGCGTGGGTTTCTGTTGGGTGCTCTGGTTTCCTCCCACCATCCATTGATGTGCAGGTTAGGTGGATTAGTAATGGTAACTGTAGGGTAATGGGGATAGGGTGGTATGGGTGGGTCTGCTTGGGATGTTCTTCAGAGGATCAACGTAGAATCAATGGGCTGAATGGCCTCAATTTACACAGTGGAAATTCTATTATTCTATGTCAATAGCTTTCTTAAGAGCAAGTTCCTCCACCCTCAGAAGATGTACTCTCACAATAAGATCTAATTATATCTAAGAGATTTCTATTTTTGATGAGACCATCTTTCATTTGTTCAAGCTATCAGAATTCAGCAAGATATATCAGGATATTTACATGCTGATCAGTAATCTCCCTCTCACTTGAGCTCTGATTTTGAACATATGTCATGCATATATAGCATTAAAATGTGGTTCAAAGTATACCTTCAAAGTTTTCAAAATCCCTTCAATCTGTCTTTTCTGCTTTTCAATGAGGGCTGCACTACAGTTTATAGTCCTCTTGACAGCAGGGTTACAACTCCTGTATGGTCAAGACTTTTTAAATTAATTCTGTTGTTATTTCATCGTTTTACAACAAAGAATAGAGAAAGATCCATTTCTGTTTCTATCTCCCTTTATTTCCACAGCAGCATGGAGTAGAAAATTGACATCTATTTTGACTTGCCCAGTATTTCAAAGTTCTAAACTACTTTTTAAAATTTTTTCCTTGCTGTTACTTTCAGCATCTGGCTTTTTTTTATAGCACTGTGAACCCACGTGATTTCAGTGACAGAATTCCTGACACCACGTTTCAATTGATGTGTGTAATGGCTGCCACAGACTGCACACAAAGGCACATATAGCAGTTGTAGATATCACATTACTCTAGCCAGCTATCCAGGTACAATTGCTTTTTTCCAACAATTTTAGATATGGTGATAATGGGAACTGCAGATGCTGGAGAATCCAAGACAATAAAATGTGAGGCAGGATGAACACAGCAGGCCCAGCAGCATCTCAGGAGCACAAAAGCTGACGTTTTGGGCCTAGACCCTTCATCAGAGAGGGGGATGGGGTGAGGGTTCTGGAATAAATAGGGAGAGAGGAGGAGGCGGACCGAAGATGGAGAGAAAAGGAGAAGAAATTACAGGAGAGTTGCAGTGGGAGAGAGATTCCCTGAGGTTGGTCCGGAAGGAGGAGGGTAGATATGGTGCCCAAGACTAATTGCAATTCTGTGACTAAGATCTGGTCAAGGCTATTTCTTTCCTGTCATATTTTATAATCAATGTCAATTATTTTCTTCTGATGCACTCCAAAATCCATCTCTCAAATAAAACTTGAAGGAGCCTTTCCCTTTCAAGACTGAACTGAGTAGGAGTTCCTGCACTCAGAAGCTGGCGAATCAACAGTTTTCCAGATATTAAACATACTATGGATATCAATGAGTGTGGTGTCTGCCAGATAGTGGCACTGACACAGATCAGTTATGATCTGAAATGAGAGAGCAGGCTTGAGGGCCCAAAATGGCCCATTGTGGGTCCTATTTCCTCAGTTTCTATGTGTGGCACATCATTACCTGCCAGCTTAGTTCAAGGGCTGCCAACATTACGTAGCCTCGCCATAGAACTTAAGAGGCAGCAAGTTGCACAACACTGCCAGCTAAAACTCAACATTGGGTGTGAACTCACAACATCAGTTGTAATTTGAACGGCACGATTGAGGAAAGCAAAGAGAACAGAACTGAATGGAATAATAATCAGGCTGGAAGGAGACAACTGTACAGCAAAGCACATTTGTGGAGTAGAAAGGAAGATTAATGAATTATGACAATCATAGAGGTTTCTCAGAAGAAATGAAAGAATACAAAGCAGAAAGGGGTAAAATAGGAGAAAGTGAGGATTTCACTTCGAATCATGGCTTGCTAAACAATGCCCGTCTGCAGTAGTGGCAGCACAGGCCTGTAAATATCTGAGCAATGCCATGGAAGATCAACGAATATTATGAAAGCATCAGATGAATGGAAGCGATTCCAAGGCTGTAATCTAATCTCAGGGTTCAGATAAAGGTTATAAACAGCGAGGTTTCACTCTGTTTTATGACATCATCTGAACTTGATGTGATTACTCTTTGCGATCACTCCCAGGTCTGCTATTTTTTATATAACATATGTCTACATGCAATGTGTCATTGACTAATAATGAGAAGATGAAGGAACAGAGAAATCCATTTTGTCTCTTACTGCCGTTAATGGGAAAAGACAAGAACAAGCCTCCTCTGTTGATCTAATCAATTAAGCAATAAGATGATGCCCCAAATAAAAGAAAAGCATATTAAATAATAAACCACTGGCATTTAAAAGCTACCTCTCTGATCATAAAGAAAATTGGTGGTCTTGTTAAAATTAATGTTAACATTATTTCCAGCAATAATATAACGAATCACAGTGGTCAACCATTGTTAATTGTCTGATGCTATTGCTAAGGGTAACATATCATTTATTAATTCAGATTTCACTAGTGAACAGATTCTATAAAATACTTTAAGGTGAAGCTGATGATATTTCCCAGCTGACCACTTCTTGTACGTTGTGATATTTGTCACCTCTGTCAGTATGTGGTAATGGGTAAGGACTGATTGAATTTGCTATCATCCACGCTCCTTTGTTTTTGCTTTGCCTTTGGCCTATACAGTGACTAGTATTAGAGGATATGCTGCCACAGTAAATGTAGAGATGAGGCATAACAAGAAGGGTTATCACATGAAAACAATTTCATTTGGTCAGGCATAAAAACTATAGCCTAAACAAGCTGGCACAGATATCTCTGTCTCCTCTGAAATCTAGAGTGGAATTGTCTCCACCCACAGACTGTTAGTGACTAGGGTCAATGTAATATGAACATTAACCTCTTCATATACAATATTGCCCCTCAAACTTTCCCCCAGGGTTAACCCATTCCATAATCATGTGTAAAATGATAATACATTTACCTATCTCCAGAGCTGATAGTTCTGTGCATTGCAGATTTCACACCGATTGACGGGACTTTCAATCTCTCTTGAGATCACTGGCAACCACACCATAGACTGACACCCAACTATATCTGTGCCAATCTGGTGTATCCTTCCTAATACATCTTCCCGAGGGAAAGTGGAATAATTTGTCTTTTTTTGTCATGTGCTCATAAGTCAGAGACTAAAAATGTTGCCGAGAGTACTAACTTCTTTATTCCTCAAAGCCTGACCACGATCTACAAAGCCCACGTCAGGAAATTGACTGGAATACCCCACTTGGGTGCAGCTCAGTCAAAACTCAATAAGCTTGACACCATCCAGGGTAAAATAGTCAGCTTGAATGGCACCTCATCCACTCCCTCCACAACTAATGCTTAGTAGCAGCATTGTGTACCATCTAAAAAATGCATTACAGTGATTCACCTAGGCTCTTGAGAAGTTACCTTCCAAATCCATGACCACTGTCACCTAGAAGGCCAAGGGAGCAGGTATGAGGGAACACCACTTGCAAATTCCCCTCCAAGTGACTCACATTCCTGACTTGAGAATATATTGGTGCTCTGCCAGTGGCACTGAGTCAAAATCCTAAAACTTCCTCGCTAACAGCATTATAGCTGTAACTACAGCACATGGATTGCAGTTGAAGAAGACAGCTCCCCACCACCTTCTCAAGGGCACCAAGGTTTGGGAATAAATGTCGGTACAGTCAGTGATCACCAGATACTACGATTACAAATGTGTAAAAATTGTCATCCAAGACTGTAAAATGCTCAAAATGTTCAATTTATGTTGTCTCAGTTGACTTGCTAGTCTTTTGGTCTGGCTATCCTTCAACACAATACTGATGAACGGTAGCACAGTATTGACCACTCTCTGTTCTTTATTGAATCTGGTCAAATCTCTTTTGGCTGGCTGGCTGGCTGTTGTTTCATCTTATTTTTTAAAAAAGTTCTTTTACACCATCGTACTCCCAACAGATTGTTTCGTCTTTTGTGTAGCACCAAGTGTCTAGAAAACCTGATAAAATCCACCAATTGTCACCACTTGACTGGTTTACAACGGCAGCAAAACTCATTGTGAGAACTGAGACCTCTCTTTTACACTCCCTTACCTTTCCTTTTAGGTCACTGTCCTATTTTTCACAAGGTTATCTATTTTTTCCTTAAGGATTTCTGAATTTGCCTCCAGAAGCTTTCAGGTCAGTGAAAGAGGTCCACCTGTCATGATCTACTTTTTGAATTTTTGGGGGTAGTTTTCAAAGGTGACTTTTACCTTTACACTAACTCTTTTTTTTAGGACGCACAATCATATTGTAATGTTACCTTCTGTATTTGTGCTGATGTATAGAATTTTTGGACTTAGAAGCAGAATTGGAAGAGTTCATCAACATCTTTAATAAGGATCAACCTCATTAAATGTGAAGCTATAACACATAAGGGAAGTGTTAATTCCCCAAATACCACAGTAAGTAAATTGGCACAAGCAACAGGCATGAGTCGGCAATAAAAGGAGTTTTTTTTCCCCAAATAATTGACACATACACAAGAAAACCTATCTAAACACACCTTGCATAGCCAGATGCCCTGGCAGCTACTGTGTTTGTACCAAATATATACAAAGCTAGAATAGTTTAAACAACAGTTATGACTCTTTTATTGCATGTTTGATCCTAATCTCAGAATTAAATTCAAATTTAATAGGCAACACATTCTTTGTGATGGCATCTTCTACATTTATCCCAATATACCACCTGAACATATGAAGCCTGAAGCCAGAGATAGCACATACACTTGCAAGTATTCATTATTTCGGTGAGTTTAAGTTTTCCTAGATCTTAGTTAGTTGATTATTCCATTGTTAAAAGTATTGAAAATGTTTCAACTTCTTTGCAGCCTCCCTTTCTCTCCTCCTCATCTTGGAACTCTGTTTTCCCCATCTTTAGAGCTTCCATCTTTCCTCCACATTCTTATAACCTTCTTGAATCTCCCAGCCCAACCCCATTCCCACAGCCTCTATCTCTCTCCCTTCTCCTCCCTCTGGTGTGAGTTAGTTTTCAGCAGGGTGTTTCACCTGTTGCAGCAATGGTTATGTTATCTCTGATAACATTAGGAATGGAGATATATATTGTGGTATTGAAGAATCCAGCAGGTACTTATAACAGCTAACTATTACAGACACACATTACATTCACAAGCACATAACACCGTGCTAACTTTAAGGTTACAAAGTTCAGCAAGCTTTCAGTAGAGTACTATGCTTCAAATGATCCTGGTGTAAGATGGAGTATGGCACCTTTATACCTCAAGGTTACATGCTATGACACGGTGATGATATCATGAGGATCTCTATTACAGATATACTGCAACATTGACTGTGAGAAACAGCCTTTGGTTGGAGGAGCAGCTCCTCACCATATCCTTCCATTCTAATTATGCGGGTAACTTCTCCCTGACTGATTGCTGCATGTGTGAGTTTTCTCAGGCAATTTGAGAAATTTGCTCCCTGTCCTTTTTTGTTTGTTGAGCATTGCTTCAGTTGCTCTTCACAAGCGAATTTTGCTAAGGTCACTACATTTTCTAAGGCTAAGTATCTTTTCTCTCTTTTTTTGTCTTCCCCAATGGCTTTTACCAACTTCTGATCGAAATTTGGCTTTTGCAAGTGCTGAGCAGGCATCGTCATTGCTTCCGTGGCTGCTCTTGTCTCTCTCTGTGATCAGTCTCGTAGTTATTCATGAAGTGTTGATGGAAGAATGTTGCTGCTGTTCCTGTGATTGTTACCCGCAGCATTGACGTTTACTTTTTGTCCAGTATGACTTCTTGTTAATTCTATTTCTCTCTCGCAGATGCTGCATGACTTGCGAAGTTTCTCCATCATTCTCAGAATTTGTTATTGCTTTAAAGATACTTCTTGGTATGTTTAAGGCTAGAAGTTAGATTAATCGAAAATTGATCGATCACGAATAATTCGCATTTCTAATCAGTGTTAATTCTCCACTTGTGAGTAACCCAATTCTCCATGGCTAAAAATGATTTTTAAATAACAATGCTGAATAATTTTTTGTTATATCAGCGAAAGTCAGGCTCAGAGTAAATTTAACGTAGAATCATTCAGATGTTTTCGAAATGCTAGTAGCATTCGTGTGACTGAAAGAATTGGCTTAACTTTTCGAATCCCTGTGAAGGCATGCAAATGAATGTGGTTGTAGGAAGCTCACGATGGGATTAATTCATCTGGAGGTATGGACAATTTTGTGGATGGGGATGTTTCTAAAACATTGACCCACATCTTCTGCCAGCAGTAATTGCCATTGCATTGCTCTCCTGGTCCTAAATTCTTTTGTGGCAACAGAACTCCACATTTCTGGCCTGAATGTTTGATCCAGCCTCTTCATAAAGACAGAGTAAAGACAAATTGGCTTTCTTCTTTTTAGTGCTGAACTGATGAAAGATATCACATTTCTTTTTTACAGTGCTAGCTGCAGTTTTCCAATAAGTTTATTCACCAACACACTGAGAAGCTTTGGGACTTTTAACCAAATTTTGAACATATTTGCAAATGATTGCAGGTGACGAATGTGCGTAAAGGACAGGGATGTGAGGTTACTGGGTAAGATGGCAGCTGGGTTGGGTGGCAGCTGTTAGGGTGATAGGGACATGTGGGAAGTGTGCTAGATACCAGGTTGGGGGAGTGAGTTGATGGTGAGTTGGAGGTCAGTCAGAGGATTGAGGGGGTGTCAGAAGATTGTGTAGGAGTCACGTCGTGGGGTTTGGTCAGTTTTTATCAGGAGGCTGTTGGAGGGGTGAAAGGAGCAGATGGTCAGGGAGGAGATCAGGGGTTGGATAGTCCTGTCGAGTTAAAAGGGGCTGGGAGGGAGTTGAGATGATTGGTGAGAGAGTCAAAGAGATGTGTCAGGCATTTAGAAGGGTCTCCTGGGGATTATGTGGGACTCTGAGGGCCAGGGAGTCAAGTTAGATCAGGTCAGGGAAGAATCAAAGGATCAAAGGAGTGTGAGCCAGATGGTGAAGGGTGTCCGGAAGAGGGGCGGGGCGTTCAGGTTGAAGAGGAGATGGGGGCAAAGGATCAGAAGGGAGTCAAGGAGTTAATAGGAGTTGAATATTCAAGGGTAGCTGGAGATTGGATGTTGTCCATATGTCAGGAGTGTTTCAGAGGATCAAAGTGGAGTCAGGAGGGATGGAAGGAGAAGTAGTTGAGGGGGTGTCAGGGCAGTCAGTTGTTTAGTTAGCTAGGAGGTAAGCATGGTTTTAACATTTCTTGGGTAATTACCTAGATAAGTAGTCACTATCATACAACAACTTTGACTCGACCTGAATGTTAGAGGGTCCAAGGGAAGAGAGAAATCAAAGCACGCTGGCAAATTCCTGCATGATTGGGATTTTTGTGATTTCCTGATGGACATCTCAGTTTGGAATGTTTCAAATCTATTGCAGATTTTGGGAAATTTATGTTGTAAAAAGAACCAGGTGCAATCAAACAGGAAAAGGTTTGTTTAATTTTGCAGTAGAGATGGCTTAGGAGATTTCCTTTCCATCTTACAGTGCTTAAAATGACTGCTGATACAGTCCCCTCGCTGTTACACAGCAAAGTAAATGGAAACTACTTGAATTTGTTGACAAGGCATGTAACATAATTGCATGCTTTATGGCCACTGGGCTGGAACATGCTTGTGTTGGTTTCCTAGTTTCTGGAAGTTGTATTCCCTGTCAAGCGTCAGGAAAATGGTGTCAATCAAGAACCAATACTGGATTGCTCCCTCTAATTTCTTTCAAAGAACAGATACACATTCATCACATGCTCATGGAAAAGGGGCCTGTTAGCAATTGCAGGCACTGTCTCAATCATTCACCTGCAGATATCCTGTCAGGGAAAAGTAGTAGGTTAACAATACATGTGAACGTATCCTGTAAAACCTGTCAAAATCTCTGCATAAAATCTCCATTCTGTCTGAGCTTTATAATATCCAAATAGAATATAAGTCCAAAGTGTAGAATGATGTGTTATAATTTTGCCATTTCTAAAGTATCACCAGATATTTCCACCCTAATTTGTGAAATGGAATTCCTATAGGAGTATTGGTTTTATTTTCATTCTCATACTGCCAGTAAATCTGAATGTACATTTAATTACAATACTTGTATTGAATCACTGAACTAAAACTTTACACCAGCTCTGTAACTCACTACTCAAACAAATAGTTTTATGGGCAGAGGTAACACTGAGAATTGAACTCTGTATTCCCACATAACAAGATATTTAATCAGACAGCTACAAATAGGTTACAGGAACAGCTCGCACAATCTAATGAGGATTGTTAAAGTGCCCTTCACAGTCATATTAGTTCTCATTAACATTAAGTAAACATTTAATTAAGCATAATATTTTACAGCCTGGTTTATTGTTATAAATTGGATGATCTGAGCGTTGGATCACGTACTGTGCAGCACAATGACCTTTCGTATCCGAGACCTAGAATTAGTTGTCACTTAGAAAGATGGGATGAAAGACTCCTTTTTCTCGTTGCCTGTAAGCCATTTGCAGGAAGTAAGTTGGAGCTGGCCACAACTCAGTTCCTCTTAAGTGCCTCCATAATTGGTGCTGAATGGCACCAAACTGACAAATTGCACCCTAGTGTGGGAAATGGAAATGTCGTACTGGTGTTTTATGGTGCATTGTTGGGGCAGTGCAGAGAGATTTATTCAGCAACCACCTCTTTTAGGAGTGCTTGATGCTGACATTGCATGGGAAATGGGAAATTCCTCAGTGCTAGCATCATTTTCTTTAATATACTGAACCTTTTTTAAAGCAACTCTTGATAAGCTTAAATTCCACCACCCCTGACTGGTGAATAGCAGTATTCATCAACTGACAAGAACTATTTCTAGAGCAGCAAAGAGAAAGCGTACACTTGAGTCAATATAGATTAGCCTCTGGAGGACAAAGTTTATGAATTTTCATCCAGCAAAGAGTTTCATTCCCAAGAGACTGCTTGTCAGGGGGAGTCTGTGTGCAAGGATCAGTGGACCCAGAAAGAGGTTCTGTATGCTTCATCCAGATATAAAGCAGAAGAATCAGAATTTGTAACATGTTCTTCTATACTTCAGGCTGCCCCAAAGCAATTTTCTGTGAGTGAAGGACTTTTAAAATTTAATCACAGTTGTAGGAAATGCATCAGCCAGTGTGCACATACCACGATCCCACAAAGTGCAATGAGATAGAAGCCAAATAATCTCTATTTGTGATATAGGTTGAGGGATAGGTGTCCAAGACATGTAATACTAACAGTTGAATCCCTGTATAAAAATAATTTTCATAAGTGGAACATAATTCACAAAATCACAGAATTCTTCTGGTGCAGCAGGTGACCATTCAGGCCATTGTACCTGGACCAATTCTATTACCTTGTACAAATCTCCTGACTTTTCCCTGTTTCCCTGTACACTATTTCTATCCACTGTCCTCTTGAATATCTCAACTGAACCGTCCTCCACCACATTTTCAGGCAGTGCATCCCATACCCTGCCTACTTGCAGTGTGAAATTGTTTCTTTACTCACACCACCCTTGCTTCTTTTGCAGATCACTTTTTGCCCTCTCATTCCTGTTCCTTTTATAAGTAGGAGCAACTTCTCCCTATCTGCTCTGTCCGGTATTTTGAAAGCCTCTATTAAATCTCATCTCAGTCGTTTCTCCCCAATGACTGTAGTCCTGACTTCTTTGGTCTATCTTCATGAGTAATGTCTCACTAAATGACATTCATGATTAGAAACCCATGAGCTGATCATCTATCTTGGCATGTTGGTGCAGATCTGAGGGAATGTCAAATTGTCAGGGGTGCCCTTCACCGTCCAATAGTGGTTCTGGTAAATACCATCAGACTAACTGATGAAAGACTAATGCTGGAATCTTATAGAGGTCTGAGCGACATTTGAGATGTGTGGCAGAATTAGCTGAGAAATCAGTGAGGTAACTCTTGGCCCAGAGATAATCTTGTCCCACCCTTGCTGCTTTTCAAATATGGCATGGCAAGATTGGGGCTGGATGGTGGCAAGTTACTAATTGACAGTAATTAATGCTTGGTAAGGCTCCCTGTGATGGCCCAAAGCAATTTATTATTATTCTGGTTGTAATCTTACCAAACGTGCCCAACAAAGTGGGGAATTTGGAAAATTAATTGAGGAACCCTGACATAGAAACCTGGACTAGGTCCCTGTGGGTTGAGCGTTGTGCTTGCTCCAAACTCCATGTTGGAAACCAGGCATCACCATCTCAATGAATGTTCCGTTGGCACTGGCCATATGCATCCCACATCCATGGACATTGGTATCTGACATGTACCAGCCTTGGAAAACCTTCACAGCAGATTTCCAATCCACTTACAGGATGTCTCTGCATTTCAATGCTGTAGGGCAGGCTGCTCAAGCAAAATATTCTTAAAATTTACTCATGGGATGTGTCATCACTGGCTGCACCAAACCTTGATTGCTCTTGAGAAGGTGGTAATGAACTGCCTTCTTGAACTGCTGAGGTCCAAGTGCTGTAGATAGACCCACAATGCCCTTAGGGGTGGAATTCCAGGATTTTGACCCAGCAATCATGAAGGAATAGCAATGCATTTCTAAGCCAGGGTGGTGGGTGGCGAGGAAGGGAACCTGTAACTGATGGGTTTCCCATGTATCTGTTGCCCTTGTCCATCTAGATGGAATTGTGAGTGGGTTTGGAAAGTACTCTCTAAGGAGCCTTGGTGAATTTTTGAAATGCATCTTGTACTCGGTACATGCATGCTGCTACTTAGCATCAGTAGTTGAAGGACTGAAGGTTTGTGGATAAGTTGCCAGTTAAGAGGGCTGCTTTGTCCTGGATGGTGTCAAGTGTGTGAACATTGTTGGAATGGCACTTATCCAGGCAACTGAAAGTACTTCATCATACTCTTGACTTGTATCTTGTAGATTGTAGACTGGGGGTGAGTTACTTACTGAAGTATTCCATTTTATAGAACATAGAGCATAGAACATTACAGCACAGTACAGGCCCTTCGGCCCTCGATGTTGTGCCGACCTGTCATACTGATCTGAAGCCCATCTAACCTACACTATTCTATGTACATCCATATGCTCGTCCAATGACGAATTAAATGTACTTAAAGTTGGCGAATCTACTACCATTGCAGGCAAAGCGTTCCATACCCTTACTACTCCCTGGGTATAGAAACTACCTCTGACATCTGTTCTATATCTTTCATCCCTCAATTTAGAGCTATGCCCCCTCGTGCTCGCCGTCACCATCCTAGGAAAAAGGCTCTCCCTATCCACCTTATCTAACCCTCTGATTATTTTATATGTCTCAATTAAGTCACCTCTCAACCTTCTTCTCTCTAATGAAAACAGCCTCAAGTCCCTCAGCCTTTCCTCGTAAGACCTTCCATCCATACCAGGCAACATCCTAGTAAATCTCCTCTGCACCCTTTCCAAAGCTTCCACATCCTTCTTATAATGCGGTGACCAGAACTGTACACAATATTCCAAGTGCGGCCGCACCAGAGTTTTGTACAGCTGCAGCATAACCTCATGGTTCCGGAACTCGATCCCTCTATTAATAAAAGCTAAAACACTGTATGCCTTCTTAACAGCCCTGTCAACCTGGGTGGCAACTTGCAAGGATCTGTGTACATGGACACCAAGATCTCTCTGCTCATCTACATTACCAAGAATCTTACCATTAGCCCAGTACTTTGCCTTCCGGTTACTCCTACCAAAGTGCATCACCTCACACTTGTCTGCATTAAACTCCATTTGCCGCCTCTCAGCCCAGCTCTGCAGCTTATCTATGTCTGTCTGTAACCTACAGCATCCTTCGTCACTATCCACAACTCCACCGACCTTAGTGTCGTCTGCAAATTTACTAACCCATCCTTCTACGCCCTCATCCAGGTCATTTATCAAAAATGACAAACAGCAGCGGACCCAACACCGACCCTTGTGGTACACTGCTAGTAACTGGTCTCCCAGATGAACATTTCCCATCAACCACCACCCTCTGTCTTCTTTCAGCAAGCCAATTTCCAATCCAAACTGCTATATCTCCCACAATCCCATTCCTCCGCATTTTGTACAATAGCCTACTGTGGGGAACCTTATCGAATGCCTTGCTGAAATCCATAGACACCACATCAACCGGTTTACTCTCATCTACCTGTTTGGTCACCTTCTCAAAGAACTCAATAAGGTTTGTGAGGTACGATCTTCCCTTCACAAAACCGTGCTGACTACCCCTAATCAATTTATTCTTTTCTAGATGATTATAAATCCTATCCCTTATAACCTTTTCCAACACTTTACCAACAACTGAGGTAAGGCTCACTGGTCTATAATTACCAGGGTTGTCTCTACTCCCCTTCTTGAACAGGGCAACCACATTTGCTATCCTCCAGTCGTCTGGCATTATTCCTGTAGACAATGACGAGTTAAAGATCAATGCCAAAGGCTCGGCAATCTCCTCCCTGGCTTCTCAGAGGATCCTAGGAGAAATCCCATCCTGCCCAGGGGACTTATCTATCTTCACCCTCTGAAGGATTTCTAATACCTCTTCCTTGTGAACCTCAATCCCACCTAGTCTAGTAGCCTGTATCTCAGTATTCTCCTCGACAACATTGTCGTTTTCTAGAGTGAATACTGTCAAAAAATATTCATTTAGTGCTTCCCCTATCTGCTCTGACTCCACACACAACTTACCACTACTATCCTTGATTGGCTCTAATCTTACTCTCATCATTCTTTTATTCCTTAAATACCTATAGAAAGCCTTAGGGTTTACCCTGATCCTATCCGCCAGCAACTTCTCAAGTCTCCTCCTGGCTCTTCTGAGCTCTCTCTTTAGGTCTTTCCTGGCTACCTCATAGCCCTCAAGCGCCCTAACTGAGCCTTCACATCTCATTCTACTCTTATGACCTGCTCTTTGTAGCCATAGTATTTATATGGCTAGTCCTGGTCAGTTTCTGGTCGATGGTAACTCCCAGGAAGTTGATACTGGGGGATTCAGTGATGGTGATACCATTAAATGTCAGGGGGCTTTGGTTAAATTTTCTCATGTTGGAAATGGTCTTTGCCTGGCATTTGAGTGGCACAAATGTTGCTTGCCACTTGTTAGTTCAAACCTGAATATTGTCCCAATCCTGATGCAATTAGGCATGGTCAGCTCGAGTATTTGAGAGTCGCAAATGGTGCTGAATGTTGTGTAACCATTGGAGAAAATCAAATTATTATTGTGGTAAGCTTTTTGGAACTTTTCAATAAGACATAGAAATAATGAGTAACAAAAACAGCTTAATTTAATCAAGATTTAACTTCTATTTAAAGTCTATTCTTATGGTAGGCAGCATCAAATTAGCAACTCCATCTAACAGCAGTGAAAAGCAATAAATATATCTTCAGAAAAGGCTACAGTTTCTTTTAGTAAATGCTAATGGAGATTTTCTCTGTTTCTGTTGTTACAATTGTACTGAAAATGGACTCATGGTGGGGAAATGTTATGATCAGTGTAAGTGGGTTATCAGTATTCCATCATTTGACTTTAATACTTAACACTTTCATGGTGTAAAATGATTTTCAAAGTGTACTACTAACCTGCAGTTGCCGCTGATCACCTGACAGGCACCTTCCCTCTTTTCAATTTTATTGCTTTATTTCCGATGTTTGTGGGTATGTGTTTGATGTCATGTTTTCTTATTTCTCTTTGATTTAATAGGTTAGAAATGCCACTCACTTTCACTTAAGAAAATCTCAGAACTGATTTTCCTTCATTTTTGATGTGATTAACTAAGTCTAAGTTAGATAGCTATGTATCAAGAAATAAATGTGTTGTGATTAACCAGGAATGAGGTTACAAAGAGGAGCCCTGATTATCCCTCTTCAACTGGCCAGATCACACACATGAGGGAAATGTAGAAGGATATATTGAAGTGAGCAAAGCAAAAGAACAATAACTGTTTGGATGTGGAGACATTGTGTAAATATTACTGGTCTTGAACATCTAGTTATATTGTAAAGCTGTTGTGGGGCCTAGTTTTTTTTAGAGCTTTTCTTTCCATCTCTGCTATGGCTATTGTCTATTTGAGTAACCTGCTGTTTCTCACCCATTTTGTTCTGTTGTTTATGGCCAAATTGCAATGTAACTTCTTCCAGCATTCCTACCATTCAAAATGCTATCTTGTCAGAGTCTGGCTTTGATTAGTATCATTTGCATCTCACCTTCTTCAGATTATAGTTCTTGTTATTTAATTTCCTGAATTTTTTTCAAATCAGAGCAAAAATAGAGAGAAATTGTATCAGTGTTTCATGGGTCAGAGTTAATATTGGATTTTTTGGATCGGGATCAACAGATTGATTAAGTGAATGAAACAGCAAATGGGAAATGACTGAAACTACAATATAAATGGACCTGCAATGAACTGTATCTGCCTTTCATGGAGCCTCAATGGCAACAACATTTGACGAAATATGGGCAAGGATGAACTGTGTTAGCAGGAATTTCAGAAAATCATACTCCTCGGATTACCACACAATAGAGGGTAATTCAAACTACTGCTGACTGTTCAAAATAGATGAACATTGAATAAACTATCCATTATGCCCAATAAACAATACAGCACTGAATTGCCTTCAAAGGAATTGAATATTGGCCATGTACATAATGGATAACCAATTTCACATCACTCAATTATATCATTGGCCAAAGTTAAAATTGGCCCCATTATGGTTGTGTTTTGCTGTCTATTGAATCAAAATCTTCCCAAGGCACAAAAGGAATCCTCTAAACACTTGGTCTGTAAATGTGTAAAATTTTATGAGAAATTATCTCTAACTTAATGAAGAGGCAAGATTAAATGAAGAATCTTTAGTATCAGAAAGTGAACCCTACCTCTCACATCAGCAATGACATGTTCTTATCTATGATACTTAACAAAATCACGGCCCCTGGCTGAGAGCTGCCACCTCAGGAACATGCTCGCTCTGGTCAAAAGCATAGTATGTCCAGTCATTGAATTGAGCTCCTCAAGGAATGTGCCTTTTAGTAAGAGCTATATTGCTTGGGCTATTTTTTTTGCTGGAGATCTCAATACTTAATTTGAAGCCAAGTGTTGATACTGTAAAATACATTTGAAAGACATAGCTTGTTAGCCTTTTTTTATTCATTCAGATAATGTGGGCTTCACTAAATGGACTAGCATTTATTGCCCATCCTAGCTGCAGTTCATTGGTGTCGGAACATTCATAATACTGTTAGAGAGAGAGTTCCAGGACTTTAATTGGATGACACTGAAGGAACTGCCATTTATTTCCAAGTCCAGCAGGTGACTCGAAGGTGGTTGTGTTTAAATAGATCAGCTGCTCTTGTCCTCCTGGATGAAAATGGTTATGGGTTTGGAAGGGGCTGTCTCAGGATCTTTGATGAATTTCTGCAGTGCATCTTGTAGATGGTACATATTGCTGCCACTGAGTGTCAGTGGTAGAGGCAGTGGATGCTTGTGGGTGTGGTGCCAATCAAGCAGGCTGCTTTGTCCTGGATGGTATCAAGCTTCTTGAGTGTTGTTCAAGCTGCACATATCCAGGCAAGTGGGCAGTATTCCATCACACTCCTGACTTGTGCCTTGTAGATGATGGGCAGATATTGGAGAGTCAGGCAGTGAATTACTCACTGCAGGATCCCTATCCTCTGGTTTGCTTTTGTCGCCACACAGTATTTATGTTACTAGCCCAGTTCAGTTACTGGCCAGTCCAAATGTGGATATTGTCAAGGTCTTGTTGCATTTGAACATGGACTGTTTTAGTAATTGAGGAGTTGCGAATGGTGCTAAAAATTGTGCAATCCACCCATGAAGATTCACATTTATGACCTTATATTGGAAGGAAAGTCATTTCTGAAGCATCTGAAGTTGGTCGGACCTAGCACAGTATCCTGAGGAACCCCTGCACTGATGTCAAGGACTTAAGAGACTGACTTCCAACAACTACAACTATCTTCCCTTGTGTGAAGCATGACTCCAACCAGTAGAGGGATTTCCCCAATTCACATTGGCTCTAGTTTTGCTAGGGACCTTTGATGCCACACGTGACCAAATATGACCCTGTTGTCCACTATCACCTCCTCTCTGGTATTCAGCTCTTTTGTCAACGTTGAACCAAAATATTTCAGTAGTATTGAAGCATTAAAATGGGAATATGTTATGATCAACAAGTTGTTTACACTTCACTAATCTCAGCCAAGGCGGCAATGTGTCCACCTTATTCACCCAGATGTCTACAAACAGGGAATGCAAGTTAGTGATACTTGGTGGAAAGAGAATACTGTGCTGCTGGATGTAGACAGGTTTCAAATTGACTGTTTTGCACCCATAACCCAACCCTAACCCTCAGGTGCCAAACAGCTGACTGATAGAGAGATGACAATTTAGACAAAACACCGAGGGACTGTAAATTCTTTGGAACTACATTCCTGTATTATAAAGACTGAACAAGGATGAAAGAAACAAGGGGAAAAAATGCTTTTTGTACACAACAGGTTCAATGGATGAACTGCTAGATGTGAAGTTTCTGATTTGAGTGCAATTAGCAATTTGGCAGAAACTACATCCAAATTTCCACGCATTTTATAAAGCGCATTTCCCAACTTACCAAACAACTTAGCTATTTATCATCAATGTAAAACTTGCTAAGTACTATTGCAATTAGGAGTTCAATTTTTGTTTTAAGAAAAGTTTTGCCTTACAAAATCACTCTTAACATATTTAGGAGTGGTAACTTGGTGAAATTTGATGTTTACATTTGATAAAGCATTGATTATGAAGATAATAATTTCAAATCAGTATCAATTCTCCATTGGTGAGAAACTTAATCCTAAATGGCAGAAAATTATTTTTTGAGAAGTGTGTGGAACTATTTTCTAGTTAGATTGTGTATGGTAATCAGTTTGTTTGCAATTTTTTTCATTTGACACTTTTAAAAACAAGTTATTAATGTCTTTAGTCCCAAAAAAGATCCAGCTTAACTTTTTGACCCTCTTTATTGGCCAACAAATGAGCATAGAAGCCCTACAGTGTGAAATCAGACTATTTGGCACTTCAAGTTCACACTGACCCACAGAACAGCATTCCACTCTGCACTTCCCATGGCTGATCCATCCGGCCAGGATATTTCTGAACACTACAGGCCATTTAGCATGGTCAATCCAACTAACTTGCACATTTGTGGACTGTGGCGGAAACCAGAGCACCCAGAGGAAACCCGTGCAGACACTGGGAGAATGTGCAAACTACACACAGAAGGTCTTTTGGAATTGAACCTAGGTTCCTTGCACTGTGATGCAGCAGTGTTAACCACTGTCCCACAGTGCCTCCCTTATTAACAAAAATTCCCAACGGTGAGTAATTCAGCCTAGGGGCCTGGTCACTTTGCATGAGGTCAGCTTTTAGTGTAACATATTTTTAAGAAACTACCTGAAAAGATCCAAGAAAAGTTTGAGATTATGTTCAACAAGGGTGGGTTGGACCAAAGGGTCTGTTTCCGTGCTGTATGATTCTACGACTCGAAGTGCAAGATAAATTAGTATATAGTTTGCTCTTAAAATTCCATGATGTTTTTTGAGAGTTAGGCTAATATTGGGTGAATTATGCCTGAGAAGGTGCGTTTGAGTGACATATGTGAGGAAGCTTAATTTAATGATATGGAGTAATGCTCTAATAATTAATAATGAAATAAACCACATGATGAAAATGAGGATTTACAGTTGTGGTGGCCTGAGTGAGGTTTTAAATGAGGCAAAAATAATTATAATGGAAAATGTTGAAGACAGGTAGATGTGGGTGTACTACATTTTTAAATAGAAGTAATAGCATTAAGTTAATTAATTTCTATCTTTTCCATTCATTTCACTGCAGATTTTAAATGCTGTTCCATTTGAATCTTTACAGGTTATATTCAAATACAGTGGTGATTTTCTCACTCACGGTACTTCAAACAGCATGATCGGACTTAAAAGTAAGTGCCTATTACAGACAGCCTCAACTGTAGCTATATTGCTGCTTGTTTCACTGTTGACAAGATGTGATAAAGGATAGTAGGAGTGTAGCTCAATTATGTCTTCACCATTAACTGAATGTCAGTCATGAGAAATAATTCAGAAATTTTTGCTCCTCCTCATATAATTAAGTTGACAAAGGTACCAACTGCAAAATCAGATCAATAAAGAACGCCAAAAATGAAATTCAATCATCTCTATATTTTACCTAGACTTGTGTCTGAAATTAATCTCTGGAGAGGAAATTATAAATGCTTCAAGCTTAAAATGTTTAGAAAGAGACCTAAATATAATGACCTTAATTCATAATTCATTCACTGCAAGATAAAACCGAGAATGTACATTACAATAGAAGTCAGATACCCATTATGGGCTGTCAGTTGCAGATAATATGATATACCTTTTCATTGGCTTTCAGGCTTGTTTCCCAACCAAGTTAATTAGAATTTTTTTGAACATTCCACCTCTACTTTGCAGTCAAAAGGGATTGAGAGCACAAGAGACCAATCTGTATTTGTTTCTGTGTTACTTCTTTGCTGGCTATGCCATCAGACAGAGAGTACAAATTAAATGAAATTATTTGCTGATCCCTTAGACTCTTACGTCTAACTGCATGTAATCATGTAAAAGAAACGTGTACACAAAAAGGAGTCTTGCCAGGGATTAGGTGTGAGTTGAGGGATGTTGGTGTAGATACGGAGTCAGGCATGATGGTATGGGGGTGATGCTGGATGGCAGGGTGGGGGTGATGAGCCTGTTTTGGAGGAAGAATCAGCATAAATTCCATGGCTGCATCAACTGAGAGAATTTTTTTTACCTGGGACATGAAGCTCAATGCTAGGAGTTGATGTATTGTCAGTGAGGATTTGTGGTCATATAAAAGTGGAGTCAGAGTTCAGTTAAAAGCTTCCCAGACTGTTACAAAATACAGACAATTGATTTTGTAGTAATGTCCTCTGACGAGCATTTCTCTTTTGTTTACAGACCCATCGATGGCACAGTAGAGTTACATCCACTAACAGCTCATACAGGCGACAGAGAACCTCTTTTCTTAAATGTAAGAGGTTTTAAATCAGACAAACGGAGTTTCATTGTGAATATATTAGCTATCACTGATCAAATTTTCATAAACATGCTGCCAATCTAGGCTATTTTAATGTTCAATATGGATGTTTCAAATCAAAGACTTACTTTCAAAAATGCATAAAGATATCAGTGAATGTAAAGACTCCATTCCTATTGATCTCACTATTGCACAAGAATGTATTATTACTTCACCATGTAAATATTACCAAGTGTCAGAAATATTTCATGAAGTAAATGACCAGGGTTATTGATCTCCTCAGTACATTATTCATCTGTTTACGAACATACACCAATCTCATCAGTGACAATAGGCTGGAAGTTTATATTGGCAGCATTTTATTGTTGGTTAAAATAAATGGTTTGATGCATTGTTAAAATACCAGAGTTGTCAAATGAACACGTTAAACATTCAGTTACTAATCTGAGCTGTATTTTGGATAGTGCCTGGTGAAAATGCTCAAAAGTCGACAGGCTGGGAAAGTGATCCTGGTGCCTATTAATTGTGAGATTTTAGTGTTTCCACCCTTACCCCCGCCCATCCCACTTTACTTCAGAGATGAGGAAAATGTCAGTGAATTGTACCTCTGGCGAGTGTATGGCAAGCAGTTGGTGGCAAAATAGTTGAGCTTCTGGCAACACAGTCTGGGTGGGTATTCAGTATGTAGCCATTTGGGCTGACTCCAAGTAATGAAGTGCCAGCCAAAGATCCCTCAAACTGTGGCAGTCTTGATGCTGGGGGGCAATGCGATCCTTTGTTACTGCCTTGGTCTGGTCATTTGAGGACAATTGTCACAGGACGAGAGAATACTAAATGTTTGAAGTGTGCATCAGGTCAGTGAGCATCTAAAAAGAGAAAAGGCTGAGTGATGATTCAGGAACTAATTGCTTTTCATGTTTGAGGAAGGAGACCGGTGAGCCTCTTTATGGACTGATTCAAGCTAAGGGTGAAGTAAAAGCAGCACATGATTGGACACATTTATCGGATAACTTTTTACACCATTACTGCTGACTATTGATTGAATTTTTTTTGTAGACGCTTTGAGGCCTGTACTTTATTACCATCAGGTTGGGGTATATTTATGAGACAGAAGAATCCCTGTTTTTTTAAAGGTATTGTGTTTTTTCTTATGGAAATAGTTTAAGTATTTTTAAATTGATCAACTAGGCAAGAAATGTATAGATTTCAATCAGCTGCCATTGACTTCCCATCACAATGTGACGGCAAAATGATACAGGGTGTAAAATGGGCCTCTGATCTGATCCAAGCCATTTTTTTGCCAACATGTAAGTTTAAATAACCCCCTTAATTTTAAGAAGCAAGGCATCACTAAGTAAGGTATTCTGAACTGAAACTTGCAGCAAACATTGGTTTAAAAATTAGCCCTGATATTTCTAACAGCAACAAAGAGATAGGACTCATGACTAACCTCAACATGAGCTGCCCAGCACAGACTTGGTGGACTCTAGCGCATTAATTGTCCCTATTGTGAAGTGAAGTTTCGATATGGAGCCATCTAAAGGAAATCCAGAGCATTCAGCATTAGTGAAATCTTAAAACAAATTGATCAGCCAATGAGATTGAAGGATTCACATGGGTAGCATGTTACAAAGCCAACAAAAACACAGATTATTGTTGTCAAAACAACATTGGTGCGTTCACTTAATTTAGATGTTAGGCTTTACATTTGTGCTAATTTCTCCATGCACCCTCTATGACCTTGCAAATTGCCAATCATGGGCCAGGAACTGGCTTTACCTACCTTACAAGACTTACTGTAACTTTATTAATGTAACAGAAGTACATTCTGTGCTTCAGATAACGTGAAACTTGTTTTCAGATTGCAGTCAGAAAATATGGTCATCCACTGGGATGCCATTCGAGACCATTGGTCCCTTTGGGAAGAGGAATGGCAGTTGGAAAAGTGATAACCCTGTTTCTCCAGGATCCACATTGAGATGAAAGTCAAACATTACTTTTTAGGTGGAACGTTGGATTTATTCTCCTAGAAAACATCATGTAGGCTGCTGTGTGCTTGAGTAAACTGATCACAGCTTGTATAGTGCACAATGCATTCACAGCTGAATTTGGCAGTAGAACCTAAAACAGATGTTAGGCCATCAATTTGCATCAGGCAAAGATAATCCGTTAGGATGTTAAATGGGCCGTTGATTCCCTTTTGTTCATTTTATTCTTCCATCAAAGTTGAATTCCACCTGTAACTCTGGTGGGAGATTGATGGAGTCACCAGGGAAATGATATAAATTACAGACTGAAATTGGGAAGATCCCTGCAAAAATTTCAAGGCCATTTAAAAAGATTCCATCGCTACTTTAATACTGATACCTTGTGTTCCTCTTCACTTCTGCCTGCGACACTTTGACCAATAATAGGTTTTTTACTACATTCAACGCTTGGTTTGTAATACATGAGCACAATCACATGAGATGTGCAGGGAAACAGCTGATATAGCTTGTCAAATTACTGTTGTAATCTATATTTTAGTATGGAAATACCAGCTAGCATAGGATTTTGCAAAGGTGCATGATAGCAAGAGTGGAAATGTACTGCCCCTTCTGACGAGGAGGTGTTTTCCTGTAGTTGTAGCTGACATTCCTACTTGTGTTGCATTGTGGTATTCCTTTTGTTCTTGTACTCCAGATGGTCCAGGGTCACTTGCCTAATCGATCAAAAATGTGTTACATCATGTTCATAATCATACCAGACATGCAGATCATTCATATTTATTGTTACTGCATCAAATAATGAAAGGCATATGTGACATGTTCTCTTCTAATTTTATGTTAACAGGTTAAAACAATAACATTTTAATATGTTTTACAAAGACACTCCGGTCCCAAAAGTGGACTAACACCAAAAGCAGACGCTGAGATCATGATGAAGATTTGTGTTAATTTATATGATTGTAACATGTAACCCATGTTAACTGCATTTTGTATGGTTGCACAATTATATTCCGGTGCAAGATTACATGAGGCCAGCATGAATTCATGTGACTCGGAAAGGGGAGGTACATTCTGGTTGGCGCTATACTTCTCCAAAGTTATCTAGGCAATGAAAGCATTGTATAAGCACCATAGAACTCTGCTCTATTACATTGAATGTGGAAACATGTCTTTCACTATGTACATGCTACTCACATGTACATGGGTTGTGTAACGGTCATTGGTCTGGTGGCCGCTGGATAGGTCTTGTTCTCCAGTATGCACTATCTGATTTCTCAAGGTGTCTCAAATACAGATGGCATAATGGGCTGCTTTGTGATGAAGTGTTGAAATCACTGCTAGCTTGCTGGGCAGTGACCTACAAGGAACATTCCATATGGCTGCATGACAGTTGGCCTCTAGTGGTTTAGTTGTGGCAGTGAGGATATCTTTAAAATGAAAGCATCTGACGTACTGTTCCACAGTTTGTTTGAGGTA
This sequence comes from Stegostoma tigrinum, assembly GCF_030684315.1. Lineage (NCBI taxonomy): Eukaryota > Metazoa > Chordata > Chondrichthyes > Orectolobiformes > Stegostomatidae > Stegostoma > Stegostoma tigrinum. The sequence goes on from NC_081355.1 coordinate 56,790,977, forward strand.
GGTGAATTGTTCGCTGAAAGCCAATATTACCTTTTGTTATCAACCTTACTCCTCTTTCCTCCTCGCTGTTACAACAGCTTGTCATGCTCTGTGTCACCTCTGCTCTTCTTTCCTTTCACGCTCTGGTCCAAGGAATTGCATAATTCTGCACTCATGCCTGGGAATGGGTGGTTTATGAAGAATCCTTGAAGCCAGGACAAAGTTCAGTCGCCTGCCACTTATTTTACACTTCAGTAACTAAATGATGTTGGGAATCACAAAAACAAAATGAATTTAAAATAAAAGTAAGAATGTTATGCTTCAGTTCTGCAGGGCAGTGCTGAGACCATGTCACTGTGTTCAGCTTTGTTCTCGTTCAAAGTAGGATGATATTGGAGTTTTTAAGAGGAAGTTTACCAGATTCATAATTGGAATGAACATGTTGTTTCATGAGGAAAGCTTGGACAGACTGGGCTTGATTCTGCTAGAGTTTGGAAGAGTGAGGGCTGACTTAATTGAAGTGTAGAAGATCCGGAACATTCTTAGTGAGGTGGAAATGGATGAGATGATTTTTCTTGTGGGTGAGTCCGTGCATAGGGGCATTGTTAAAAAATTAGGTGTCAACCTTTTAAGACAAAGAGAAATTTTATCTATTAGCAGGTTATGTGACTTTTTAACTCAGCATTAGAAAACATTGCAGGCAAGGTTGTCAAATATTTTTGAGGCAGAGGTAGAAATATTCTTGTTTTGTCAGAATTCAAAGATTATTGCAGGTAGATAGGAATGTGGAGTTTGAGAAACTAACATGAACTTATTGAACAACAGCTAGGCTCAAGGCCACATGGTCTACTTCTACTCTTAATTAACATGTTCATAATTTCAATTCAGGTGCATATTTGGTACTACATTGCACTGCAATGGTACTTGTCTAAAAGCAATGTTATCTGGAAGTTATGCATCGGCGGATAGTTTGCTATTAACCTTATGACCAAGACTTTTCCCAATCTTGCACATTATGTAAAAATTCCACTTTTTGAGTATTTTATAAAAGTTAACAGAAACAACTTATACATAAATAAAGAACTACCACAATGTGATGCAGACGAGAGGGCTGAGTTTTCATATGTCCACAGAGCTGGAATTTGATTTAGTATAAGGCCAATCTTTTATGTCAGAAATCCAGTTTCACTCCACATATTCCAAACCTCCAGCACTTCTCTCTGGCCTTTTCTCAGGTCGAAATTTCCCAGTGTGTAATATGTGTACCTGTCTCCGTTGAGGTCATGTGAAATTGGCAATAAAAATCAGATTTCTTCCTGCACACCATTTTCCTCTGGTACTATATGGCTTTAGAATCCCATTAAAGGCATTATCATGTTTCAGAGTTCATGAAGAAAACAAAGCTTGCTGAGTATTCAGGAACATTCTGAAAGGTGAGTATAGTGTTTGTCCACCTGCAAATGTCACCATTAAATGCTGCATTTTAATGTTTTTAAAGCAGTCGATTCATTATCGACATTTTCTTCCAAAGTAAGCTGACCATTATATCGTCAGGCCTTTGATATTTATTTACATGCATGAGAATGTAGAACACATCATATATAGCCAAAATGTTGCAAACCTTTCTGTCAACCAATGTTGTCACCTCTTTTTACTGTGATTTAAACAGCTCTGGGTGTGGTTGGGGGGTGTGGGAGGTGATGGGAGTGCTTAGAGAGATCTTTAAGTTGGGATCTGGGATACTGCAATGGTAGAATGAGACAGGTCTTCTAATTGAACTATCCATGCAACATTCTAGCACAGCAATCTGGCCCTGACCCCTTTGGGAATAGATAATAATGGCTTGTAAAGTCAAGAATAGTGAGGGGGTGCAGTTTTTAATTGTCAGACTGGATTTATCAGAGCTAGAGGTTGAATTTACCTAAATTAAGAGTTTCATTTTGGTCCCATAAGCCTAAAATAGATTGCACTAAATGACAAAATGCTTGCTGATGTACATCCTATGTTTATTTTTCACAAGCTCTTCCTGCTTAGCCAGTGTATCTGGAAACATTGGTTTATGTTTATTTATGGGTCATTTTCACCACCGAGTGTGGTTCTGTTTGGCTTATCTATGAAATATCTCATCTTGATACTACAGAGGCCACTTTGTGTTATTGCTCCTTGCAGACCATCCCTCACATGCCAGAGAGCAGCCAGTGTTTCTTTTTGCCTTCAATCCCTTTATGGCCTGAATAGATCCTCCAACTGTTGCAATCAAAAGTTTATGAGATACGATAGAAGCAATATGATTGAAGCTTCAACATGAAACATATTGATTTGATTCTGGGTGATAAAGTAAGATAAATGCTGAGTATTGTGAAGAGAAATTTTCCTGACAGCTTGGTTCGTTGCGTAGGAGTGGAATGGGTGGAGAGGATTTGAATTATTGGACAAACAGGATGCTTCTTACACTTGACTCCTTCTACTCAAAGTGTCCCATCCTCCAGGCCTTCCTTGTTCTTCATGCCACACTGCATCTTGAGGTCATTTGCAGGAGTGGAATCAGCATAGACATATATATTATATAACATAAAAACATACATGTCGCACACATACAATATATACATCAAAAACTGATGATATTTTACTCTTTCATTACTTCTCTCAATTCCTCCAGCTCTCTGCTAGTCCAACACCTAGTTGAGGATAAACTATGATTTTCCCAAATCAAATATCGTGAAAACTAAAGTCATCATCTTTGCTGCTGACCAAAAGCCCTGTACCTTTTGCATAACTATCAGTAGAACGTTCTGGCAGCCTCAAACAGATGAGGATTAAATATTATACTAGTACAAATAGATAAAAATATATTAACTATTGGAATATGCACAGAGAATCTTCTTTCTTCAGGGTCTTCTTCTGTGTGATCTGATGTCATCTGAAATCACTGAAAATACAGTCTAGCTGTTAGCACTTGATATTTAGCATTTTACATAATCGCCACCCTCACCATCAACTCTTGTCTGCAATTACTAACTCAGGCTGAAATTTCTCTCCTTCTCAGTGCCCTATTGGAAATAGAGTTGAATTTTTGACCCTATAATTCTCTCCATGTCAGAGATCACTTGCTTATTCTTACTTAAAATTTGACCACCTCTGCCTTATTTCAGCCCGCCTGTCATTAAAACTCTCATCCTTGGCTTTGCCACTTCCAAACTTGATTAGTCTTACATTTACCCCAGTATTCTCCAAGCGTCATTTGATCCAAAACTCTGCTTTGTGTCTTGTAAACCACATGAAGACTTGGGGAAGGTATGATAATGTTTCACTCTGGCTTTGCTACCTAAATAATGACATGGTTGGAGGGTTCCTTGGCGGTTAATCCCTAGAATCAGACAGCATTGAAAGAAATGATTTAGCTCAACAAACTTGGACTGACTCTCTAGAAAGGCCACCAACTCAAAGGCTGCTGGATTGCTCCTGATATGCAATGTATGTCCTCAACATTGGAATAATTCTAGAAATTATGTTGTTACATTTTTAGAAATTCCTGCAGAAATTACAAAATTAGGTTCTTGGAGAAGTTCAATAAAAGTCTGAGCCAATTCTTGTACGTGATTTTTGCTGGCAAAGCTAGATGCTGTTTTAAAATCATCCTTTTAATGCTTACTTCGCTGCAACACTGTGTGTTTACATGTTTTCTTAAACTTCTTAAATATGCTCTTGCAGCCTCTTCCGACATCACCTCCAAATTGTGAAAGGTGCTTGTCAAATTCTTTGTAAGGCTAAGACAAACTGATTCAGGTGCCCTTGCCACATCTCTCCCCTTTCCTGGCTCAGCAGTAAGGGCATTGGCATCAGCATGTACCAGTCTCACTACACACCCAAGGCATATCTCTGATCCACTGCTGTCTTTTGGAATGCATTGGTGCCTCCCACGGTTACGCTACTGCCTGGCACGGTCCCACCTCATGGATTTGAATGCATTACAGGGCTTCTTGATAGCTGTTTTAGTGTTCGCTTGCTTTTCACTGTGTGCATCAAAGTTAATGGAGTTACTAGGGAGGACAGCCAAGAAGAATATATGAAGATTTTGGCGATTATCTAGTCTCAGAGGCTGAGTCTGTGACACACTCGGTGAAGCTCAACTGATGTTTCTTTCTATCATCATCCAAATAACAAGAGCAATAAAAATGAGGTGAAAATAGCTGACCTGACACCCTGAGTGGGTGGGGTAACTGTTTCCATGTGACATGAGGCCTTTCAAAGAGCAACACCACTACACAGACACCCACACAGTACAGGTGTTGCATGTGAACCTACTATGTCGAGTCCACATCCTGGCCTCAAGCTTCTCTGACCACATGAAACAACATCATGAATTAATCCCACAAATGATGAGCTGCACAGGAAATGCTTTATGATTTAAAAGATTCATCCTAGTTACCAGCTTCCAAGGTCCCATAGCCAGCCTTCACACCTAGGATCGTTATTGTCATACAGATGGCTCTATACCTTCATTCCTCTAGTTGTTGCCAGACAGAAACTTGCTCACACATATGATGCTTAAAAGTGAGCAAGTACTTGCAAAAGTGAGAATGCACTTACAATGTCATGTCACCTCTACCTCCTATATACCATCAGAAGGTCTTGTTTTCTTTTTCCCTCCCACTGTGATTCTGTGAAGTCCTGGGATCTGCAGTTTGGGTGAAGGGACCCTGCAGCTTGGTGGTTATAGGTATTACTGCCTCTGAACAGGACATGCTCCCGATGCCTGGGGATGTTTGCATCTTGAGGGCCCAGGCATCTGGAGCATGACCTGCTCAGAGGCAGTAATACCTTCCTTGGTTTGAAGAGGGTGCCAGCCAAGGTGGAGGTGGAAGGCACAACTATCTCTACAGTAACCTCAGAGGAGACTTTTGGTATGGGGGGGAAGGGCAGGCAAGGGGGCACATATTTAGTTTCTTTTCCAGTAGGGTACTCCTGGCGCTGCCCTGTCTCCTTACGAGGAAGGGATGGTCAAGGTCCCTTGGTCCCACTGTCTCCCTACTGCTGGTGCTCAGCACTATTGCCTAGACTGATGGAGTGCAGGTCTGTGCACTTATACAGCAGACACTGAATGTGCTTTTGCCATGCGGGGTGTTATTTTAATACTCATTCATGGGACTTGGGCATCACAGGCTGGGCCACATTTATTGCCCATCCCTAGCTGTCCGTGAGAAGGTGGTGTTGAGCTGCTTTTCTTAAACCACTGCAGTGCAACAAATAATCCTCTGCGAGATTGCTTGTTGGTTCCTGGGTTTGAAGGGGATGTTGGGTGTCCCTTTTTTAAGTGCAATGCACTTGGCTGAGGATTCCAGCAACAGAATTGGGTCCCTACTAAGCGAAGACTTCCTGAGCTGCTTCCAATAGCTGTCCACTTGGGTGGGATGATCCAAGGCCTTGTGCAGGTATAGGTCTAGTAGCAGCCTTCCCCAGAGCCCCCTTCCCTCCAGTGGACTGCTGTTCAATACAGTTTCTGACCTCTGATTAGCTGACAACTCTCAAGCTCCCCAGAGTCCTTACTTCTGGAGGAAAGACATCATTGGCCATTTAAGTATCTGAGCGGCCATGATATGGTGGGCCTTGTGAGAAAAAAGGCGACACAGAATTGTTGTGGATCTCCAGCAACTGGCTGAACAATTCCTTGCCTTCATTAGATTCCAACCTTTGTCCATGATATTCCAGTGGGATTCTATTAGTCGCTGATAGGAGACAGATGGAAATGCAAGGGAAAGGGTACAAATTGCCATTTTCATTTGTTTATACCCTCCTTGAGGATTTTGCCAGCTTCAGGACAATGTTATAGAGAACCCATGAAATTCTAGAACCCTTCAGTCCACGTTACTCATACATAACATCTTAGCTATGTTGTTGTGACCTGGTCTGTTGTTCATTGCAGGCTCTTCCTCATTGATGAAATTAACTGTTGACTTGCTTATTATGGAATCGGACATTGTTGGAAATGAATGTGGAATGTTTCGGAAATTCATAATGTTGAGGTCAGTATATAGTTTGCTGGGTAGCTGGATGAAATAAGCCACACAATTCTATAATCGAAACATCACACCTTCTAAATTACATTTGTAATTTCATCAGCATGATTGCGGTATTTCATTATACATTATACAAAATGCGTAAAAATGGATTAACGAAGAATTTTTTAACGAGTAGCCCACCATATTAAAACTGAAATCAAGTGATTAATGTAGCTTGCTGAGCAATGACCATTTATTTCTTCAGCGTTCTGTTATATTTACCACCTTGAATAATCCCATCATAAGGGAATTCTTTACCAGCAAACAGAGTGTAAAATATGGTATTAAGTCGAAACACATTGTTTGTGATTTATAATGATAATGATGGAATATAAAACACTGTGCTGACATGATTAACACCACCAGGAAACTGGACCATAAAAACAGGATAAAAAGCTGTTTGCAAAATGTAAACATAATTCTACCAGCCTCAACACCGAGAAAGATTTATCGGAAATGAAGGTGGGAGAGATTTTGACTAGGCTCAATACAGAAATATATTAGCTACATTTTTCTACAGTGTAATTGCTTAGTTGCTTTTATTTTTAAAACTGAAAATGATTTAAAATTCAAATGCACAATAAGTGTGTCTGCCTTCTTGTCTATCAAACACAAATGGAGAGTAAGTAAAGTATTCAAACATTATTTTGTGGTGACTATAGCATGTTACGACATTCTTTGGAAATGGTACAAGATGCTAAAATGAAATTAATTTCTGGAATTTGGTCCACAGAGCCAAAGGAGGAGGAACAGGGGTATATTCAAATTTGCAGGGTGCAAAATGGACTGTAGCAATTGGTTACCTGTTTTATACTCTACCTGGTCTTTCTTTCAGGTGGATTCATCTTCACTAAAGGCGGATTTCTTTCTCAGAGCATCTAAATACATTGGGGTAAATTTTAAATGGTTGATTTATTTTTATTCAGGGAGTGCCATGTTGGCTAGGTCAGGCCTTATTCCCATCTCTAATTGTCCATGAGAACATGATGGTGAGCTGCCTTCTTGAACCACTGTAGTCTATGGTGTGTGGATATACCCACAGCACTGATAGGAAGGGATATTGACCTTGGCACAGTGAAGGAGCTGCAAGAACTGTGTCTTCTCATTTCTGTATTTGTAACATCGGGGGACTGAAATGAAAAACAAAGGGTGACTGTAGGTTAGAAAGCAAAAAAGCTGACAACTATGGCAGGCATCGTGTAAACAACTGTTTGAACAAGCAGTAACTGGAGTTTGAGTTACAGATGATTTGGAGCCAACAGGGTTTAATGGATGCAGTTTTTGATGGCAACAAGAAGTTGTTTGGTCTATGAACTCGTGACCGTCCATCAATGACAGAAATGTTTTTACTTGACAACAACTGTGTGATTGGTTCTCATATAACTGAACAGTTTGGAACTGGGATTAAGTTACAAAGGGAGAGTAGTGTTCTGTTCTTGCCCCGCTTGGGAGCCCTTTCTCTGTTTTCTGCACTCAAAACTCACAGTAAGCCTGAAGAAAATCAGTTTGCCTTTCCTGTAATATAAGTTGTGACTCTTAATTGATAAGTCACAGTTTATCTTTCGTTGAGCTCGATTATTTATCTAAGAGTTTTCTTGGGCTTTGGGAAACATAGTGTTTAAAAGAGAAGCAATTTTGTCTGTATAGAAGAGATTAGTTCTTTTCAATACTGCTTGTGGATGGGGGGGGTAAAATACTGCCTTTACAGCCAACAGGACTAACAATACCCTGGCCCACCAAGCTAAATAGTTTCTCACTCAAAGAAATGTGATGGAGTTTACCTACTGCAATTGGACTCTTCCTGGCATTTGCTTACTGTTGTGTGGATGAACTTTCAAAAGGCATTTCATAAAACATTACAAAATAGAACAATGAAAGTCCATGGGATTAAAACAATAATGGCCACTTTGATACAAAAGTGGCTAAGGGTTAGAAAGCAGAGGGTAATTCTGAACTGTTATTTTGCAGACCTGTGTTTAAGACATGATAATGCCCCAGGGACCAGCATTATGCCTGATGCTCTTTTGATATTTATTAATGGTCTCGGCCTTGGATATATGTGGCATACTTTCATAGCTTTCAGATGACACTATAAAATACCTCAGGATGAGTTTGACAGATTGGTGAAATGGGCAGGTACATGATTGATGAAGCTGAGAGAAATGTAAAATGATTCATTTTGATAGGAAGAATGAGGAGCAGCATTATAAATTAAATGCTCCAATTTTAATGGGGAGTTCAGGAGCCAAGTGACTTGGAATTGACATGTACAAATCTTGGCAGGACATCTACTGGGGAAAAGAGCTAACCTGATGATTGCCTCAACTGTAGCCCTGCAATGGACAAAAGACAGAGGGGTTTATAGAAAGCCTTGAACTCTGAGGGAGAGAGGTAGGAATTCAAAGGGAGAGGTGACCAGGCACTAAAAGCAAGATATGGCCAGGCACTCAGAAGGGTAGAATGGCTGAAACATTTTGGAGAGAGAGAAGATCAGGAAATCAGGAGGAGCATATCTGAACCCCAGAGAAGTGGAAGGTCTGGCACTGAGGAGAACTATACCTCTGGAGCTCAGGAACCTCATCATGTACGATATGAAACATTGCTTAAATGACAATTCATTCAAATTACACAAGAAGCTTCAAACTTTTCATGAATTTTCTCCGACTGGAGATAACCCTTCTACCCCATCCTCAGGCCTGACAGACTCTCCGGTTCAGCTTTGGAATCTGCCGAATTTGTGCCTTGTGTGATGATATTATGGCTTTGAGAGGTGTATTTTGTTTTTTTTTATGAAGAGAGGTTGAGGCAGACGTAACTAACGGTCTTCTGTAAGCCAGTAAATTAAACAATTTGTGAGGCCTTGAGGTTTTTTTTAAAGTGGGAACAGCAGAAGTAGCCTGAATGGGTGAGGTCAAGCTTTCACAGAGCCAGGATTTTTAGTTTAACTTTCAGTAGCAATTGAAGATGCGAAAGCTGCTATATCTCTCTCTCTTTGCTGCAGGTTGGTTTGGACTCTCTTCCTGCTGCTAGAATTGCATGTGAGACAGTCTATTTCACAGTATTTGCCTTTGCCAAGGGTGTGCTTATGGGAATCACAAACAGAAATGTGCTTACGGGATGTTATTATATTGAAATGGTTAATAAGTAGTTTATTATTTTAAATAATAAGTAATTTGATAGAGTTACGGTTAAGCTAGGTTTTTTAAAATTTGATCTGTATTTTAACTGTAGTATATGAATGAAGCATGTTTTGCCTCACACCTGATACTTTGACCAATCAAATCGCATCTTGATCACAACGCTTGACACTTGTCTTTGAAATATGATAAAGTTGGTGTCTAGGAGCTCTCCTTGACATGTTTTGAGGGCATTTGGCCTGGGCCATAACACTTGCCATTGAGAACAATTTACTTTTGCTTTGGGCACATTTTAGGGTTGTTCAGTTCATATAATAAGGGTCTTCTTATGGTAGACTGCAATCTGTTGTGTCATAAATACAGAGAGTTAAGAAGGTTGTAATGTTGATGTGAATGCTCCACTTGGCAGTAGCTCTTTTCCAACCTTTGCTTTTGTTCCTCTCAGGTATTTGAATTCCTCTTGAAATGGGTTTCTGTGAAGAGAGAAATTAACTTGCTGTCCGCATGTGAGGGCCCATTGAGTAATGACTGCTGCAAGTCAACTCATGAGCACAACAGGGATTAATCATTAAAAACTGAGAGGTGTGCCTATGTGAGAGAATACTGTCATGTCATCTTATTTCTCTTTGTTGTGCAGTAGCTGCAGAAATCTTCCTCTGCTGTACTAACATCAAGGTACTCAAAAGAGTGCACTGATCAAACCTGCTGTAAAATTCTGCATGAATTTTCCTCTGATCTTCAGAGTCCTCTTGTCTTGACCAAAACAGGGGATCTCAGGCCAACACTGACTGGCAGTGGGGCTGTCACAGGGCCGCCTTCTGAGCTCTCTGTTGAAATAGGGATGGTAGGCAGGCCATTAACAGGGAGACAAAATAAAGTTTGAAGAAAGGAGCAGATAGAGAGGCTGCGGATGCTGCTGTTTCTGCCCATGATCCCTTCTTTGCATCTGCTTCATGGCAATCCATGTAGCAGAGAAGTCTCATTTCAACAGTGAAGTGCAAATGTTGTGCCCATCCCTGACCTGGATTCTGGCATTTAGTTAGGATCTAGCATTTCAGGTCTGGAAAGGCCTAACCAGTAGTACTTAAAATGAAAATCATCAAAGGAACGCAGACAAAACACCCTCTAAAACTTCAGGAATGTGTTTTTTATTGTCAAGTTTGAGGGAGCAGGAGCTCTCCTCCTGTCAGCATAAGCTTGCAATAGTTGCTGCCGCATACAACTGCAGACTGATCTATCAACAATGGACTCAGCAAAGAACCTAACCAGCAGGCTCCATCAGGGTCTCTAAATGATGTCCGCATGTTGACAGGGTTATTGTAATGGGCCTGAAGGACCAGTGCTGACGTTCCTTGGACAGCCTGGAAAACTCACATCAGTGTTATACTGTACGACAGAGGACAACTTCTTTTAATACTGCTTTGGAGTTTCGGCCTGGATTTTGTGCCTTAGCCTTTGGACCTGAATATTATCAGCTTCAGACTCAGTGGAGACGGTGTCACCACTATGTCACAGTTTTGCATTGGATTTACACTGCTTTCAACATAAATTCAGCTTAAAACAGACAAATAAATATCAGCTTGTCCTGCTCCCAAGTTCCAGCTCCAAAAGGTCTGTTTCTAGGTCACAGCAACACTTGACTATGGCAGATTTTAGATTTTTGATCCAATTACACACAATATGTGTTGTGTAAAAAATTGTGATTCTCCATAATTTTGCTTGATTCTCCATTAAAAAGAATCACTAAAAACAAATCAATACATGTCTCTTATTTAGTCTGAAATACTGGAATCATGTGCTTGAAAATCTTAAGAAATATGATTATAGCATACTGTTCAGTGTTCAGCCTAATGTCTGTTTATTAAAAGGAATATGATTAGCCTCACGATGAACTTTTAAAGATGGTAAATTCACAGAAAATAGATGCGGAAATGCATAACTAACATGTTAGCTAAAATATGGTTGTTACTTATATTTTGATCATTTTAATTTTTTGCTATTGATGATTCATTTCAGGCTTGATGTGTTTTCAAACCTAGAAATGGAGTAATTCGACATTATGAAGTACTTGGGCTTCCAAAGTGTCACAGAAAGCGCCTACTGTAAAATTAATTATGGAGATTTTTTTATGCTACTGGAAGCTTATCAGCCAAGCTATCTGAATGCTTCATACATTTATTTATTGCAGCAAGAAGTAATTTCTAACAGTCTTATGTCAACATGAAAGGGTGAAAAGAACTATGCATGAGTGACAAATGACATGTCCATCACTGAGACAGAATGGTTGATTTTCTATCAGGATTGCTAACATGTGGAATTACGGAGAAGCATGAAAGAAGAAGAAAATATGCTTTGCTGTTTAATCAGACAGAGTGGTGTTTAAGTTTCTCTGAATTAAGGTTCTTCTTTAGGAACTGCTGAAAAATTTACCCAGATAACAAATGCCTGTCCCATAAATTTTTTTGTCGTGGTATATTGGAAACAATGTTTACTGCATGACCAATTTTCATTCGTCTGTAAACTTCTTTGTTGTATATGAACCTAGTGGCTCTGTCTAAGGGGTAAAGCACATAAAGATAAGGCAAAGAAAGGCAGTGATGCAAGACACCCAGTATGATCAGAGTGAGTGAGAGCTATGTTAGCGAATGAAAAGTGCACATAAGTAGACAGTTGCAGCCCATGAGCTGGTGCATTTCACTGAGTACACATTGCCTTTGCTGCAGCTTTAGCTGACAGTTGACAGTGCAGCTCGAGGTGCAACATGAAGTGAAGAAACATCCTCTAATCTTATCAGAAATATGCCATGAAGGTTCATAGAAAATAGCACGTAATGGATGCCAACATCCACGGATGTGGGCTACATGAGATGTTGGTGCCCAGTGTCCAATATGGAGGTCCTTTGGAGCAAGTGGCAAGCTGAAATTGCCAGGTACCTGCGCTGAAGTTCGCATCCCGTTTCCTTGATATCTGGCTTGTTTGCTTAGTTGGTATGATAGGAAGCTCAATGTAAATGAGGCGAGTCATCCCAACAACAATGTTTTTGACAAGTAATAATTTCCTTTAATAGTAACTCACTGCTGCCTAGTGAGAAACCTACTGTGCCACTTGCCAAAGCATGAAAGACAAAGTAAGATGTTTCCAACATTGAAACAGATCTTGCCACTCATTTCATCCAATTCTCCCACATATCTTGCCATAGCTCACTGTGCTCAGACTTCTAAAAGAATCTTGATGACTGCAATGCATTATGGATGCTGGAAATCTGAACAAAACACAGTGCTGGAGAAATTCAACAGTTATGGCAACATTTGTGGAAGAAATAGGGTTAATGTTTTGAATCTGATATGACTTTATAGGAAAGATATTATTAAATTAGAGGGTGTTCAGAAAACATTTACCAGGATGTTGTCAGGAATGGAGGGTTTGTGTTATAAGGAGAGGTTAGATAGGCTGGGACTTTCTTCATCGGAGCATCGAAGGTTGAGGGGTGATCTTGCAGAGACTTATAAAATCATCAGGGCACAGCAAGGGTCTTTTCCCTAGGGTGGGGTTTTTCAAAGCTAGATAGCATATTTTTAAACTGAGAGGAGAAAGTTTTAAAAAGGACATGAGGGGCAACTTTTTTTTACACAGAAAGTGTTTCATTTGTGGAGTAGGAGGATGCAGGTACAGTTACAACATTTAAAAAATATTTGAGTAAGTACATGAATAGGAAAGGGTTGGAGGCATATGGGCCAAACATAGGCCTGACGACTAGTCTAATTTGGGAACATGGTCTGTGTGGATTGAAGGGTTTGTTTCCATGCTGTGACTCTAAGACTCCTCTTCAACACAATCAGAACTATTCTGAAGTAGAGTCATATCAGACTCAAAACATTAACATTATTTCTCTCCAGAAGTGCTGCCATACCTGATGAGTTTTTCCAGTATGCTTTAGTACTGTCTGTCCCTAAAAATTTCCACCTTTTGACTCAGTTCAGTAATATTGCTATCCAGCATGAATTTAACCTCTTCCCTCATTTGTTTTAATCTCACTGGACTGAGTTTGTGCAGGTGTTGTTTTACAGATAATTCATCCCCCACTAGAACACCATGAATAGTTAAAAGCATTTTTTCCTGGTCTTTTTGTTTGTTGAACACTTTTCAAATGCTTCGTAGGCAACTTATATAATTTGCTTAGTTTCTCTTTGAAGTTCAAATAATTGACTGGAAACATAGTCTTTAAGCTTTGTTTTGGCAACTTTTCTCCATCAAGTTCAGTAGTTCCCTTACCTCATGTCCATCCATTAGTTCAAAAGCGTCAAATCCTTTAGACTCAGTAGGAGCATCCTGAATAATAAATAATAACAAAGGAATTCTCTTATCCCAATCATTAGGACATCTTTGGCAATAAGCTCTAATCATGGACTTCAGAGTGAGATAGTGGCTGATAAGTGGATGCAATTGATTCATAATCTTTTCTTTGAATATTTACAGCACACAATATTAACATTGATCCGATTATATTTCTTCAGGCAATCCTCTTGTAACAAATTGAACTGTTATTTCCACTTGAACCTTTTTCAAATGATTCTGCTACAGGAAATCTCACGGAAACATCTACAATCAAGGAGGGATGTTGATTCCTGTTCATGGTTTGAGGTAGGGTTCCTTCTCAATCTATGAGGACCTGCAAAATGGTCTTTCAAAAGCTGGTATCGGAATTAAAAGCTCAGGTTTAATTGAAGGTTGGGATTTCCCTGCCCACTGAAGTGTATGTATGCTCTATAAACTTTGATAGCTTTACATAATCTGAGCCAATTAAGCTGTTTTAATATTTCAGCATGTTTTCCTAAATGATCTACATTTGGAAATTTGTGAGTTACTCATAAAATTTCATCACAATTCTCAGATGGAGCTATTATCCAGTGGACACTTACCAGTTGGTATTTGAGGTGGTCTCCATTTCCTCATTCTTGCTTTATCTTTCAAATAATAGCACTCTGGAATTGTTTATGATTCAATATCTGAATAGGCTGTTGGTATAAGTCTCTCATATCACATCTGTGCATTGCATTTCTCTTTAGGTCAATAGGCTGAACATATCTGTATCATCCTGTTCAACTAACTCATCTGTCAAATTTTCAGAAATTGTATCAATTAATTGGATTTACAAATCATCTCCCAGTTTAATTCAATCCTTTTCTTCCTGTCTAATTTTGTGGTCCGGAGATCCAGTCATAATACTATTAGAAAACAACCCAGAATATTCTTCCTTAACATTTCCATTTCTTTTGTTTCCATTTGATATTCCATCACCCTTGGCGAGGTCAATATTTTTGAACCTGCCAGGTCATTTCCCAGAATAAAATCAATTCCCTTTTTAGGAATTCCTTTCATGCTTTTACTACAACTTCTCAATTTACCACATCACTCTTTAATTTAACTTTGTTTAATGTGACTGGTTTGTAGCCTCCATATAACCATCAGTTAATACTTTCTCCTTCATTAACATCTCTGAAAGGCAAACAGTATCATCAACCAGTATCAGTGAATGACTTGTTCCATTATCTTTCAACATTTTTTTTGATTTGCCACCTTGATTCAAAACATAAAGAAATAGTTCACCTTTTTAAGATAAAGTACTTAGAATCTCCAGTAGCCTGACTCTCCTTGTCAATATTCGAAGAAGAATTTTTATAACTGCCTTGAACTATCTCCCTTCTTAGTATATTCCAGGGAACATGATGTCGATGCACTACAGATAAGTTTTAGTTCATATTTCCATTTAATTTTATATTTCCAAGAGGCTGGAAGTATTCAATAGGGTGGCAGAACCTTACTGATCAACAATCTATAACCTAACCCAGCCTTAAACACACACAAGGGCTGTGAGAGTCCTTAGGCATTCTACTATTGCAATAATCTCCCATTTAACTTCCAGCAATTGGCTTTAGTATATCCAATCTATTACAATGGCCAAATGTTAACTTCTTTGTACCACTTTTCAATTCTAGTCTTTTCCATTTTTATTTAAAAAAAACAAAAGGACTGTAAGTGCTGGAAATCTGAACTGTTCTGAAAAAGGGTCACTGGAGCTGAAACATTAACTCTGGTTTCTCTCCGCAGATGCTGCCAGATATGCTGAGTTTTTCCAGTAATTTCTGTTTTTGTTTCTCTTTTCCTTTATTACTTTGGCATTCTTTTGCCTGTGCTCTAAAACGAGTGCCTCCTCCATCTGCTGATTTTCTAATTCTTTGATTTTCTTGTGGCGTTACCTATGACTATTTCCACACTCCTAATTGCCTTTGTGAGATACCATTGGTATCTGCCAGAATTACTGTTCCTCTGATCTTTGATATTGATACATATTAAGTTTTTTTAAATATTTGCAGAAATCCTATTTCTGAACTCTTCCATGAGCACACTTTCTATTGCATTCTAAACATTGTTTTCATGCTTGAGTGCTCTGATTCCAAAGGGCAATTTATTTTTGCATTGCAAATTCTGCTAATGTCTGATTAGATTTCTTTCGTGTAATCCTAGGTTTTAATAGAGAAGCTTCAGGGACAAGCTCATTAGAATTGAGTAGTGTCTTTTTGACTGTTTTGTACTCTGCTCTTCTGTTCTGACAAACTGGCAGTCACAGTCTCAAATGTATCTCTCCAAGCACTCTGTGATGTTTGGACCTTTTTGTAGTTCTATTTTGTTAATTCCAGCTCTCTTTGTTTTTCTTCTAATTCAAGATTTTTTTTTAGTTCTCTTACGCTCTCAAAGTGAACTCTTTTTATTTCTGACTGTATCTTAACTCGATCCAGCGGTGACATTCCAATTTCAGGTTTCCTGCCTCCAATTTTAAGCATAGGTTAATCATTTGAAAAATGGCATCCTTACAAGAATCTTGCTTTTACTTTTACTTTTCACTTTATCTTCAGGATTTTTCAGCTTAACTTTAGTCAAAGATTTCAAATAATCCACTGTTCCATCTTTTACTTCCAGAAAACTTGTGGCAAGATTCAAAGCCATTTTCAAAATTCCCTGCAATAAAGTTCACAACACCGCTGTTTTATATCCAGAGCTATCATGTACCCTTCACATTAAAAGGACAAACATAGTTTGGTCTTAAATCCAGTGAATGCAAATCTATGAGAGCCCCACTTGTTATGATCCTAGCTGATGAAATTACGGGACATGTTAGATCCCAAACGGAAATCTGGCTTGATAGGTGTTATTTTTCTTTCTTAAAGTGGTCTTTCACTGAAACAGATTTGGTCTTAACAATTTAACAGAAGTGTATTTGTGGCAAAGATAAAATAGAATATATCAAGCGATGTACATATAACACCAATTTAAAAGGCTATGAAACACATAATAAAAATACAATGTTATCCATCCCAACACCATCACTTTATAGAACTCAAACAGCAGTATTGTATTGTACCTAGAGGTTTGACTTTAGGCTTCTTTCAATTCACCTACTGACTGCAAACAAATTCCTTCTCTCCCATACTTGTTTAAAAAAGAATGATGGCTGCAGAAATGCTGACAAGCACCTCCTACATATAGATCAAAACCCAAACGTCATGAGTTCAACACAAGTTGACATATCTGTATGTCATCTAACAAAGACCAAATGCTGCAAATGTTCACAATCTACAATAAATGACAGAAAATGTTGGAAACACTCCTCTGAATCAGGTAGTATCTATGCAGTGAAACATAATATTCATGACTGGAATTTAATGGTAACAGTGAGCTTGTCTGTTATCTCTAAGCCATCAACAACCCTGGAACAGTCGTTTTCAGAGCCTCATTGGGATTAAATCCTAATAACGGAGCCCATTCACTGTGGGTGATTTTCCTGGTTCCGCTAGGAGCATTTATCCATTGCACTTCAAGTCTAGGGTGGATGCAACACCTTGAAGACTGGCCTGACAATTAGAGTAAGACTGTATTTCTGGGGCCAGTCAGTGATGCCTCAGGTGGAAAAGAATGGGGCCATTATAAAAGGTTTGGAGGTGAGGAGGGAGAAGGTGTCTTCCTTTTACACCACCAACATTTGTCTGGCTCAGGATGGCTGAGAAAGAGACTCCCGCAACCAGGCTGGAGGCTAGCACACCAGGTTTTCTATATCTGGTGTTTTACTCACATGGAATGGCCCCTAGTGGAATACCACTGGGAGTGGGATCAGGCCATAACTGGACACTTTATGGACTTCATGCCTGTGGGCGTGAAGGTCAACCTGATTTCTTCCAGCTCTGGTCTTATTTGGAGGGAGCCCTGCAGGTGACAGGCTGACCATCCCAGACTTCCCAACCCACATCCCGAAGTAAGCATTAAATTCTATTTAATAATTCAGGCCAATAACCAGAAAGTCCCATCTTGTTATCAGCGATTTCACTACATTCTCTCAGCAGAGCGTTTTCAGAGAGCGGGTGGCGGAGATTTGGCCTGTGAGTAAATTTAGTATTCAAATGATTCAGTTTCACACAACATGCCAAATGACACAATCAGATTTTGTAAATTTGTAAATTATTGCATGAGCTCATTTCACTATGATTGTCCACCTTTCACAAAGTAGGAACAAACCTCTAAGAGGTACAGGTAAGACTTCTGAAGATGAGTCCCTAAGTTGTGCGCACTCTGATGTATTGCTTGCTCCTGTTGCTTTGGATCCACTTATGTGTTGTAAAATTCAGTTGCTGTTGGTGTCAGATAAACGCATACATAGAAAGGAAGGGCAGGGCTCACTAATAAAGCTCTAAAGGGCTTAAAAACCTATTAATGTACAAATATAAGTGTAATGACTCAAGAATTACTGTAATATTACCACAGCATTAAGCATAAAAAGTTATCGCAAGATTATACCAATAAAAATAAATGTTCTGTATTTGCAGTATTAATTCCCTTTTAATATTAAGGATTATAAATTTAGCAAGTTGTGACATTGCTGCAAATATGTTGTGATAAAAAGCTTCAGGAGGAACTGAAACCCAGCCATTGTCCCAGCTTTGTGACCTTAACTCATCCTTGCAGTAGCAGATATCATTTTAGCTCCATTAAATTGCTCTGGGTTTTGTGGAACTAACAGTGTTAATGTCATCACTGGGATGTGTTTTATCAGGTTTCTGGAAATGTAGCAACATTCCATGGTTATGTCACAGAACAGATTATTTTGCCTGTAGAACCAAGGCTGAGAACTGGAGTTAAAATAAACATAAACCATAATCTTTCATACCAAGGTGTAGAACTGGATGAACACAGCAGGCCAAGCAGCATCAGAGGAGCATGAAAGGTGATGTTTCAGGCCTAGACCCTCCTTCATTTCTGCAGAAGGGTCTAGGTCCAAAATATCAGCCTTCCTACTCCTCTGATGCTGCTTGGCCTGCTGTGTTCATCCAGCTCTACACCTTGTTATCTCAGATTATCCAGTATCTGCAGCTCCTACTATCTCATCAATCTAATTGGATGGCGTTAAGGCTTAAGGAGCCGAATAGCCTATTCCTGTTTCTAACATTTTGTTGGTGCTATTCCATTTTGAACATCCATGTGAATCAAAGCAAGAGTTTTTATTACTAGACCAATGCTCACAGTTCAACTCCCATCTGAAAATTTGAGAATTTGAATTTAATTTTAAAAGGTCTGGCAGTAAGGTGCTATCAGTACAAGTGACCATGAAGCTTTTTCATTGCCAAAAGGATACCAAAGGCATTGCTAATGTCATCCAGGGAAGGAAACTTGCTGCCTTTGCCAGGCCTGAGCGACAAATGACTCAAGTTCCATATCAAAGTAATTACTCTTTGCATTGGCTTGCAAACTGTTCGATTGGATCAAATCACAATTTAACAAGAAGGACAACTGTGCCTTCTCAGATCAAAAAGGGATGGGAAATAATTGATAGGTATGCCAATGTCAGCCATGCAACAAGAATGAATAATAAAAGAAAATGTTTTGATGAAGGAAATCTCAAAATTCCAATGCCATAAAATTGCTGGGATTGTTTCATTATTTGCAGCATGGCAGCGGTTATCTATTTGCATACAAAAACATTTTCATTGAATTATTCATCTCATGTCAATTATTAATTTGTTTCTTGCATGTTATTCACTTGGGAAAAGCAATGATCATTTCTTTGCTATCTCTTTCACATGGCATGGCTCCCTTTACAGGCTGGTGAGGGCCTATGCATTCTTTTCTTGCTTGAACACAACTGGCATGACACCAGCTGTACTCTGGACAACCCAATTTTTCAAAGAGAACTTTGCACAAGCCCATGGCATTGTATTTGCATTTAGAGAGACTGAATGCCTGTCTCAGGCATCGACCCTGAGTGCTTCATTCTTTGCCTGTTTTGTGCAGGGCTAGTTCTTTGAGGACCATAAATTGATGCCTTTAGCATTTTAATTAGGTCCTCATCTACTTTCGTTGTGAGCCTTGTCCAGAGGTTGAATAGCTACAAGCAACATTATAGTGGTGAGGTTGTGGTGAAATAGAATTGGAATCTCGATTTGAAGTGTTATAATCCCTTCCATTGATCCTCTCCTTTGGAGTTATTATCAAGGTCATGAAAGGAAGGATGTTAAAATCAGGGTCCTGGTTGTGGCAGTATTAAAACATGTGTGCTATATTAGAAAAAGACTAGTTTTCCAATAGGGGCAGCAACTGTTTTGATGCTTATGCTCTCACCAGGCTTCAAACATATCCCACCATGAAATCTCCGTAAGCATTCTATGTTGTATCACTGACTGGCAATTTTACACCTCAGGATTGTTTTAGATCTTTCTGAATACAGCCTTTTTCATCAAGGTCTCCTCTTCTATGAGGGGTCTCATGCAGCGTTCTGTAGCTCTTCGCAAAAAAAATTCAGGCATTAATAAAGTAAAAGAAAAATAATAACCAGTTAATTCTCTGAAGCAAATTGTATCAGTAGCAGTCTGTGAATAAACTGGGGTAAAAAAATGATCTCTCTTTAATCGAGCATCTGGATGCTGAAAATCTACTGTAAAACTCATTAGATTAAACAACACAAACAGTAATAGAAAAGAACTGGAAGCTATATTCTAGGCAGGTATTTCATTACCGCCTTAGCAAATTAAAACACAAATAGGATTAGAAAAGAATAATGTAACAATCTTCTGCTATATTCCCTGGAGCACTTAGTCATAAATTGGGTTTGCATTTAGTTGTGTCTGAAGTGTTGAATACAGGTAAATCGCTGCAGACTGGAGATAAGGCATTCTGGGCTACTGACCAACTTTAACAAAGCTGCACAGTTATTTTTGAGTGATCTCCTAATTTAACACTGTCATTTGTTAACTATATCTTATGTGTTACAGGATTTGGCAAAACACCTACCGAAATTCAGATGCATTCTATCAGAACCTGGCATTAATTCTCCAATTGGAAACATTCTTATTTTGCTAATTTTAATTGCTTGCAGTTTTACTTGTAACAAAAATAAAGCTTTTTGAGCTGGAGACATTTCAGGCCGGCATCAGAGATATAAAACTGTTTATTGTAGTTCCATTAATTAAAATGTTCAGAATTAAAAGCAAGCCTTCATTTTTTTTGGAACACAATCTATTCAATCCTAAGGGAAAAGCTGCATTATCTGGGATTATTACATTTTATAACATGCATTAAGACTGCATACACTAACTGGACAATCTTGAAAGATTTGTCATAATAGTTAAACAATCATGTTCATTTTCTTTCGATGAAAATTGATTTTTTAAAAGATTAAATTTGTAATTATTAAAATTAATTAAACTTTTATTTTGCTTTAATGTATTATGGATGATGGTGTATTGGGGGTGGGGTATGTTGTCGATGTATAATACATTAAACGTTTTCACAGTCTGCTGCTCACAGTCACAATACACAGATTGTTACTCTGGGCGATTGCTTAACTCTTTGTTCTTTGCAAGTTCAAAGTTGCTGTGTGTAAGGGTCCTGAACAAGCGTAATCCAAGGTGAAGGTCCTTTCAATATTCCCCTGGAGTGTTGTCACTATCCTCTCTACCCAGAAGATGCAGTGTAGAACAATCTAGACAAAAATCATGCCTAAAAATGTGTTAATTTTGAGAAGGTTTCTTTCCCTTGAGTTTCCAATCAAACTCATTTATATTTTGGCAAACATAAAATCTGCCACAAATCTGTGCAATCAAGCAGACTTCTAAATTTAATTACTCTCACCCACTTCATCCTCCCAAATTACTAATCTCTCCAGCATACATGCTTCTTACTTACTCAGTGGGGGCAACTCATCACCACTCCTGCTAGTACATCACCACCAACTGCTCTTCCATCCACTGTCATCATGCTAAATCAGTCCCTTTCTCACACTGCAGGAAGAGTTGGCCACCTCCTGGAATGATATCTCCATATCACCCTGAGTGATGTACCTACAATCCCTGCAATGGCTGCATCTGATCTGTGGGACTGACTGTAACCAACCTGGAATCAAAGAGCTCCCTTTGACTTACTGTGGCAGTACCCCTTGACCGACCATGCAGCCTTTTGACCCCACTAACAATTTCTTCACTTTGGCTTTTGGACGTGACCATCTGGTTAAAGCACGCTCACTGTGTTTCTTGTTGAAGGCCCAGGCACATATTGTAGGTGTGACATTGACATAGAATGGTGCTACCACATGTCCACCCACTAAACTGTCCAGTGCTCTGAACTGTGGTGAACTGCTTGCGTTGCCCTCTGCACTAAAAAAACAATGCTTGCCACAGAGACTGGCAGCCTCCAAATCAATGTAATGTGAGTACAAAAGCTTTTAACAGCGGTATAAATCTTACCTCATGGTTCTTTGTCTTCTTCGAAAATAATGTCAGGGCATCGACTTCTTGAATGTTGGTCTTCAATGGTCACTCCTGCAAAATCCTTTGTTCTGCTAACGTTTATTCCAAAATATGCTCATCCTTCCAGAAACTTCTCTGGCAATGAATTGACCAAACCTGAGCACAATGTTCAATCTCAGCCAATGGAGTTTGTAGGTAAACTATTCCCAAACATTTATACCAAGTTGTAAACAGCCGCATACCGTGTTTCATATAAGGATGGTGGCACCAATATATCTAGCAGGCCATGTTAAAACCTCTCCTTATTTGGTCAACACAGTAAATTGCACGTCACAGCTTACAGCACAGGTTACAACATGTCCAGCTGCAGTTTTAACCGAGGTCAGAGTTTAAACTAGCTTGACAAATGTTCCCAGCATGCTTTATTATAGCATTCAACTGGTCTTGTAGCCAGTTCTGCAGCTGGTCAACTGACCACAAGATTTATGAGAGAATTGGTGCCTCTGTCTGCAAAGCAACCTGGCAGAAGCAAGCAAGCTGTAGGTGTCTGTGACCTCCAATATGAAGTCCTGAAAGGGTGAATTGGTGAGAGTCATAGGCTGCAAGCAGCCAGGGTGATGTGATGGCTTGGGGATGCCAATTATGTAAGATGACGGCTGGAGGAGTATCATGTCCATGGAGCTTGCAGGGATATTGTGGTGAAAGTGAGTTGCCCAAAGGCCCAGAGAAGTAAGTGGTGAGCTGCTGCCTCCAAGTAAACTGCTCTGACTTTCATGTTGAGAATTTTGTAGAGCTGAGGCAAGTTTAGTTAATAATAAAATGCAAATACATGGAAACAAGGTACTTGCCACGTGATTCAGAACTCATTGAATTTAAAGCTGCAAAGGAAAATCAGATACTTTTTCTTGACATTAAGAACCTAATGTTTCCATTTTCATTGTATGCTCCCCAACTTTCTCACTGTTGTTCATGTTACTCAAAAGGAGCGGTAAGTTCTACCCAATATTCATTCATTTTCGAACAGTGTCTATTAAAATAATGACACCCAGAAAGAAAAGTAAAATGAAGATGTTGCTCAAAACGCGCAAGTGAGTGCCACTATTAGAAACTCCAATTGGATTGAATTTGATTTGGGGCAATGTCATTTTTTTTTGCAAGTCCATGTGTGGTGTGTTTTTCCTCAAGTCGGTGCAAAACATAGCAGAAATTCAACCTCTGCTGGAATCAATGTATCTTTGATAGTTTATGACTCTTGGCTGTGGATTGGCTAATTTTGGATGAATTATGCACTTACCGAATAGAAACCCAGGCTATCATAGTAAGGCAATATTGATTAACACTCAAGAAAAAAAAGCTATTAAAATAACACACCAAACCTGTAACAAGCTTCTAACCTTCACCTGTTCTAAGTATTAACTGTAATTCTCTGAACTATAAACATCACCATTGGAATAACATTCTTTAATCCTTTGATCCAGAATGTGATTACAGCTGTGTTGCAAAGAATTCTACGAAGCTCTGAGCACTGTCAGGCGGAACTGTGCAGGGAAACATTTAAACTATTTTTAGCCAAGCTTATGCTGGTACTGAGGCTTGAAACAGAACTGCAGTCTTTTCATTTGAAGCAAGAACTGTGTACTTTCAGGTCTGCTGTAGGTTTACTATTAATCAGGTTTGGGTCTGACAGAGCTCTGAGGCACACCAGCTATCAATATGATCCAGATCTAATATAATGAACCTATAGGTGTGACGGTGGTCTAACATAGAATTTACGTTGGTCTGACCACACAACAACAACAGCAACTTGCATTTAAGTAGCGTCTTGAATGTAATAAAATTAAGGCTCTTCACTGAGGCATTTTAAAACTTCACACTGATCCACATATTAGGTCCAACGATCAAACAACTTGATCATAAGCAAAGGTCTTAAAGGTATTTCCTAAATGAGGAAAGTGATACTGAGAGATGAACAGATTTAGGGAAGAAATTGTAGACCCTGGGGTCTTGACAGCTGAAAGCACAGCCAACAATGGTTTAGTCTTTAGAATTGGGGCTACTTGTGACACTATAATTACTGGAACACATACTTCTCAGAGGGTTGTGTGGTGGGTGAAATTACATAAATGGGCAAGTGTAGGGTCATAGAGGAACTTGTAAACAAGGCTAAGAATTTTAAATTAAAGCATTGCTTTAGCATGCAGAGGTGCAATGTGTTCAAAGACTTTGTGAAGCAATGAAGGTCAAAGGTGGAGCAGCAGCATACAAGATTAGTGGGATGAAGGGACTTTTGGGGTAAGAAGTGATGATGGCCATTTTGAAGGAGAACTGGACAGTGCCTGAAGAAGGAGAAATGTTAACAATGTGAGCTAACATGGGTGCCAGGATAGAAAGATTGGCAGTCTGCCATTTATGAGGAAAAGAACCAAGGGATGAAAAGTGGGTACGGATAACTTTCCTCATTCCAGCTGATTGCAGTAAGACCTATTTTTGGGAAAGAATAGTTTAATCCTTTGGAGTGCTATGCTATTTTTACAGCCCCCAAAATGTAAATATCAATGCAACAAACGTTTCTTCCTGGTTAAGTTTTTCATCAGTCTGTACTGTTCTTCATATTCTGACCCATTGTCTGACCTACTATTCACATTTGCACAGTTGTACGCTTTTCCTTTCAGTTTGATATTTTCCCTAACTTCTTTATTTAACTGTAGATGGCGGCTCCTCTCTTTAGAATTTTTCTTTATAATAGGAATATACTTTCACTGAATATTCTGAAAAAACATTAGCCTCTGTTTATCATTGAACAATTAAGGGACTGAATCCTTTAGGCCTGCAAAGCTTTTCAACCTACACCTTAAAAGGACTATTTCAAAATAGTGACATGTTTCTTGTTACTCCATTAGGAATTTAAGTGCGTGCTATATCTCTAGAAATCATTTTCTCCTTGGGTGTAAGTGTGCATCCATGTTTAGGGAGTCAATATTTGTTGGTCGGGTTGTGTTGGGTCAAGGAGGTGGGAGGGAGGATGGGTGGGACTGGGGAAGGGTAGGTGTAGTGGTGATAGACTGGATGCAGGTAGGGGGCAATGAGGATTGTTCAGTGGGAAGGGTAGGGCAGATAGGTGGTGAAGAAGATGGGCAGGTTGTGTCAAGTCAAGGAGGCGGGGATGAAAGGTCAAGTTGGGTATGGGATGAGACCATGAGTGGGGAAATTTTAAAACTGGTGAATTTTATGTTTAGGCCATCGGGCTGCAGGAATATGAGGTGTTGCTTCTCCAGTTTATATGTGATGTCATTATGGCACTGGAGGAGGCCCAGGATAGACATGTCACTCAGGAAGTGGGAGAGGGAGTTAAAAAGGGGGGTGACTGGAAGGTGTTGTTGTTTCTCCTGTACAGAGCACAGATGCTCTATGAAGCGGTCCCCAAGTCCTTGGCCTCACCAATGTAGAGGAGGCCACATTGGGAGCTCTTACTCCAGCATCTGCAATTCTTGCTATCTGCAATATTTGTTGGTCGATTTGGTTTCTATGAAAAATCTGATAAAGGCCTAATAATCAGCTGATAAAGATCTGACAGAATTCTGATACAGAACTGACAACAGCCCTTTTTTTAATCAACTTGTTCAGAAATGTTATGGCATTCCTCTGGAACAGGTAGGACTTGAATCCAGGCCTTCAGGCCCAGAGGTACTACGGTCCCTAAAGTAGTAATCAACCTAGTCAGAAATGTTACATCCAGCACAAAAATGCCACAGAGGCCCAACCATGGGAAGCAAGGGAAATTTTGGATAATATTAGATCTTAGGAAGGGCCAAAAAAGCAAAGGACCTGAGTATTGGGAGTAGTTGACATTACAACAAAAGAGGACAAAGGGACTGATTATGGATGTAAACTTGCAGGGAACATACAAACTGACTGTAGAAGCTTCTGTAAGTATGCAATGAAGAAAAGATTAGTCAAACAAATGTAGATCCCTTACAGTCAGAAACAGAAGTTATAATTGGGAACAAAGAGATGGCAAACCAATTAATTGCATAGAGATGGGATAATGGGAACTGCAGATGCTGGAGAATCCAAGACAACAAAATGTGAGACTGGATGAACACAGCAGGCCAAGCAGCATCTCAGGAGCACAAAAGCTGACGTTTCGGGCCTAGACCCTTCATCAGAGAGGGGGATGGGGTGAGGGTTCTGGAATAAATAGGGAGAGAGGGGGAGGCGGACCGAAGATGGGGAGAAAAGAAGATAGGTGGAGAGGAGAGTATAGGTGGGGAGGTAGGGAGGGGATAGGTCAGTCCAGGGAAGACGGACAGGTCAAGGAGGTGGGATGAGGTTAGTAGGTAGATGGGGGTGTGGCTTGGGGTGGGAGGAAGGGATGGGTGAGAGGAAGAACAGGTTAGGGAGGCGGAGACAGGTTGGAATGGTTTTGGGATGCAGTGGGTGGAGGGGAAGAGCTGGGCTGGTTGTGTGGTGCAGTGGGGGGAGGGGACGAACTGGGCTGGTTTAGGGATGCAGTTGGGGAAGGGGAGATTTTGAAACTGGTGAAGTCCACATTGATACAATTAGGCTGCAGGGTTCCCAGGCGGAATATGAGTTGCTGTTCCTGCAACCTTCGGGTGGCATCATTGTGGCACTGCAGGAGGCATATTTTGGCTATGTCTTCACAAAAGAGGACACAAAAATTGCAAAAAATATTGGGGATACCAGAATCTAATCAGAGGGAAGAACTGAAGGAAATCAGTATTAATAAGGAAATACTGTTAGGGAAATTGATGACATTAAAAGCCGAAAAATTCCCAGGGCCTGATAATTTACATCCCAGAGTACTGAACGAAGTAGCCTAGAAATAATGGATGCATTGGTGCCCATCCTCCAAGATTCTGTAGACTCTGGAACAGGCACTACATATTGAGGATTAGCTAACGTAACCCTGCTATTTAAAAAAAAGGAGGTAGTGCAAAAATAAGGAATTATAGACTAGTCAGCCTGACATTGCTTGTTGGTAAAATCATAGTGACCACTCTAAAAGATTTAACAGTAGGGCACTTGCAATTCGGTGATAGGGTTAGCCAGAGTTAACATGGATTTGCAAAAGTGAAATCATGCTTGATAAATCAAAGTTTTGGAGGATGTAACTAGTAGAATTGGTAAAGGGGAGCTAGTGGAGGTAACAAAAATTGAGATTGCTGGTAAAGCTCAGCAGGTCTGGCAGTATGTGTGAAACAAGATCAGAGTTAATGTTTTGGGTCCAGTGACCTTTTCTCAGAACTGGCAGTTAACTCTGATTTCTCCTCACAGGTGCTGGCAGACCTGCTGAGCTTTACCAACAATCTCTATTTTTGTTTCTGATTTACAGCATTCGCACCTCTTTCAGTTTTTAGTTCATGGATATGTCTTACTTGGACTTTCAGAAGACTTTTGATATGGTTCTTATTTTGAACAACAAAGGAATCAAGGGATATGGTGAGAGCGTGGCTAAGTGGATCTAAGCCCACAAAAAGATCACCATGATCTTATTGAATGGCAGAACAGGCTTGAAGGACCAGTCGGCCTACTCCTGCTCCTAGTTCTTAAGTCCCACATAATGAATAAGCACGTAGAAATAAAACACAAGCGATCGGTGCAACTGTAATGACATGAATAGAGAGCTGTTTGGCCTGCTGTGTTCATCCAGCTCTACACCATGTTATTTCAGATTCTCCAGCATCTGCAGCTCCTACTATCTCTGGATAGAGAGCTGGTTGTCAGTAGGAATAAGTGGGTCTTTTTTTGAATGGTAGATAGTGACGAGTGGGGTACTGCAAGGATCAGTGTTTGGACATCAGCTATTCACAATATATATATCAAAAATTTAGATAAGGGAATGTAATATCGCTAAGTTTTCAGACAGCACAAAACTGGTGGAAGGGTGAACTGTTAGGAGGATACAAAGATAATTCAGCGTGGTTTAGACCAGTTGAGTGAGTGCACAAATGCATAGCAGATGAGGATAAATGTGAGGTTATTCACTTTGGTAGCAAAAACAGGAAGGTTGTTAACCTTCAGAGTTAATTGTGTGAATGAGGATAGATTGGGAAAAGGGAAGTTGCAATGACACCTGGTTGTCCTTGTGCACTGATAGTAAGCATGCAGGTACAGTAGGTGGTGAAGAAGGCAAATGGTATGTTGGCCTTCCACTGGGGTCTTTGACTACAGGAGCAGGGATGTCTTGTTGCAATTGTACAGGGCAGTGGTAAGCCCATAGCTGAAATATTGTACTTTACCTAAGAAAGGATGTTCTGGCTATGGAGGGAGTGCAGTAAAGATTTACCAGACTGATTCCTGGGGTGGCAGTACTGACATATGGAGAGAGACTGAATTGCTTACTTTGTGAACTGGAGGAGATTGATAAAATTCTAACAGGTGAAATGTAGAAATGATGTTCTTGACGATCAGAGTTCACTATCTAACAATACAAGATAGGCCATTTAGGATTGAGATGAGGAGTGGTTACTTCACCCACAGATAAGTGAACATATGGAATTCTCTGCTATGGGAAGTGGCCAAGTCCAGACATTGAATGTTTTCAAGAAGGAGGTAAATGTAATTCTTAGTGCTAAAGCGTGTGGGGAGAAACCAGGAATACGGTACTGAGTTGAAATTGGTCACATGGAATGGCCGAGCAGGGTCGAATGGTTGACTCCTATGTCTGGAAGATATGGGATTTGAATGCAGGCCTAATGGGGTATGCTACAATCGCATCACAAGAGCCACTCCAGCTGAGGTCTTATGGAGGTATTCTGAACAAGGTATCGTTGTAGATCTGAGAGATAGCAAGAACTGATCCTATCATATAGATCTGATAGTGTTGAGATCTGATATAGAAATCATAGAGGATTGATTCTGGTGCATCGCAGAACTTGACTGCCTGTCATTTCAGAATACAACTGGCCACGGTCTGAGTTGTCTGGTCTGGGGTTTCTCGTCTTCAGTCTCCAGCTTCCACACTGCAGTCTTTGGTTTTTAGACTGTGATTACAGTTTTCAGCCTGATGTCATTGTTCTCTGTTCCCTGCTCTGAGGACACCAGTCTACAGGTCTCCTGACTCAAATGCCTAGTCTGTGGAAAGCTGTTTTCAATCTGAAGTCTATGGATTCTCGTCTCAAGTCTGCAGTTTCCAGTCTGTAATCTTCAAGTTTGCAGCCTCTAGTTTCTGGCTTTCCCTCTCTAGTCTTTGGTCTTTGATTTACAATTTATAATCTTCAGTAACAAAAATAGAGATTGCTGGAAAGGCTCAGCAGGTCTGGCAGTATCTGTGCAGAGAAATCAGAGTTAACATTCCTCAGAAGGGTCACTCAACTCGAAACATTAACACCGATTTCTCTCCATGGATGCTTCCCGACCTGCTGAACTTTTCCGGTAATCTCTATTTTTGTTTCTTGTTTACAGCATCTGCGGTTCTTTCAGTTTTTATTTTGCGATCTTCAGTGTCTGGACTTTAATTGCAGATCTAGAGGCTGCAGCCCAAAGTTTCTGCTATCATCTCTACAATCTGCAACCTGTGATCTTCAGTCTGTAGTCTGCACTATCTTGTCTATCTTCTTTGATCTATGGCATCTGCTCCACAGTTTGCTGTCTCTGCTCTGTGATCTGCATAACCAGCCTCCACCTCTTCCCTTCATCCTTGGTTACTACCGCCAAGAAAGGCTCATTTAGGTGAAAAATAGAAAGATTGAATTTTCATAGTGCCTTTTGTAACCTCAGGAGGTGACAAACTGTTCTACAGTTAATTCAATATTTTTAAAGCGTCATCAGTTTTTTTAATTCATCTACCGAAAGTTGGCATTGCTAGCCAGACCAGCATTTATTACCAATCCTTAGTCGCCCTTGAGAAACTGGTGGTGAGCTGCCTTCTTGAACTGCTGCAGTCCATTTACACCAAGAAACGCCACTGGGGAGGGAATTGAAAGGTTTTGATTCAGCGACAGTGAAAGAACAGTGATATATCTCCAAGTAAGGATGGTGAGTGCCTTGGGGGGAATTTGCAGGTAGTGGTTTTCCCATGTATCTGCCGCCCGTGTTCTTTTAGATGGTAGTGGTCATGGATTTGAAGGTGCTGCCTAAGGAGAGAAGTTCATTTGGGTGGATGTGTTCATGCAGTATTTGTGAACTCACAGGGACTAATGAGGAGCAGGTACGCTTATCTCCCTGAAGATTGCCCATCCCAACCCATAAAGTGTTGAGCAACATTCTCCAATTTTCAGGCAGGGACTGTATTCACCATGTGTCATTTTCCCTTGTCCACACCATCTATTGCTTCATGACTTAATTACATATGATAATTATAACAATTGATAATTTTTGTCATTTGTCTAATAGGAATCCTATTCATCCTATTAGTTTATAGTTAATTTTAGCTGGGAACTGGATTAGTTGTGTGCATGAATTAATTTAAGACTATCAAAACTCATTTCATTTCTAGCTTTTATTATCATTAGGCTGAGAAGACTTTCATACTAGCAGTCTGGTCTAGATTCACACTTAGGTCTTCAGGGTGAAAGGCGGTGTTATAATTCATGGCACCACACAGTTCTCATTGAAGGTAAACTTTAATGCATTTTAGATCTTTCTGGGCAGGTTTTGTCCAGAAGCAATTTAACATGATGACATACAGGAAATAAAGAGTGACACTTCTCTATAGGGGGTTTGAAAGAAATATTTACCTTTATTTGAGAGTACATTTTGGCCATGACTTTTTCCAGACATTTTTAAGATAGTATTAAAATAACAAAGAAATTTTTACATGAGCTATAAGTATAGCGGTTACAGATATTAAATGTATTGCTTCATAATTTATTATTTGCACTGAAAGTACTACAGAATTTCGGTCATTCTTTGCCTGAAGGCAGGTCCAACCCACAGTGCTACAAGTTCTGACAAAGGTAAGGCAGGAGGCAGGAACCAAATCTGTCGCAGTCAGAACAGGGAACAAACACTGTATAGTGAGTGGAAACGGGCTCCACACCAGCAATCTCCAAGTTGCAATGGTAACATATATTTTTACATGAACGGTGTAGATTGGAATCTGGTAGAGGCTCCAAGTTCATTCCATCACTTGGTTGATGAGGAATCCCTCCTTTTCTTACTGCCTGCCATTAGCCTCAACGTTTGGCATGGACTAGTTAGACCCAAGGGTCTGTTTCAATGCTGAATGATTCCATGACTCTATAAATGGATTTCCAAGTTGGTTCTCAACAGGTTTGGTGATGACAGGAAGACACCTTCCTTGGTCATCAAGTCTAGAATGGGACTTGAACCCACAGCTTTTCGCGAAAAGGCGGGAGTTTACCACTGCCACAATGTGTGTCACTGCAGTCATATTCTCAGCAGTTTGAAGATAATGAAATGCAAAGCATTTATTAACTCAATGAAACTGTACCCTACTTGCCTGTATTATTTGCAATTCTGCATTATCCAATTCTCAGTTACTTGTTACATGCAACGAGCTTCGACCTACACTTATTGTATTGTTAACAAATGGATCAAATCATGCCATACAGTAGCTACTTGCACTTGTTTCAACTGGAGTGGGACATAATGCATGTTTATTCTTTTGCAATTATTTTCTTTATTTGTTTGGTTTTTTTTCCTAACAGAAAACCTAAAAGTTGAAAATGCAATGGGTTGTCTGTTCGGGATTCCCAGCTAGTTGTCAACCACCTTCTTCCAAAATAATGGGCAATGACCCAATGTCCCATTATGTTCAGAAACAAAAACAGAAATTGCTTGAACAGCTCAGTAGTTCTGGCAGTGGAGAAAAATCAGAGTTAACATTGTGGGTCCAGCGACCCTTCCTCAGAACTGTCCCATTCCACTCTCATGATTTGATCTATTTTCCAATGGTACAATAAGTGTGGGTCCAAGCTTATTGCATATAACAAGTAACTAAGATTGGATAACACAGAGCTGCAAATATTGCAGGTAAATTGGGCACAGCTTGGTTGACTAATGCTTTGTATTTCATTATCTTCAACCTGTTTAGAATATGGCTGTATTAATTCTGTACTGATGAACATTGTGGCAGTGGTAGACTCCAGTCTTTTAATAAAAAGTTGTATGTTGTTTCAGAGCTGGTTCCCAGGCTGTTCAAATGTTCACTTGGTTTGAGTGGTTTGGATCGAGTGGCTCTCTCTTTAAAGCAGTTTTCCAGGTCTAATCAGCAATGACCTCATGACTGAAATGAAAAACAGCCCCAAGCTAAATTTCATTTTATTACTGTTGGACTTGGGGGTAGTGGGAGGGAGAAATGCCCGCAAATCTGGCCAGATTTCTCATTAAAGCCAACAGAAAGTGCATTCCTCCAGTCAGCCAACTAAAGTTTGATTGTAAAACAATCATCCCCCTCTATGTGACAGCTTTACATTCTTAACTTCCTATGGGCTTGAGCATTAGTCTGTTTTTAATGAACATGCATTCACTATGAACCCATTTATATGTATTAAAAGTGCTTATACCACAACAAATAAGGCAATATTAAGAACTGTTGACTAATTGAAAACTAATGCTTTCTTTCCCTGCCACCATTGTCATCTTCCCACAATTGTTATAACTGTAATTCCTTCACCAACTGTGTTAAAGCACATGCCACTGTTAATTTCAGGCCAGAAAGCTAAGAGATTGGTAAATGCTCCTGTCTGCTGAAATAAGGCCAGGGATGGATAAACTATGCAGCTTGAGAGTCTGCAATGTGGCAACTGCCTCCAGTGAATATAATACCACCTTTACTATAACCAAGTTATAGCCTGGAAATGAAGAAATGTTCATTGACTTTTTACATTGTGATGGATTATGGCAGTTTGATTTGTGTCATAGTTTGATGTTAGATTTCAGATTAAAGCAGCCACTGAAATGTCTGTTTCTGTAAATCAGCAGTGTGACATCAATCAATGTTTAGGTGCTTGTGGCTGCAATTTGAAATTATCTCTTTAGAACACAAAGGATTCACAAGAAAAAGAGACAATGTTTCATTTTGTCCTTTGCGCTGTTCATGAATCATTCCATAGTCATAGGTCCAAAGAAGGAGCCAGTGAAGTGTAAACAACATTACTGCCACTATAGTGAGAGCTTTAATGTCCTTTGTGTCCTCAGACTCATAGACGTTAATGATAGCAGTGGTTAAAGTTGCAGGGATTTGTTTTCGTTTGTCAAGAAGCAATATTTCAAAAAAAACAAAAATCAAATGTATACAATATTTTCTTCAATATTCCTCAACCTATTCATAAAAAGCCACACTGAAATTTCAGAAGAAAGTATATGACTAGCTTGAAGTAATTTTTCACTTTGTCATGAATAAAATATTGTCACAAATCCTGCCACAAACATTACTACTGCTGTGCTTCTTTTGGGTAAAATGTTATCAAAACTACCTGGAAGTATTTGAGAGGAAAAGAAATATATTTATTTAATTTCACTAGCACATGACACAAAACATGATAAATGATGAAAGACAGCCACAAGGTGTGTATGGGTGATTTTAACACTGGGTCAGGATGGTGCTTTACACACAGTAACCCCAAGCAAAGCTCACCATGCAAAAATCATAAATCTACATAACATGTTACTGACAAACACCAGCCATACTAAAAAGGCTTCCACTGAGTTGCTGCTCCTACTTCTAAATCATTGCTTTCAATTAAAGTGCAGATAAGATCAATAAGGACAAAAGTATCTATTAAATACTGAATTGAAAATATTTCACGGTTTAACACAGGAAGGGATACAGCTCACCATAGAGGTTTATTTTAATGTCACTGTGAGTTTATTTAATAGAAAGGAAATATACCTCAGTTTCAAGGGAGCTCTTCCAAACATTAAAGACAAACTGGAGATTAAATTGTATAGGATACATCAACGCCATTTTATATCTTAAATTTATTTAAGTGAAGATGATGGGGTGGGAAAAAGAATTGGAAATGAATTACTTAAACATCAAACATTTTATACTGCATTGTTGCCCTCTGAAAAACAGAAAGTTGAACAGTAAGGACCTAACACAGTGTCAGATGCCTCCAGTCTGACGAGTGGTATGCCTTGACAGCTTCCATCACTGATAGCAGAGCGAATAGTGCAGTTAAAAGCAGACCTCCCAGTGGCTTTCCTTTTCATGTCTTGTAGTTTGAAGGACAGCTGTGGATAGCTCCCACAGAGTGAATGTAATCTTGAAATTCAGTCAGAGCTCTTTACATTGGTCACGGCTCCTGCTCTAACCATTGGTTCGGAGTGTTTCACGTATTATACCCTTCCGAAATTTCCCGAGTAATCTTCTGGATGCCAGTATTCATATTAACAAGCACAATAATCCAGGCTAGACAGATTGAATATAAACACAAGCTAGAGTCGTGGGTGCTTTCAGTAAATAATGTCTTTGCAATGTGAGATCAATGGCTTCAAGTTCAAAATGTTTATGTCAGATGGACAAACACTTGTCAGTTGGCCAGTCCTCTCAAAGTCAGATTTATTCTTTAGAACAGCAAACATCATTTATCTTGTCCATGCCTGAAGAGAGATAACATGCAGCCGCAATAACTCAAACAGCAGAACAAAACACCCTCACATTCTACAACCATTGAAATGCAGCGTCTGAATTTTCTTTTCAAATTGGACCTGCACAGTAGATTATGTTGCAGTTAATAAGGGCATTGGCTACTCCCATCTAACAGTAATAAATAGCTGCATGAAAATCATAGCTTTCTTAACACCATTCTGTCAATGTTACCTTTGTCACCATCTTATTTCCTTTATGTTTGGGCATATTTTCCTTCCTATTCATAGCTCTGCAGTGCAAAAGAACTGTCGAAGTGGAACTCAATGCAGTTTGTGAGATGAGCTGTTATTTCAATATGTATTAGATTCAGACATGCAACAATGCAATTTCCAAGTAATTGCAAAGATCCTAAGATATTATGATGAAACTACATGCAAGTGGCATTCATTTTATTAAATGGTTATTGCAGTTTGTTTCATAGGTATCTGAATGAGCAAAGCAAACAGGCCAATTTTGTGTATAACACCCTCAGCGCGTGAAGGCTAGTGGCTAATTTTTGAACAAGTTAGGCCATTTGATAGAAAATAACATTTAACAAAACAAGCATTGTTATGAAGATGATCATCACATTATTGTTTTAAGGGATTGATTTAAGTCTATGATAGTGGTCTTTCAGTTATGAATTTATACATGAAATATTGATGAATTTTCTATTAACAATCTTTTTTGTTATTGTTATGGCTATTAAAACTAAGTTCTGAGGTGTTTTTATTTATCTTATTGCAATACTTATCAAATTTTGATTTGTGTTCAATACTTAAATCTTTTTAATAACACATTTAATCAGATTTGATGCAGAATTGATAGGCTGAATTTGTCAATCATCATAATGTTGCTGCTGAATTTGGTAAATGCTTTGTTGCAAAGTCCACAGAGATCAAATTTGGAAAAGAACAGAGTACAGCAAAGATTCTGTTCAACTGCTGCATACTGTGTGGTAGAATACAAATCCTTTGCTTTACAGCTCGGTAGCATTAATGACCAATACATACTGTAGTCAAAACTGTGCATGAGTGTCACAGTGCCTTCATGTAAATTGTCTTTCCCTTCTAGACAAGATAATATTTATATGTTTATTAAGCGATGTGTATGGGCACATATCTGAAAAATGTACTCAATGGAAATGTGCAAGCAGCAAGAAACTGAAAGATGGAGTGATTTTTCTTATTTCTTTCTGTGGAAATATCCTTATGTATCCCAGCATGACACATTGAAAGGGCTGCAAACTATTTTGCAGTTCATTGAAGTTCGACCGAATGCCTAGAGCTAAAAGTTCCCAATTAAGATTATATATGGCAGAATTTAACGTAACATTCAAAAGTTCCTCACAACCTACTTAAAATTCTTTTCGTTTTCAGAATAAAATCCGGCAACAAAATAAATGCAATTATTTTGGAAAAATATAGTTTATAATATTCAGAATTGCCTGATATATGTATTTGCTCATTTCAAACCTACACAGTTCAGATCTGGGGTAAATGGACTGCAGTGTATCATATTGTACTGCGTGGTCACAACTAATAACTAATTATTGATGGCATTCATGTCTGAGGCCCCTTTGTGGATGAAATACTCATTTACTAGAATAAATACAGAAACTCTGGAAATAGCAGAATTTTTCGTAATATCTTTTCAGACTTCCAGGACCACCAGTTTTTTGCTTTGTACATGTAGGTAGCAACACCTTTTGTCTCAGAAAATTTGACAAAACTTTAAGATAGACGAAACCACAGTCAGAAATGTGTTTAATTAAATGCAAGCTTGCTAACATAATGGAGAGCTTCGACATAACCAGGACTCATTAAGCAATATTGTGAACTTCTATATCATTGGAATTCAATAGCGATGCTTAGAATATCTGTGTAACCAGGATTCAGTAACCAGAACTGAACATTTCAGAGTGATCAGAGCTCAGTAAGCACACTGAAAATGGTTGCAGTCATGGGATTCAGAAAACAGTGCTGACAGCATCCATATAACCAGACACTGTAACCTTTATTGGAAGTTGCTTCATAATCACAACTGATGGCTGTTTGGGGACCTTTTACATAAGCAAATTAAAACAATTATGTTGTAATGTCATGTTTTTGTTGTATAATTTGCTGATTTTATGTTCCTTTTTTACTTCTGCAAAGGCAAATTAGTGGAACTGATTTAAGACAATTTCAAATCCAGCCATATGTTCTGAGCTACTGTAAAAAAAATGCAAATTTGTACCAGAAAAGTTTATGACAGATAATAAGTCAAAATCATATGGGTTTATTTCGTCCCATCGACACCAGTAACATTTGCCACTGTGTCAGATGCTGTAACGTATGATACATTGAGAACGAGTTTCTTTCTTTCATATCTTTAAAGGTCAAAAATATAGGTAATGGCATTTCAACCAGGTGGCCGACACAAATTTCTGAATCTTGAAATATAAGCTTCCGTGGGAAATCACGTCTCAAAAAAGGGACAGGAGCAAGACAGTTTATATAAGCCATTTGGAAAATCAACTCAATGAATGTAATTTATGAAGAAATGCTATGGTGAGCACATTAAAAATACTACTAATACTTAAATTTTATAAAGAGGCTTCTCATTCCCGTAACTGGGTTGGAGTGACTATTTTATAACCAGGAACTGGCTGGAGGGAGCCAAGCAGACACGTAATGGAGAAGTGTGAACAAAACTGTGCAATGACCATACACTCGCAACAATAAAGGCAGGTGTGACTGATGCCTAGTAAAGGGTCGTGGGTTCAATTCTTATCCCAGTGAATTCAGCACAAAATTCAGTGGCTGACACGCCAGTATGGTACTGAGGTAGACAGCACTGCAGTCCCAGAAATAGTCCATCTCAGATGAAGGTGAACTTGGAGGTATAGCTATATATGAGATACCCTAATCAATATTATTATAATGAATTATCTGGTTGTTATTATGTTATTGTTTTTGGTGGTTTTCTGTGTAAAAAATTGGGAGAAGCATTTCTTACATTTTAAAAAGCATCTCACTGTCAAGTGTTCTTCTATATACTGAGGTCTTGAAAGGCAATATACAAATGCAAGTCTTTTCTTCTTTACTACTTGTCAATGCAAGTACATCACAGAAAGAGACAACTTCATCCTATTGATGTTATGGCATAATATTACATCAATGCATA
This sequence comes from Stegostoma tigrinum, assembly GCF_030684315.1. NCBI lineage: Eukaryota > Metazoa > Chordata > Chondrichthyes > Orectolobiformes > Stegostomatidae > Stegostoma > Stegostoma tigrinum. Next base: position 56,828,667 of record NC_081355.1, read on the forward strand.
ATAAAACTGCTAAAAATGATCTGAGCATTAACATTGATAAAGTTCTCAGCACTAGCACTGGCAAACACAGAAATCACTGGTAGCTTCAGGATATTAATAGATTCATAGAGCTATCCAGAGACCAGAGTCAAAGTTTGTTTCTGCATTTGTTTTTGTCAAATATGAAAGAACAGAAATGACTAGTGTTGTTCCAGAATATGTTGAAAAAGAACAAATAAAAGTCTTTACATGGAGTCAAAAGAATGTTCATTGCTAAAACTGCTTGAAGTGAGAGAGTTTACAAAAGTGAACTGATGAATTTTTTGCATGGATAATGGCACAAGTTAAACTTTGGACATCATTTGGAAACATGAAGTGAACCATACTATTATGTTCTACCAATGCAAACCATCTGCATAGGGAAGGTAATGCCTTTCTTCCAAGCTAGAAATTTTCTGCAGTAGGCTCATTGACCAGGTATTTGAATGAATATTTTTCTCTGCAAACCAATATGAAATAGGAGCAACAAATAATTATTAATATTTCCCCACTTAATGGTACTTGATTACACTGAATCCTTTACTCACAAACAGAACTTCTGCTATTTTCACCCCAGCTGCTTGCAATGGATTGCATGACAAGTAATTCAAAGCTATAATGAAAGAAGAACTAAGATGTGGTATCATCTTGTCAAATGTTTTCTGAATTGGAAATTAATCTGCCTGCAAATTGCCTGTAAAGCATGTAAGACAACACTTTTCACTCTACCTCGGTACACGTGGCAATAATAAATCAAATCAAATCTCTGACAAAACTATAGCATGAGTTTGTGATTTTATGACCACATGAAAACCAACACATTTGTGACATAGAGGGAGTAGAAAAGGCTGATATTGTACCTTCCATTGAAACATTAAAAGCCAGCTCACATTATCTCACTTTATAGGTGTAATGTACTCCTCACCATCCCAGGCAGAATTCTTACCTTCTGAGAGCCAGACGGTTGGCAAATGATGGGGATTGTGTATGTAAGTTTTGGCTTTGCGTTCTTGGAGGGTCATGTTTGCTATTTGATGTGAACAGGCACAAAATCACTCCTTATGAGCACAGTGTGACATTGTAACTTACAAAATAGTATTGCTGCTTGATATGAAATTGATTAATTACATTCTTCTTAACAAAGTCATTATTAGTCTTACATTCAGTTTCATCATTTTAGAATTTAGAAGATTGCAGCCGTTGTGAGTGGTAGATTCAGCAATAAAATAAGCTTTTGAACTGTGCAATTAAAGTTATTTTAATTTTGACCAACGGCCTTTGAATTCGTAACCACACAAGTTGGAACAATTTGCATGCAGTTGGATTGCATAATCACTCAGCACAATACTGCTGTACTCTTTTATGCAAATTCATTTTCAATTGTTTAGTACACACTTCAGTGCTGTAAAGTCTGGCAAACCCTAAGATATATCATTCACATCAGAAGAGGTTTACTGCACAAAATATATTTTTCAGTGGAGGGTGTATTGTCCTAAACTAGAGATACATTTCAGTTTTATCAAAAGTGCTGTGAAATAGATAAAAACTGTGACAATTTCTCATTTTCCCTAATATTAGCTTCAGTGGTTTAAAATGGTGAAACAAAATTTGGAAATAAATGTTTGTTTTCAAAGTGTCTTAAATTCAAATTGGTTCGTCAAACAGTAATGAATAACTGATCTTTCTCGAATTTTCTGTTTGTTTGATTATTTTTGCTTATATAATACATGTAGATAACATCGTACAGGGAACTGGGTGGGAGGGTTTTTTGAGTTTTGCAGTGTTGAATTAACACCTGCAACTATGACCGTTAACCTGATGTCCCTGGTGTCGTTTGAAACGTGTTAATCGTAAATCAATTGTATTCATCCCACACTGTTGAGATTATTAACTCTGTCGAGTCAATTCTCCTGGTAATTTTAACAGCACCACGATGGAAATATTTTATGTTTTGCAAAACGCGAGAAAAAATTGAACGACTATTGGCAAAGGTCGTTCCTTCAGTCACTTTGTGTAGCAGCACGGTAAACAAGTGCTGGAAGACTTCCTTGACTCAATATTTCCAGCAAAATTATATTTGCATTCTTTTTTAAGGTACTTACAATTTCATTAGAAATACCAACGAGAAGGAAATGTTTCTGCATTTGTTATGATGTTGCTGCGCGCAGCAGCCAAGGGAAATCATCCTCATTGGTTTCTGCCGTTAATTGTCGTGCTGTTTATGCGTGTTTGCCCGAGGCATAAACATCACAAAACGAAACGCCTTTTGCATCTGCAATAAATGCACTGAAAAAGTATACCATTGAAGTAAAGTTGTGCCAAATGTGTTATTTTGATATTCATTCTCCACTGATCAAAACTGGAAATAGCAATTTCTGGCAAAATGATTCGTGCCCCAATCCGTTCCTGAAATAATTAATGGGATCTGCACCGTTATAAACGTACCCAGATGACACTAAACTTCGCGGAATGATCTTGCGATGAAAGGAACAAGCAGCGTCCTAATTTGGATAGATTGTAAGCACTAAGTTTAAATTCCCATCTTGCCCTGAATCTTACATTTATTACTGATGGAATAATTGTACTCAGGATGTCTTCTGGTCTCTCCGAGGACGAATTGGAAAAAAAATGAAGAACTAAAAGCTTAATTAAAATTACGAAAGAAGGAAATAATGTTGAAAGGTAATAAATGACCATTAAAACATTGTAGAATGTGTCTTAATAGGAATAGTGAACATGTTAGTAGCCTATAATACTATTTTCAATTTTGCAAATGCAAATAAATTTTAATTACTCAACTAATGTGCTGGATAGGACTTCATTTTGAATACTTACTGAAATACAGGCTTTTGGGAGAATCCATTAGAGAGAAAAGATTGGAACATGTAAGTGGGACTACAGTAGAAGGTGAGGCAGGGGTTTGACAATAACAATAGAAAGTTCAGTCCCTTTATTGACTCAAGAGTTAAACTGAGGTTCTGTTAACTAATTTAACAAAAACATGAGTGTGAAATTACCCTCCTCTGTTGTAAGTAATGTCCTATCCTATAATCAGAAACACTGTAAACCGCCTGAGATGGGAAAGACAAGCAAGTGATTTCACTTTCATAATATATTTTTATTTACTGCCAATAATGCGGCAATGCTTTTGTAATTTAAAGTAAATCTAAATTGAATCCAAGATTGCTCTTTTCTTTATTTTGGAACTTTCTATTCATTTTGTTCTGATTTCATTTTGCAGTGAATTCTCTACAGTCATTTCTGAACAATTTTACGTTTATTTTACCATATGACAGCAAATATATCACACACCCACCGTGCACATCTACTGGCTAATGGTTCGGAGTGTGTTCATGGAGGGCAATATACAGTCTGAAGTGTTATAAAAGACAGTAACTCATTGAGATTGAGATGACATCATAAAAACGACTGCGAAGCTTTAGTGCTGTATTAATAGCATGCTAGCTCTGAGACATTAAAGATTTCTTCCCACATTTTACACTTACTCATTTTACCTGCCCTGTTAACTTTTTGTTGGCAAGAGTGTTGTTGAAGCTGCATCATTGTTTAAAGGCACCAATATCATATTCCTCAAGATCAGACAATTATTTCAGGATTTGTTTAATTGAACGAGGAAGAATAATATCCAAGCCTGGTCACATCCCCATGAATGATTTGAAACTTGGTCCAGGCAGGAGACAATACTTCAGCCCCAAACTTACCCTAACACAGTTTTGCTTTCATTCAAAAGGCATTTCTTCAGTGAGCTCACTGTTTTTCAATTTTCCTACTATGCTTTTCATCATAATTAATTTAATAACCAAAGGATGGAATTCCGGATGTGTTCTGTTGCCATTCTTTAGACATAATGAATTTTATTGGGGCCTAAAATCTGCAACTATTTTCTGTCACACAGATTTGGACTTTAGTGTACAGCATCAAACTTTGTCTAGCCAATGACTAAATAACGGACAAAGTAGTTGTTTTAATTTTGCTGTATATTCAGTGGTTTTACATTACATATTACATTGTACATTATACTAAATTACATTTCATTCATTTAGGTTGTGTCCAATTACTATTACAGAAAATTATTCATTCTGAACTGAATAAAGAATATAGTAGAACAGTAATCTTCATTATGTTAAATTGCTGTGTAAAATACACAACTTTACATGTTTCTTTTAGCTTTATCTTCAGCAAGCAATGGAACCTGCTCATAAATATGCCTTTGGAACTTTCATTCTTCCTGCTCTTCCTCAATCAGAATGATCAGTATCTTGAGAAATGAATGCTCCTTTAAGCTATTTTGTTTCTGTGCTTGCTTCAAAAAATATAACTGAGCTGGCCTCACAGATTAATGGAAAAGACACCACTGTTTACAACTACTGCTGGAAATATGAAAGTGAGAAATAAGACTTGTGGCAATATTAGTGGATGAATACTAAATGACTACATCACATTTCTTTTAGGGCATCCTAAGCAATCAAAAATCAGCCATTATTGATTCAGAAAAGACAGGTGAATGGTATAATAACACTTATTTATTCAACAATATTGGTAAAATTAATTTCTCGCTTTATATTCTTATTAATAACATTTTATTTTACTGCGTCACTAAACTGTGAAAGTAAGACAGTAGTCTTCACTTAGTTAAGTTTCTGTGTAAAATACACGACCACATGTGGGTCTTTTATCTTTATCTTCATCCTCCAGAAGGGCCCCCCATAAACCTGTTGCCATCTAAGGTTAAGTCACATTATCACACAAAACATTTAGTGAGACAGTCTTGTCTATTGGTCTTTGTTGACACAGTTCACTGTTGGCTGTTTGGTGAAATACATTATTTTTAACAACAGACTCTTCACTGAGGTCTTCATAGGACCTGCATGACATGTAGGAGTTGTGGGAGTTAATATTTTATGGAATGCAAGCTCCTCAAATGTTATCTCATCCTCCTTTTCACCAACTCGTATTGCATCTTCTCCTCTACTAAAATTACAAATGTTGGGAATTTCATACCCAAAATTCTACCTGTGAGTGAACAAAATATTCTTGGTAATCCAGAGGCCCTCAGATGTCAGAAGCAATTCCAACTCAATCCAAAGCAAACAAAAACTTCTGAAGCTGCTGCATTCTCTCTCGAAAGTTTCTTTAGGCTGCCAGTTCTATGAAAATACATTTCCACCAATGTCTGGTGATACCACCAATATATAGAACATAGAACATAGAACATAGAACAGTACAGCACAGAACAGGCCCTTCAGCCCACAATGTTGTGCCGACCATTGATCCTCATGGATGCACCCTCAAATTTCTGTGACCATATGCATGTCCAGCAGTCTCTTAAATGACCCCAATGACCTTGCTTCCACAACTGCTGCTGGCAACGCATTCCATGCTCTCACAACTCTCTGCGTAAAGAACCTGCCTCTGACATCCCCTCTATACTTTCCACCAACCAGCTTAAAACTATGACCCCTCGTGCTAGCCATTTCTGCCCTGGGAAATAGTCTCTGGCTATCGACTCTATCTATGCCTCTCATTATCTTGTATACCTCAATTAGGTCCCCTCTCCTCCTCCTTTTCTCCAATGAAAAGAGACCGAGCTCAGTCAACCTCTCTTCATAAGATAAGCCCTCCAGTCCAGGCAGCATCCTGGTAAACCTCCTCTGAACCCTCTCCAAAGCATCCACATCTTTCCTATAATAGGGCGCCCAGAACTGGACGCAGTATTCCAAGTGCGGTCTAACCAAAGTTTTATATAGGCCTTAATTATTTTGTTTTTCTACCCCTGGTGCGACAATAGTTCATGACACAGCATTTTGGAAACGAGTGTCATTCTTTTCACTTTCAAGGATGTTAGCAGGCTTCCAGCAGGTTCACCAAGCACATTGATTATTACAGACTAGATACCCAGTTAGAGTGTTTTTTATCCTAGAGTAGACTCATTAAGTTGCTGGTTTGTGGCATCCCAGTCTCAAAGTCACCAAAAATGGTGAGTCTGTCTGCAGCCTTACAGCCTTTTATATAATTTGCAGATCTCTCAGCAATTAATTATGCAGCTACACAAAAAAAAGCTTGAGAAGGAGAGAGACGAACTTGTCCAGAATATCAATATCACATAATTTATCCTACTTCTCGGCATAGTCATTAAGTGTGAAATTCAATTTAGTGACCTCTGTGCATGAAGCGCAGTTGATAATCTTTTCCTCTTTAGAATTTTAAAGTCAAAATCCCATATTTCTTGATAGTCACGATCTATGTACAGTATAAGCTACTAATGATTTACAGAGAGCATCTAAATTTTTATCTTGTGGTTATGCAAACATATCAGGATTTATAAACAGCGGAGGCCAAACCTATATTGAACAGATTTTCTTTACTTCATTTTTCACAAGTTTTTATGCCCACCAATGCTAGAAAATAGTAGTATAAATGGAGCAAGACTCCATCTTCAAGTGGGCAACACTGTTAAGTTTCAAAGTTTCAATGTTAGTTTCAAAGATGCCCAATATAAAACAAATGAGTGTCCCATTGATCGTACTAGGTACCGTCAGTGCCATACGATTGTTAAATGCTGTATGTAAGCCATCTTAACAAAGGTGGATGCAGCTGTTTCAATACTTATCTGCCTCTTGAGGCACATTTTTCCTGCCTCATAAATTGTAGACCCATTGTGTTGTAGAGCATGGGAACTTGGTCATAAGCAATGGCTGCTACAACCAACAGCTCTGACTCCTTGTTGCTATGAATGTTCAGCTTAGTGGCACTGGAGCACTCAGTAAAATTGCTGTAGAGGCCAATCACCCAAAATGTGGTATAAAAATTAAATCTATTGACTTTTAAAATAATTCATCTTGACACTCTGTTAGGCTCCACACAATTTGTGTTGGGTTGGGGTTGGGGGCTAACACTCTAGTCCTGGTCTTTGGAAGTCATGAAGGCTTGGAAATTCAGGGACCTCAAGTATGATTTTCTGATATCTGCTCTTATTGAATAAGACTTCTTGTCAGACATGTGCGTCCCCAAAGCTGTCTCCTTAAGTAAGAAAGTAGTTGGATTTATGTGGAAATGGTGTTCACAAATCTCTGGGGTGGGGCTTATGCCTTCTGACTCAGAGGCAAAAATGCTACTTCTGAGCCAAAGTCAGCACTTAAAATTATAGTCTCATATTATTCACTACTGTTTGTTAAATTTTGTGTTCACCAAATACAATCTCTCTAATAAAGTGTTGGTATGAGGTAACATTAAATTGCAATGGGTGTTCAGTACTGGATTATACATTTTAAAAGAATTGATTGTAGATTAAATTTAGGGAAGAAAAGATGAAAACTTTCAAAGAAAACTCTCCTAATGACTAATTATATTTTCTTCCCCTTTCCCTTTTTCTGTTTTCCTGTTAGATTTTAGTCATATCATTTTGCTTGCCTTATGAAGCGCTAACAGCTTAACAAATATAACAATATTGTCTCTTTTTAGCTCTTTTAGTTGTAAACCCTGAACCATTTTAATTTTGCCTCGGGCACCACAGCTTCATCCTGGCTGGATTTGGTGACTGTCTTTCTCGTGAAACAGATCTATGCTTGTCTGAAGCTGGTGCTGTAGGAATATGTGCAGAGATGTTTTCACCATGTGCATATTTTCTGGAGACACACATTATGCAATATATATGTTTTAATAGCACAGAGAGTATTTTCATCCTTTTCTTGTAGCACAAATTTACAAATAAAGGGTCAATGTAAAAAAAAGGCATCCATTTAACAGGAACGTCATTCAAGGCAACATACTAACACGTCAGTGTCAGGACAGTGCCACTTTATATCTTAAATAAATAGCCCTGAGTTTAAAAATTGAGAAGGCTGTGACACCTGATGGCTTTTGTTCTGCTATATGATGCCAAGCTTGACTTCCTAAAATGTCCTCAGCCATGAAGTGCATATTACCCTCTCACTAAGTGTGACATCGTGGAGGTGCAGTTATTTATACACTGATGTCGGATGGTTCTAGGCATTAATAAAAGTGCCCATTATTGAACAATCCTAGTCTGGCTGATTCACACACCTTATGGTTCTGCTTCAGCATCCACAAACGGAAATTAATTAGTTTATTATTTTCGTGGAGCAGAGAAAAGCAATCCCATAGCTCCATTCAGTAAAGACATCTACTGTTTGAGATCACAAGCGCACCTGTAATCTATTAACAATTATTTATGTCCGATTCTTAATTTTCCCTTTGTTGTTATAATTCCTCAAACATGCAAGACTGCTCAAAAGTGACATAAATGTATCATGAACTGTACGTAGCTGACTTGCCTATGACATTACCATAGCCTCTGATTCTGAGTTGTTTTTGAATCAATGGGCAAAAACTATGTTAGATCTGGACAGTACGGACAGGGAGTGATATGCCACTCGTCAGAGGTGACAGGCAATGTCCCACCACATTCAAAAATAAACACATTTAAAAGTTCTTTTTCAATCAGAGAATTGTTCTAATGTAAAAATATAGCTTTCATACAACGAGAGGAATTTTCCCAATCCCTGAACAGTGCGGGCAATGGCAAGTCTGTTGGGAATATAGGCGTGGTATTGAAAGAAAAATGAGATTCTCAACATTGAGAAAAGAAGTCTGATTCTGCAAACCAGGTTTTAAATGGCGAGCTGAGAATCGTGCGAGTGAGTAGTGAGAGCCCTATTTGCATACATTTACATCTCATTAGTCACGAACCTCACCTCATTGATATGCAGTTTCTCCCATGTACCAGAAAGAAACTAGACGGTAACAATTCCTCATATGAAAGTCAGATAGAGGTTATGCTCTATAGACAGCAACCACTTGTATCCCTGTCCATGGAGGTTGGCAACATCACATACCAGCCTCACTACCTTATCATGCCTTATCTCCAATCCATTTACATTACAGTTCTCCAGTTCAATACTGCACTTTGGAGAACATCAGCACTTTTCATTGCAATGCTGCTGCTATATGACATTGCACAATGGAATGGGCATGCAACTCTTGGATTAAACCAGGGTCCATTTCAGTGCTATTAGTTTGCACTTATAGTGTTCACTCACTTTGCGCTTAGTTGGATACCCATGGTATCTTTGCCTTGCCTTTTTGCTCTTTGCCACTTCATTCAGAATGTATGGGCTCATTTGTCTTCCCTTGCTTTTGGCGCAGGCATAAAACAGGGAGTTTGCCTGCAATGATCAGTCAAGGGTTGGATAGGTTGTTGCATGGTACCATGCCACTTTAATCATGACACCGACATGAAGTGCCAGGAGCTTATGTGCATGTGTTTCAAAGCGATATCTCAAGGCCTTTGGGGAGCAGCCCTTAGTCAGGGCACTGGCACAGTCAGGCAAGGGCATCATCTGATATTAGCCCAAGGTTTTGGAGGTAGTCAGTTGTCCGATTGGGGAATTGAGAGTCAGGGAGCCTGTACCACTGCAGTCTCGGGAATAAGTCATGGTCAGCCCTGAACGTCAACTTAACCAGTCCAGTGATCAGCAGGAGGTCAGTTGGGGATCTACACAGAAATCAGTCGGGGTCCAGTGACTCATCAGTCAGGGGTCTGTTCTTTGGAAGTCAAGGAGAGTTTACCTGGGGGCACTGGGGATCATTGGGGAATTCTGTTGAGTGAATTGGAGGCTGCATGCTGGGATGCAGAGGAGGGGCAACTGAACACACAAGGATGGGAGATTGTAGGACATGGAGGAAAAACTGGGCTGTGGGTGGAGGGCATTGTCGATGGTCACCCCCACCCTGGCCTTGATGGGTGTTGTGATGCATGAGAATGTTCGGTACGCCTAACCTTTATGTCTCCTGCTCAGTGGAAAAGTGGGGGAGATGTGCATTTCTATTGAATGGAGAGGGTCCATGGGGAAAATCAAAGATAAAAAGCTTGCACAGAGGCCAAGGAGGATATGTTTGGATAGAGTGTGGCTTAGACTAAGAGGCTGAACCTATGGCTTAGTCAGTGAACTGAGATCAGTATTGCCTCCCATCCTTATTTAAATCACAAATGCACACCGTAAGTGAAAATGACTGCCGCAACACCTAGAGTGGGTGGAGGAAGGGTTTTTATCCTGAAGGAGAGAGGTCCACTTTAGTGTGATGTGACGTCCTTAAAAAGGCAATAGCGTTAAACAGACACCCACACAATACAGGTGAAGGCATCCCTGCCCATAAAACATGGCCTGCCATGTAATACTGTCCAAAGTATCTGCATTATAGTACCTTCTTACAGTGAAGCCACTGAAGGCAATAAGAACCATTAGGTTTCTGTGCATACCCAGGTCTCCATATTGGGTACCATTCAGACAGATTGATCCTCCATGTCTCTGCTCCTAACAACTGAATGACAGTAGGATTTTGACTGTGATTTCCTGATAACTGCAGCATTGTACTGAGTAAAATTAGAGCAGGCTTGATGTCCTGAAGTAGTCTACAGCACACCAGTGTCAGCCACAGCAATGCAGAAAGGATCTGTTTGTGAAGCTCCCTCAATGGAACTGATTTACATGAAATCAGCTTTCATTGACCTTGAATGTTTTGATGCTGCTGAGGCCAGTATCCCTTGCCTAATTGCAACCATAAATGCAGCATGGAGATCATCATCATAGAATCCCTACAGTGTGGACACAGGCCCTTCGGTCCAACATGTCCACACTGACCCTCAGGGCATCCCAACCAGCCCCATCCCCCTATAATCCACCTAATCTATACATCCCTGAACACTATGGGCAATTTAGCATGGCCAATCCACCTAGACTGTACATCTCTGGACTGTGGGAGGAAACCAGGCTACCTGGAGGAAACCCACACAGACATGGTGAGAATGTACAAACTCCACACAGTCACCCAAGAGTAAGATGGGACCCGGTTCCCTGGTGCTGTGAGACAGCAGTGCTAACCACTGTACCACCAAGTTGCCCCATGATGGCCTGGTGGTGTTATCACTAAACTATTAAAGTAGTGATCCCAGGTAATGTTCTGAGAACCAGGTTCTAGTTCCTCTATGGCAGACGGTGGAATTTGAATTCAATAATAATCCGAGATTAAGAGCCTAATGATGACTATGAAAGTGTTACAGATTAATGTAAAAGCTCATGTGGTTCAATAATTTTCTTTAGAGAAGGAAATCTGTCATCCTTACCTGGTCTGGCCAACATGTGACTCCAGATTCAATGTGTTTGACTCTGACTTGTCTTCTGGGAAAATTAGGGGTGGGCAATAAATGCTGGCATGGTCAGCAATTTCCATGTTCTGGAAATGAATAAAACAAAACCTTAAAGCTTTGGTCTATGTATGGTGCTTCAGGGATGTGTAAACATCGGAAATAGAAATAGGATTGGCCTCTTCAAGCCTGCTCCACCGTTCAATATGATCATAGCTGATCAGCCAACCTTGTTGTTGCCTTCTGCTCATACCCTTTGATTTTAAGAAATATATCTAACCTTCTTGAAAGCATTCAATGTTTTTGCCTCAACTGCAGAGAATTTACTAGGCTCACCAATCTCTGGGTGAAAAAAAATTCTTCCTCTCATTCCTAAATGACCTACCCTGCACAATTAGACATGGATTCCTGGTTCTGGACTCCCTAGTTAAAGGAAGCATACTGTGTTTACCCTAAAGACTCCTAACTGAAATTTATAGGTTTCTATGAGATCTGCCCTCTTTTTTTCTAAACTCCAGATGTAATAACATTTTTGAACAGATTAATTAGAAAACATTTGAAGTTAAGGTTACAAATGAGTGGATGCCTTCACAATAGCTGACACTCCCTCTTTCAGTCCTGACAAAATTTTGGCTGATTTGAGTGTGATGGGCAAGAAAGCTATTGCTCTGAGAGAGTTAGAACATCATGTAACTCACCTCTGTACTGTCATTCTTGTGGTCACAATGAAAATGACATTGGAAAGTGAATATTTGTTTACAACTGTGAGAATGTATTAACAATGAAATGCCACCCATAATATCTACGTGCACTTACAGGATTTTCTTCTTCATCCTCCTCCCAATGAGTTTAGGTTCACAGCTGGGATGGGTGGAGCCTCTTCCACGAGGCTCCTTGCGGAGTTTGTAGTAAGCTACCCCATACAGTGTGACTATAGGGCTGAGTGTGTCCTTCCTGAAGCATATTGATCTTGCTAGGCTTAAACTCACACAGTTTTGAGAGTATCAGACAAGCTGGAAATGAAAGATCCTCTGGAATGTCCTGAGAGGGAAGCCTATATGTGGTTCCTCCTCTGACTGGCAATTTCCCTGTATTCTTGAGAGGATGAGACATCTGGATTCAGGTCAGGGAATACCCTGCCTCTGTTGCTTTGCTGATGGAACTGTGCACCAATGGCTGGACCGATGGAGTGCAGGTCTGTGTGCACATTCAGCAGACACTGATCGATTGATTGATTTATTGTCATGTGTACCAAAATACAGTGAAAAGCTTTGTTTGTCAGCCATGTAAGCAAAGGATGTACCAATCAAAAGGACTTAGAAGCATGCAGGTTACATTATTTGAGGCTAAAGTCCATTCAACAGTCTGTCAAAATCCGGAAAGAAGCTGTTCCTGAACCTGCTCGTGCGTGTGTTCAGGCTTCTGTATCTTCTGTCTGACAGAAGAAGTCGTAAGAGGTCATTGCCAGGGTGCGATAGGTCTTTGATGATGTTGGTCACCTTTCTGCAGAGCGAGGACTGTCAATAGAGTCAATGGATGTAAGGTTGGCTTCTGTGGTGGTCTGGGGCGTACAGACCACCTTCTGTAGTTTCTTACTGTCCTGGTGCATCTGTAGAAGTTGGTGATGGACTTTATGGACATACCAAATTTCCCGAGCTGGCTGAGGAAGAAGAAGCCTTTTTGTACCTTGTTGACTGTCACATCTACATGGGAAGTTCAGGACAGGTCATTGGCTATCATTACTCTGAGGAACTTGATACTCTTCAAATTCTCAGCCTCAGTTCCATTGATGTAGATGGGGGCATGTTCTCTTCCTTTCTTTCTGAAGTTGATGACCACTGAGTGTGTTTGACCTGACTCACTATTGCAGCCACCAACCTGCATATGGAAGCAGGCAGATCTTTGCATGCCAAGGGCAGCATGGTATAGAAACCATCAGTCAAGCCTTCTAACCTTTGAGTCAATCTGCCCACGGGTTAGAATTTGGGAATTGGAGGGAATGGTGAGAGTGAGTAAGGGAGGATGTTGCAGTGAGAGTGGTACATTATTAGCCTTGGTGGGAAATGTGTACATTAGCAGAGAGTGAGTGTGAGTTGGAAGAGAAAAGATGACAGCACTTACCCATGCAGAAGGTCATTAATCTTTCTCCTGCACTGCTGGGCATTCCTCTGGATGTTACCTCTGGACCCATCAGGTGGAAACCTTGGCCCAGGTTGGCAGGGTCTGGTGCCATGGCCTGTTCTGGCAGTCCTGCGGAAGAGGATAGTGCTGCTTTGCATCATCCCATCCAGCAAGACCTCCAGGCCTCTGTCACTGAAGCAGGGTATCATCTTCCTTATCTCAGCCATCTCTGGGAGAACTCTTCACACACAGGACTCTCACTGAGAGTCTGGGCAAGGACCTCCACAACTGGTGACTGCACAGTAATGCCTCGGGGTGGGGGTGGGGGGGCGCCATAGAGAAATCATAATGTAGCGAGCCGCACTAAATTGTGTAAGTATCTTCAATAGAACTCACGGAGAAAAACCCTCTGCAAAACTCCCTGGAACGGACGCTCAACTAATTTTTAGCAAAAATTCAGCCCCGTGTTTCTCAATATCCTTTATGGAACATTGAAGTGGTATTGAAGTGTTGTTTTGGAGTCACATGTTGTTATTTAGAACAGAATTTTGCCAGAGGTTTTAGCGATTGTTAAGACAGAACATGATAAATGGTGTTTGCAGCTGACGGTAGGGACGGGGAGAAATTGTACCCGGGAGCTCAGCTTCACAAACAGAGAACTTCAAACTACCTGAACCTTTCACGCTGTCCAGGATTATCCACACATGAAAGCTGCAAACAGCTCCTATTACTTTCCAAGTTTGAAATTTATTTTGGAAGAGGAAACTTTTTTGTTCATTTTTGCTTACTGATGTCATTTCTGTCATGCGGTCTGTTACCATCACTCACTAAAGACTGGCTTTCACTGATGTTAATTAGAGGCAGATAATGAAAATCATCTTCTCACATCTGACAGCTCTTCAGCCCGATCTGAAAAATATGAGCAATTAAGTGTGATGGCGCCCATTATATTATTTATAGTCTAACTGCGATGCTGCTGGATTGCAGGTGCTTATTAGCTGTGTTGCTTGGACTTACAATTAGCTTTATTATAGAAATTCACATTTTTTTGCTAATTAACAGCTTGTTTTATTTGGCAGCACTCTGATTCTGAAGATAATGGGTACAAATTCCACTTTTGGATTGGAGCTCAGAATTCAGGCTGATATCTTTACCATGGAGGGCTTTTGAGGTTGGATCATTAGGTATATTCAGGATTGAGATGGACAAATTGTTAATCATTAAGGGATTCAAGGGTTATGGGGGAAAAGGCAGGAAAGTGGAATTGAGAGTTATCAGATCAGCCATGATCTCATTGAAGAGTGGAGCAGACTCAATGGTCTGAATGGCCTATCTTTTGCTCCTAAATCTTATGTTGTTATAACAGTAATGGAGCTACTGTTCTGTGGACACGTTGTCAGATGATGCAATGGAAGTGATGAGAGAGCATGCTTGCCAATTGAAGAGCTGTTGAGAATGTCACAAAGCTTCTTTTCAGGAAGGCCTCTCCAATCAATTACCAGTAAAGCACTTAATTGGGTAATGTAGACCTTCCTCAGGGGTCAGGACTCTAGCACTGAAAGTCTTGCCAAGCAAGTGCTGCTAACCAATCAGAGGATCATTGCCTGGTCCCTAGGTCATGATTAGCACAGTGGGGAGACTTGGAAAACATAGAAAACAGCTGCTGGACTAGGTCATTCGGCTATTCAACCCGGCTCATCAATTCAATGTGATCATGGCTGATCATCGATTTACCACTATATTCTCACTTTCTCTCCAAACCACTTGTCTTTCTTGAATATGCTCAATGAGCCAGCCTCCATAGCCTTCTGCAGTAGTGAATTCCACAGGTTGACCACCCTCTGAATGACAAAATGTTTCCTCATCTTGGTTCTAAATGGCCTACCCGATTTCCTGAACCTGTGACTGCTGGTTCTAGATTCCCTAATCAGGGCAAACTTGCTTCCTGCATCAAGTCCATCCAGCCCAGTTAGCGCGCTGTTTCAATTAGATCCCCTCTGATTCTAAAGTGAATACAAGTCTATTTGAGCTAATGTTTCCTACAGGACAGTCCTACCAGCCTTGCAATCAGCCTAGTGAACATTTGCTGCAGTCTCTTTATGGCATGTAGATCTTCCCTTATGTTGGGAGACCAAAACTGTACTCAGTACTCCAGGTGTGCTTTCACCAAAACCCTGCATAACTACAGTAAGTCATGAGGAGAAGGAGTTACAGTAGCACCAACATGGGGTAACTCTCAATGGGTCACTTTCTTCCCAATGTCTGGTACCTCAGTTAGGCACTAAATGCCTTACAAATGTCCCCACAGAATTCACAAGCTACACCACACTCGTTTCAGGGCTGTCTGGATGTTAGGCCTCCATCCACCACTAGGTTAATACCAGAGTTGGTGGGCTAAGTCACCTAAGTGACAGAAAGATGGCAGGGTGCCCAGTCTGGCACTTTGCTATCTGAGTGAATACCCCAACTTAACACGGTGGAGGGCATGAAAGCCCAACAGTTAAAGAAAAGTCCAACAGCCATTGGAGGTGGCCAGAACAACTTCACAGTGAATTGGAGGAAAGAGTTAAGACCCCTCTCTCACTGAATACTGACCAACGATTTAAAATGTCATTCACTTCTCTAGTGTCTTACTGTGTTCAAAATGAATTAATCAGTTAGCCATGTATTGACACATTTATTGATAAAAAATGTGATAGGTGCTAAATCAATGCAAGTCATTCATGAATGAGTTACAAAAGGTTACATCTACAGTAGCATCATGGTAATTTACTCAACTAGGCATCCTCAAGGCCTGATACTAATAATGTAGTGACATGAGTTCAAGTTCCAACATGGCAACCAGGGAATTTAAATTATGGTAATTAACCAAATCTGGAACAAAAATAATTGTCAGTAATGGTAACCAATGAGCTACTAGATTTTTTTTAAGAATAGTTAGTTAACTCTTGGTCTTAAGGAAGAAAATCTGCCATTTTAACCTGATCTAGTTTATATGTGACACCAGAATCACAGCAAAATGGTTGATTCTTAACTACCCTGTGAAATGCCTAACAAACCATTCAGTTTCATTCAAGAAGATAGCTCACTACCACCTTCTCAAGGGAATTTAACACAGGCAATAAATACTGACATTGTCAGTGGAGTTGATATCTTGTAAATAAATCAAACTAATGTTTGACTGCTCATAGTAATGTATGCAAAAGCAGTAATAAACTGGGCAGAAATTGGTCACGTGTTTGTTTTGTGTGTGATATTTTTGTAGCGTGTGGCTTGATTATATCTTGTTAACGCCACAGAGGGAAACCATTTGGAGTAGGGATGGTGAAAAGTTTTTTGGAGAAGGGAGCAAGGAAATGTTGGTACACAGAAATTGGTGAAAAAATAAGTAATCTTTAAAAACATAGGAATGCATTGTTGTCGATATGATGTGGAGATGCCGGCATTGGACTGAGGTGGACAAGGTCAGAAATCACAGGACACCAGGTTAAAGTCCAACAGGAAAGGACTGAGGTTCCGAAAGCTTGTGTTTTCAAGTAAACCTGTTGGACTATAACCTGTTGTTGTGTGATTTCTGACCTTGCTGTAGATATATAAGGTTTAAAGTATACTTTTTACGTTGGCTATTTCATAGGTAAACAATATTCTGAGCAAAAGCTGCTTTCATTTCCCATTAAGTCGTTAAGACGAGAATGATAAGGAGCTGGTTTAAGGAGTTGATAATTAATTCAAACTGCACTCAAAGTGCTGAGAGCAACGAGATGTAGTCATGAATGCTGGTATTGCTAGCTAACAGCTTGATGCAGCACTTATTCCAAAAAATGTAGCTAGCCGGTGAACACGTAACTCATAAAATATTTATATTATCAGTCAGTTACATGGATCTGGATATGATGAGAATAATATTTAAATTTGATTGCTAGCCATTCCATATGATATTTGTACAAGAAGATTGCCTTTTTCTTAACTTCGTATTTTCATTAAAATACTCTGATCATCAAATAAGATAATTTTACAATACATTCCTTTTAATTTAAAAATACCATTTCTACTGGTATCAAAGGATTATTGGGGATAAAATTAGAATTATTTTTATCTGAAATTTGTATTAAAATCATTGAAAGTGATTAGTGCAATCAGATTGATTAAAATAAATGAGCAAAGTTTAACTTTACGTTTCTGCTTTAGAGGATCAGCCATGATGTTATCAAATGATAGAGTGGATTCAATGAGCCACTCCTGCTCTGATTTCTTGTGTTTCTACATCATAAATGTAACATCTTAGTTACTCAGAGTTACTTACTATGACTCACAGAGCCATAGAGATGTACAACACAGAAACAGACCCTTCCGCCCAACTCATCCGATCATATCCTAAATTAATCGAGTCTCATTTTCCAGCATTTGGCCCATATCCCTCTAAACCCTTCGTTTTCATATACTCATCCAAATGCCTTTTAAATATTGTAATTGTACCCACCTCCATCACTTCCTCTGGCAGTTCATTCCCTACACGCACCACCTGCTGTATGAAAATGATGCTCCTTAGATCCCTTTTAAATCTTTCCCCTCTCAACTTAAACCTATGCCAGAGATAATGGGAACTGCAGATGCTGGAGAATCCAAGATAATAAAGTGTGAAGCTGGATGAACACAGCAGGTCAAGCAGCATCTCAGGAGCACAAAAGCTGACGTTTAGGGCCTAGACCCTTCATCAGGGTCTAGGCCCGAAACGTCAGCTTTTGTGCTCCTGAGATGCTGCTTGGCCTGCTGTGTTCATCCAGCTTCACACTTTATTATCTTAAACCTGTGCCCGCTAGTTTTGGGCTACCCTACCATAGGGAAATGAACTTGACTATTCACCTTACAAATGCACCTCATGACTTTATAAAGCTCTATAACTGAATAACATAGGTACTTTCTTTGCTAATATACTTCAGCCTAAGAATAAACTACAAAATAACTACTTAATAAAGAATGTGGCAGATGGAATATGGAAAAAATGTGAAATTGTCCACTTTGGTAAGGAAAATAGAAACATAGAAAACAAAATAGTTTTAAAGGATGGGAGACTGGGACACATCAGTATTCAGCTGGATTTTGATGTACTCGTACAAAAATCACAGAAAGTCAACATGCAAGCACAGAAAGCAATTAGGAAAGCAAATGATACATTAGGCTTTATTGCAAAGAGATTGGAGTAAGGAAATCTTGCAACAATTACTTACAGTCAAAGCACAGTTGGAGATCTGTTTGTATTTTTTGTCTCCTTACCTAATGAAAGATAAATTTGCCTAAGAAGGAGTGCAATAAAAGTTCACAAACTGATTTTTGGAATACGGGAATTGTCCTCTTATTAGAGCTTGCGTATACTGGGACTAGCTTCCCAAGAATGTAGAAAAATGAGAAATGATCTCACTAAAGCATATAGAATTCATAGAGCTTTTGATGGTGATAGGGGTTTCCCCTATCAGGGTGTCTAGAACTACCTGTTACAATCTCAGCCGACCACTGAGCCATTTTGGGTTTCCATGAGAAATTTCTTCACCCAAAGTGTTGTGAATTTTTGGAATTTTATTTCCCAGATCACTTCTGATGTTCAGTATATTCAAGACAATGATCATTAAGTTTACAATACTAAATAGATCAAGGGTCATGAGGATCAGGTACATGCAAGCTAAAAGACCAGCCATGATGCGAATGAATGAAGGGGAAACTTGAGGGATAAATAGTCTACTCTGTTCCTGATTTTTATGTTCTTACGAGCAAACAAAAATTGGCATGGACTGAACAATGAATAGAGGGGAATAACAAGAACGAGTGGAGAAAGACAGAGACATAAAAGGTGCAGATTGCTTCTGGAAACCACATTTGGCCAAGATTTCAGTGTCATCAGAAAATTCCATTAGCAACTTCTAAAATGCAGAAGCTTAGCACTGACAATACAAACTTGACCTGTCTCAGGTAACGAAAATAGAGACAACCAAATTTATGAAGCAGTTTTCTAACTGGAATTGATGAGGTGGTGTTAAACCTTAGTACAGTTTAATAACAACTTTCTCTTTCCGAGATGAAGAATATAAATGTGCAGAGAACAATGACAACATGTTTAAAAGCAACCCAACAAAGAGTGGAATATATTGTCCTAACTAAGCAGCTACATACATAAACAATAACACCATGTGCTAAGTTGTAAACAAGGGCATTCATAATAATAGGAAATATTAAATACTCAGAAATGAAGTAGGAAACATTGACCTTGCCTTATTCACATAACATAGTAACTCCTAGTTTTAATATTATCAAATGCATGTGATATAGACCAAATGTCTATTTAAAACCAACAATTTAGCTAGTTGAGTTCTGAGGTCTGTCTGAGGGAAGGGGAAAACTGGCAATGATTACAAATGATCTGATTGGGTTTCAAGTAAACTCAGAGATGAGGGGCTGAACTTCTCCCAAATTCGGCTAAGCGTCAATGTTAGGGAGTTTCACGGAGGATTTCTCTCTGTGAACTTGAGCGAGTTTTCATGTGCTCACCTCATTAAGAATACAGTGCCAATATGCCATTATCTTATGTTCCGCAGAGCAACAGCAGCAGCAGAAGAAGCAATGTATCTCTGCACTTTATCCTCTGATGCCCAGGCATATGTGTCATCATTGCAAACACTAGTTCTGTGCTCCAGTCTGTGTCCCCTCCATTGAAGGCAGATGCTGCTGGATGTCAATGAGGCCCTCGCCCGACATTATCTCTCTCCCAGCTTTGGTCTATCATTCCCTCCCTCACACATGTTAAGTTGTCTCTACCTTCACTATTATTATCTCGTCTGCATACCAGCATGCTGCCTCCAATTGAGCTCCTTAGCTTTTCTCCCACAGGAGTGGCTCCAGATAACCCCTCTTTTACATTTAGTGGACAGACCCCATGACTAAGTGCAGAGCCCCATGGCCCCAACTTTGACCAGTTCAGACAGAGAGCCAGGGCTGACTAGTGACCAGGGCCTTGACTGATCTTTGTGCAGCTCTCTAACTCACCTTCTGCAACTCCCTAGTCTGGTTGTACTGGACCTACAGGGCTGACTGTGGACACTCCCCAGACTGTAGGGGTGTGTATCCACTGATCCTGACCAACCTCCAGCAGCTGCTTGACCGTCTCCAAGCCCTGGACTGATATTGAATGCTACTGTTGACTTACTATGCCAGGACCTCCTTTTGACTTGTCTGAGGACCAAAACATGGGTGTTTGGCTGTTGAGCTAGCTTTATATTTGCTGCTGGTACATGATACAGGTGTGAGATTGATTCATGACAGTGATTCACTGCAACATATCCACCTTCTTGACTGATGACAATCAGAGCAAGCTGCCTGGCTTTGTATTGCTTGTGCTAAAAGGCAACACAAGAGGAAAAACCACAAGCATTTAAACTCTGGCTGAAGAGACAAAGCACACGAAGGCAAGGCTATGCAGTGATGCTGTGAGCACCCAAGCAGTCATAAACCATTCTGAGAGAGCAATCGTGGAATCTTGAGATGCAATCCGTTCCTGTCAACAAGTTGGAGACCTGTAGCTGTGCACAAAGTGTCCTGGCAAAATATTCCAATGAAAGGTCATGTTGAACTCCAAAGTGCAGTAATGAAGTGCATTCCGTACTCTACATGGATCAGAGTTATGTCATGAGAGTGTGGAGAAGTAGGTACCTGTCAGATGCCAAGGTCTGTAGACAGGGATTGAGCTGCAGGTTCAGCCTTTCAATCTAAAGGAACCCCCTAAACCTTCAAGTTCATTTCTGCCTTGCACTTCCTGTCAGCTCAGTCAGGCTTGAGCCATGTTCCTTTTATTTAATACTCACATTAATCCAGAGCCCCAAGCTTATATCTTGGTTACTGCAAACATCTTTATACACTTCCCCTAGAGCAGGGGCGCTGAGCCTCAAGCTCGTCTGCTCCCATCAGCTTTCTTTCTCTTTTTACTTTTGTATTGATTTATTCTTCTTTTAACTCTGGATGGTAGCAGGGTGAAGGAGGAGGTCTTCTCAACAGAAGCACAACAGAAGTACAATAACTTGTAAGTTCTGAATGAAGTAGCAATACATAAAATGACAAGGCAAGGCAGTAATGTTATGATCATCTCAGAATTTGCAAAGTGAATTAGCACTAAAAGAGCAAACTGAGAGCTCTGAGATATATCTTGTTCTGAGGCCCATGACAGGTGCCTGTTCCTGGGTGCAGTGACCTGGTAGCAACCTTGCAAGGTAAGCTGCCGGTGAGTTCCAAAATGCAGTATTGAAGTGGTGAACTCTATTGTAAGTTAGTCTGAAATGTGACATGATGATGTGGGGAGGCTGGCTCTTTACCAATCCCAAAATCCATGGACGGAGGCTGCAGACAGTTGCTGCCTGTGGGGTGTGCCCTGAGATATTAGTGAGAACTGGCCAAGACAGATGTACACTGACAAGCTGTAGTTACCAGATAGCTCCTCTGACTTTCAATTGTTGCCTTCAAGTTTCTCCCTGGTACCTGGGAAAATAGCAATGTATGTACAAATGAGGTGAGCTTGGGTATTAACGGGGTGTTCATTCAAGCAAAAATGCCATTTTGCCACTAACTTGAGAAAGTTAACTGTTGAAACCTGATGTGGAAAATCAGACTCCTTTTTCTTGATGGCGAGCATCTTATTTTTCCTCACTGTTTCCCACATTGTTAAGAAGTTGGGAAAATTCTGCCAAAGCGCCCAGATGTGATTTTGAGAATTAAGAAGGAATTGGAGCACACATTAGGTCATGTGAAGAGATAATGGGAACTGCAGATGCTGGAGATTCCAAGATAATAAAATGTGAGGCTGGATGAACACAGCAGGCCAAGCAGCATCTCAGGAGCACAAAAGCTGACGTTCCGGTCATGTGAAGACTCTGGTTTGCTTATTTTATTTATTCATTCACAGGATGTGGGCTGCTCTGGCTTGGTTAGCATTTATTTTCCAATTCTAATTGCCCAGAGGAAGGGCCACCTGACGTGAAACATTAACTCTGCTTTCTTTGTTCTCAGCTACTGCCAGACCTGCAGAGCTTTTCTAGCAACTTGGCCATTAAGAGTCAACTACTACTCTGTGGGCTTGGAGTCACAAGTACACCAGACCAAGTTAGGCGAACAGTTTCATTCCCTAAAGGGTTTTCTTGAACCAGACAGATTTTTTTCCCAATAATTGACAGTGATTTCATAGTCATCATTCCAATCTTGATTCAAGATTTTAATTGACTTCATGTTCTACCATCCACGGCAGGACTGGAACTCATACCCTCGGGGCATTATCTTGATCTCTGGATTTATGAACTATAGCAATAATACCATTAGGCTATCACCTCCCCAAATGCCCTATCCCTGTCGATTCTGCATTAAAATTCAGCTCTGTTAATGTTAGTGCACAACATATTAAGAATGTTTCATGTATACATTTTCTTGGTGTTTTAACTGAAGTGCTGGCCCACTGAAAATAAATAGCTTGCACTTATTTACGAAGGAATTTAATATGAATGGATTAATCATTAATCACTTGATTGCTAGTTGTCAGAAGAGTAAATTTTATAAATGAGTGCTCCTGGTGCAGAACTTTGTGTGAATACAGTGTATGTCAGGAAATGGGGAGTGGAGATCAGAACACCTTGAATGATTTATACACAAAATAATAGATAGAAAATCATGGAATGAAAATGTCATAGAATCAATGCAGAAAGAGGCCATTTGGCCCATTCAGTCTGCACCAACAACCAAAGAGCATTTCAACCAGAGCTCTAAGCTATCCTAGTAAAACTTACGTTTATCGCCACTAATCCACCTAGCCTGCAAATCCCTGGGCACTACGGACAATTTAACATGGCCAGTCTACTTAACATATCCATCTTTGGACTGCGTGAGGAAACCCATACAGACAGGGGGAAAATGTGCAAACTCCACACAGACAGTCACCCAAGTCTGGAATTGAGTCCTGGTCCCTGGAGGCATCTGTGCTAACCACAGGGCCACGATGCCATCCAGATACAGATCCAGATTCCCAATTGTTTACTTCTTTAATGAGATAGGAACAGTGATTTGTAAAACTTACCTCAAAGACAATAGTTTAAGGATCCACATCACATCTTCCTGCAGCAGTCACAGGATTTGATGTTATCACATGCTCACTTGTTATTGTTCTTCTAGCTTTTGTTTTTTCCCAGTAAATAACTCTAAGACATCTCTTCTTATTAAACAAACCACATATGATACGTATTTGGTGTTTATTTCAAGTTTCCCTTGTACTCCAGAGAAACATAAAAATCTAATGATAAATGTCATGGAAAAGGCAAGGATCCATACTATGAACAGGCAGTTATTAACCGAAATATGTCAACAATTGTAATGTGTGGTATGTTGAAACCAAAGAGAATCTAAATTAATATAACCAAATTGTGGAATCTGGGAATACGTTAAGAAAGTTTGAGAACCAATCATTTCTGATGCTTTTGGATCTTTGGCATCAGCCATCTGGACTCGTGCTGCCAAAATGGACCAAGTGGGGTTCAAGATAATTACAGGAGGGCTCGGACCCTGACTACATAGCATTCCTTATTAAGTGAAATTAGGAGGAATATATTATTCGGAAACATAATTGCAACTCATGCCTGGCTGACCATTTTCTTGGGTCGAAGGGCTTGTTTCTGCACTGTATTGCCCTTTGTTCTAAATGCTGTAGGGTATTAGGTCAAAACCTATCTATTTTTGTTCCATCTTTGAACTTCGCCAATAACTTTACTCATGTTCTGTTTGAAAAAAGCAGCATATTGTGCTTGAAATGTTAACTCTGTTTCTTTCTCCTCAGATACTGCCAGACCTGCTGTGTTTCTCCAGCAGTCTCCTTGTTTGTTTCCAATTTCCATCATCTGCACATCTGCAGTATTTTGCATTCATTTTACTCATTTCTCTTAGTCTCAGTATCCTGAGCTCAAGAAATAAAGCTCCCAGAATTGTGTTGCTCCTGTTCTGCTCCTCGACATAAATCAAAGTGTTTCAGTCTGAAAATCTTTATATCCTTTCTAATTAGAACTGTAACATTACGCTTCATCAATGCTGTGACCCTCCAATGTTTGGCTTTGACTTCATACTAAGCTGCATTGACATAAGCACAAACTTAAGTTCTTTCATGAAATCACACAATTTTACTGCGTAATTGAAGGTATCTTTGCATTGTTTCCGTCATAATATAACTCCTTGTTGTAATTAAGAGAATAATGAGAATAACAATATTTATATTATCAAAATTGTTCCTGCCTGCAGAAATAAACGTTTGTAATAAGGATGTCAAATCTTCCAGCTGTGAGTCGCCTGATTTAAGATAATTGAAATGGTGTACAAATTAAATTAAAATAATTAATAGTTTAATTCATAGCTTTCTTAATAAATTAAATATTGTTGCTATGAAGACAAATTTTAAATGTGTCTACTAGTACCAACAAAGGCATTCAATGCAATTTACAGAGTCTGCCTGAACAACACATTCAACCTTGTGAATTGATACGTGTGCTTTAGGAATACATGTTTTTCACTCCCCCTGTCTGCATTTTGCGGGGACCATTCCCTCCGGGGAACCATAGTCCATTCCTCGTTGACTCCCAACACCACCTCCCCCTTCCCACAGCACCTTCCCATGTAGCTGCAGAAGGGACTACACCTGTCCCTTCACCTCTTCCCTGCTCACCATCCAAGGGTCTAAACAGTCAGTCTGGCAGCATCTGTAAAGGATAAAAACCTGCTCCATAGAATTCATCTCTTCCTACCGTGACTCAGTCTTCTCTGCTCTGGTCCAATCCCTGCCAACATTCATCCCTGATTCCTTCGATGTCTTACGCCTGTTTAAAAACTTCCAATTTGCTGGTTCCAGCTGCATCCGATTTACCATCAGGTCAGAGGGGTGGCCATGGGTACCACATGGGCCCTAGTTATGCCTGTCTCTTCATGGGGTACGTACAACATTCCTTGTTCCAGTCCAATTCCAGCCTCCACCCACAACTCTTTCTCCGATACATTGATGATATCGTTAGTGCTGCTTCCCTCTCTCGTCTGGAATTGGAAAACTTCATCAATTTTGCCTCCAATTTCCACCTTGCCCACACTTTCACCTGGTCTATCTCTGACTCCTCCCTTCCCTTGTTCTATATTTCTGTATCCATTTCTGGGGATAGACTGGCCACTAATACCCACTACAAACCCACCGACTCCCACCGCTACCTGGAGTATACAAGCTCACACCCTACTTCCTGTAAAGACTCCATTCCATTCTTTCAGTTCCTCCGTCTCCATCGTGTATGCTTAGATGAGGCCAACTTCGACAAGGAAGCCTTCGGAATGTCCACCTTCTTCCTCAACTGAGGATTCCCCAGCTTTGTTGTTGAAAGGGACCTCAACCAGGTCTGGCCCATTTCCCACACTTCCGCACTCTCCCCTTCTCTTCGCTCCCACAACAGCGATAGGGTCATCCTTGTTCTTATCTACCATCCCATCAGCATCTGCATCCAGAAAATCATCATATGCCATTTCCACTACATCCAGCAAGATGCCACCACCAGACACATATTCCCCTCCCCTCCCTTGTCCACCTGCAGCAGGGATCGTTAGCAACTCCTTTGCCTGTCTAACTACCTTTCTCTCTCTTTGGGCTCTATCCTATCATTTACTTCCTACCCCAACCATCTACCTATTTTCTGCATATAAACTGACGTTTTCCCAGCCACCATCGGTTCTGAGGAAGGGTCACTGGACTCGAAACATTAGCTCTGCTTTTTCCTTCACAGATGCTGTCAGACCTGCTGAGTTTTTCCAGCAACTTTGTTTTTGTTCCTGATTTACAGCATCTGCAGTTCTTTCAGTCTAAACAGTCTTTCTAGATGAAGCAGCAGTTCACCATTACTTCCTCCAGTCTGGCCTATTGCATTCACTGCACCCAATGTGGCTTACTCTACATCAGAGAAACCAAATGCAGACTGGCTGGGTGACCGCTTTGCAGAACACCGCTGGTCCGTGCTCAAGGATGTGTGCCTGAAACACAAACTGAAATTTCTGCAGAAACTCAACAAGTCTGTCAGCATCTGTGGAGAGAAAGCAGAGTTAATATTTTGGGTGCAGTGACCATTCTTCAGTACGGTTCTGAAGAAGGGTCACTGGACCCAAAACATTAACTCAGCTTTCTCTCCATGGATGCTGCCTGACCTGCTGAGTTTTTTCCAGCAATTTGATTGATTGATTTATTGCTGTTGCACGTTTCTGATTCTGATTCCCAGCATCGGCAGTTCTTTGCCTTTTTTGTTGGGGATCTGTCTGAACGTGACTGAGGACTATTCTCCTGAGACTTTGAGACCTGGCCACTCAGTTGATGTTGTGGATGTAGCTGCCATGTGGTGCAGAGTGCTGTATAGCAACGTGTTCACCCCTTGACTGATAACTGCTAGCAGGCATGGAAAGTTACCTGGCTTTGTGCCTGAACAAAAAAGCAAGCTAAGACAAAAGTACTGAGAGCATTTAAGTTCTGGCTGAGGGGACAAAGCACATTAAAGAAAGACAAGTGCACTGGGAGCATTGAAGAAGACACAATGTAACAGAGCACTATAAGAGTAAGCGAGGAGCCCAGAGCTGCACCCTGTCTATTGCGTCTGTAGCAAAAGCATCCAAACTTGATGAAGACTTTACTTTATCCAAAGATGTCTAACGTGAACTGAATAACAATGCAACAGGAATTTGAATCCCATTTGCTTCAGGGACTAGCTCCAAGCTTCACAATTCTAATTGGCTGTTGATTCCCTGCATTTGTGTCAGACTTTGCTTTGTCCAATAGGTTTGAGGTCGTCTCGACTTGTTTGTATGAGAATAGGGGCCGTGAGATAGATGAGCGAAATGACCATAGTACTGTGGTACAGGAATCTGTAGAGGGGGAGCCAAAAGAAACCTTGTGGTAATAGAGACAGCATTGCCAAAGGGATTGACACAGTTCTCTGCAGTGAAGAGTTTGAATTCAGATGACTGTGTTGGCTACTAGTTCATGATATCTGCTTTGGGCTGGAGAAGTACTTGCAGTGGGAGGGGGAAAATCTAGCTGTTGTAGCTCCTGTAGGCCCCAATGACATTGGTAGAACTAGGTAAGACATTCTGTACAGTCAGTATGAAGATCTAGGCACCAAATTAAGATGCAGAACTTCAAAGATAATCTCTGGATTATTACCTGAGCCATGAACAAGTTGGCATAGGTCAAAAAGGTTAGAGTGATGAATCTGTAGAAGAAGTCAATTTTGGTTCATGAGGCACTGACACCAATACTGGGGAAAGTGAGATCTGTACTGGTGGGAGAGTCTACATCTGAAACATACTGGGATTGATATTTTTGCAAACTGGATAATGAGCAGAATGGGTTTTAAATTAAAGAGTGGGAGCAGAGGCCTAAAATTTAGAAAGTTGTGGTGAATCAAAGTGTGGAGAAAATGCAACCAAAAAAAGAACTATTGTGAGAAATGACAAACAGATAATGACAGGAAGGGATGGGGAACAGAGATCTAAGACAAGATCTTCAGATAAGAGACATTCCAAAAATAATGAAAGGGGAAAGCTTAAGACATTGTACTTGAGCACACATAGCACTCAGAACAAAACAGATGAACTAGGAGCACAAATTAATTGAAATAAATATGACCTAGTGTCATTATGAGATGTGGCTGACGGAGGACCTAGATTGAAATGTGAATATTATCAGCTATGTGAAATTTAGAAAGGACAGGAAATGACAAATGGGTGCAGGAATGGCTTTTTTAGGCTGGCAGGATGTCATGACTTCTTGCCACAGAGTATGTAAGGTGCTAGGGCCTCAACTCTTTCCAATTTATATACATAATTTGAATGAAGAGATCAAAGATGCAGTAGCTAAATTTGGTGATGAGAAAAAGATAGGTAGGAAAGTAAGTTGTAAATAGGTCATAAGGAGCCTACAAAGGGATATAGATAGGCTAAGTGAGTGGGCAAAGATCAGACAACTGGAGTACGTTGTGGGAAAATTTGAAATTGTCCATTTTAGCAGTAAGAGGAATTGAATGCAAGAGTTGGGAAGTTATCCTTCAGTAATACAGCGAATACACCTGGAGTGCTGTGTACAATACTGGTCACCATACTAATAGAAGGATGTTAATGTATTGGAAGCAGTTCAGTGAAGGCTTACTACATTAATACCTGGAATGAATGAATTGCCTTAAGAGGAAAGGCTAGACAGACAAAGCCAATATCTTCCGGAATTTAGAAACGTCAGAGGTGACTTGATTGAAACAGATAAGATCCTGAAGGATCTTAACTGGGTTGATGATGAAAGCATGTTTCCACTTGTGGAAGAACCTAGAACTAATGGTCATAGTTTAAAAGTAAGGGAGTGCCCTGCTAAAACAGTGATGAGGCAACATTTTTTTCTCTCAGTGGTAGGGAGTTTTTGAAATTTCCTTTCCTAAAAAGTGGTGGATGATAAACCAGAAACAGAGACTGAGAATAAATGTGTTTTTTCTGGGTGGCAGGCAGTGACTGGTGCTGTTTCACAGGGATCAGTGCATGGCACCAGCTATTCACAAAATATATACAAATGATTTGGATGAGGGAACCAAATTCATTATTTTCCAGTTTGCTGATGACACAAAACAAGGTGAGATTGTGAGTTGTGAGGAGGATGCAAGAAATCTTTAGAGTGATCTAAATAAGTGGTGTGTGCCAAACATATGGCAGATGCAGTACAATGCAGATACATGTGAATTTATCCATTTTAGTGGGAAAAAAAAGGCAGGGTGTTGTTTAAATGGCAACATATTAGGAAATGTGGATGTATAAGAAAATCTGGTTATTCTTCTACACCAGCCAACAAAATTAAGCAGGCAGATGCAGCAAGCAAGCAGGAAGGGATGTGATGTGTTGGCCTTCACTACAAGAGGATTTGAATCCAGAAATAGGGGTTGCCTACTGCAGTCATACAGGGCTTCAGCAAGGCTACATCTGGGGCATTATATGCAATTTTAGTCTCCCTACAGAGGATATATTTACCATAAAGGGAGCACAGTGAAGGTTTGCTGGCAATGACAGTATTGCTATATGAGGAGAGATTGGTTTTGCTGGGTTTGTTATTCACTAGAGTTTAAAGGATGAGAGGGGATGTGATTGATCCCAATGTCTCACTATTTGGAGTACCAGGTCTCTCTTGCATTACTATGATGGCCAGATGCTGTATTAGTCCTTCAATTATCTCTGTCTTCTTAACCATTGTGGAAAATTTGACTTCAAATTTTGTTTTTGCTACTTAATTTTGTTGTCTAGTGCATCCTTGAGCAAGTTCGACAACTCCAACCAGAAAATTATGAATGAATTTGTCCAGGCGTCCTATAAAAAAAAGGTCAATCACTAGGTACAATGTAAAGAGTCTCAACTTTCTTAGGAAACAAGTTCCAATAGCCTTTAATGCTAAACAATACTATTTCTAATACTATTCTTTCCCTTGAGCTTACAGTACTTCTGGAGCCTCTTGTAGATTTACACAGTTGCTCTCTGTCGCTGTCTGTGGGACTGTGAAGCTGCTTTCTCTCTTCCTCTCACTCTTCAGACTGTCGGCTGATCTCTGCTTCTTCCCACCCCAAACTGATGGTTTGGTTGGCTTGTTAGTTGCTAGGTGTCCTGTTAATGTTCATTCCATTTTTTTAGGTTTGAGCCCCTGGTTCTTGGTTGTTAACTTGCATCCCGTCTTTGTTTAGTTGATACATTTATCCACGATGACAGTTGACAGGTTGTTTCTTTTACACTACGCTAAAGTCTCTAGTACCTGGTTGCTGTTTGTGTCTGGTTTCTGGGGGACTTCAGAGTTTTACTTGGCCAGTGTATTACCTCATTGTTTAGTCAAATTAGCAATCTGTGTTTTAACAGCTGGGGGCTGCTACACTTCCCACCAGCTTAACTTTTGTCAGATCTTGCAAATTCATTATTGGTAATTCTTCTAGCCGCAGGAAGGTTTTAGCACCTTGCAATGCCATCTTATTTAATAAAGCAAAACTCTGTGTTTGTCCTTTTATCCTTTGTTACTTAACCTAATGCCAAACCGAGTCTTAGGTTGCCCTTGTTATATAATATTGTGGCAAAGAGTCCCTAACTATTTATATGATTCACTTGTGCGAATGTACAAGCATCAAGTCCCATTGTTCCTGGAGTCACCACAAATGTGCAAATTTAGTTAAATTACCAAAATGCCCAATTTAACCAACTGCCTGATTCAGGTTCAAAGAAATATATATCAAGAGAATTGTCATTTCCAAAGAAAATAACAATTTATTGTAACCAAATTGAGTTTCTTTACCAATAATAAAAAAAGCATGAAAAATGAATTGTGAATTTATGACTACAAAACTTAAACTTTACACTTTGTAAATTCCCACACACATGCAAACTGAAGCACAAAGATACATAGACAAAACTCAAGTATTATAGGATGCAGAAAAAGAATCATCAGGGAAACATTTCTTTATCATCAGTTCAGATTACAAACCTGGAAGGACCATTTTCACAATCCTTTCTATTTTTCCATGATTGTCTACACAGAGGTGATCAGTCTTTAGTTCATTGGTTAATTGTTGGAACTTGGGTCTTTCCTTTCTTTTTGGGTTTCATGATTATTTCTTTTAGCACCTCAGAATGCAGTTTTCCTCCTCTCTTGATCATGCATTAGAGAGAGCAACTTTACAGAATGGGACAGAAAGAGATAGATGTTGATGCACCCAATTTCTGGAGGATTCTCCTCGATCCCATCTGCACTTTCCTCACAAGGTCTGTGTTATGATACAGCAGGACCAATTAAGTAGTCGTTACTATGCTGACCTCTCCTGAACCCACAACTGATGGTGCCAGTTTCTCAGGTATCAATTTTCCCAAGAAGTAATATTATCTCATACGCATCAGTTAGCCTCACTTGTTTATCAAGCAAACAACTCCTTACATGATATCGTAGGAACTGCAGATGCTGGAGAATCTGAGATAACAAGGTGTAGATCTGGATGAACACAGCAGGCCAAGCAGCATCATAGGAGCAGGAAAGCTAGTGTTTCGGGCCTAGACTGAAGAAGAAGTAGACCTAGGCAAGAAATAGTGCCAAATAACATGATGGAGGCTATACTCAGTGTGAAGATGGAACTTAAGTGGTCATTCCTACCTATTTGTCATTAACAGTTAGGACAGGTAGATTTGTGAGTAGGAATTCAAAAAGTGGTTCCATTTCTTGATTCCCCCATTGTCAGCTGTATAAAATCTGTCAGATTTGTCTGTCAGGACTCTTCCAGCTCAGTCAGTATTGATGCTGTCAAGCTACTCTGATTGTTATAAATTGAAGTGCGCCACAGAAGCCATTTTATGTGTTTCTTGCACTAAGAATGTCTTCTAATTAATATTCCTTGTGGTGGAGTACTGATTCATCAATTGAGGGTGCATGGTGGTGTTGGAGCTTTCCTTGCCTATGTTTGACCATGTTGATGCCATGAGTCTTCCCAGGGTCCAGAGTCAATGTTGCGAACTCCCAGGGAGCTCTCTCCCAATTGCATACGTCCGTGTTGCCACCTCTGGTGGGTTTGCCCTATCAATGAGACACTAGGAATAGGAGCAGAGGAAGGCCCTTTGGCCCATCGTGCCTGCTGCACTATTCAATGGGGCCATGGCTGATCGAATAGTCTCAACTTCACGTTCATGTTTGTTCCTTTAAGCCCTGATTCCCTTGCTGATTAAAAAAATTATACCCAGGCATGACAATGGTGTTGTCTAGGACATTGTTTGTAAGACTTGATTCTTTAGTATACCTTTGTAGACATACTAACCAGTCTACAAGTTACATACAAATGTAGAAATTATGTGCATACAATAAGATCACGGATGATTTGATTACCCCAAGTTCCTGACTACTCCTAATGACCATTCACCATACTGCTTATCAAGTATCTAACTGCCTCTGCTTTAAAAATATTCAGTCTGCATCCACCACTTTTCGAGTGCGAGAGTTGTAAAGACATATGACCCTCTTAATTTCTGCCTTAAATGTATGACTCCCTTTTTATTTAAACAGTAAACCCTAGTTTAAGGTCCTCCCACAAGGTGAAATGTCTTTTTCATATCCACCCTTCAAGATCTTACGTATCTCAATAAAATCACCTTTTACACTTCAAATCTCCAGTGGATGCAAGCCTAGCCTGTCCAATCTTTCCTCATAAGTAAAGCTGACCTTTCCAGATAATTAAGCCAGTAAACCTTTTCTGAATCTCTTCTAATGAATTTACGTTCTTCTTATAATAAGGGAGACCAATACCATACACAATTCTTCAGATGGGGTCTCACTAATGTTCTGCATAATTGAAACGTGGAATCCCTACAGTATGGAAGCAGGCCATTTGGCTCATTGAGTCCCTACCTACCCCAAAGAGCATCCTATTCAGACCCACTCCTCTGCCATATTCCCGGTAATCTCACATTTTTCGTGGCTAATCTACTTAGCCTGCACACCCCTGGACGCAATGGACAATTTAGCATGGCCAATCCACCTAACCGGCACATTTTTGGGCTGTGGGAGGAACTGGTGCAACTGGAGAAAACTGACACAGACGCAGGGAGAATATGTAAACTCCGCACAGACAGTCACCTGAGATAGAATTTAATCCGGGTTCCTGGTGCAGTAAGGGAGCAGTGCTAACCACTGAGTCACCTCACCACCCAGAACCTTTCTATTTTTGCGTTCTATTTTTCTCATAATAAATGATAATATCCCATTAGCTTTCCTAATTAAGTTTAGTGTCTGCATACAAATGTTTGCAATTCATGCACCAGGATACCCAGATCATTCTGCATCACAGAGCTCTGTAATAGATCACCATTTGGATATCGCTTCTTGTTTTATTCTGTCTGCTATAATGGACAATTTCACATTTTCCCATATTTGCCTAATCTTTGCCTACTCACAACTTATCTATATTTCTTTGTAGCTTCTTAGGTACTGCTGAGTAGCCTGTTAGGAACTTTCATAGGGTAGTTACGAGTCAATCACATTGCTATGAGTCTGAGTCAGATGTAGGCCAGTCCAAGTAAGGATGACAGGCTTTTTCCACCATAAAACAGATGGGTTTTTATGATAATTGGTGATACCTTTCTAGCACCATCATCAGCTTTCAATTTCCAACCAGTGATCAATTGGTATGCTTTTGGAATATTGTGTTCAATTGTGATCTCCCTGCTATAGGAAATATGTTCTTAAACTTGAAAGCATTCAGAAAAAAAGATTTACAAGGATGTTGCCAGAGTTGGGGGGTTTGAGCTATAGGCTTAGGCTGGAGCTATTTTCCCTAAAGCATTGGAGACTGACGGGTGACCGTATAGAATTTAATAAAATCTTGAGGAGCATGGATAGAATGAATTTCCAAGGTCTTTTTCCCAAGGTAGGGAAGTCCAAAACTAGAGGGCGTAGGTTTAACGTGAGAGGGGCAAAATTTAAAAGCGATCTAAGGGGCAACTTTTTCACACAGAAGGTGGCGTGTGTATGCAATGAGTGGAGGCTAGTATTTTTAAAGGGCATCTGGATAGGTATATGAATAGGAAGGGTTTAGAGGGATATGGGCTAAATACTGGCAAATGGGACTAGATTAAGGTATCTAGTTGCCATGGATGAGTTGGATGGAAGGGTCTACATCTGTGCTGTACAGCTCTATGACTCTGTAGTAGACATTGATATTCAGAATTCTTTCTGTATCATTTGAAATAAAAATAAATCCTTATTTCATTTTTTAACATTTGACTTTATTTGAATAAAAAGAAGTTAATAAAAATCATGGCAGTTAGGGGAACCTCACAGATTAGACCTGGGCATAGTCAATTCTGGGTGCCTGGCCTGAATTAAGTGATTTGTTTCTTTAACCAGCAAAAAACAATTGTCAAAAAAGTGATCCCACATAGCCCAGAAATAACTCATTTACATTTTATATCTCCATTTCTTATTGCAATTTAACCAATCCGATCAATACTGTGAATTTGAAATGTGTGG
Source organism: Stegostoma tigrinum (assembly GCF_030684315.1). Taxonomy (NCBI): domain Eukaryota; kingdom Metazoa; phylum Chordata; class Chondrichthyes; order Orectolobiformes; family Stegostomatidae; genus Stegostoma; species Stegostoma tigrinum. Next base: position 56,863,085 of record NC_081355.1, read on the forward strand.
AAACTTGTCCCCAAGGTATAAAAGAGTTGCAGTGTTAAAAGAAGTTTTTTTTTAGGGGAGTCCACAAGAAGTAATAACTTTTTAAGTTAAAACCCATTCATGGTGATGTCAATATGTTCTTGTTCACATGAATGACAATAGACAATAGACAATAGACAATAGGTGCTTGAGTAGGCCATTCGGCCCTTCGAGTCAGCACCACCACTCATTATGATCATGGCTGATCATCCACAATCAGTATCCTGTTCCTGCCTTATCCCCATAACCCTTGATTCCACTATCTTTAAGAGCTCTATCTATCTCTTTCTTGAAAGTATCCAGAGAGTTGGCCTCCACTGCCTTCTGGGGCAGAGCATTCCATATATCCACCACTATCTGGGTGAAGAAGTTTTTCCTCAACTCTGTTCTAAATGGTAGTGGAAATCTGGAATCCCCAGCTTCAAGAAACTATTGAAACTCAGTCAATTGAAAATTTTCAAACTGAGATTGAATTTTTTTTTATCAAAACCAAATTGGGTAAGTGGAGTTCAAATACAGATTAATCATCATCTAATTGAATGAAGTAACAGGTTTGGGGGGCTGAATGGCCCATACTTGTTTCAAAGTATTTGCATTTACAGGAACCTCAGGTCTCATGGAAAAACCTAGAGGTGTAGTGTCAAGCCAGTGAAACTGACAGAATGGCCACTTGAGATGTACAGCTTGCATAGGCTATGCTTTGTTAGAAACTAGGATCAAGAGATATTATTTCAAATCAGACTATCAGTATTTTAGCCATGTAATTACTGGATATTTTGTCTCCTGATAGATTCCAGTCTCACAATGAATAAACACAACATATTTATTGACATCCATTCCTTTAAAAATAGCTTCCTTGATACAACAAAGAGTTGAATAAAACATCTGAGAACAAGCAAATTCAATTATTTAAGCATTTGTGTTTACTGTAGATATCTCTTGCAACATCCATATTGAGAAAATGCTGCAAGTCAAATATTCATCAGTTTGATCTTGATTATTTCTAATTAGAATCAGATATTTGCTGTGATGTAACAGAATTAACATTAATATTAATTAATTTATAACCAATTGCTATGGTGCTCTGGATTTTTGTGTGTGGCAAAATGAAGCGGTTTATTTAAATAAAGAAATCTGTGCTAAGGGCTCTTGTAGAACAGTGATAGTGTTCCAGATGGCCCAGGCTCATGTCCTGCTTGTTCTAAAGGTGAGTCAAAACATCTCTGAAATGGTTGATTCGAAATTATCTATAATTTATGATGTGCTTTATCTTAGCCAGTAAATATCTTATAGGTCTATATCAGCAAATATTTTATCACATGTTTGACCCCAAGAATGTCTAAGCCAGCTTTCAGTACTCCATCTCAGTACAGGACATCTCAGATTCTCTTTACCCTCCCTGGAAATTGTTTTTCTCTTTTATATGAGATAATAAGAACTGGAGAATCTGCGATAACAAGGTGTAGAGCTGGATGGACACAGCAGACCAAGCAGCATCAGAGGAGCAGGAAAGCTGATGTTTCAGGCCTAGACCCTTTTTCAGAAATGGGGGAGGGGAAGGGTGTTCTGAAATAAATAGGGAGAGGGGGGAAGGTGGATAGAAAATGGATAGAGAAGATAGGTGGAGAGGAGACAGACAGGCCATAAAGGAAGGGATGGAGCCAGTAAAGGTGTGTGTAGGTAGGGAGTTAGGGAGGAGATAGGTCAGCCCAGGGAGGACAGACAGGTCAAGGGGGCGGGATGAGGTCAGTAGGTAGGAGATGGGGATGGGGCTTGAAGTGGGAGGAGTGGATAGGTGGGAGGAAGGACTGGTTAGGGAGGCGGAGGCGAGCTGGGCTGGTTTTGGGATGCGCTAGGGGGAGGGGAGATTTTGAAGCGTGTGAAGCCCACATTGATACCATTGGGCTGCAGGGTTCCCAAGGGGAATATGAGTTGCTGCTCCTGCAACCTTCTGGTGGCATCATTGTGGCACTGCAGGAGGCCCAGGATGGACATATCATCTGAGGAATGGTTTCCCCAAGTAGAGGAGGCCACAACGGGAACAGCGGATGTAGTATATCACATTGGCAGACGTGCAGATGAACATCTGCTTGATGTGGAAAGTCTTCTTGGAGCCTGGGATGGGGTGAGGGAGGATGTTGTGGTCCTTGAAAAATGAGGACATCTGAGATATACGGGAATGGAATGCCTCAGCCTGGGAGCAGATGTGGGGGAGACCAAGGAATTGGGAATAGGGAATGGTATTTTTGCAGGACAGTGGGTAGGAGCAGGTGTATTCTAGGTAGCTGTGGGAGTTGGTGGGCTTGAAATGGATATCGGTTTTGAGGTGGTTGCCAGAGATGGAGACAGAGTGGTGAGGAAGGAGAGAGAGGTATTAGAGATGGTCCAGGTGAACTTAAGGTTGCGGTGGAAGATGTTGGTGAAATGGATGAACTGTTTGAGCTCCTCATGGGACTATGAGGCGGCGCTGATACAGTCATCAAAAAAACAGAGGAAGAGTTGGGCTTTCGGGCCAGTAGAGCCAATTCTCCAGAACTTCCAATTCCCCGGTCCCCAACTACTCATCTTTACCATGGACACCCAATCCCTATACACTTGCATTCCCCATGCAGATGACTAAAAGCTCTCCAATTCTTCCTGTCCCGCAGGCCCAACCAGTCCCCCTCCACTGACACCCTCATCCGCTTAGCCGGACTCGTCCTCACCCTCAACAACTTCTCTTTCTACTCTTCCCACTTCCTACAGACAAAGGGGGTGGTCATGGGTACCCACATAGCTCCAAGCTATTATGCCTGCCTCTTTGTAGGTTATATGAAAAAATCCCTCTTCCGTAGCTACACTGGACCTAAACCCCACCTCTACCTCTATTACAATGATGACTGTATCGGCACCGCCTCGTGCTCCCATGAGGAGCTTGAACAGTTCATCCACTTCACCAACACCTTCCACCCCAACCTCAAGTTCACCTAGACCATCTCTAATACCTTTCTCTCCTTCCTGGACCTCTTTGTCTCCATCTTGGGCAACAACCTAGAAACTGATATCCATTTCAAGCCCACTGACTCCCACAGCTACCTAGAATACACCTCCTCCCACACACCTTCCTGCAAAAATGCCATCCGCTATTCTCAATTCCTTTGCTTCTGCTGCATCTGCTCCCAGGATGAGGCATTCCATTCCTGTACATCTCAGATGTCCTCGTCTTTCAAGGACCGCAACTCCGCCACCCCCCCCCAGTGGTCGAGAACGCCCTCGACTGTGTCTCCCACATTTCCCACAACTCGTCTCTCACACCCTCTCCCCACAACAATAAACAAAACAGAATTGCCCTCATCCTCACATACCACCCAGATCCAACACATCATCCTCTGACACTTCTGCCATCTGCAATCCGACCCCACCACCAAAGACAATTTTCCCTCCCCACTCATATCTGCTTTCTGGAGGGACCACTCTATCTGTGACTCCCTTGTCCGCTCCACACTCCCCGCCAGCCCCACCACCCCAGGCACGTTTCCCTGCAACTGCAGGAAGTACTACACCTGCCCCTACACCACCTCGCCCCTCATCCCCATCCAGGCCCCAAGAAGACTTTCCACATCAAGCAGATGTTTACCTGCACATCTGCTAATGTGGTATACTGCATCCGCTGTACCCATTGTGGCCTCCTCTACTTCGGGGAAACCAAGCAGAGGCTCGGGGATTGCTTTGCAGAACATCTACGCTCGGTTTGCACTAAACAACTGCACCTCCCAGTCACGAACTATTTCAACTTTCCCTCCCATCCCTCAGATGACATGTCCATTCTGGGCCTCCTGCAGTGCCACAACAATGCCACCTGAAGGTTGCAGGAGCAGCAACTCATATTCCGCTTGGGAACCCTGCAGCCCAATTGTATCAATGTGGACTTCACACGCTTCAAAATCTCCCCTCCCCCTACCGCATCCCAAAACCAGCCTAGCTCGTCTCCGCCTCCCTAACTAGTCCTTCCTCCCACCTATCCACTCCTCCTACCTCAAGCCCCATCCCCATCTCCTACCTACTGACCTCATCCTGCCCCCTTGACTTGTCCATCCTCCTTGGACTGACCTATCTCCTCCCTACCTCCCCACCTACACTTACCTTTACTGGCTCCATTCCCATCTCTTTGATCTGTCTGTCTCCTTTCCACCTGTCTTCTCCTCTATTCATCTTCGATCTGCACCCCCCTCTCTCCCACTTTATTTCAGAACTGCCTTCCCTTCCGGCATATCTGAAGAAGGATCTAGACCCGAAACATCAGCTTTCCTGCTCCTCTGATGCTGCTTGGCCCGCTGTGTTCATCCACTTCGACATCTTGTTATCTCTTCCTCTTTTATATGTTGGAATTCCAGATGTATTCTTCTGTTCTATAATGTTTTCTTTAACACAAGCCTGTTCATTCCAGTTTTCTCAGGTTCAAATTCTAAATGTCTGGCCGCAGGTTTTAAAATTTCAATTTTCCTTGCTTTGGGGCAGAACTCTAACTCCAGATGCCTAGCTACATTCTTTTAACTCTTTGACTGTTAAGCTATCCCAAGTTACTCACTCTGGTCTATCAACACACAGAATTCAACAAATAGACATTTTAATATGTTAGTATTGTTACATTGAAAACCACAAAAGAACTGTGCTGGCACTTTTTAAACTCATCTAGTGATAATTCTGCTCCTACTTTGAATTGCAATTGTCATCTGTGCATTTAAATTGCAGATGTGAATGGCCAAAAATCAGTGGGTTGGTTAGCTTGGTTGGCTGGTTTACAGAGTGATGTCAACAGTGTGAGTTCAATTCCTGCACTGGCTGATGTTACTAAAAATAATTCTTCTTCTTAACTTCTCCCCTGGCCTGAGATATGCTGACCCTCAAGTTAAACCACCACTGTGTTCTCTCTCTAATGGGAGAGAGGCGCTATCGTCCAGCAAGACAATGGTGACTTTACTTAATTTTACTATCAATAGTGAAGGGAGTGAATAGATTTCTGTCTTCTGTCACAGTCAAAGATGGGTAGGTTAGACGGATTGGCCATGTTAAGTTGTCAGTAGTGTTCAGGGATATGTAGCTTAGGTGGTTTGTGAGGGGATTGGTCTGGGTATGATACTCCAAGGGTCGATGTGGACTTGTTGGGCTGAGGGGCCTGTTTTCACACTGTAGAGATTCTTTGTGTGTGTGTATGTGTACTCCTGAGATTAGTAAAACAGAGGTTTGAATTTTTAAACAGATGTGTTTTTCTCCCCAATTTAACATGCATTTGAACATGCACAAAAGCGATGAAAAACAAGCTAGACTCTGGGTTAATCAAAATTAAAGAGTTAATTTTTTTGTAAACTTACTCAAGTCAAGTATAAATCTTTTTAAAAAGCTTCAAAAACCTGTCCTAAATTCTATGACATATACACATCATAAAATGCAAGCAAATAGTATAAAGTGCAGAGTGAGGGCTGGTGTAATTAAAAATGTTACAGTATTTAGATAAAGTAATTGTAGCTTCTCGTGCTGCTCTTGAATTTCTAGTGGGAGATTTGCTGTTGATCTGGTCCTGTTGTTCTTCTGGTGTGGGACAGATCTCAGTAAGCAGTTAGTATTCTCTCAGGGCTGATAACTTTAGCAGAACTAGACACACCACTTCCAAAAAGAGAGAGGGAAAGACAGACAGATAGAGGGATGGGTGAAATTTGGCAAAGAATTCACTTACTTTGTGTTGATGCATGTTACTGACTTTTGTAGCAAAAGCACAAGTTAATAATCATAGTCTTGAAGGGATCAAGAAGAAGAAATCTATTCTGTAATTTCTGCTACTATGAAGGCATCTGAAGAAAGAGATACCTGACCATCTGTTTTTGTTGATATCATTGCCAGATAGCCTCAATATGAATGCTTCAAGACTCACTGATTGATTAATTCTGTAGGGGTCTACTTATATAGGCTGAAGTGGCGTGTTAGCTTTGATTGATATTCACCTTTATGAGGTCACATTGTTATTGTTTCCTTGATCCACTTTTTCATTGTTTGTGTGTTTAAATCGGTCAGATTAAGAGAAGTGAACTAGGGTAAAGATACTGTTATTGAAATGATGAGCAGTAGCATCTGATTGTGACAGTGGTGAGTTTATCTAAGAAGATTTCTGAAATTTTGTAATAACCATTTCAAGATTTTCTATTATTATTGAGATCCATTAGTTCTCTAAGTGGAGGGGGGATTGAGGAAAGGGGTAGGAGCTTTTAAATATAACCCATGAAAGCTTTGCTGAATCCTGGCCATTGTTCATGAAGGTGCTGAAGAGCAATGAACCAAGGATCCTTAAGAAATTGTCCTGGCTGTTTAAGCTTCAGGATTTGAAGGAATGATGGCAAGGGGTTGGATGGTTATACTGCCAATGTCTCTACAGAGAAAACACAGATGGATCAGCAAATTATCAGATTGCAAATCTATTGGAGAAATAAATAGGAGGATCTTCAGATACCTGGTGACAGAATGTATATCACGCAGCCACGCAACACATAACACACTCGCGCATTGACTTAGTGTCTTTGATGGCACGTTTCCTGTGTTTGCATCAGAAAATTATGAAGGAGGAAAGACTACAGGGGGTGATTAAAGTGGACTGGTGTGCCAGAGAGGGAACAGTCCCTTCAAGAACTGTCATCTTATGTTTAAAAATTGTGCATGTCAATCTATCATTAAGTAAGACAAAAAAAAGAAATCAAGGAATCATTGATCGGTTAGCCTAATGTCTGTCGTCAGGAAATTACTTACTCCCATAATGAAGTATAGAATACTTTGAAAATATTCAGCTAATCAGCGACAGCCAATGTGGACTTATAAAGAACAGATCATTACAGATTAATCTTGTTTAAATTTTGTGCGGACGTAACTAATGTAGTAGATATGGGAGTGTTTATGGATATTATTTATGTGGATGTCCAGGGGCACTTGATAAAGGTGCTCACAAGAAAATTTTAACTAAATTGAAGGAACATTATTGACTTGGTGTCAGCCAAAGGAAAGGAATCAGGGAGTAGAAAAAAATGACTCAGTATTCTAATTGACAGGATGTGACAAGGAATGTCCGGAGGGATCTATTGCGACCTTAGCTGTACACTGTATTCATTATTGACTCAGATGATGGGGTAGGAAGCCAGATATTTAAATTCTCCCATGACAAAATGATTCATGGCAGACTTTCCCTCTCTCTCAGGTGGTGAGAATAAAAGCAAGTGAGAGGCCATCAGATATTAAGAAGCCTATTAGCATTCATTTATATCTCATTAATTGCGCAACTCACTACATTAGCATCACATTCCCAATATTCCTCTCCAAAATCAACTAATTAGATGGTGCAAAACAGCATAAATACTTGGTGACTTGTCCCATCAGAATCCATTATAGCTCAAGGAATGCCCGTGTTGACCATTTAGCTTCTCTTTAGTTGGAACTGCTAGTTCTGCGCACGGTGTCTCTGTAGTCAATGGTCATACTCTTCCTCAGCCCTTCATCCACACAACCTGGCATTGGCAAAGCACTAGTTTCAAAGCATCTGGTTATTTCAGGGAAAATTTGACTTAAGCATTGGAGGTGGGGAGAATTAAGATTTGTATACTTGCAGCAGTTGTTTTGTGCTGAGGATCAGTGGCCTCTTATGTATCTTTTAGGTGTTTGGCATGGCCCCAGGTATCTTTATATCTCAGATTACTTTTTAGCTCTAAAATTCTTTAGTGCTGAGTTATGGGCAGGCAGCCTTTATTGTCTGACTTGGTTTTTAGCACACAAGGAAAAGCAGGCATCTTCTGGTGGTTTTTAACACTGAAGTGTAAATACATCAGTCAGAGAAGGGTTGAACACAACTCTGTGCAGCATCAACATCAGAGCTGCGGCATGTACCAGCAGTTTATCCCGGAAACATACTGTTTTGTGTTTGGAGAACATGGCAATGAGTGAAAGTCAAAGGGACTCCTGTGGTGAACAAGAGCCACAACAGGCTAGCCAAGGAGCTTCATGAGTTCATTCCGAGGGATTGGTCACAGTCAATCCAGCACTTGGTCCAAATAAATCCAGGGATTGGGCCGCAGTCAGACGTCGACGTCAAATGAAAGCAGTTTGAGGATTCCATATAAATTGGTCAATGTGTTGTTGAAAGATCATTGTCAGAATACCAGCTATGGTCGTTTGGGTTAGAGCAGGGGATCAATCACGGTCAGTCATAAGGATCGGATCACTAACAGAATGCTTCTCAGGGGGTCACTCTATTGCATCATGGGGAATATGGACAGCTCAGTTCTAGGGCTGGGCCTCATTGCACTAGATCATTGAGTGAATGGTGACAGTGATAGAGGATAATTGGAAATAGTAGGCTGGGACCTGATAGCGAATTGGAGGGGTCTGGGAGCACTTGGAGCAAGTCGGGGAGGATTTCAATAGATAATTGTTACTCTGGCCTCTATATGTGGAGAATAGAGAACCAAATAGCACATAGGTACCTCTGGAGAGATCGGATAAAAAATGGGGACATTGAAAGTAGTGAAAGGGGTTCAACACGAATGTGGGGAGACTTGAAGGTTAATGGACCACAGGGGCAGCTACACAAAAAGGAAAACAAAAAAAAAGGACAACTTTTGGGTTATGGAGGAACCTGCAAGTCACTCACACAAACATATATTTGAAACCTCAGTATATCCATCTGTGCAGTAAGTTCAGAAACTGGCTGGAAACATATCCAATGTGAGAGGAATAAGTAACTCTTTTTCACTGGCTGTGGAGGTTTAAACTTTTTTGGGGGCACTGTAAGGTGCAATTGCAGCAATTATGTCATTAATTACAGTGCCAGAGGTGCTGGCATGACCATAAGTTATATTGTGTGTGCTGCATGATTCACTGAATAAGTCTCTTGCAACATCTCGCATACCTAAGTAATGAGCTGAGAAGTGCATGATTACTTGAGATAATTCAACCTGGGTCATGGTGAATATGACTCCATACAATGTACTTATTGTCATTCTTTAACTTTGAATGGTAAACTCCCAACTATACTATTGTAAACAAAGTATGTGGATGTACAAATTTATAGAAATATAAATAGATAAATCAATTAGATCCAACTGCGAAAAATTGACTTCATTGTCGGCAAATGTGAGGGCATCCACTTTGGATTTAAAAAGGATTCAGTGGGGAATTTTCCAAATGGTGGAAACTTAAAGCAGTGGAGATCCAAAGAGCTTTGGAGACCCAGGTATATTGATCATAAACAGCTACAGAAAATAATCACGAATTCTAGTGAAGTGGTGGCCTGTTCATCTAGAAAATTAGAATCCAGAGGTGAGAAGGTATTCTTCAGCTACATAAAACCTTGCTTAGAGTACACTGTGGGAATGTGGATAGTTTTGGGCATCACACTTATGAAGGATATATTGTCCAGATATAGTCCTGTACAGGAAACAGATCCTTCAGTCCTAACAGTCCATGCCAGACATAATCCCAAACTAAACTGGTTCTACCTTCCTGTTCCTGGCCTACAACCTCTCCAAACCTTTCCCATTCATGTACTTATCCAAATGTCTTTTAAATAATGTAACTGGTCCCATATCTATCACTTCCTCAGGAAGTTCATTCTGCACATGAGCCACCCTCTGTGTAATAATGTTGGCCCTCATGTCGTTTTTAAATATCTCTCCAGTCACCTTAAAATGTGTCCCCTAGTCTTGAAATACCCCATTCTTGGGAAAAGGCACCTACCATTAATGCTATCTACACCCGTCAGGATTTCCTCTATAGTCAATAATGAATTGCAGCCAATTCTTTAAGGTGGGAAATTTGGAAATTCTTCCTTCTTCAAAAATCTGCAAATCACTTGTGCTAATGGCAATTGATGCAAGATCCATTCTTAATTATAAAACTGAGACTAATAGCTTTTTTGATAGCTAAATGTATTCAGGGAAATCAACAAGGGGAGTATATGGAGTTCAGTCACAGATCAGCCATGATCTAATGGAATGGCAGAACAAGTTTGAAGGATTAAATTTGCCTATTCCTCTTTCTAGATTCCATTGGAGAGGCAGATGCATTTGGTAATGGTCTCACTGGAGGTGGTGCCAATGACAATGGATGATTAATTGGAAGTGGAGGGCAGGGGATGAAAGGTAATGACAAAAGGAGCACACTCATCACTCCAGAAGGGAGGTGAGGGCATAAGGGTAGAAGTGAGGATAATCTTCAGCGGAAAGAAAAGGAAAAGATATCAGAAACATTGGAAGCTGGCATCAGTGGAACAGATGCAGCTGAAATTAGGACACCAGGAGATTGGGATAGAGTTCCTAAAGTAAAAAAAGATGGGAGGAAATATAGTCATGGTAACTGCAGGTGTCACTGGACTTATAGAGTGAGTTAATTTTGTCAGTACAGGCCTAGTTAACAATGAGGACACCCAGCTAGGATACCTAAGGCATGTTCTGACTGCTGATGGTAATTGTATTCTCACTTGTAACCTGACTTCTTGAAAAGATGATGCTGCCCTGATTTTTCCCCTTGGAATGTACAGAAACTGAAGAATTCCCATTTGAATTGGGACTCCGTAATCCCAATCTTTAAGAATAGCCAACTGCAGTTCCCTTGCTGGGTTGGGAAAGGGCCGGATTTGACCCAGGAAGAGGGGAACAGGCTGCCAGTTCCTGAGGCAAGATGGGTTGAAAACTGTTATGGTGTTCCAGTATTGTGTCTAGATTGGAGAAAAGAATGACAGTAAACATTTCTCTAGTCCATGCATATGCGCGCCCCTCACAATCCACACCCGCCCCTCCATGTCCTATCCATGTGAATCCACACAATCTAATGCCCTCTACCCGTTTCCCATTATCGCTCATATCCCCCTAACTAACTTATGCCTTTCAATCCATTCTCCACCACCACTCATAAGATCAGTACCAACTTTGTACCAACTCACACCAGCCCATAGCTCCATTCACAACCCTTTCCACCTTCATCCACCATGTAAATTCATGCTGTATTGACTTGCATTCTCTCCTAAACTTGCACATGGGAGAATCAACAAAGTTTGATTGCTTAAAGTTATATTTAAGAATACTTTATTGAGACAAGCATTTCATTTGAAACAATACATTTGGCACTTTTTGGCAAAATTGACACTTCTTTGAAAGCTTGATATTTCCAAAGGGTTTATGATCTTTAAAGGCATGTTTCTCTACTGTTAACAATCTGTTACTGTTACAGTTGATATGAAAGATGGCAGGGTGGCTTAGTGTTTAGCAATGCCATTTCACGGCGCCAGGGACCTGTGTTCGATTCCAGCCTCTGGTTACTGTCTGCGTGGAGTTTGCATACTTTCCCAGTGTCTGCATGGGTTCCTGCTGGATCTGCCCAGTTTCCTCCCACAGTCCAAACAAATGGTAGCTGGATTGGCTGTGCAAAATTGCCCTGTGGGTGCCCACGTGGTGTGCAGGCTAGGTGGATTAGCCATGGGAAATCAGACAGGTTACAGGGATAGGGAGGGTTCATGGGTCTGGGTGGGTGTTTGTTGCAGGGTTGGTGCAGATGCTATGGGCTGAAAGGTCTTTTTTCTGCAAAATAGAGTATTCTAGGATACATGTTCAAACCCCTCTCCCAAGGCTCCCTAAAACACTTAAGGGTACCTGGCTCACCCCGATTTGTGTCTGTACTCTCCCCACCCCTTCCCAAAAGGGTAATTGACTCCCCTCAAAAGTATCCCAGTACTATACCTGTAGAGGCACCTTACATTTCCAAAGGGCTATTCAAATAAAATCACAAAGTACTTTCACTATGACAGAGATGCACTTTGAGCTGCTGTCTTTTAAATCTTCAATCTCACTCCAAAAACAGCGCTTAGATTATATTTTTACATTCGGAGTGCAGTTCCAAAGACTTTGGTAAGAATGAGACATTGTTAAAGTGAAAATGATCCTGCAGTAATAAGTGCCTCTACAACAGTTGTGTGATTAGGGTGTCAGAGGGTTCACCTTATTCTGAGGTTGTTGACTTGCTTGCCGAGCTGGCTTGTTTTTGTCCAGACATTTCTGTTCATTTCTGATGTGATTTCTGAAGAACGACCCCAACCTGAAGAGTCAGCTTTCCTGCTCCTCTGATGCTTCCTGGCCTGCTGTATTCGTCCAGCTCCATACTGTGTCAGCACTAGCTTTACAGGTTGATAGCCTAACTGGGATAAGGCATGGAGAATGAAGAGCGTATTATGATCCCTTGTGTTTAAAATCAGTCTTAATGCAAGTTACAAACATAGAACGTAGAACATAGAATATTACAGCACAGTACAGGCCCTTCGGCCCTCGATGTTGTGCCGACCTGTCATACCGATCTCAAGCCCATCTAACCTACACTATTCCATGTACGTCCATATGCTTATCCAATGATGACTTAAATGTACCTAAAGTTGGCGAATCTACTACCGTTGCAGGCAAAGCGTTCCATTCCCTTACTACTCTCTGAGTAAAGAAACTACCTCTGACATCTGTCCTATATCTTTCACCCCTCAATTTAAAGCTATGGCCCCTCGTGCTCACCGTCACCATCCTAGGAAAAAGGGTCTCATTATCCACCCTATCGAACCCTCTGATTATTTTATATGTTTCAATTAAGTCACCTCTCAACCTTCTTCTCTCTAATGAAAACAGCCTCAAGTCCCTCAGCCGTTCCTTGTAAGAACTTCCCTCCATACCAGGCAACATCTTAGTAAATCTCCTCTGCACCCTTTCCAAAGCTTCCACATCCTTCTTATAATGCGGTGACCAGAACTGTACACAATACTCCAAGTGCGGCCGCACCAAAGTTTTGTACAGCTGCAGCATAACGTCTTGGTTCCGGAACTTGATCCCTCTATTAATGAAAGCTAAAACACTGTATGCCTTCTTAACAGCCCTGTCAACCCGGGTGGCAACTTTCAAGGATCTGTGTACATGGACACCGAGATCTCTCTGCTTATCTACACTACTAAAAATCTTACCATTAGCCCAGTACTTTGCCTTCCGGTTACTCCTACCAAAGTGCATCACCTCACACTTGTCAGCATTAAACTCCATTTGCCACCTCTCAGCCCAGCTCTGCAGCTTATCTATGTCTCTCTGCAACCTACAGCATCCTTCTTCACTATCCACAACTCCACCGACCTTAGTGTCATCTGAAAATTTACTAACCCATCCTTCTACGCCCTCATCCAGGTCATTTATAAAAATACAAACAGCAGTGGACCCAAAACCACTAGTAACTGGTCTCCAGGATGAACATTTCCCATCAACTACTACCCTCTGTCTTCTTTCAGCAAGCCAATTTCTGATCCAAACTGCTATATCTCCCACAATTCCATTCCTCCGCATTTTGTACAATAGCCTATTGTGGGGAACCTTATCGAACGCCTTGCTGAAATCCATATACACCACATCAACCGGTTTACTCTCATAACATCAACCGGTTTACTCTCATACCCTCCGCAAAAAGTGCTGCTGATGCATATTGGCAGTGAATTGAATGCATCAAATCTTCATTAACTGTCTTTTTGTTGCTTTCTCCTTGTGATAGCTGGCTTTGCCTGCCATATTTAAGGTTATCTAACACTATGCTGTTACATTGTACAATATTGGAAATGCTTGGCCCTGCAGTCATTTGATGATGGAATTTTCCTACATATGTACCCCAAATTATGAAAAATGCCTTTGTCGCACTTGCTGCTATCTCAGACTTAAATTACTCCATTACAATTTAGCTATAATAATTATTTAAATTACAAACAGTGTTGCAATCAAGTTATTCCCTTTTCCTCCAAAAATGAATTGCATATCCATCTACAATATCAGAGGAAGATGCCACCTTTGAGGGGACATGGGGAAAGTGGCACAGTTCCTTTTAAACTGATACTTCAAGCATCTCTTTTCAAATTATCCATTTATCACTCAAAGGTCAGTTTCACAAATTCAGAATCAACAAGCCATTCAGTCCAGGGCTTTGAAGGTGACTTAACAGGAGGATTGTCAACAGGTCAAACCACTGGAAATGAATGCAAATCACTTCTTGGAAGAAAAATAATCCAGATGATGTTTTTGCTCTAATTGTAAGATTTTAACACATATCTAAAGCACATGAACGGAACACAGTAACAATGGTAGAATCAAATCACATGTCTGCTGCAGGTTGATGCAGTTGTAAAAGCAAAAAACAACCAAAGCATTGAGTTAGGTTCTACAGGGATAAAATTGAAAAGCAGAGAAACTATTTTAAACCTGTGTACAACTTTCTTGGCCATCACTCAGAATAATGAATATGAAGATGAGAACTCAATATAATGAAAGGATATGATGACCTTAAGTTGAATGAGTCAGAAGTTCTGAAATCATAATAAAACAGGTATGGCATGGTGTCTCAGTGGTTAGCACTGCAGCCTCATAGCACCAGGGAACCAGGTCTGATTCCACTTTCGGGCAACTGTCTGTGTGAAGTTTGCATATTCTCCCCATGTCTGTGTGGGTTTCCTCCAGGTGCACTGGTTTCCTCCCATTGTCCAAAGATGTGCAGACTAGCTGGATCGGCCATGCTAAATTGCCCATGGTGTTCAGGGATGTGTGAGTTATGGGGGAATGAGTCTGGGTGGATGCTTTGAGAGTCGGTGTGGGCTTCTTGGCCTGAAGGGCCTGTTTCCACACTATAGGGAGTCTGAGTTAACTGTAACATGACCTAGGTAACACAATGTGGAGCTGGAGGAACACAGCAGGCTAGGCAGCATCAGAGGAGCAGGAAAGCTGACCTTTCGGGACAGAACCCTTCTTCATTTTTTTCTCAAGAAGGGTCCTGACCTGAAATGTCAGCTTTCCTTTTTTGATGCTGCCTGGCCTGCTGTTTTCCTCCGGCTCCACACTGAGTTATCTCTGACTCCAGCATCTGCAGCTCTTACTATCTCTCTGTAACATGATCAATTTCTTTTCAAAAGCTACAGAAAGGCAGTTTTAGTTATTTGATCTGAATCAGGAAAGATTGAACAGCCTGTGGATTTTTTCTTTAGAAAAGATTTGTGGAGGGTGTGAGATTGCATTCAAAGAGCCAGATGACCAGTATCAGTGTGTGGCAAAAATAGCTTCTTTATTGCACCTTCACAACAGCACGGTGTAAGATGAAATAGAATTCCCCAAAATCATATCAGAGATAATAAGAACTGCAGATGCTGGAGAATCTGAGACAACGAGATTTGGAGCGGGATGAACACAGCAGGCCAAGCAGCATCAGAGGAGCAGGAAGGCTGACGTTTCGGGCTTAGACCCTTCTTTGGAAACCTTGTTATCTCAGACTCTCCAGCATCTGCAGTTCCTACTATCCTTGATTCCACTTCATGTTTAGTTAGTTAACATAGTGATTAATCACTGATACAAACTCAAATGTGGCTGTAGTCTTCCTTTAACAATAGAACAGAAGTTTATTACATAAAAGGAGAAATGAAAGGAATTAGCCATCCAAGTATCAAAGACAGTTAGCAAGATCAAAAACACACAGTTGAAAAAAGTTTCGACACATTTATCACATTATCCATTACAGATACTTGAGTCCAAGGAAAATTTAAACACATGTATCAAGTCATTTCAGTTCTACTTATTTGTCTTCCTGAAAGTTTCTTGGCCCTGAACTGTGCAGATAGTTCAATGAGTAGTTTCCAAATCTGCTGACATGACCATTTCCACAAATCTGAGATCCTGTTTTTTCCCCAGCTCTAGAAACCTGTAGACTTCTAGCCAAATTGTCCTGGTTTGAAAATGTCATAAATTAGACACTTCTTCAGAGGTAACATATTCCTTTAAGTACCCTGAATTCTTCTGTAAGAGGGAATTTAAACTATTTTCTACACTCAACACTGGAGTTTGAATTACAAAGAAACTTACTCATTTTATATAGTTCTGAATGGAAAACAAAATTAATGACTTTAGATGTTAACTCTACCTATCATAAACAACATAGTATAAACCCCTTTTTATTAATACTATGGATTCACACTCACTCACATTGCCAAATACTGGATTAGGTCATAATTCTGGAAATAATTACTGCTTTTTTCATTTGACAAAGAAAATCCTTTGCAAAAGTAACCCATACATGTCTACATGGGTTTCAAAATGTACAATCCAAAAGCACTATATAGTATATAATGAATAGACCTTCCATCACTATATAAAGAAATATTGATAGGTTTTTCAAAAAAAATTTCTGTCACATAGTGTAGGTATCACTGGCATGGTCAGCATTTGTTGCCATTTCAGAGGGTAGTTAAGTGTCTTTGAAATTAACATAGATTTGAAGTCACATGTCAGCCAAACAAGCACTGCGTATTTCCTTCCCTGAAGCAATTCAGTGAGCCAGATGTGTTTTTTTACAATAATTGATACGGTCTTGTGGGCATCATTTAAATCAGTGTCCCCAGATCATTAGCCTGGATCTCTGGAGTAATCATCCAATGTTACAGCCTCCCATTGATTAGAACAGGAGGGGTTAGGGAAGGCTACTGCAAAGCATAAACAATGGCATCGGCCAGTCTGACTAACCAGTTGTTATTCCATGCAATTCTATGAAATCTGAGGGAGATTGTGAAACTGAAAGGAACAAAGTTAAAAAGTCAAAAGTGAAGCAAGGCAGCTTCTGAAAATCTGAAATAAAAATAGTAAATGCTGCAAATACTCAGCAGGTCAGGCATTACCTGTGGGGACTGAAACCAACCTAATGTTTCAGGTCAATTAACTTTCAAAACGCAGGTAGCAAAGGCAGACCAGTCAGAAGAAGGTCCAGCATGAAAACTGACATTGGCTCAGAAACATATCATGATACCTCTCACTTCAGAAGCAAAACCCCTCACTTAATCTGGGTGGGTGTGCAGGCAAATGGCAATTCCCATGAATCTATCAATTGAACTGAGGATTTAACCAGCATTCTGTTTTTAACAGAAGCTTCTGGAGATGTGTGAACTTACCAGGATCAACCAGGGGAGACCGTAGTGGAAGATGCTATTTTAAAGTAATTGACAGGTTGGAAACCCTACTAAAAGGGAAACTGAATAGCTGTAGGCATGCTCGGGTCAGAGGCCACTGCTCACAGCACTTCTGAGTGTATGTTTTTACTCCTGTACTAGTCATTTCCAATTTCTTGGAAGTTGATTCTCTTAGACTTCCCTCACCTCCATGAGCGCATTGCTGTTACCATCCTTTGTTGCAGCATAGCAGCAGCCTATAGCTTGGACCTCTGATGACAAAGAGAAGCAGCATCAGCAACACCAAAAGCACCTTTAACCACAGCAGCAGATGCACCAGTCTACTCCTTACCTACATGCTGCTCTACAGGACAGAGCGAGTGAACACAGAGATCCAACTTGAAGGAGACAGAACAACCAACAGAGGGTCTCTTGGATGATTATCAGCTTTCCTGACGTGTCTAAGCACCAGTCCCTTTGGAGGCCTGACATATGCAGCTTCCTAGACTGAGTCTTTCTTTCTAGTGCACCAAGTGGTGCAATGATCATCAATGAAGCTATCACTGGAGACTATGTTCTCCACCATTGCACTCCCAGGTGACCTGCCTTCCTGGCAGTACTGCACAGTTTACTTCTACAAGTTATGAATGTTGGTGATGGATTATGCGAAGATGAGGAAAGGACAATATTTGTGAAATGTGACTGTGAGACAGCAGTGTTAGATGACCAAAGGGCTAGGGATGATACTGAGGGTGGGCTATAGATTCCAAATGTGAAGAGGTGCTGAGAGAGATAGAAGAATGAGTTGATCTGCAAGATGTGTTTTTCTGAGGTGTACTGTGCAGGAGAAGTCAGATTGTGGGGCTTGGCAATTGTTATCCTATTCATCTTCTCTGTCCTCCTGAGCTCATTGAATCTCTTAGTGTACTGCCTCCGAAGGAATGCCTCCAGGTAAGAGTCAGAGACCCAGGGACAATTTTCTGACAATTTTTCATTCCTGTAGTTGCTGAAGCAATCAATAAGCTCAGATTCAGCCACTCTAATCCTCATAGGGGACCTTTAAACTTCTTCTGACAAATTCTGCTGTCTTTCTGCACTCCTTGTTTGATTGGCCAGGGGATCTGGTGTTGAGTCCGAAGGCCATCAATAAATTGAAGACCTTCAACAAAGCCTGCTTCAGTTACAAACAGGTTTCCGACTGCGGCCAGCCTGTCTCAGCCTGTTACTCTGACCCAAAATGTAAGAGAGCAAAAGGGAAATAATCTATACCTCAATGACTGTGATAACATTGGGTCAATGTTATGATCTCTGCTCCCACGATGTACAGAATGGACAGCAAGCCCAACTGTATTGTTTCTGATTTCTAGCTGTTTCATTCAATATGTTGAACAAGAATGGAGAAGCTCGAATCAGATGTAACACTATTACAATTGAGAAAAGTTAACTGACATGAAGGAGGAGCTGGTCAGAGCTGATTTGAAGACAAGGCTAGCAGGGAAGACTCTAAAACGCCAATGGCAGGAGTTTCTGAGTGTAAATTGGGAGGCAGAGCACAAATTCATCCCAATGAGGAAGAAACATACTAAGGGGAGGATGAGGCTGACAAAGGAAGTCAGGGACGACATAGAAACAAAAGAAAAAAGCATACAATGTGGTGAAGATTAATGGGAAGCCAGAGGACTGGGAAGCCTTTAAAAACCAGTTAAGGATAACTAAAAAAATTATAAGGAGGGAGAAGATGAGGTATGAGAATAAGTGAGCTAGTAATGTAAAAGAAGGTTGCAAGAATGTTTTTAGATATCGAAAAGACAAGAGCAGGTAAGAGTTTACATTGTTTCAATGGAAAATGATGCTTCAGAAGTAGTATTAGAGAATAAGGAAACGGCAGAAGAACTGAATAGGTGCTTTGCATTAGTTTTAACAACAGAGGATACCAGTAACATACAAGAACTTCAGGAGAGTCAGAGGGCATAGGAGAGTCTAGTGGCCATCACTCAGGAGAAGATGCTGGTGAAGCTGAAAGATTTAAGGATGGATTAATCACTTGGACCAGATGGACCAGAGTTCTGAAGGAGATAGCTGAGAGGTTTGTAGAAGCATTGATGGTGATCTTTCAGGAATCATTAAAGTCAGAGAGGGTCATGGGGGAAAATAGCTAATATAACACCCCTGTTTAAAAAGCGAGGGAGGCAGAAGACAGTATACTATAGACCAGTTAGCCTGACCTTAGTTGTTGGTAAGACTTTAGAGTCCATGATTAAGAATGAGATTGTGGAGTACTTGGAAGTGAATAATAAAATAGGGCAGAGTCAGCGTAGTGTTGTAAAGGGGAGGCCATGCTTGACAAATCTATTAGAATTCTTTGACAAGGTAATAGGCAAGTTAGACAAAGGAGTGCCAGTGAACATGATCTACTTAGATTTCCAGAAGGCCTTTGACAAAGAGCCGCACAGGAGGCTGCTAAATAAGATACAAGCCAATGGTGTTAGGGGCTAGATACTGGCATGAATAGAGGATTGGCTGACTGGCAGAAGGCAGAGAGTAGAGATTTAGGTGTCTTTTTCAGGATGGCACCTGGTGACCAGTGGAATTCTACAGGGGTCAGTGTTGAGATTACAACTATTCATGTTATATGTAAACAATTTGAACGATGGAACAGAGGGCATTGTTGCTAAGTTTGAGATGGCACAGTGTCAGGTGGAAGGACAGGTAGTTTCGAAAAAGCTGAGAGGTTGCAGAAGAACTTGGTCAGTCTGGGAGATTGCAAAAGAGATGCAAAAGAGATGCTGAAAAAAGCCACCATCAGGAAGGAACAAGAACCAGACTTTGAGGAAAAACGGTTCAATGTTACCATTGGTGATGATGATTTTGACAAGGAAAATGATTTTTATCGGGACTGGAATTATCGTGTTGCAAGAGACATCCGAGAGCCAGGGTGAGCACTGAAAGGCACAGCAGCTGGTTTCCATGTTGACTGTAGTTGATCAGAACAGATGTGTACTGCCACTTTGTTAATGAGTAGTGAGCACAATTTGCTCATGCTGCCTCAATTGACCAGGCTCAGACAGCTAATAATTCATTTAGGCTCTTTGTTTTCTCAGTATTGTATTCAAGGAGTCCAAATTTGAGGTGGATTATTATGTTCTGTTACGGATGTACCGAATGTGTTTTTGCATGAGGATTCAGAGGATTAGATAGGGTAAACATTGAGAGTCTTTTTTCCTAGGATGTTGATGTCGGCTCGTACAAGGGGGCATGGCTGCACATTGAGGGGTGATCAATTTAAGACAGATGTCAGAGGCAGATTCTTTACTCAGAGAGTGGTAAGGGCATGGAATGCCCTGCCTGCCAGTGTAGTTAACTCAGCCACATTAGAGGCATTTAAACAGTCCTTGGATAAGCATATGGATGATGATGAGATAGTGTAGGGGGAGGGGCTTAGATTAGTTCACAGGTCGGTGCAACATCGAGGGCCGAAGGGCCTGTTCTGCGCTGTATTGTTCTATGTTCTATGTTCTATGTTCTATTGGGTAATGAAGTTGCAGATGGCTAAGTGTGAGGTTATGCACTTTGGCAGGAAGAATAGAGGCGTAGACTATTTTCTAATTGGGGAAGAACTTTGGAAATCTGAAGTACAAAGAGACTTAGAAGTCCCAGTTCAGGATTCCCTTATGGTTAACATAGTGGTTTAGTTAGCAGTTAGGAAGGCAAAAGGAGTGTTATTATTCATTTCAGAAGGACAGAAATGTACTATTTAAGCTGTATGAGGCTGTAGTCAGATCTCTTTTGGAATGTTGGTGAGCAGTTATGCACCCATATCAAAGGAAGGATGTGCTGGCCTTGAAAGGGTCCAGAGGAAAATTACAAAAATGATCCTGAGTATTAAAACTCTATCAGATGAGACATTGTTGAGGACTTCGACTCTATACTCAATGGAGTTTAAACAGATGGGGGTGAATCTGATTGAAACTAATAGAATACTGAGAGGCCTGGATAAAGTGGATGTGGTGAAGATGTTTCCACTCGTGGGAAAAACTAGGACTTAAGGGTACAGCCTCAGAGTGAAGGGACAAACGTTTAGAAATGAGATAAGGAGACATTTCTTTAGCCATAGGGTGATGAATCTGTGTAATTCATTGTCACAGAAGAATGTGGAGGCTGAGTCATTGAGTGTGTTTAGGAGAGAGATAGATTCTTGTTTAGTGAGGGTATAAAGGATCACAGGGAGAAGGCAGGAGTTTAGAGTGAGAAACATATCAGCCATGATCAAATAGTGGACCAGACTTGATGGGCTGAATGATATAATCCTGCTGCTATATTTTTATGGTCTTACTGTCAGGGAAGAGGCCCCTTGCATGCAATTCTCTGATCTGTGTTCCCATGAAATGAAACTGTGCCAACAGCAATGTGCTGCAGTCTCTAACTTTTCAGTAAAGGTCAATGTCTACTGTTTCAACGAGGGTCAGTCGATGGTGCTTTCAAGCAGAAGTTTTGGTGGTTGTACTTTCCTCAAATTTCATGTTCAACATATCAATTACAGTGTCCCCTGCTTTATGCTAGCTAAGATCAGCAAACTCATTATATTCTCAGGGTTAAGTCTGGGACCTTTCTGGCATGCATTGTTCAGCTGCTGAGATAAACTTTCTAAGCCATCGGGGAGCCCTGAAGGTTCTTTCATGGCTACTACATCAATGCATTCAGCCTCAGATAGAAAGAAAGTAGGTACTGTGATAATTCAAAAAGTGAACAAAGCACTCAAAATTCAATGAACTTCACAGGATGACAGTAAACAGATTAATGGCTTCAGTGTATTTCAAAGAGGAATAATGTTAGAACAATGCTATAAATGGCTACAAAAATTACTTAGTCCGACCATATATTCACTAAATGATGTCAACTATTGTGCCTGTTTTAACAGCATTTGGTGTTAAATACAATTTTAAAAACTCTGTCACACGTTCAGATAGTTCATATTCATTGTTCACTAAGCATCTACTAATTAATTTTTTAATGTAGTCTGTAAAATCATTACTTCACATAAATGAACATTCATAGAATCATAGCATCCTTGCAGTATGAAAGCAGGCTATTCAGCCCATCGAGTCAAGTCCATCCCTCCGAAGAGCATCCCACCCAGACCTAGCCCCTACCCCTGTAACCCTGCATTCCCCATGGCTAACCCACTAGCCTGCACATTACCTGTACACTGTGGACAATTTAGCATGGCCAATCTGCCTAACCTGCACATCTTTGGACAGTGGGAGGAAACCGGAGCACCTGGAGGAAACCTGCACCGCCACCGGGAAAATGTACAAACTCCACACAGGCAGTCGCCCGAGGCTGGAATCGAACCCAGGTCTCTAGGCCTGTGTGGTAGTCGTGCTAACCAATGAGTCACCGTGCTGCTCCATATGTTTCTAATAGTTCTAATTTTTAAAAGTATCCTTCCACAGAATGTGGGCATTGCTAATTTCATAACCTTCTTTTGCAAGTGAACAACAATTCTATTAATGTCTGCAGCAGCACTGCTTTTGAAAAGCACACTAAGTCCAAAGTAATCATGGTATAGTGTACTTCATTTCTCTGCTGCACCCTTCTGTAACACCCTCACTTCAGCCCTCATCTTTTAGCTGTAGGCATTTTGAAGGGACGTTGCAATGAGATACATAATTATGTTGAAAGCTCAGGTGAAAATGAATCAATGTCAGGCCTGAGGATGTATTACCCTGTGTTGTAGGATTATAACATCACAATACACTGCCAAATGATAGAAAGACCCTTAACCATCACCCTAAAATCTTCAGGATCTTCTCTCGACATACAATTCAATTTAGACCATCTGTAATTGTAGACTAGGTGATTTCTCAGCCATGTAAGAAGTCTATGGCCTTTTCAACATTCTCATTGGTATCACAAAGTCTTCTGGTGTAGGTTCTTATATAAATGTATGGACTAACTATAACTTAGGGTAATAATGTCTAATTATAGTGAATTTGAAATTTTTCAAATATCAGTGTGAAACAGTGAGAAAATAATACCAGGACTTATCAACTCGTGTTAATCTGCATAGTGTAGCCTAAACATCCAGGCTGCATTTTCTACAAAATGGTAAATCAGTAGAGGGGCAGTGATATCTCCCACCACCTTCTTAGTTTTGTTCTTAACATCATTAATTCCAACAGTCAAATAAAGTCAATAAGCAAAAGATCTGAATTTGCCTATCTCTCCATGGGATTACTGTATTTTCAATATTTAAGATTTCTTTATATTAATATCTCTGTTTTCGTTTACTGTGAACTTAATATCATTTTTACTATTGGCCTTATTGAATGATACGTATGATAGGTATTTGAGTGAGTGAAATGAATGATTTTGATCCAAAAGTGTGTTGTTCAATTAATGCTTTTAATATTTACTTGTGGAAGACAGATGGAACCATTTACGAAATATCAGCCTCGGAGGAGAGAAACTTACGTGTGTTTTGCTTTTATTCTTTGTAAGCAAAAGTGGGTGTATTTGCTAATGATTGTGTAGTGTTCATGGTTCCTAATATACTGAAGCAGTTCATGTTCAAATGCAAAAAGACCTGGACAACTTCCAAGCTTGGGTTGAAAAGTGGCAAGTAGTATTCATGCCAACAAATGTCAGGCAATGACCATTTTCAACGTGAAAATATCTACCTACTGCCCCTTGAAACTAAACAGTGTTCCCATCACTGAAGCCTCCACTATCAACATCCTGCAGGTTGCCATTGACCAGAAGTTGAACTGGACTCACCATATAATTATTATGGCTATAAGAACAGGTCAGAGGCTAGGAATCCTGCAGTGAGTAACTCACTTCCTAAGTCCATAAACCTTTTCCCCATCAAAGGTTTCAAGTCAGGAATGCGATGGAACAGTTCCCACTTGTGTGGATGGGTGCAGCAGAAACAATACTCAAAAAGCTTGACACCATCTAGGACAAGTCTGTCAGCTTGATAGGCACCAAATCCACGAGCATCCATTCCCTCCAGAACTGCTCAGTGGCAGCAGTGAGAACAGTCTCAAACATACACTGCAGAACTTCACCAAAGCTCCTTAAATAGCACCTTCCAAACCCATGACCACTTCCATCTAGAAGGGCAAAGGCAGCAGATACATGGGAACATGATCATCTTTGAGTTCCCCTCCAAACCACTCACCATCCTGATTTGGAAATATGTTGCCACTCTTTCAGTGTTTCTGGGTAAAAACCCTGGAACTCCCTCCTGAAAGACATGGTAGGTCATCTTAGAGCAAACAGACTGCAACAGTTCAAGAAGCCAGCTACCCACAACTTTTTCAAAGGCAACTGGGGATGGAAAACAAATCCTGGCCCAGTCATTGTGATCATATCCTATGAGTGATTAAAAGATGTATTTAAATATCAGTATTAACAGGAATTATCATAAAGAGCCAAAACAGAAGAACTTAACATTGTGTGCAGGACCATGAGAGAAATCATAGCTCCTGTCCTCAAAATAATAGAAAACACTGTTTACGTTTTCAACTTAGAATAACTCAATTGCTTGTGAGAGACAATGTCTTGTCATGACTAATACCAGGTATCACAATTTATAATATTTGGATAACAAGGAAGAATTTCTGAATGCTAAGTCACTTTTATGGTTATACAATTACATTACAGAATATAACAATATAACCTATAACAATCAAAGTATAACATTTTTATTTTAGTAGTTATTTAAAAACTATAACAGTTTTTAAAAGTATTGTAACATTCATTCATGGGATATTGGCACTGTTATATTGGCTTATAACATTTATCATCCGTCTCTAAATGACATTGTGAAGGTGGTGAGTTACTTCCTAAAATCACTGCAGTACGTGAAATATTCGGACAGGTTTCTCTTGATGACCAGAGGTTACAGGCTGACAAAAAAGTAGATCAGAGATGAGGAAAAATTTAGGACTGCGTTGAGGAGAAATTTCTTCACCCAGAGAGCAGTGAACCTGTACAATTCTCTGTCATAGAAAGTGGTTGAAGTCAAAGCATTGAATGCTTTCAGGTAGGATGTATGGTTTTTAGGAATAAAGGGATCAAAGGACATGGGGCAAAGCAGGAACAGAGTTGGATGATCAGCCATGATAATACTGAATGTCAGAGCAGGCTAAAAATGGCTGAGTGACCTGCGCCTGCTCCTACTTTTTATGTTTCCTTAAGGAAGGAGATCCACCCACAGTGTATTAGGGAGTTTCAGGATTGTGACTCAGCGAAGGAATGGTGATATGGTTTCAAGTCAGGATGGTTTGTGGCTTGGAGGAGATCCTATAGGTTGTTGGCATTCCCATGTACCTGCTTGATTGTGGGATTCCAGATGAGTGCATGATTTTTTTTTGCTTGAGGTCCTGATTCAATGGAAGTGCTCTGTAAGCTGTCAACCAGTGGTGTTTTTTGAGGTGGATGTTTTTCCTGTGGATATCAGGAGCTTCAACATCAACTAATACAGGAAGATAGTTGAGCCATGTTGCTCTCAATATCCCAGAAGTAATCATCATGCCTTCTTGATCATGGCTATTTGTGCCTGACTCCAACTTTAATACAGGGAAGCTGTGGGGGCAGAAACCTGTGTAGAAAGACAAATGGATCTTATAGATGAAATTGGGCAACAGAATACATTGGTTGGTCTGAATGGCCTTTCTTCTTCTTATCTGCTTAAGGACTGAACTGAGTGCTTTGAGCTGTTTCCAGTAATCCAAATCATTAGCGTACAGAAGATTGCATTTATATGGCGCCATTTATGATCCCCCTCAGGACATCTGAAAGCACTTCACAGCCAATGAAATAACTTTTGAAATATGATCATGGTTGTAATGTAAGAATCAAAGCATCAACTTGCACAGCAAACTCCCACAAATGATCATTCCAAACAATCCATTTCTGCATTCTTGGTGTCATTTCTCTTTATTACATTTTGCCTGTGTATTAGATGTTTACCCTTTTAAATGATAAAGTTATCAGAATTCAAAAATTTATGGCTTCATTATGATTACCTAATAGTTCACAAAATAATGTATGATATGATCAGTGAGCAAGTCGGAAATAAGCAAAAATGTTTTTAAAAATCTGGTTTCTACAATAAATTTGAACTTTGAAATCAACTCTAAAAATAATCTGTGCCAGTGACTATGTTAACAGCAATGGACAGTTTCAGCTGTACAGTACTGTAGTTATAACATCAAATGGAGGTCAAATCAATCCCATAATGGAATAAAATATTGCCATCATTTGTCACTATAAATGAAGTGAGCTATGCATTAGAAATCAGGGCTGGCATGAAACTGAAAGTACCCAGCAGTACATCTGGGCAGCTCCACTCAGTCAGTCCATATGGATGCAAATACCAATGTGTCTCAGCATGAATAAGCTATCAAAATACAAGTGAATGAGTTCTGGAATTTTGATTCAAGCCCTGGACCTTTGCATTTCTGCATTGTAGGTACCTCAACAGCCCAATGATTCAGTAGTGTTCTAAAGCCATACAGGCTTTTCATTGCAAATTGGGAGAAAACCGAAATGTCACAATTACTCTAGTGCTCTTTGCGTAAGAGCTTACCTGGGTTCATGTCTGTCGCAATCAGGCTAATATAACCGTGGAGAGTTCTATGTACATTTATTTGTCATAATCATATAGTAAAGTGTGTCATGCCAACTCAAACTGATGATGATCATTGCACTGGCTTGCTGGTAATGTAATTTTTCTAAAAAAAATTACTGTTCAAGTTGCAGGAATAAGATTATTTGCAGCAGTACAGTTCAACTTGTAATGGCAGCAATAGCATTGCTGTGCAATGTATGCTGGATAAGTTACAGTACAAACCGAAGCAATGCCTGTGATATTGTGGAGCTGCCAGGCTGCTTGCATGTGGGTGGCTGTCTTTTCCCCAGCTGTGACCAGTTGAATTATAACACCTGTCCCACTTGATGTATTGTGATATGCCCAAACCCAAGATGCATGTTGCTACAATTGGTAAATTAATGTCTGCGATCTCAGGCAATTAATAATGATTAGGAGCCAACCGGCAGGGTTAAATCTTTGCCTTTAACAAATTGCTTCAGTATTTTGCCACTCCTGCTATTTGGCCAGGCTGTCTTCAGGGAGCCCTCTGAATTTGGTAGTATTTGCATGTCAGGCAAACAAACAAACAAGTAATCCCTTTGAACATTCAGAAATCACCAAGTGTGTCATAGTTCCATTACTGAAAAAAATATAGTTGATCTTTCTGCCCTCACATTGCAACATCATTGGTAAATAATCATCGCAATTAGTTAAAGCATTTTTGGCGTTTGCCTCAAAAGAAGTAAAACCAAAATAGGACAACAACTTGCATTTATAAATACTTTCTAATCAAATTCCTCAGAGATGTTATTATACACATCTGGAACAGATGGGACTTGAACCTGGGCCTCCTGGCTCAGAGGTAGGGACACTATCACTATGCCTCACGAGGCACATTGTTTTTATAAATATATTATACCCACATTAAACTATAAGAGATACTGAGCAAAGCCATGGTTAAAGTAAAAGAAATTCATTGTGCCCTTGGTGTGTGAACCACATTCAGGAAGCAGTTTGTCAGCACTGACTGTAATATCCTTCAATCATTATCCCTATATTGTTGTACTCAGAATAGCTTTATAGTATTTTTGACTAAAGTAGCTATTGCAGTGATAAAAATGGTTTTGCAGTATTATGATCAATTTGTTTCTAACTCGGAGAGGCTGTTTATGAAGGAATAGTCATTCAAAGTTAAAGTGTCGAGCTCCGAGAAAGGATTAAACATGAAAGTGATTGACACCAGTCTCAGTTTTCACTCATTATCTCTAGAGACCCAGGCTTAAATACAGTCAATAGAAAATGATGGCTGTTAAGGGACACAGGGGACCTGAGATTTAAAAGTGACAGCACCATTCTTGCCAACAAAGATTAAATGAATTCAAAGAGTATAAACACATCAGTTTGACAGTCCCAGTCCTGTTGCTACTAACGATTAAAGAATAAGTGCAATTGCACAGAAATCCATGTTATCTAAAGAGAGAAAAAAAGGGAAAGAGATAGAGAAACAGAAGGAGAAGGAGAGGGGCAGAAGCAGAATGCTCTATCTCTATTTGAGTGGTGACATACTAAAGGGGCTGATTTTCAGCATCCCACATTAACATAGATAAGGTATCAAGCCTGCGGTCTCCTCATGTCCTGTATCAAAACTAAACTCAAAATAATCTGTCTTTTCTGTATGCAGATACTAGTTGACAAAAGTGGCTGGAAACTTGTAGCTGTACTGGAACTAATGAAAGGCCCTCTGTGTATCCTTTCAGGAAGACTTAGCACAGGCATTTGACAGGTCAGTAGGGCACGTTCCCACAGGATCAAACGCCCTCAAGGTGTAACTCTGGCCCACCAACCAATCAGAGGCAGATAATAGTGCCAACGGGCAGGCGGTGTCCACTGCCTGTAGCATAACACCCAACTGAGGCCCAGTATAGTCACTGGACACCAGGCCCAATATGTGTCACAGTGAAGGGCGAGCAGGTGGCATAAGTAGGCTTCTGGAGTTGTGGGTAGGGGTGGTTGAGGGAGTTTTGTGGATCATGCGGGTTGATAGCAAGGGCAGAGATTACCTGTTACTGGGTCCCTGAGTTAAGTCTACGGGCCTTTCCAAGACACCACTGGCTCCACCATTCAATCAGATCTTCTAGCTAAACTCCACTATTTGCCCCATCTACACGCCACATAATTCCCTTCATACTCCCATATCTATTGAATTCTGTCACAAACATCAAAGGCTCTGCAAGCATAGTTCTCTGGTGTAGAGCATTTTAAAAATTCACAGTCCTTTGAATGAAGGATTTGCTCATTTCAGTCCTAAATGATAACTTCCTTTTTCTGGAGCTGTGACCTCTTGTTCTAGATCCCTCAGTAGCTATTGTGTAAAGTCCTTTTAGAATTTCGTATGTTGCAAGAGGATCTCTTCTCATTTTGCTAACTCCAGGAAGGTAAGGTTAGTTTAATCTGTATTCTCTTAGGAACATCCTCTCATCCATAAGTCAGATTAGCACAATAGGAAGGTAGTGGCAGAGTAGGATACACCAGCCTGAGTTCCTCTGCTTCACCAGTTCCTTTTCCTTTCTGTTCCTTTTTTTTTCTTCTCTTTTCTGCAATTTTCTTTGCACACCCCCAACTTTTAACTTAAACTTGCTCAGAAGGAATGGAGAATGGAGGAGTCGAACCAGAATCCAAGCTGGTGCAGGAGACCATGCCGGCATGGGAGGCAAGTTGCTAACTGGAGTCTGGTGCAGGAGACAGCCCGAGGCCAGGCCGGCTGGGGTGATGAGTCCTGGTGGTGAGTCCTGCACCGAAGGCCAACAGGTAGGCACTTAGTGAAAAGGACTTTTAAAGATACTATTATTCTTATTCTGGGCTTTGAATAATTCAAGTACTTTTTAAAACTTTGCATTCCAATGCAATTTTTTTTTACTCTTCCAATTCTATGTCTCTACCAGGGAATCCTGTACCTAACATAGCGCCAAAGCAGCAACATTGCAAACTTTTCACTGCGCTCATTCGAGTGCACTTGGCAACAAAGGCTGCTCCGTTCTAATCTATACTATTCTTTGTTCCTCTCGACCTAAGGTTGAAGAGATGAAAACTGTAGCTTTATAGCAGCATTCCAAGCTGATCCTGGCAAGTTCAGTATAATTGCAGTAAGATTTATTTATTTTTATTGTCCAATTTTTTTGTAATCATGGTTACCATACAGCTTGCTTTCTGTATTGTTTGCTGTGCCTGAATGTTAACTTGCTAGGATTTGTGTACAAGCTTATTCAGTACCTCTGATTATCAGCATTTCCCAGTCTTTCACTATTTGGAAAAAAATAATCTTTTCTGTTCTTCCTTCCAAAGTGAATCACTTCACATTTCCCCGCATTATATTCAATCAAACATGCTCACTCTCTTACTTGCCATATCTATTTGCAGCCTCTTTATATTTTCCCCAAAGCACACTTTCACACATAACATTTTTGTCATCAGTAAAGCTATTTTCATTACATACAGTTTCCTCGTCTAAATTATTGATATGGAATACAACTAACTGAAGCCTTTTTAGTACCCTGCCACAACCTTCTCGTCTGAAAATGATCTTTTGTGCGTACTTTATGTTTTATCTCTGTTAACTAATCTTCAATTCATGTTTGTCCATTACACTCAATATCACGAGTCCTAATTTTGCATAATAACTCCACGTATAGCCTCTAATCCTAGGAACACCTTGTTGACTGGGAGCACTTCGTGATATCTCACTTTTGCTTTTTGCAAAGCCCTGGAACCAATCGTGGGTATCATTTTCTTAAAGTCATACCAATTTTTTAATCTGGAAGTACGGTAAAACTCACAGGGTATGTTGCTGGTCTAGCACTCCAGAGGACTGATTATTGATTTGGTAACCAAAGTTCAAGACCCCCCATGGCAGCTAGGAAATTGAATTTTGCTTAATTGCCAAAAAAAGGAATGAAACTATTTGCAGTAATTGTATATAGATTGTTGTTCAAAAACTCATCTGGTTCACAAAAGTCTTTTCGAGAAAAAATGTGCTATCCTTTGCAAGTCTAGTCTACATGAGATGAACTCTTAACTGCTTTTTGAAAATGTTTAGCAAGCCATGAGGTTGTCCTTAGTCTGAGACATTCATGTACTCAAGTGGTTCAAGAAGATAGCTCACTCCTCAAAGATGGGCACTAATTGCAGGCATTGCCAATGATACCTACATCTTGCAAATGAATAAAAAAGGTAGGTACATCACAATAATATGTCCCATCATGACATATCCTACATCCTCGGAAGAAAAAAGCTGTCATGGAATTATTAATTACCATATAAATTCAAGATAAAATATGGTTATATGAAAACATATAGGAAATATTGAAAGGGAATAATCCCTTGCCTTAACTTTGATGGCTACTGTAAATCATTTCAGTGGTCTATCACAATTACCATAACATCTGACATCCATCTGCAAACACACTTGGCGGGTTTCCACTGTGCATTTTGTGAGGAAGCAAACCAGAGGCCTATATATCATCAATTTCTTCACCCCGGGAGCTCTTCAAAGTTAAGGTGGCTGCAAGTTGACATGGCCACTGTGATAGTAGGCAGTAATCCATCATCTAATCCAGTACATTTGCAGTACTATTAATTGATGGTAATGTGGTTAGACTAATTTACTAATGGACGCTTGGGCAATCCTGTACCTGGGACCAGATGCATTCTGTTTCACTCTCACTAACTTAGTACATCAATGCCTTGGCAATGGTGCTTGCTGGACAAGAGAAAGCTCACTCTCTCTTTGCTGAATTGTTTAGTTGGTTAAGCCTTGCAAGCCAATGTCACAAAACAGGAATTTAGTGCAATCTTCAAGCCCTTGAAATGTATATGAAGTAATGGGAGTCCGAATTTAAACTTCATAAGCCTGAGGTTCATGGTATCTAGTATATTAGAACAAGATTTGGAGCACAACTGTCCTAAAACATCCTTGATGAATAAGCCTGTGGTGTCTCGCTAGATAGCAACAAAAGCGTCTGGATAAGGGGGAATGTGTCAATACAGAGAGAGTGTGCACTCTGTATCAGGCAAAGTGAAGTCCACCCTGTAGAGATTTTTTAGTCACTTATTGACATAAAAAGCAGACACTCAGATAAGCTAAACAAATGTGATCAATGATGGTATCCTTTGCTGTACAAAATGAATCTGTTTTAAGGTTGTACGGTTTCTCAGGAATGTATTAAAATTAAACTCACAGTAATTTCTGCTGTACTTGTGCTTGGTACTGCAGTAGCTATGGATTCACACTCATTCTGTCTTGGCTCAAGTAGTACAACAATGCATACAGAATTATCTAGATTGTATAACACAGAAACAGGTCAGTCAGCACAGCTGGTCTAATTATTTATCCTTTCCTTAATTATCTAATTTTCCCTTAAATTAGTCTGTTTTTAACATAGAAATGCAACAAGTAAAATAATTAGATAATCATAAAATTGCCTTAGTTTATAAACTTTGCAGAATAAATATATCAGTCCCAAAATCCTGAATAAATTAAGGGTTAGAGAATGAGTGCGGTGGTGTGGCATCCCAATCTCAAATCAAACAAATTTCAAGTGCAATGCCTGACTATAATCGCAAGATCTTTGAATTTATTTAATATTTTTGACATCAATTGAATAAAGGTTGATACATATACAGATATTTTTGTGATTCAAAACTGAGTAAGTTGAGTAACTTTTGAGCTTCTCTCCTTCTCTGACATTGTTTATTATACACCCAGGAAATGCATAGCTGAGAGCCAGACAGGCAGAGTGGGAAAACTAACGTCTTATTGTACTGCAAAGGTGGTGTGTCTGAAACTTCTCCTGGGCAATAGAAATGACTAAATTTGTACGTCAAGACTCTGGGCCTTTTCAGATATATGGTATGTTTCATGGGCTTTTATGCCAGGTCATTGAAGTACTACTAGCTGTGATGGTTTCCCAACAGGGGAGTCGGTTTGTCAGGCCCAGAGTGCTACTTTGTCTAGGAAATAGATGAAGGGCTTGAGGGGGAGGACATTTTGAAGTTTATTTTTGATTGATAATCCCATTCCAAGGAGCTGCATGCTTTGAGTGTGAGTGTGAGTGTGATGCCTCTTTGGTAGTTCACTACTTTCCTTTTTCGTAGCACTATCCTATGAGTAGAGGTATACAGAATTGCATTGCAGTATGGTCAAAAGTACTGTAGAGACTGGAGAAGGAATTTCCAGTTATCTTATGAGAGATGTTATTAGATTATGTAAGACATTGTAACAGTGGTTATATATTATCTTGTTATTTTTATTTAGGTTAGTGTTTCACTTTATAGACTGGGAGGTACAGTCCATCAGTGTCAATCGCATGTATGAAGTATCCTAAACAGCAGCGTAAGAGAATTATTGCTCACTTTGGGTAAGCCAACTCTCATAATACTTTAAGCACAGTTTATTTGAAATCAGATTCTTGTTTCCTGAAATGTCTTCTTACACTGTGTATGAGTAAAATCATCTGGAGAAGACTGAATCAAAGGGTTGCTTCAGTTCTACAAAGCAAGATGCCAGCATTTAACATACCATGGGACAAAGAAAGTATGACAGAGAATAACATGTATTTATGTAGACTCTTTAAATTTTTTTTTAAAAATCCCATCTTTACAGAGGTATTTGCAGACAGAAGGCATCACTTCTGCAGAAGAACTGAGACAAGTTCAGAGTTCGGTCATTTTACAGAAGTGGAAATGAGATCAAAAGTGCATTTCAGGGTCAAATATGCCACTCAGGGCATGAAAAATCTAGACAATGCTGGAGAAACTCAGCAGGTCTAGGAGCATCTGGCAGAACTTTCTAAAGAGTCATACTGGACTCGAAACATTAACTCTGTTTCTGTCTCCACACATGCTGCCGAGCCTGCTGAGTGTCTCCAGCATTTTCTGTGTCTGTTTGAGATTTCCAGTAACAAAACATAGTCACAGAGTCTTACAGCTCAGAAGTAGACCCTTCAGTCCAACTCATCCATGCTGACCAAGTTTCCCAAACTAAACTAGACCCATTTGTCCATATCCCTCCAAATCTTTCTTATTCACGTACTTGTCCAAATGTCTTTTAAATGTTATAACTGTACCTGTATCCATCATTTACTCTGGTAGTTCATTCCACATACGAACCATCCTCCATTTGAAAAATTTTCCGCTCAGTTGTCTTTTAAATATTTCTCCTCTCACTTTAAACTATGCCCTCTAATTTTGAATTCCCTTACCCTTCGGAAAAAGTCCTTTGCTATTCACCTTATCTATGCCCCTCATGATTGTATAAAACTCTATAAGGTCACCGTTAGCCTCCTGTACTCAGTGAGAAAAGTCCCATCCTATCACGTCTTCACGATAGCTCAAACCCTCTAGTCCTTTTGTTTTTATAAATAATCTAGATCATCTTCAGATAGTTACCAAGGAAAGGGATGGAGTCAATAGAGAGGGACCAGAGTTTCCGGTGGAGAACAATATTTCATAGGAAGCTTTCAGTCTTCTGAAATTAATGTAGTAGTCTAACCATTTAGAGATAGTAGAGATTTTGAGAGTGATTTGGTGAGGTCAAGCTGAACGTCATTACAAATTTACATGCTTTGGATAATGTCATGAGAAACAAAACAAGGACCACCAGAGGTGACAGTACAAAATCAGGAAGAACTGTTATCGATGACGATTCTCTGGCAATGGTTCACTGGATGAGAATGGAATCAGGCATGTGCAGTTCTATGCAGCTGAATAATATTACAAAGAAGTTCCAGGACAATGGTGTGGCTCATTGTATTCATGGTTACAGGCAGTTTGTGAAGAATGAGGGTGGAGACTTCATCTTTGCTATAGTCATATATGTTATGGATAGACTTACTTTTCCTTTTATTGTCTGTGATCGATACATTTTGGTACGGAACAGGGACGTATATCCCAATTAAATGCATTCAGTAGGAAGCTTCTGTGAGCTTTAAATGAAGAAGATTATTTATTCTCACAAACCTCCTTTGAATTAAATGCAACATTAAGGGGTAGGCGATTGCCTAGTGGTATTATCACTGGTCTATTAATTCGGAAACCCAGCTAATGTTCTGGGGACCCAGATTCAAATTTCACCACAGCAGATGGTGGAATTTGTATTCAACAATGAAAAAAATGTCTGGAATTAAAAATCTACTGATCACCTTGAAATCATTGCTGATTATTGGAAAAAAGCCATTTGCTTTATTAATGTCCTTCAGGGAAGGAAATCTGCCAGCCTCACCTGGTCTGGTATACATGTCAGTCCAGACCCACAGCAATGTGGTTGACTCTCAATTGTCCTCTGAAATGGCTTAGCAAGCCACTCCGTTGTATGAACTGCGACAAGATCTCAAAGAAATGAAAATGGATGGATCACCCGGCATCAATCTAGACGCTGGAAAAGACAACAGCTGAAACAACCCTGATAACGCTGCAAAGTCCAGCTTACTAACATCTGGCAGTTAGTGCTAATATTGGGAGAGCTGTCTCACAGACTAGTTAAGCAACAGCCTGACATAGTAATAATCACAGAGTCATGTCTGACAGACAATGTCCATTACCATCCCTGGATATGTCTTGCTTCACCAGCAGGACAGGCTCAGCAGACGGGGCGACACAGTAGTATACAGGCAGGTGGGTGTTGCTCTAGGAGTCCTCAACATTGACTCCAGACCCTATGGCTTCAGGTTAAACATGGGCAAAGAAACCTCCTGCTGATTACCACATACCGTGGATGAATCAGTATTCCTCAATGTTGAACAACACTTAGAGGAAGCACTGAGGGTGACAAGGAAGGGCACAAATGTACTCTGACTGGGAGATTCCAATGTCAACCACCAAGAGTGGCTCGGCAGCAGTACTACTGGTTGAGCTGGTCAGGTCCTAAAGAACATATCTGCTAGACTGGGTCTGCGGCAGATGGTGAGGGAACCAACAATAGGGAAAAACATACTTGAACTCATCGTCACTAATCTGTAAGCTGTAGTTGCATCTGTCCATGACAGTATTGGTAAAAGTGACCATTGTACAGTCCTTGTGGAGATGTTCCCGCCTTCACATTGAGAATAACTTCCATCATGTTGTGCTAAATGAGACAGACTTTGTACAGATCTAGCAGCTCAGGACTGGGCATCCATTAGGTGGTGTGGGCCATCAACAGCAGGAGAATTGTACTCCAGCACATTCTGTAACCTCATAGCTCCCTAAACAATTGGACAACCAATGGATCAGATCTAAGCTCTGCGATCCTGCTGTATCCAGTCATGAATGTGGTGGACAATTAAACAACTCACTGGAGGAGGAACGTCCACAAACATCCTAAATGATGGAAGAGCCCAGCACATCAGTTCAAAAGATAAGGCTGAAACATTCACAGCAATCTTCAGCCAGACATGCTAAGTGGACAATCCATCTCAGCCTCCTCCAGTGGTACCCAGCATTACAGATACCAATCTTCAGCCAATTCAGTTCACTCCACATGATTTCAAGAAATAGTTGGAGACACTGGGTACTGCAAACACTAAGGGTCCTGACAACATTCCGGCAATAGTACTGAAGACTTGTGCTCCAGAACTTACTGCTCCCCTAGCCAAGTTGTTCCAGTACAGTTACAATATTGATATCCACCTGGCAATGTGGAAAATTTCCCAAGTATGTCCTGTACACAAAAAGCAGGACAATCTAGGCAATTACCACTTCATCAGCCTACGCTCAATCATCAGTAAAGTGATGGAAGCTGTCATTAATAGTGCTATCAAGTAGCACCTTCTCAGTGACGCCCAGTTTGGGTTCCGCCAGGGCCACTCAGCTGCTGACCTCATTATAGCCTTGGTTTGAACATAGACAATAGAGCTGAATTCCAGAGTTGAGGTGACAGTGACAGCCCTTGATATCAAGGCTGCATTTGACCAAGTGTGGCATCAAGGAGCCCTTGCAAAATTGGAATCAATTAGTTTCAGGGGGCAAACTCTCCTGTGGTTGAAGTCATACCTGACACTAATGAAGATGGTCATGGTTGTTGAAGGTCAGTCATCTCAGCTCCAGGATATCTCTGCAGGAGTTCCTCAGGGTAGTGTCCTAAGCCCAACCATTTTCAGCTGCTTCATCAACGATCTTCCCTCTATCACAATATTCAACATCATTTGTGACTCCTCAGATACTGAAACAGTCCATGTTCAAATGCAACAAGATCTGGACAATGTCCAGGCTTGGGCTGACAAGTGGCAAGTAACATTCACACCACACAAACGCCAGGCAATTACCATCACCAATAAGCGACAATCTAATCACCGTCCCTTGACATTCAATGGTGTTGCCATCACTGAATCACCCACTATTAAAATCCTGGGGTTTATCATTGACCAGAAACTCAACTAGACTCACCACATTAACACAGTGGCTACAAGAGCAAATCAAAAGCTAGGAGTACTGTGTTGAGCAACTCATCTCCTGATTTCTCAAAGCCTGCTCACCATCTACAAGGTACAAGTCAGGAGTGTGGTGGATTACTCCCCACTTACCTGGATGAATGCAGCCCCAGCATCACTCAAGAAGCTTGACACAATCCAGAACAAAGCAGCCTGCCTGATTGGCACTACATCCACAAACATCCACTCCCTCCACCACCAATGCTTAGTCGCAACAGTGTATATTGTCTACAAGATGCACTGCAGAAATTTACCAAAGATCCTCAGAAAGCACCTTCCAAACCCAAGACCACTTCCATCTAGAAGGACAAGGGCATCAGATATATGGGAACACCACCACCTCCAACTTCCCCTCCAAGTCACTCACCATCCTGACTTGGAAATATATCACGATTCCTTCACTGTTACTGGGTCAAAATCCTGGAATTCTCTCCCTAAGGGCATTGTGGGTCAACCCACAACAGGAGGACTGCAGCAGTTCAGGAAGGCAGGTCACTACCATCTTCTCAAGGGCAGCTAGGGATGGGAAAGAAATGCTGGCCCAGCTAGCGACATCCACATCTCACAAATGATTAGAAAAAAAATCTTACACATTCCTATGCATTCAAAGGCTTGATACAGGTGAACCACACAAACTACACTTAACTCAACTCATTGCTTTATGAAAAAGAAACCAAAGAACAGCAGATACTGGAAATTTGAAACAAAAACAGCAATTGATGGAGATACTCAACAATATGTATATACCAACCTTTAACTAGCTCCAATCAGTTTTGAGGAAGGTTCACTGGGCCCGAAATGTTAATTATATCTTCTGTCAACAGATGCTGTCAAACCTGCTCAGTTTCCTTTCTTGTCACTGCTTAATGATCTTATTTTCCTTTCTGGCAGGCTTATTGTTTCTTAGATGAAGGTTTTAAGATTGAAGTGAGCGTCTCATAAACAAACAATTCTCAGCAGGCTGCATAGATGTCTAGGAGATCAGTTCTCAGGTGAACTTGCAGTTAAAACAAATTTGGGGAGTGTTACATTCTTCTGCTTTCAAGCTCTTGCAGTGTATTACTTTGGCTGCATGAATATTTCTAACTAGTTCGATGGTTTTCTGGTAGAATTCTATTTGCAAAACAGTTACTAGCTGGTTCTAAAAAAAGCCAGGCAACACTGTGGCTTCCCCATCTTGTTAGTTTTACAAACACAATATTCTTTGCCAAATATGGTGGGTGTTGATCAACACCTTTACAAACTTGCGAAAGGAAAAATCTTTATTTTTAAATGCTGCCAATCAATTGGACCATATTATTTTTTGATTGATTTCATGGAATTACATTAAGTCACATCAATCTGGAAGATTCTTTTCTGTTGTTCCATCTTTAAAAAAAAGTTGTCTAAATTTCCGGATGGCTGCAGATGTCCATGTTTAATTAGGTATCCACATCAGACTTAAGTGTCGAAAGTCACATGATTTTCAGCAGCCACTTTGATATTCTGTTTGCATTCAGTTTTAAAAGTATTGACTGAAAGCTTAAGGGAAGATGATTGGGGTAGTGATATTTTTGCAGGACTTCTAATCAAGGGACTCAGAGGACTGGATTCAAGTCCCATATGGCAGGTGAATTTGAATTCAATAAAATTTGGTGGAAAAAGGAACTACTTTTCACTAATGTGCTCCAAGAAAGAAAACGTCTGTCATTACCTGAACTGCAATAGATGCAACTCCAGACCTGCTCGGAAAAATTTAGAGAATTGTGGCCAAGATGAGGTCAAATTTAGAATGTGACAACATTCTCAAGGACTTGTGGAAAGGATGGATTTGAAGATATGGTAATAATTTGCAAGGACAAAGGGATCAAGCATTTTTCTTGAATTGATGTGTTATAATGGCTTATTTGAAGGGCAACAAGAGTAGTAACCATTTGCACTGTCAGTTATATTTGGTGCATGAGGTAAAGTGGAATACTTAATATTTTAGTGGGAATGGGTTTGAGGGAACAGGAAGTATGGGTTCGTCATTAATAAGTTGATTTGGATAAGGCATAAGAGGTCATAGAGAAGCTAGAGGAAATATTATCATTTGTAACAAGTATAAAAAGTTAATTTTGAATGGATTGCCCACTGTGATTTTAACTTTTCATTGAATGACAGCTCAGCTAACTACTCCAAACCTTGAACAGATGGTGAACTGTTTCAATTACTTCAAAAACTTTAATGTATTCAGCTCTGGGGTTTTGTTGGCAAAGTTGTGCATTGTTTCCTTTATGAATGCTTGGCTGAGTTGAAAATTCCATTACTGGACAACTCAGGAGGAGTTGTTAATACAGCTATCAAAGGAGCTTATACTTGTTTACCTTGACAGGTTAATAGGATAATGCATTTAATTTTTTTAATGATTGTTTCCTTAACTTTACAGTTTGATTACCATTTAACAGAATCATTTCTTTGAAGTAGTTTTTGAAACACATGTTCTTTTTAAGTTTTATGAGCATTTCAAAGCATTGCCGGTGTTACTTAAGAGAACATGAGTCCTAGGCACAGTGAATATTGGATGAAATAGAGATGAGTGGAGAATAGGTAGTGATTTGTGGGAAGTAGGGTATGAAAGGGCCAGGGGGAAGAAAGAGCATCGCTACAGAACATGGCTGATGTTGTAAGGTACCAAGGCAGACCATTTAACCTGCTTCGTTTGGCATCTGCCCACCCCATTTCCAGCCCAAATCTAACAACCCAATATGAACATAGCACAAGTAAACTCCTGTAGAAGGTAGAATTGTGATATTGGGAAATAACCTAAATGATGGTTCGACTTCTAAGATCAATCTGAGGCCCATAGAACCAAATAGAGACATAAAGTTATTATGGCACAGAAGGAAGCTACTGAAGCAATAGAGTGAATACTGGCTTATTGTGGACCAATCCAGTTAGTTTCATTCCACAGATTTATCCCTGTAACCTTGCTTGTTTATTTCACTAAGCTATTTGCCAATTTCTTTTCTAAATCAGTGATCATCCTCTGTTCAAGCACCCTTATAGGTGGTGAGTTCCAATCCATTACCACTCTTAAATCATAAAATCCCTACAGTGTGGAAACAGGCCATGCAGCTCATCCAGATAACACCAACTCGCTGAAGAGCAGCCCAACCAGACCCACACCCTACCTATCCCAGTAACCCTGAATTTCCTATGGCTAATCCACCTAGCTTGCATTTCCCAGGACAGTATGGGCAATTTAGCACTTAGTCTGCTCATCTTTGGACTGTAGGAAGAAACCAGAGCACCCAGAGGAAACACACACAAACATGGGAAGAACATGTAAACTCCACACAGTTGCCCAACGATGAAATCAAATAGGGTTCCTGATGCTGTGAGGCAGCAGTGGGGCACGGTGGCTCAGTGGTTAGCACTACAGCCTCACAGCGCCAGGGACCTGGGCTCAATTCCAGCCTCAGGTAGCTGGCCGTGCGGAGTTTGCACATTCTCCCCGTGCCTCCATGGCTTTCCTCCGGGTGCTCCGGTTTCCTCCTACAGTCCAAAGATGTGCAGGCTAGGTGGATCGGCCATGCTAAATTGCCAATAGTGTTCAGGGGTGTCAGTTATAGGGGGATGTGTGGGGGTGGGATGCTTCAAGGGGTGGTGTGGACTTGTTGGGCCGAAGGGCCTGTTTCCACACTGTAGGGAATCTAATCTAACCATTGAGCTACCATGCTGAATAAAAATATTTTTGGTAACATCCCCCTGCATCTCTTGCCCAAAACATTTAAATCTGTGTCCCCAATCTTTTAAATCATTAAATTAAATCAAATAGCATTGTTATTTACATGTTCTATTAAAAGCTCAGTAAATATTCATTGCATTTGGATATATTATGTTAAACCCACATTAGCTTAACTGGGCTAAAATGCAAATGTATATTTACACTGTTTTAACAATAATAAAATTTCACGTTTGAAATTGCCAAGCACTAATGGAACTTTCTTTTTTGCATTATGTAATTTGAAAAATCTTGAAGCATCATGAGATTCTATTTCCTATGCATTTATATGTTGCTATGGAAAATGTATATTACTGTAATGTATTGCCCCACAGAGAATGCTTTATGCAAGCAGATGGTGAAAGTAGATGGTACAGCTTTCCTGTTCATTGGTGTCAGTCTCTCCATTCCTCTTCCCCACTTTCTAACAGTAAAGGGATGTTTAACAGATAATGCATGCAACAATGCAGTGCTGTAAATAAGTATTTCTGTAACTGACAATGTGAACATACATGCAGCTTAGTATTTGCACTTTACTTTTTGTAAAGTCGGCTCTGCTCTGGTGTTGCATGTGAAGTGAAAGCTGATCTACTGTCTTGCTCCCACCTTGTCATGTTAACAAAAGAAGATAAGATTTCAGTTCACTATTGTGCTATCATTTGAAGACATTCCATGTAGTCAGCAATTATTTATGCAATGTGATCCACAATATGCACTTTCAAAACTTTCAAAGTTAATGATTTTCAACTCAATAGTGTGTTATTTGGATTTTTTTTGTGTCCTGGATCTTCAACTGAATGGAATTGCAGAACTGTTTGGCAATGCTAATGCAGTGATGTTGTATTGGATTTGACTACAGAAAATATGTGTATCTATGTGAGAGATAATGGGAACTGCAGAAGCTGGAGAATTCCAAGATAATAAAATGTGAGGCTGGATGAACACAGCAGGCCAAGCAGCATCTCAGGAGCACAAAAGCTGACGTTTCGGGCCTAGACCCTTCATCAGAGAGGGGGATGGGGAGAGGGAACTGGAATAAATAGGGAGAGAGGGGGAGGCGGACCGAAGATGGAGAGTAAAGAAGATAGGTGGAGAGAGTATAGGTGGGGAGGCAGGGAGGGGATAGGTCAGTCCAGGGAAGACGGACAGGTCAAGGAGGTGGGATGAGGTTAGTAGGTAGATGGGGGTGCGGCTTGGGGTGGGAGGAAGGTATGGGTGAGAGGAAGAACCGGTTAGGGAGGCAGAGACAGGTTGGACTGGTTTTGGGATGCAGTGGGTGGGGGGGAAGAGCTGGGCTGGTTGTGTGGTGCAGTGGGGGGAGGGGACGAACTGGGCTGGTTTAGGGATGCTGTAGGGGAAGGGGAGATTTTGAAACTGGTGAAGTCCACATTGATACCATATGGCTGCAGGGTTCCCAGGCGGAATATGAGTTGCTGTTCCTGCAACCTTCGGGTGGCATCATTGTGGCAGTGCAGGAGGCCCATGATGGACATGTCATCTAGAGAATGGGAGGGGGAGTGGAAATGGTTTGCGACTGGGAGGTGCACCGAACTCATCTCCACCTATCTGGACTCCATTTTCTCCCCTTTGGTCCAGGAACTCCCCACCTACGTCCGTGACACCACCCACGCCCTCCACCTCCTCCAGGACTTCCAATTCCCCGGCCCCCAACACCTCATATTCACCATGGACGTCCAGTCCCTGTACACCTGCATTCCGCATGGAGATGGCCTCAAGGCCCTCCGCTTCTTCCTGTCCCGCAGGCCCGACCAGTCCCCCTCCACCGACACCCTCATCCGCCTAGCCGAACTCGTCCTCACCCTCAACAACTTCTCTTTTGACTCCTCCCACTTCCTACAGACTAAGGGGGTGGCCATGGGCACCCGCATGGGCCCCAGCTATGCCTGCCTCTTTGTAGGTTACGTGGAACAGTCCCTCTTCCGCACCTACACAGGCCCCAAACCCCACCTCTTCCTCCGTTACATTGATGACTGTATCGGCGCCGCCTCTTGCTCCCCAGAGGAGCTCGAACAGTTCATCCACTTCACCAACACCTTCCACCCCAACCTTCAGTTCACCTGGGCCATCTCCAGCACATCCCTCACGTTCCTGGACCTCTCAGTCTCCATCTCAGGCAACCAGCTTGTAACTGATGTCCATTTCAAGCCCACCGACTCCCACAGCTACCTAGAATACACCTCCTCCCACCCACCCTCCTGCAAAAATTCCATCCCCTATTCCCAATTCCTCCGCCTTCGCCGCATCTGCTCCCATGATAAGACATTCCACTCCCACACATCCCAGATGTCCAAGTTCTTTAAGGACCGCAACTTTCCCCCCACAGTGATCGAGAACGCCCTTGACCGCGTCTCCCGTATTTCCCGCAACACATCCCTCACACCCCGCCCCCGCCACAACCGCCCAAAGAGGATCCCCCTCGTTCTCACACACCACCCTATCAACCTCCGGATACAACGCATCATCCTCCGACACTTCCGCCATTTACAATCCGACCCCACCACCCAAGACATTTTTCCATCCCCACCCCTGTCTGCTTTCCAGAGAGACCACTCTATCCGTGACTCCCTTGTTCGCTCCACACTGCCCTCCAACCCCACCACACCCGGCACCTTCCCCTGCAACCGCAGGTAATGCTACACTTGTCCCCACACGTCCTCCCTCACCCCTATCCCAGGCCCCAAGATGACATTCCACATTAAGCAGAGGTTCACCAGCACATCTGCCAATGTGGTATACTGCATCCACTGTACCCGGTGCGGCTTCCTCTACATTGGGGAAACCAAGCGGAGGCTTGGGGACCGCTTTGCAGAACACCTCCGCTCAGTTCGCAACAAACAACTGCACCTCCCAGTCGCAAACCATTTCCACTCCCCCTCCCATTCTC
This sequence comes from Stegostoma tigrinum, assembly GCF_030684315.1. Lineage (NCBI taxonomy): Eukaryota > Metazoa > Chordata > Chondrichthyes > Orectolobiformes > Stegostomatidae > Stegostoma > Stegostoma tigrinum. Next base: position 56,906,804 of record NC_081355.1, read on the forward strand.
TAGATGACATGTCCATCATGGGCCTCCTGCACTGCCACAATGATGCCACCCGAAGGTTGCAGGAACAGCAACTCATATTCCGCCTGGGAATCCTGCAGCCATATGGTATCAATGTGGACTTCACCAGTTTCAAAATCTCCCCTTCCCCTACTGCATCCCTAAGCCAGCCCAGTTCGTCCCCTCTCCCCACTGCACCACACAACCAGCCCAGCTCTTCCCCCCCACCCACTGCATCCCAAAACCAGTCCAACCTGTCTCTGCCTCCCTAACCGGTTCTTCCTCTCACCCATCCCTTCCTCCCACCCCAAGCCGCACCCCCATCTACCTACTAACCTCATCCCACCTCCTTGACCTGTCCGTCTTCCCTGGACTGACCTATCCCCTCCCTACCTCCCCACCTATACTCTCTCCACCTATCTTCTTTACTCTCCATCTTCGGTCCGCCTTCCCCTCTCTCCCTATTTATTCCAGTTCCCTCTCCCCATCCCCCTCTCTGATGAAGGGTCTAGGCCCGAAACGTCAGCTTTTGTGCTCCTGAGATGCTGCTTGGCCTGCTGTGTTCATCCAGCCTCACATTTTACTATGTGTATCTATATGTATGTGGAAAAGCAGGTGAGACCAGAAATCTGTGTGAACAATAGCATTTGTCAAAGGAGGGTTATTATTCAATCATAAGACAATCCAGATGAGAATTATGAGCATTTTAGAAGTCTGATTGTGCAGCACTCGTGAGTCAGGTAGACTGTGAGTGAGAAGAAGCAGCCTGATTGAACAACTCAACCTGTGCACTTGTCCTTCAGTCAAGCTGCCTGCCTTCAATTACAACCTACAATACTGCCATTTGTTCATTATTGCTTAATTATGAGACAAAAACCTGCCAAATTGAATGAAGTAAAAAAAGCCACACCTGCCTCTCCCACAGTTCATGGTGTGATTATTGTAAAGATTTATGATTCCACATGCTCATCCTCCATGTTAATTGCTGGTGTCAAGCACTAGAAATCTGCTGCTCTGTATATTATTAAAATGCTTGAATCATTCAAACTGCTGACCGTGGGCTAAATTAACAAAAAGAGACAGCTTGGTGTTCAGAAGTGTAGAAATATTTTGTAGCATTTTTGTTCCAATTCAATTACCATACGTGGTACCATGATCCAGCTGTAATATAATATGACACGCTTCACCTGAGTTTTCCTTGAACTCAATTTAAATGTAACCATCCTCCTTGTTAACTATAAGTTTCTCCTCACATTCCTCACACTCTTACCCTTTTTCACTCCCCTTCCCCCATTCCCTTGCTGTGTACCATTTGTCAGCCTAGTGTTTTGGCGGTTGACCCGCTCCAAGGCTTCTTTTATAATAGAGCAGATTGCTTTCCTTCTAATTTTCTCTTTCTGTCTGGGTAAATACCACATTTCCAGTTGGCAGTTATTTCCTGGAAAACCATTACTCCTCTGGGGCAAAATGAGCTATAATACTCTATTCTGCTGTTTGCTACCATGATACAATTCTGAGTGTATAACATATAAATTCCTACATTCAATAAAAATAAAACTTGTGCTTAATCATGCCTCATTCAATGTTAAGTAACACAGGTGAGTGGAAAATATGGCTGTCCATATTCCTCCCATTTCCACTGATTTTTGAGTTCAGCCTCTAAAGGTTTTAATGACTACTAATATTAACCAATACTTACTGGTCCAACAGAGAATTTACTCCGATCTGTAATTTAAAAAAAAACATCGCTTCATTTTCACTTGTCTGTTTAACACATAACCATTTGATTACCATGACACCCTTTAATTCCTTCATCTAACATGCAGAAATTGAGTAAACTTTTAAAAATAGGAAATATGATATTGGGAATCATATAGGATATCATATTTTATGGCATCTTTTCAAAATAAATTTGGCAAGTACTTTTGATTTGAAATCATTGAAGCAAATTGTCATGAATAAGAGAGACATAGGGACACTAGACGAGATCAAGCTGAATTATATATCTTGAATACTATAAAGCAAAAAGGGATATTTTGCAGTACACTACTAAGGAAACCACAGTTTCTCAATATCATTAAAAAAATTTAAATTTATTCCAGCAATACTGTGGATTACATTATTAGCAAATGAGGTATCTATTGAACAATTACAATGCATCAAGTAATATACTTTTTTCAAATGTTAAATGACGAAGTGTGTGCATGCATGAAGGACATTTGTTTGTTAGAACATAATGGCAACAACACCTAAATATAAGTAAGCTGTGCCTTCTAAACATATGTTTTTAATAAAACAAAAGAAAGCATTGAATATTTAAAACAAGTATGAATTTCTAACTGTTGATCTAGTTCATATCAGCTTTTACAAGCCGCACTTCTCAAACATGAATTTACATTTATAAAGACATTAAAGCTGCATTGTATCTCAGTGGATCCATTAGTGATAAAACAGCCTACAGAGGTTTGAACAACCATGGAAAATGTGCATTGATAATAGGCTGCCTGCTGCTACATGCCTTTATGCAAACTTTACATTTATCACAGCAAAAATGTGTCTGTCTGCAGGGTGAACAGTCAGCAAATCAAATGACAGAAACTGAAAAATAGGAGAGAAAAATGTTTGAAACATATAGACTTTGGGAATCTTTCCCAGGATATTTTTGGTATAAAAATTACTTTAACCCTTTGAAGATGTCCTACGCATTACTTTAGAAATTATATGTGAAAATTATTGTAGAGATTGAGCTGAGAGTGAAAAAGAAGCGATTCAGATGATACCATAAATCATTCAAGCTGTTCATTCTCTCTGAACAGGTCACCTGGAGCATGAGATTGCCACTTCTTTTATACAATGCATATACAAAATTAATTGAGCTTTACAGTGTTGTATAAATAAGTCTAGTTAAATAAAAAGGCTTTTTGAAAACTCACCCTATTCATAAACAGAAATTATCGACAACCAATGTCAGGAAGCCTGGGACAAAACGCATCAGACTAGAATGAAGAGGCAGTTGTCCTGTTTTGATCCTTTTGCATCAATTATGTTGTCATAAACGACATTAAAGTAATACACGGAACAAAAAATATTACTTACAGGTTAAAAGCAAATTAAGAGAAATAATGAGGACTTCAGACACAGCATAAAGCATTATTTTTGTTTTGTATAATTTTAAAATAGAAGATCACTCCTTTAATTATCCTTTTTCCTTTCCAAGGCAGGGAAGTCTGCTGTTCCTATTTGTAGATTTCATTGTATGCAACAAGACATTGTACATGCAGTTTTTAAAAAAAATTCACAACAGACTTTCAATCATGATTTTTGTCGATTTCTTATAGGGATTGATGTTTAAGTTGACAGAAATAAAGAATTCTGTAGAAAAACATCTATAAAAATACTAGAGATAACAAGGTGTAGAGTGGGATGAACACAGCAGGCCAAGCAGCATGATAGGAGCAGGAAGGCTGACATTTCGGGCCTAGACCCTTCTTCAGAAATGGAGGAGGGGAAGGGGGTTCTGAAATAAATAGGGAAGGATGGGGAGGTGGATAGAAGGTCGGTAGAGGAGAAGATAGATGGAGAGGAGACAGGCAGGTCAAAGAGATGGGGATGAATCCAGTAAAGGTAAGCTAGGTGGGGAGGTAGGGAGGAGATAGGTCAGTCCAGGGTGGACGGACAGGTCAAGGGGGCGGGATGAAGTTAGTAGGTAGGAGATGGGGGTGGGGCTTGAGGTGGGAGGAGGGGATAGGTGGGAGGAAGGACAGGTTAGGGAGGCGGGGACGAACTAGGCTGGTTTTGGGATGCAGTGGGGGGGCGGGGAGATTTTGAAGCTTGTGAAGTCCACATTGATACCATTGGGCTGCAGGGTTCCCAGGCGGAATATGAGTTGCTGTTCCTGCAACCTTCAGGTAGCATCGTTGTGGCACTGCAGGAGGCCCAGGATGGACATGTCATCTGCGAAGGGAGGGGGTGTTGAAACGGTTTGCGACTGGGAGATGCAGTTGTTGAGTGTGGACCGAGCATAGGTGTTCTGCAAAGCGGTCCCCAAGTCTCCGCTTGGTTTCCCCGATGTAGAGGAGGCTACGATGGGAACAGCGGATGCAGTATACCACATTAGCAGATGTGCAGGTGAACATATGTTTGATGTGGGAAGTCTTCTTGGGTCCTGGGATTGGGGTGAGGGGGAGGTGCAGGGGCACATGTCACAGACAGAATGGTCCCTCCAGAAAGCAGGTAACCATGGGGAGGGTAAAATGTCTGCGAGAAATGTGGAAGACACGGTCGAGGGCGTTCTTGACCACTTGGCGGGGGGTGGGGGGCGGTGGTGGTGGGGGAGTTGTGGTCCTAAAAAGTTTCATTTTATGCAACAAGGCATTGTACATGCAGTTTTTTAAAAAAATTTCACCACAGACTTTCAATCATCATTTTTGTTTTTCTCTTATAGGGATTGATGTTTAAGTTGACAGAAATAAAGAATTCTGTTGAAAAACATTTATAAATATATTAGAGATAACAAGGTGTAGAGCTGGATGAACACAGCAGGCCAAGCATCATCAGAGGAGCAGGAAGGCTGACATTTCAAGGTTTCCAGAATTTTCAAGGACCGCAACATCCGCCGCATTTCCTGCTGCTCATCCCTCATACCCCTCCCCACAATAACAACCAAAACAGAATCCCCCTCATCCTAATGTACCAGGCCACCGACTTTGGATCCAACGCATCATCCTCCAACACTTCTGCCAACTGCAATCTGACCCCACTACCAAAGACATTTTTCCCTCCCCACCCTTATCTGCTTTCCGGAGGGACCACTCTCTCCGTGAAGCCCTTGTCCGCTCCACACTCCCCTCCTGCCAAACCACACCCAGCACTTTTCCCTGCAACTGCAGGAAGTGCTACATGTGCCCCTGCATCTCCCCCTCACCCCAATTCCAGGCCCCAAGAAGACTTTCCACATTAAACATATGTTCACCTGCACATCTGCGAATGTGGTATACTGCATCCGCTGTTGCTGTTGTGGCCTCCTCTACACTGGGGAAACCAAGCGGAGGCTTGGGGACTGCTTTGCAGAACACCTCCGCTCAGTTCGCACTAAACAACTGCACCTCCCGGTCACAAACCATTTCAACTCCCCCTCCCATTCCTCAGACAACATGTCCATCCTGGGTCTCCTGCAGTGCCACAACGATGCTACCCAAAGGTTGCAGGAATAGCAACTCATATTCTGCTTGGGAACCCTGCAGCCCAATGGTATCAATATGTATTTCAAAAGCTTCAAAATCTCCCCTCCCCCTACCACATCCCAAAACCAGCCCAGCTCGTCCCCACCTCCCTAACCTGTCCTTCCTCCTACCTATCCCGTCCTCCCATCTCAAGCCCCACCCCCATCTCCTACCTACTAACTTCATCCCACCCCCTTGACCAGTCCGTCCACCCTGGACTGACCTATATCCTCCCTACCTCCCCACCTACACGCACCTTTACTGGCTCCATCCCCACCTCTTTGACCTGCCTATCCCCTCTCCTCCTATCTTCCCCTCATTCCATCTTCTATCTGCCTTCCCCCTCTCCTTATTTATTTCAGAACCTTCTTCCCCTCTCCCATTTCTGAAGAAGGGTCTAGGCCCGAAACATCAGCTTTCCTGCTCCTCTGATGCTGCTTGGCCTGCTGTGTTCATCTAGCTCTAAGGCTTGTTATCTCAGATTCTCCAGCATCTGCAGTTCCTACTGTCTCCATAAAAATATCAGATGGCTTAAGAAATAGTGTAATATATTTACTGGAATAAATTTTATGCATGTCATAAAAGCTACACTCTCATTGCATGTCATCACCTCACTTGAATCATAATCACATCTGTCAGAATTCCTGACCTGATTTCATCTGAAAATATATTCAGAAAACATCTATATACAATATTAATATGTGCAAATATGCATGTCTGTGCAAAGTTGCCATACTCTAACTGCATCATAGGGCTGCTCTCTCATTAGAGAGTGATGACTGGTGGCTGTTTAAGCCGAGGGTCACCATCTCTCAGACGAGGGAGAAGTGAGATGGACAGCCCTTCATGACATTCCAACCCACACTGTTGGCATCACTGTACATCGCAAACCAGCGAACTGAGTTAACCGTCTCCCAATTCATACGTAGAATATATATGTTTATGCAATATGCAAACATTTGAATACATATGTATATAAATACTCATATACATATGTACGTGCAAACATATCGCAAACAAATATTGGAAATGTAATTGTCCTGGTATGTTATTTATAGGCATGTATCTGCCGTATATTCAATCACATGATGTGTTGAGCATAAAAATTTTTAACAACAATAATTCAATACAAATCATGTTTGAAGGAAAGTTTCTAGAGCTTGGAAAGCCGGAACTTTAAGTTTTTTTTATCAGTTGTGCAAGTGAGCTGCTAGCCCTTGTCAAAATGATTTCAATGCTGACATCATGATGGTGTACAGGAAAATAATGATGTCAGGCGGCTGTATGAACAGCTGCTGAGCAAAGATTGCACTTTCTAAGTACTGGTTTAATTTTACATTTCTTTCTAACTTGCACAGAAACATGTGGCATGGTGATTTAGTATTAAGGGTTTAGAGAAAAAAAAGTTGAATGTTTTTCAATTTAGGCACTGGACTGATGAGCAACATTCTGAATCATTTTATTTTCTCTTGCTGCATTCCTTATTGGATTTGTTGCTGCAGTAATTTTTGAGCTGGGAAATTATTCAAAATGACATGGTAAAGCAAATTAAAATGTTCATTTTTTTCATGCGGGTGATTCCAACGCATTAAAATGAATGCTGCAAGCTCATTTAATTAGAATAGTTAGAACTGTCTTTCTTTCACTTCAGTGATTCTGCAAATCACACTTTAATTTGTCAAAATCACCCTGTTGTATTCAGTTCATTCCTCATTAGTGAATAGTCAGCATAATTTGAATAAATGTTTGTGGCAGCGAAGAAGCAAACAGCCAAAAGTATATATTAAAGACACCATGTGTACTTGGAAGTCTATATGTTACCATTTGTTATTTTTTTGACATATGGCACAATTTAAGGAGTGAGTAGTTTTCTGTCTGTAACTTTGTTTTTATTTCACAATCTTTTCATATTTTCTTCCATTATTTTGGACTCCTTCCTTTATGAATTATACCGAATTTTATCAGCAATATTTTAAAAGATGTTTATCACTTGTACTGTTGTCCCAGGCAAATTTTCCATACAAAATACCCAGAGCCGGTACTTTATTAAAAGATAAAGATTTTATTTAGTTAGTGTGAAAAGCAGAAATTTCATTTGCTCTGATTCCCTCTGGGAATGAATTCTGGTTTATTTGCATTATATCAGGACTCAGAACTGAGGAAGTCACTGTACTGGTATCATAATTTGATCAAACAAACTATCTCCTAAAGTTTCCTGGAAATTCAGGATCTGCAATGACAATTAATGTAATTCTCTCATGAGTTAATATTAAGCTTTAATCTAGCAACACAAGCTCACAAATTTACTTTCGGTGCACATATCACACAAAGTTAATCAGGCATACATATTAGTTATCAGTTAGTGCAAGCAACAAAAGAGAGCTTTATGTAATTAGGAATTGCATCTTGTCCTAAATAAGATTGCTAAAAATGGCAGCTATCATTCAACAGTAAAATATTCTATTTGTTTCAGGAAGTCTTGCATTTATAAGGCCTTCAAGGCTCTTAGTCTGAAACAGTGTATAGCCAATGAAGTCTTTTTGAAGTATAATCACCTTTGAAAGGCAGACAACTCAACAACCAATTCTCACACAGCCAGCTCCTGCCAACAGCAATGTGAGAATGATCAGATTATTTGATTTTATGGTGCTGATTATGGGACAAATATTGGTCAAGACACTCAGGATGACTTCCCTGATTTTAATGGAAGTAGTGCCATGGGGTATTTTACATGCACCTAGAAGGGTAGATAAAGCTTTGGTTTAATTTCTCATCTGAGAGACAGCAATTCGGATGGTGCAGAATTCCAAATGCTTTCAATCTCCTCCTCGCAGGATTCAATGCAGATAATCGATAAAATATCTGACAAGAAAAATACCTAATGCGAATATCAAAGTATTCTGCTTTTGGTACCTAACAAATATCGTAAGGTGAAATAATTGAAAGGCTAATAACAACAGAAGGACAATATTGGTTGCACACTTAGCAACTGAGGTACAAGAATGCATCTACTCGGTTATGCATTAAAAAGAAAACACATGACTGATGGGATTGAACCATGGTTAAGGGTAACTTAATAGAAGTTTATTTTCAAGGATATTTGAATAAGATACAATGTCCCATTACATCATTCATCAACTAGTCTGGAAAATACAGAGCACAAAATAGAAATTAAATCAAAAATAGAAATTAAGTCTTAACTACATTCAAAGAAAAATTAGGAGAAAATGTATTAAAACATGCTTTACAGAAACTAACCCAGTGTGCATTTCTATTAGTCACAGTTGCTGGTTCTTACAATTGATAAATGTTTCCCAAAAGGAGTCCAGTCAACTGAGATAAGCACAGAAATCCTCTGAAGTGATAATCCATGGTTAAAATCTATACAGTCTAACAATGTCACCGTTATCCCTTGTACTAGACTTAGTTCAAAATCAATACAATTGTTATAGGGAAACTATTGGAAAAACATTCTGAGGGACAGATGTAATCTCCACTTGGAGACGTAGGAACTAATCAAGGAGTGTCAGCAATCTCTGTTAGTGGGAGATCATGTCTGTCAGGTCTGATGGAATTTTTCAAGGAGGTTACTAGGTGTGCAGATGAGAGTGGTGCAGTTGAAGTGGTCTGCATGGACTGCAGTACGATTTTTGATCAAATCTCTTGTAAGAGCCTATAGGATCCAGGGCATTTAGTCAAATTAGATCAATAATTTGCTTTGTGGCAGGAGGCAGAGGACTACGGTCTAAAGTTGTTTTGGTAACTGTAAACCTGTGTACAGTAATATACTACTGGACTCAGTGCTGGATCTCGTCCTTTAGTGTACATTAATGATCTAGACACAAATACAGGTGGGTAGAACACAAAGTTTGCAGATGACTTGAAAATTGTTGGTGTGACAAAGAGTAGGAAGAAAGCCTTAGAATACAGGATAATATATTTGAGCTAGTTAGGTGGGCAGATGAGGTTTAATCTTGAAAAGTGTGAGGTGACAAATTCTGAGAGGATTCACAAAGCAAGGGAGCACACGATGAATGGTAGGACCCTAGGAAGTACAGAGGATCAGGAGAACCTTGTTGAACATGCACAAAGATCCTTGAATCCTTCAGGACAGACGGACAAGGTTGTTAAGAAGATATGTGGAGTACTTACCTTTGTTCATCAAGGCCTTGTGGACAAGAGCAGAGAGGTAATGATGAAGCTGTATAATATGTTATTTAGATCACAGCTGGAGTACTGTGTGCATTTCTGGTCACCACAATATTGGAAAGATGTGATTGTACTTGAGAGGGTGCAGTTGCTTGTTGCCTAGGCTGGAGTGTTGCAGTTATGAAATGATACTGGAATAGGAATTGTTTTCCTCAGAACAGTGACGGCTGAGAGGGGATCAGGTTGAGGCAAAAATAAATATGAGTGTTATAGATAGTATGAACCTGTTCCCCTTAGTACAAGTGTCACCTAACCAGGAGGCATTGATTTAAGGTAAGGAGCAGAAGGTTTAGGTAGAAATTAAGAAAGAACTGGTTTCATAGAGTGTGTTGATTATTGGAACTCACTGCCTGAAAGGTGGCAGAGGTGTAAACCATGACAGCATTTAAGAAGTATCTAGATGAGCACTTGAAAAGGCAAAGCATATAAGGCTAGGTGCTGGCAAGTGGGACTACAGCAGATAGCTGTTTGGAAACAGGTGCACATATGATGGGCTGAAGGGAATCATTCCATTGTATAAGTCTTCTGTTGACTCTATCTTCTATCTTCAAAGAGACTGAAATTTTGAAAAATTCTGAAAGGATTTTCAAATTCTATTCCAAAATGTCTTGAATACAAAATATAACTTTTTTTTATTCACGGGAGGTGGGCATCAATGGCTGGGCCAGATTTATTGCCCATAACTGCCAGATTCCTTCCCTAAAGGACATTTTTGAACCAGATGGATTTTTTTCTGACAATTGTCATCATCAGTCTCAATTACAGAATTTTATTGAATTTAAATTGCATCATCTGCCATAGTAAGTTTTGAATCTGGGTCCCCAGAACATTACCTGGTCATAGCCAGTGAGTACATCTTTATATATTATATCCCACCAACTGCATCATAGATCTCAGCTAGTCCTTCATCTATTACACTGCCCATCATTCCCCTACCGACAATCCCAACTAATCATACCTACTATCAACATGCTCCACTGCACCAATACACTTTTTTTTATTCTTTCATGGGGTTGCGTATCACTGGTAAGGTCAGTACTTGAAACCTATACCTAATTGCCCGTGAACTGAGTGGCTTGTTACGCCACTTCAGAGGGCAGTTAAAAGTCCATGTTGTTGTGGGCCTGGAGTCACATGTAGGCCAGACCAGGTAACAGTAGCAAATTTCCTTCCTGAATGGGCCTTAGTGAATGAGATGGGTTTTTACAACAATTAATCGTAGTTTCATTGCAGCTTAACTGAGGCTGGCATTTAATTCCAGATCTTATCGAAGTTAAATTTTAACAGCTGCTGTGGTGTGATTTGAACCCTGTTCCAAATACATTAGTCTGCACTGCTGGACTCATTATTAACAACGTGCCACCGGCTCACAATATTGGAGAATGATAATAACGTGATACCTAAACGTCCCTTTTTCATATTCCACATTCCTCTTATCCCATAATCACTTCTGACTTACAAATTCCTGATGATATTTGTTTTCCCATTGCCACCTTTCCCTTGTGTACCTTTCAGACACTCAAACTGTGAGAAAAGAATCAGTTACAGGCACTTTGAGGTAGAAAATTTGTGAAAAGATGACACACACCATTAAAACTTTTTGTCTTGCAATTATGAGGATAGAGGCAAGGACACTGAATTTTGAAGGAAACAACAATTTATTCTGCGTGAGAAAAGGGTGCTGATTGGTTGGCAAGTGGACGATTGATTGGCCGAGGTGTTGGCACGTAGGATGCACAAGAGAATAATTGTCATCCAAGGTTTCATAAGTTTGATTCCCTTTGAAATTTGGTATTCCCGCTTCTGTCCTGATGAGGGCAACATGGAAAATTTTTAGACAACATGGGTCGAATCTTACTTTTTTTTGGCCAAAGTGTCAGTTTCATTGAGGTTCCTGGAGTCACTACAAGGCCTTTTCTCGCTGTATCTTATCAATCCTCTCTCATTAACTAATTACTGCATCTCAACGGAACACCCCTCATCCAATTCTAGCCCTATCTTGCTACTTGCCATTCCCAGAACAATTATCCACTGTCAGAATATCCCAGAAATAACCAACGTTCCTTGTCCCTTTAAAAGACGTTGTGCACCTGGACAAGCACTGCTAATCTGGAGCTGCCCTGTAGGGTTCCTGACATTTACCATAGACATGGCAGATAAGGCTAAAATTCGCTGGAAGGATAGCACCTCATCTTCTGCTTAGGGATCCTGCAGACTTCTGGACTCTACTTCAAGCTCAATAACTTCAGAGCTTGAGTTCTCCTTTGTCCTTACCCCAACCTTCACAAACCAGGCCTTGTTATCACATAGTTTGCTATTACATACATTGTAAGCCACTAACAGTCCCCATTAATAGCTATTCACCCTCCTAGCCAGATCAATGTCCACTCCTTTGTCTGTCCAACTGTTCTTCTTTTTCTTTGGACTCTATCCCCACCTGTAATTCACTCCTTGATCCTTCCCCCACGCCAAACTTCTGCATATAAATGGACATTTTCCTAGCTATCATTTGGTCTGAGGAACGGTCACTCAACCTGAGACATTAACTCTGATTCTTCGCCATAGATGCTGCCAGTCCTGCTGAGCTCTTCCAGAATTTCTGTTTTTGTTTGGAAATTTGGCACCTTGCTTTGCAGGCAGTGACTTGGAGGCTCTGCTACATGGGGTGCTGCACACATGGGATATTCTGTTATGCCACCACCGGCAGAGGAAGTCATAACACCATGTCATGCCAGCCTGGTTGAAGGTTGACCCGCTGGGGCATGTTTTTGGAGGAGTGCATAGCAATGAAGGAAGAAAGTCAATGTTCTTCCTCACTCTGCCAGCATAGGTGCCACCACTTCTCTCTGCTTCCTCAAAATTTCCCTACCTCTGTGCTTGCCAACTCCCACGAAAGTTCATACTCTATCACTCTCACTACTGCCTGCAACATCTCCTACCACTGTCAGCCACTCAAACCCCCGTGAAACCACTGCATGCTCTCTCACTGCCCACTCACTCACTCATTGACATATTTATGGATTTGCAAGGAAGCCTGTAATCTGATCTCATAAATAGCCTTCTGTGCCCTTATTAACATGACCTAAGAGTAATTAGCGTGCCACCCACTTTCGTCTTCCTTAATATAGAACATAGAACAATACAGCGCGGAATAGACCCTTCGGCCCTCAATCTTGTGCCGACCTCTGAACTAAACTAAGTCCCTCCCCCTACACTATCCCAACATCATCCATATGCTTATCCAAGGATTGTTTAAATGCCCCTAATGAGGCTGAGTTAACTACATTGGTAGGCAGGGCTGAAGACATCATCCTCGGAAAAAGACTCACACTGTCCACCATATCTAATCCTCTGATCATCTTGTATGTCTCTATTAAATCCCCTCTTAGCCTCCTTCTCTCCAATGAGAACAGACCCAAGTCACTCAGCCTTTCTTCATAGGGCCTGCGCTCCAGACCAGGCAACATCCTGGTAAATCTCCTCTGCACCTTTTCCAATGCATTCACATCCTTCCTGTAATGGGGCGACCAGAACTGCACGCAATATTCCAAATAAGGCCACACTAGCATTTTGTACAGTTACAGCATGACATCACGGCTTCGGAACTCAATCCCTCTACCAATAAAACCTAACAGACCGTAAGCCTTCTTAACAGCACTATCAACCTGGGTGGCAACTTTCAGGGATCTAGGTACATGGACATCAAGATCCCTCTGCACATCCACACTACCAAGAATCTTTCCATTGACCTGGTATTCTGCCTTCCTACTATTCTTCCCAGGGTGAATCACCTCACATTTATCCGCACTGAACTCCATTTGCCACCCTTCAGCCCAATTCTGCAGTTTATCCAAGTCTCCCTGCAACCTGCAACATTCTTCCACACTGACCACCACTCCATCGTCTTTAGTGTCATCTGCAAACTTACTAACCCATCCACCTATGCCTGCGTCCAAGTCATTTATGAAAATGACAAACAGCAGTGGTCCCAAAACAGATCCTTGAGGCACACCGCTAGTAACCTGACTCCAGGCTGAATATTTTCCATCAACCACCACTCGTTGCCTTCTTACAGCAAGCCAGTTTCTAAACCAAACTGCTAAATCTCCCTCAATCCCGTGCCTCTGCATTTTCTCCAATAGCCTACCATGTGGAGCCTTATCAAAGGCTTTACTGAAGTCCATGTACACCACGTCTACTGCCCTTCCTTCATCCATATGCTTGGTCACCTTCTCAAAAAACTCAATGAGGTTTGTGAGACACGACCTGCCCTTGCCGAATCCATACTGACTATCTCCAATCTTCATCGGAGGCTCACTGATGATGTTACCTAGAATGGTGACGAAACGTCTGAAAACTAACCTTCCAGCTCAGCGAGCAAACTCACATCCAGATCTCCAATCAAATTGTTGCTTGCTAGATGAGTATAACTCCTATCTCTTATAATCCTTTCCAAAACCTTTCGTACAACAGACATAAGGCTCACGGGTCTATAATTACCTGGGTCATCCCTACTGCCCTTCTTGAACAAAGGCACAACATTTGCAATCCTTTGGTACTAAATGTGTAGACAATGAGGACTCAAAGATCAAAGCCAAAGGCTCTGCCACCACCTCCCTAGCTTCCCAAAGAATCCTTGGAAAAATCCTATCTGGCCCAGGGGCTTTATCTACCTTCACACCTTCTAGAATTGATAACACCTCCTCCTTACTAACCTTAATCCTTTCAATTCCATTAGCCCCTAACTCAGTCGTCTCCTCTACAATATTCTCCTGTTCCTCAGTGAAAACAGATGAGAAATAATCGTTTAGCACCTCTCTGATCTCCACAGGGTCCACACACAACTTCCCACTTCTGTCTTTGACTGGCCCTATTCCTATCCTAATCATCCTCTTATTCCTCACATACCTATAGATGTGCCTCTCTCTGTCATTGCAGGAAGGAAACAATATGGTTAACTACAGTCACGATGTTTGGTGGACTGCCCAACATTTGGCTCCTCACGTCTTAGGAGAAGAAACTGAGACGACGACAAGACCTTGGATGTGGCCTTGACATATAGTTGTGGGACCTATTGACCAAAAGCTGTCATCCTTGACTTGACTGAGGACTACTGACAACATAACAAATTTCCTGACTTTTTGTCCGTGCTGAACAGAACTGCAATACAATGGGTCTACGAGCCATCACTGGCTGAGGGGCAAGAAGAAGAAATGTCAAGGTGATGCAAAGCAAGGATGTTGTGAGCATCCTAGATAGGCTCAGAGTGTGTGAGCATTATGATAGTAAACGAGCAGTCCAAAGGTACAGTCTGGTCTGGTCCATGAGCTTTGTGCATGTCCCTGAGTGTACAGTGCCCTTGCTGCAGCATCACAATGAGAGTTGCCATTGAGCCACAAAATGCAGTATCGGAGGACTGAATTGTACTGCAAGTGGACCAGAATTTTGCAATGACAATTCTTAGAGGCTGGCACATGTCAGAAGTTAATTGATATAAGCGAGTTACTGGCTAGGGCCTGATATGTTATTTCGTGCTGGCCAATATGGGGGTCTCTTCACAGCCGGTGGTGAGCTGAAGTCACCAGGTACCTGCTCTGACCTCCATGTTGAGTACTTTCAGTGTCTAGTTTGCTCCCAGTGGGTAGTAGGATGGGAAGTTGCATACTCATAATGGTCAGATGTGCAGATAATAAAGTCATTAAATGCAATAATTCCCATTAATGGGCAAGTTGCTGCTGCCTTGTGAAAATCTCACTTTGATGCCTGGAACTTAGTTGCGAGTCACTCCCAATGTTAAAGCAGGCCTCAATAGATTTCTTGCACAATTCTGCCACAAATCTCACAGTAGCCCATGTCATTCTGGCCCCTATAACATTTCACTGTACATCTCTTTTTCTCAGCAATACTCAAGACAGTGATCATTGTAGCATATTGCAAGATCTGAGCACTTTATTACTTTGGCCTTTCTGTGAACCTCTTTGCAGGGAGCTGTAAATAAAGTTAGCTTGATAATGGCTTGCTGCATATGTTAGTCTTACACAGTGCAATGTGCAACAGACTGGTGGCAACAAGGTTGAAAAGAAATTTGGCTTTACATTTCTTTATAAAAATTTAGGAACAACAATATTGTACAACAATTTTGGAATCCCTAAAATTGATCTAATGCAAGTTTAAGCAATTTTCTCAGTATGTACATCCTATTCAAGAGCAGAGAGTCAGCACAGTACATAATGCAAATAAATGCACTGGAGTCATCACTGGGGACAATGAGAGGGATCTCAACCCTAAGAGAGAAGAATTTGGTAATCATTTAGTTGAAAGTAAATAAAATAAGAAATAAAGATAAAGGAAATATCTTCCTCAATGTGATGGGATGAGATAATCTGAGGTTTTATCTAATGCCCACTGGAGCACGGTACTGTGGACTATTCCGAAACTAATAACATTTCATATTAATCATATCATGGTATGACTAAGAATGAGATGGAGCTGAGAGTTACCTTCCCCGAAAAGAGGCAGTGGCCAAGACACGCTGTTGCAGATTACATTCTGAAATTAAACAAACTCCTTCATCAGAAATAGTAGGAATTGTAGATGCTGGAGAATCTGAGATGACAAGGTGTAGAGCTGGATGAACACAGCAGGCCAAGCAACATCAGAGGAGCAGGAAGGCTGGCATTTTGGGCCTAGACCATTCTTCAGAAATAGGGGAGGGGAAGGGGGTTCTGAAATAAATAGGGAGAGAGGGGGAGGCGGATGGAAGGTGGATAGAGGAGAAGATACGTGGAAAGGAGACAGAATAGTCAAAAAGGCAGGGATGGAGCCAGTAAAGGTGAGTATAGGTGGGGAGGTAGGGAGGGGATAGGTCAGTCCAGGGAGGATGGACGGGTCAAGGGAGCAGGATGAGGTTAGTAGGTAGGAGATGGGGTTGGGGCTTAAGGCAGGAGGAGAGGATAGGTGGGAGGAAGGACAGGTTAGGGAGGTGGGGACGAGCTGGGCTGGTTTTGGGATGCGGTAGAGGGAGGGGAGATTTTGAAGCATGTGAAGTCCACATTGATACCATTGGGCTGCAGGGTTCCAAAGCAGAATATGAGTTGCTGTTCCTGCAACCTTCGGGTAGCATCGTTGTGGCACTGCAGGAGGCTCAGGATGGACATGTTATCTGTAGAATGGGAGGGGGAATTGAAATGGTTCGCGACTGGGAGGTACATCTCAGATGTTCTCGTTTTTCAAGGGCCGAACTTACCCCGCTCAGTGGTCGAAAACGCCCTCGACCATGTCTCCCGCTTTTCCCGCAACTCATCCCTCACACCCCCTTCCCGCAATAACAACTAAAACAGAATCCCCCTCATCCTCACGTACCACCCCACCAACCTCCGGATCCAACGCATCATCCTGCGACACTTCCACCATCTGCAATCTGACCCCACCACCAAAGATATTTCTCCCTCCCCACTCTTATCGGCTTTCCGTAGGGACCACACACTCCGTGACTCCCTTGTCCGCTCCGCACTCCCCTCCTGCCCCACCACACCAAGCACTTTTCCCTGCAACTGCAGGAAGTACTACACCTGCCCCTATATCTCCCCCCGTCACTTGCATCCCATGTCCCAAGGAGACTTTCCACATCAAGTGGATGTTCACCTACACATCTGCTAATGTGGTATTCCTGCAGTGCTACAACGATACCACCCGAAGGTTGCAGGAACAGCAACTCATATTCCGCTTGGGAACTCTCCAGCCCAATGGTATCAATGTAGACTTCACAAGCTTCAAAATCTCCCTTCCCCCACCGCACCCCAAAACCAGCCCAGCTCGTCCCTGCCTCCCTAACCTGTCCTTCCTCCCACCTATCCCCTCCTCCCATCTCAAGCCCCACCCCATCTCCTACCTACTAATTTCATCCCGCCCCCTTGACCTGTCCATCCTCCCTGGACTGACCCATATCCTCCCTACCTCCCCACCTAACTCACCTTTACTGGCTCCATCCCCGCCTCTTTGACCGATCTGTCTCCTCTCCACCTATCTTCTCCTCTGTCCATCTTCTATCCACCTCCCCCTCTCTCCCTATTTATTTCAGAACCCCCTTCCCCTCCCCCATTTCTGATGAAGGGTTTCGGCCCGAAATGTCAGCCTTCCTGCTACTCTGATGCTGCTTGGCCTGCTGTGTTCATCCAGCTCTACACTTTGTTATCTCAAACTCCTTCATCACTTTGGATATAGTGCAAAATTGTAAATTAACCCAGGGATAAGTTTGCAATAGGACTACAGAACCTAAAAATAAAAAAAAAACAAAAACAAAATGTAAAATCTGGAATTAATAATCCAATGATGACAATGAATCTATTGTTGATTGTCAGAAAAACCCATCTGGCTCACTGATGTCCGTAAGGGAAGAAAACTGCATCCTTACTTGGTCTGGCTTACATGTGGCTCCAGACCCACAGCAATGTGGTTGACTCTGAACTACCCTCTGGGCAATTAGGGATGGGCAATAAATGCTGCTTAGCCAGGGATGCCCTCATCCTGTAAATGAATTAAAAAATAATAAAGTTCATGCAAAGACAATACTGAAAGAAGGCTCCAGCACCATGGGAATGGCAGAAAGAGATCATTCCTGAAGATGCTTACCAGATTTCAGGGATATCAGGCCACTGCAACTACTTTCAGTCTCAGAGTCAAAAACATACACTGTTGTTGTGGTAGCCACCAACCATTTAAATACAGCATTTCTTGTCAAAGCACCAAGGGAACAAATGTCATCTCCAGATGGCATACAGGATGAGTGGAGACAATAATGCTGCAGTTTTGTGAAATGCTCTAGTCGTGCACGAGGTTAAAGGTTTTAATAGATTTGAAACCCGGTCAGGAGTCAGGAAATCCTCAAACTTGCAAATGATAGACACAGAACTACAAGTTGATATTATCAAGAAAGAACAAGAGTTATACACAGTCAGAGATTGAGAAAAAAACAATATATGGGAGATAACAGCAATAGCACTGAAGATATAATTCCAGTGCAACGGTCGAAATGAAAATCAGAAATTCACAATTTAATTCCATCACTGGTACAGTATGTTCCCTCAGTAGGAGAGCACAAGTTTACCTGACTTGCATTTTCATGCACAAAACTGCGGTGATGCTGAGTAATTAATTCCAATAACAATGTTAATTGTGAAATAAACATAAAGAACCGCAGATGCAGGAAATTTGAAGCCAAATCGGAGCATGCTGGGAAAATCCAGCCGGTTTGGGCAATATCTGTAAAGAGAAAAGCAGAATTAACATTTTGAATCCAGTGACTCTTTGCAAAAGTTCCGCATTTGAGTGTTGGGTCAAGCGAGCTGGAATATGAGAATACACTATATTATTTGCATTTGGTGGAAGTAGGACGATAAAGTTCTCCTAATCAAAAGAAATTGGCTCAAGTTACGGCTAAGCTGAGACGTTATTTATAGCAGATAAAATCTGTCATTGAGCAAGTTCCAATGGTGCACGAAGTGATCATTGAGCAAAGAGGAACACAACGATAAAATTAGACATCAGAAGGCCAAAGTCAAGATAAAGGACAATGTACAGCTGATAGTTTGCAAGGTTGGACCAATGTCCTATGCACAGTAATAGGCAGTAAGTAAAGAGCTGGAGAGATTAAAAGGAACAGAGGCAATTAAGAAGATGAAGCGCAGTGAACAGGTGGTACCCAGGGTAATTGTTTGAAAGGTAGATAGGTCCATTGGATTTGTGGATATTACAAACAAACAGAAACAGTGGAGTGAAAATAATTAACCACTGCCTACCAGTGAAGATTTATTTTCCAATTTAGCCAGCGGAAAGGTGTTCAGTAAGATAAAATTGAATAATGCATATTTGTAATTAGAATTAATTGATAAGAGCAAGGAACTGCTTACCAATCATGTACACCAAGGATTGTACCAATTTGAAAAGTTACCATTTAATGTCTCTGCTGTCCCTACTCCTGGTTCAAGTTCCTCCTACTCTAGTGGTGTGTGGTAACACGTTTGAACAGGTTGATTAGCAAAATAGGTTAAATAAAAAATTTGGCGTGTTTGCTGCTCCAGCATTGTTCCAGATCATCATAGATTTGGTGCTAACTTGAATGAAGGAGTGAGTTATTTCTTAGATGATGTTCAAATACACAGAGAGACAGAGAAAAAGTGCATTGTAAAGTTGAACAAAGTTCTAGATTGACATCAGCAGTGCGGCAGCAAGGCTAACATATACAAATGATAATTCATGGTGTCAAGTGTAAATTACTTGAGTCATCACATAGATGATGGTGGTATCCATCCAATGCAGGAAAACATTGAGATTTTGAAAGCTGAAGACACCAGGGAATAAAGAACTTAGACCATTGTCAGGGATTGTTGTGTATTATTCGAGGTTCACTCCCGATTTTGCTGATAGATTTTCCTCTGCTGTATTCAACTGCTCATATACAGAATAGATTGGGATTGGCCTGCATAGCTTCAGAGATTATTTGAAGGAATAAAGGAAATATCGACTCCTGATGCTGTTTTGATTCATTCTGATTTAAATAAATAGTTAGTTTCAGCCTGTGATGCTTTATTGCAGGAATTAGATGTAGTGTTATCTCGCAGAATGAAAGACAATGTGGAGAAGCCTGTCAAATAATGTTACAATCCCCATAGAGATCAATACCTTTTAAAGAGAAATGTGAACTTCTGGTTAACAGCTGAAAGAATGACATGTCAAGCTTTCATGTTTTATAACTTATATTGTATCAAATGATTACAACTCTATTGACTAAACACCATTTACTTTCATAGAAACTCACACTTTAAATCATGGAAAGCACCTTATTGTTCTATAATCATTACAAATTGCAGTCTCCATTGAATTACAATCATAACAAGTAGTCTACCGTTGCTCCCAGCTTCCTTTAACTTCTTAGATAACAAGGTGTAGAGCTGCATGAATACAACATGTCAAGCAGCATCAGAAGAGCAGGAAAGCTGACATTTTGGGTCAGGACCCTTCTACAGAAATGGGAAAGGGGAAGGGGATTCTGAAATAAATAGAGAGAGAGAGGGGGAGATGGATGGAAGATAGATAAAGGAACAGATAGGTTGAGAGGAGACAGACAGGTCAAAGAGGTCGGGCCGGAGTCATAAAGGTGAGTGCCGGTAGGGAGTTAGGGTGTACCTACTAGTCTCATCCCGCCTCTGAATCTCCTTTAACTTCTTTCGTTTTTTATTTCCAAGCTGGATAACTTCTGATCTCAGACCGAAGTTTCATTGGAGGGGTTACACTGTAGAATGCTTCGCTGTACTCTATGCTAGATGACTCTTCTAATCTCCTGACTATTTCAGTCTTCAAATTGAGTGTGTGTTCCCAAATATGTTTTGCATGGTAAACAGTAGAAGCAGCATTTTTTCTACTTCAGGTGCAGGAATTACTACCTCTATGTGCTGTTTCCTGACTCTCAAACATTTGCAGACCACATTAAAATGGTGCTGTCTCATTGTCATATTTACAGATTTGTAAGGAAGCCTGTAACCTGATCTTATGAATGGCTTTCTGTACCGTCATCACCATGGCAACATTCAAAATATTAGCCTTGCATTAGCTAGAATTGACAATTAGCTGTTTTTGACACCAACTTCTTTAACTGCAGATGGATTATTTATAATACAATTATTCATAAACCAATATGGACAACATTTTTCTCAGACCTTGGAGACACAGATCCGACTCACTGTACACTCACAAACTGCTGCTATTGTCTTTAAAATATAAATATCACATCTTCATTAAAAAAAACACTCCAAACCTTCCTTTGATCCCCAAAGCGCAAACAATTCAGACTTACAGGAAAGCAGACTACAAAACATGTCGTATTATCATTTACTTTGAAAGCTATGGTCCTAAACTATCATAACCTATTAGCTAAAAGAATGGGCTCAGCACATAAAAGTCTTAAAACCCTTACAATTGAGACAATATACTTCAAGTAGTGGAACAAAGTCGGAGCAATATTACTCAAGCTAAGAAATAGGCATCTGCAATCATATATCATGCCACATAATTCCACAAATACTTGAATGATACAAGGTTCACTTTGTTAACTGACCACCATGATTTTATTGGGGTCATTTGGTTCAAAGAAGGGAGTACCATCTGTACAACAGCATTTTTCAGAGATGGGTATTGATTTTGTTTGCCTCTCAGTACAATATTAAATACCTTAAGTCAGCAGATCATATAAATGCACAAACTGTTTCAAGATTTCCAACAGACTGACTGATTCATAGCCACTGAGTTACTGTGAATTACATTCTATGCAAAAAATAACATCCCAGTGTTTGCCAGAGAGATTAGTGAAAAAACACACAAGGAACTGGTCCTCAGTAAAATATCAAATTATGTCACAAATAGCTGGCCTAAGTAGCGTGATGATAAGAAAATGCAGGATTGTTTCACACATAGAAATGAACAGATTGCAGATCAAGTCTGTCTCCTATGGAGTGTATAATGAAAGGTCTGTGATATACATGTCAACAGTCTTCTTGTCAGCAGTAAGTTGACCCAACTCAGCTCCAAATGTGAAGTTCCAACATGGCCAGGAGAGTCTCTTCCTTGGACAGGCGCAGAGCTCTCACGGGTCATGCTCACCAGATTACATAGCCACACTCCTGATGCCTAAGGTTTCCTCCCCACCCCCTACCTCCTCCTCAGAGGTAGCAGGATCTGGGCATGGGTGATGCCTCCTGAAGCTTCTATACTTAGTCCTCTGAGGTTAAGGATAGTGGTCCTGGGGGAGCTGATATCCTGATGAAGGTTCCCAACCCAAAATGTCGCCATTCCTGCTCCTCTGATGCTGCTTGACCTGCTGTGCTCCTCCAGCTACACACTGTATTGACTCTGACTCTAGCATCTGCAGTTCTTGCTACCTCTGTGGGAACTGTGTGTTTCTCTGCAGAAGTCTTTGGGAGACTAGTGAAAGCCGTAAGACACAAGAGAGAGAAGTCATTGTGGCCAGTGGTTAAACATTGTGTGCAATGACTGAAACTGGCTTGTTGACAGCACAGTAGTGTGGAATTAAGAGTGTTTGGTGGAATGTAGATATTTTAGCATCACTACAGGAGTGGTCCCAAAATTTGCCTGCAAGGGATGAGGATTCAATTATCAGGCAACCTCCAGGCATACAGGCACGTTCTACCCTATTACAGGCCAAGAAATGGCGGAATTTGAATTCAATAAAAAGCTGGAATTAAGAATCCAATGATGACCATGAATCTACTGCTGATTATCATGAAAAACCCATTTGGTTCAATAACATCCTTTAGGGAAGGAAACTATCATCCTTCTCCAGTCTGGCCTACAAGTAACTCCAGACCCATAGCACTGTGGGTAACACTTATCTGCCCTCTGGGCAGTTGGGGGTGGGTAATAAATTCTGGCCTAACCAGCCTTTAAAAAAAGTAAGAGATTACAAGGTGTAGAGCTGGATGAACACAGCAGGCGAAGCAGCATCAGAGGAGCAGGAAAGCTGATGTTTTGGTCCGGGCCCTTCTTCTGAAGGGTCAAGGCCTGAAATGCCAGCTTTCCTGCTCCTCTGGTGCTGCTTGGCCTGCTGTGTTCATCCAGCTCTACACCTTGTTCTCTCAGATATTCCAGCATCTGCAGTTCCTACTATCATTAAAAAAGTAAGAGAGCGGAGCATGAGTTTCCATGGAAGGTGGGTTCAGCGACAATGATAGAGTGGGTTTGAGGTGGCAGACAGCAGGGTATGGCATTTACTCAAATGGAGTGGACAGTTTTCTGACTTTTCTGTGGATTTGGCATTTAATTCTCTGCACCCTGGAGATGGCACTGACCCATGTGACCACCTCTGGGTATGGTGGCACGGCCTCCTCTGCCAGTCCTTTGAGCCTTTCCTCTGGACCGCCCCATCCACGAGGAGCTCCAAATCCCTGTTGGAAAACTGCAGTGCCATTTCAACTTCTCCTTCACAGGGCAGCTTTGGAATGCCAGGTCTTGCCCAGGTGTACTGTGATATTTTAAAGATGGCATGGCTGAAAGAGACGCCAGTCTTCCAACTGTTAACTGCTGAGCGATGAGCTGTTGTGGGAGTGCCACTTTGTAAGATGGGACAGAAATCAGATATGAGCAGTGCCATTGGGGCATAGCGGGCAATTAATGAGGCAAGTTTGATAAATTATGGGGAGGGTCTCATCACAAAAACCCTCTAAACCTTCACTTCAACTCAGACTTCCACAAAAATTTGTATGATTCAACCCTATGTTTCATTGACTGACCACCACATTAACTAAAATTTTAAAAATCATTTGCTCTATCAAGCCAGCATAACTTCTGGAATCTTAATTGTCCAGCAGCAGATTAAGCTGGAATCTGAACAAAAAGTTTCGCAGTCATTATTCTGCCAAGTTTAGACAGAGATTTTTAGAGATCCTTCATCATGCATTTACAGGAATAGTTTGTGTGAAAGTAGCATCAAGACAGGGCAGCACGGTGGCTCAGTGGTTAGCACTGCTGCCTCAGCGCCAGCAACCTGGGTTCAATTCCGCCCTTGGGTGACTGTCTGTGTGGAGTTTGTACATTTTCCCCATGTCCGTGCGGGTTTCCTCTGGGTGCTCCTGTTTCCTCCCACAATCGAAAGATGTGCTGCATGGGTGGATTGGCCATGCTAAATTGCCTGTAGTGTCCAGGGTTGTTTAGATTGGGTGGGGTAGACATGGGAAAATGCAAGAGTAGGGGAATGCTTTGGGATGGGATGCTCTGCAGAAAGGCAGTGTGGACATATTGGGCTGAAAGGCCTGTTCCACGCTGTAGGGATTCTATGAAACTATCCAAGGTAAGATAGAGATGTTGCAAGATTGGGAAGTGTGACTCAAAATAGAATAAAAATACAGCATTTTCTTCCATTTCATAGTCAACACACACAAAAATTACCATGGGAACAAGGACATTTAGTTTTTTTTTCTTTGAAATAGAAGACGCGGAGTACTTTGATCTGATCAATAGCTATAGCAAGTGAATCAATGTTGAGTCTATCCCTAATATCACAAGTGTCAAAACTGTACAGGCTTTGAAAAGTTGCTTTACAATTCGTGAATTGCTGGAGGTGTCGATGTCAGATAATGGCCGACAGTTTATGTCAGAAGAACTTGAAATATCTCTGAGTAAGAATGGATTAAACACACTAAAATACTATTGTATCACCCAGCATCAAAATGGTTTTGTGGAAAAAGTGTACAGATCATGAACAGATCTTTGCAGAGTATTTGCTAGGTGACAACAAGCCAGTAATTTCCATACTTCTCTTTGATATAAGTTAGACAATTTTTTTGTCTGCTTCCAGGATAACCACACAAGGTGAAACAGAGATAACAAAGTGTAGAGCTGGATGAACACAGCAGACCAAGCAGCATCTTTGGAGCAGAAAAGCTAACATTTCGGGCCTAGACCCTTCCCGAAATGTCATCTTTTGTGCTCCTAAGATGCTGCTTGGCCTGCTGTGTTCATCCAGCTCCACACTTTGTTATCTCCGATTCTTCAGCATCTGTAGTTCCTACTATCTCTGATACGAGGTGGAACAGGTTGAGAAGGAGAGTAATATGATTGGAGTCATTGTAAAGAGACTAGGTGCATTCACATAGTCAAGATTGAAGACAGGCTCCATCAGTACTATGTAAATAATTTGCTTGCAAGTGGAAAACTGACAAAGGGAGGGCGGGAAATACTATATATAATCCAAGTTCCTTGTACAGCCAAAATAGAAAATCATAATGAAATTGCAATTCAAAAAGAAACAGAGGGCAAGATCTCATTAGGGCCTGAGTGGCGAGCTTCTCACTAGGGAGCAGTGAGAGACCAATTGATGATCATTATTGATCATTAAACACCTTGTTAACAGTCATACTCGCCATGGGCTGTCAACTTGCAAAACTCACCAGACAAGCTAGGCAACGGGAAAACTTGATATGGAAACCAGAGCGGGTTCTTAGCAGGTTTAACTTGTCACTGGTTCCAAACAGCTTCAATGTTATATACTGGAGACCAACATCTCCAGCCACAGGCACTCCACATTCATGGACGTTTAGATTTAACATGTGTCAGCCTCAATCAACACTCATGACACATCTCCGCTCCACTTACAGAATGCTTCTGCACTTTAATGCTGCATTTTGGGCTGCACCAGCAGCTGTAGTAAGGACACTGTGTGATCTTGAATGAGAGAGAGGCAGGTATTACAGAAGGCAAATTGGGTGACACAGCTATTACTATTGGTTTAGGAGGAGAGATATGTTCCATGCACAGAGGCACGCAGGTTAGTGATGTCAGTATTTGTGGTTTGTATGCACGGAAGACATTGCAGTCAACAGTGTGAGTGGTAGGGCATGAACCTTGTTTTGGACGTGGGTACAGAAGCAGAGATTGAGTGAGTGTGAGATTTTGGAGAGAGAATATTGTGGCATTTATGATGGTGGAGTGGAGAAATACATAGACCCACCTACGGTGTGCACTGTCCTGCAGGCAGCTGAGACTGCTTTCACTGAGGTAGAAACTTCAAAGCCAAGCTGGCACAATGTGGTGCCAGGCATCCACTGCTGATGACCTGGGGGAGAAGAAAGTTCCACCTGTGCACTGCTGTAAAAAGCAGGACTTCCAGAATCATGGTCACAAAGCTGGTCACATATTTCCCCCTGTCTGCTGTGTCCTGGGAAAATGTCAGGACCTGTGCCACTCAATTGCAGGCTGACAATGCTCGTCCAGGTGCACAGAGGGCACCAGTACCAGGCTTGCCAGTCAATTCCAGGTTGCTCTGGGAATGGTGTATATAAATTGGAAATTGCACGTGACACCTCACCAATGAGGGCTGAAACATCAATTATTTCATCAAGTTCTGTAAGATATAAGGAGAAACCTGTTTGACTATGCGGCAGGAATCACTCTACAAAACTCACACTTAACCAACCAAGATTTAGCCAAGAACATTTGCTGCGTTGACAGAATATACTAGTAGAAGAAAGTGAGCGAGAGTCTTTAAGTTAGATCAATCAATGTCACAGTCTCACAGATTAAGTGGAGTTGGCATTCAGATTTGACAGTCGGAGATGTTGAGAAAACAGAGTGAAGTTATTGGAAATGGAAGGAGGCACTGAGACCGAAAGAGAAAGAAGTGGTCAGGTTTATTGAGAGCATGTGAACAGGAAGAATGAAGAAAAAAGTTGTCCATTTCATTATTTTTCAAACAAACAGTGGTGTTATGGAAACAAAAATATCATGAAAACTCCTCTAGTCATATACATTTTGGTTGCATGTATGGTAAAAACAAGTAGGTATTTGACCCATTCTGATCAATTTTCAGGTATTGCAGATGTTGGTTCAGTCATATTGGATTCTGTGCTTAGGTGAATTGTCGCTGCCAGAATTTGTCATTCTTTTTACTAACTATGAACAGTATGTTGTCATGTAAAATGTGTATTTTTGTAGTCCGAGTGAGAATCCCAATTATGAAATTCCAGCAGCAAGCTTTTTCTGAGATTTAAAATAATGAAGGTTACCAATCACACAATTATTCCTATGATTTTAAAATAAAGCAATGACTTACTCATTCTAGGCATTTCTGGCTTTTGGATTTTCGTTTAATACTTAGATGCTCTGATATTTTTGGAGACATTTTACAAAGACCAGTATATTGGTTGTCTAACAAAGGAAAGAGGACACTATTTTCGGCATTAGTTACTATTTTTGAAAAACATCATCTTGCATTGTCACACAGCCAAACAAGTCCAGAACATGATAAACTAAATAATGAGTAGCAAATCAACCAGCAACTGTATTAGAAACATCTCAATTATACTGTAATTGAAGATTAAGTGATTAATAATTATCATTAAATCAAGCTGTATTTTCATTATAATTTCCTAATAAGACTGAATTATCTGTGTTTTTTAAATGCTGTGAGAAACACATTGTGAGAATGGAAACAAGACACGTCCAGAATCTTATCAGCCAAAATTGCCATTGGGTCTTAGAGCTACAGACTCATGAATGAGTCAATGCTTGTTATTTTAAGAGATAAGGACAGACAGTCCAAATGCCTCATTGTCTTAAGTTAAGGCAATATACAGAGATGGGAAAGGCCAATTAAATTAGCCATTACCACATTATTAGTGATTTGAATTTAAATAATAATCTTAAATTAAGATGAGTTAATTGCAAAGGACCTATAAGATAAGGGTTCCGAGTGCCACACGTTCTTTCATTAATTCAAGTATCCTGAGGGCAGTTGAGAGTGGTCCGGCTCTAGGTTTGGTTTAGATCAATCTAAAAGTGGGGACCATGAGTCAGGGACTTCTGTCCAAATTTTAGCAATTTTCAGAGGTATTTAGTCGGGTTCTTGTGTCAATATGAAAGTGTCTTTCTTCTAAAGTATAATGATGGCCCATTCAGTTTTCAGACCCTTTCATTGCTTCAAAATGAACATAATTAATTGCTGCAGAAACAAAAAATTTTGTTGTTTTTGTAACTGCAGGGAAGCTCTAGGAAATATCAAAATTAGAGTGTTTAATTTTTACATTATAAAATCTGATAATTAGATTAGATTCCCTACAGTGTAGAAACAGGCCCTTTGGCCCAACAAGTCCACACCGCCCCTTGAAGCATCCCACCCAGACCCATCCCCCTATAACGCACACACCCCTGAACACTATGGACAATTTAGCATGGCCAATCCACCTAGCCTGCACATCTTTGGACAATGGGAGGAAATCAGAGCACCTGGAAGAAACCCACGCAGACACGGGGAGAATATACAAACTTCACACAGACAGTCACCTGAGGCTGAAATTGAACCTGGGTCCCTGGTGCCGTGAGGCTGCAGTGCTAACCACTGAGCCACCGTGCCGCTCCGCATTAAAATTACTCATTAACTATTGTACTTGACTTGCCTGATAGTATGTGTAGTGATTGGAACCAGGTGGATCTTATTGACTATGAGATTAGGAATGTTAACATGGGCTAATCAGGAGTCCTGGATGACAGATACAAACAGGGATTTCAGAATCTACTCACTTCAGGGACTGATTCCGAGCTGCCTACCCACAGCCAGTGTACTGTACACACGTAAATAAAGGGTGACTTGGTGATGAAATACCAGATTCTGTGCAGTTATTTCAGTATATCTCTGTTGAAACTGAAGGGTTTGAACTATGCAGTTTTAAGGAGTTAATTTGGGACTTTTAATCAGGTAGGTTTGAGCACATTGATTTAATTAAAAATTATCTAAACTTCTATTTAAACCTTGCACTCACTCACCTTATGTTCACGCTCACACACCAGAATATTAGATTCAAATAAAGGCAAAACAAGACGTTGCAACTTATTATTCTCTCAGTCACTTTTGTGGCAGGCTAGCTGTTTCTACGATAAAGGTGATGCTTTGAAATTGAAAGGAAAATCTGCTAAAGGAAAGATAAGCCCTCAGTGGCTGAGAACTTTCTTGTAGTTGAATTTCCAGGTGGTTGGTTCTTAGGTGAACCTGATGGAACATGTTGTGAGGATGGAGTCCCATGTACCATTTCACATTTCCTTTTTAAGTGGGGAGGGGATGTAGATTAGATTCCCTACAGTGTGGAAACAGGCCCTTCAGCCCAACAAGTCCACACAATCCCTTGAAGCATCCCACCCAGACCCACCCCCCTATAACCCACACACCCCTGAACACTATGGGCAATTTTAGCATGGCCAATCGATCTAACCTGCACATCTTTGGACTGTGGGAGGAAACTGGAGCACCCGGAGGAAACCCACGCAGACACGGGGAGAATGTGCAAACTCCACCCAGACAGTCGTCCGAGGCGAGAATTGAACCCGGGTCCCTGGTGCTGTGAGGCTGCACTGCTAACCACTGAGCCGCCGTGCTGCCCTAACCACTGAGCCACCGTGCCGCCCTAAGCACTGAGCCACCGTGCCACCCTCCAGAGCACCCGGAGGAAACCCATGCAGACACGGGGAGAATATGCAAACTCCACACAGACAGATCACCTAAGGCTGGAATTGAACCCGGGTCCCTGGTGCTGTGAGGCTGCAGTGCTAACCACTGAGCCACCGTGCTGCCCCACATGGGTGAAACTTTGTATGTACCAGTGGGAAAGGTGGGTGAGTTGTCGGGCTTTTAAGTGGCTGAAGCAGAACTATCAATCCAGGTGAGGAGGTCCAGCTCAGAGCTGTTAACCAATCAGGTGTCTAACAACAGCTTAGTTCCAGTAGAGCCACAGCAAACTGTAGATATTTTTGGGACTACAGACAATCCTGAAAGAGGCATACAATGATGGAGCTGAACTACATGACCAAACTGGCTAGCCTCAGGTAAGGCAACTGGAGGACTAAGATCATCAGGAAATGAGTGAACGATTGGAGGGGCTTAAACTCTGACCCCCATTAAATTCCCTCCTTCACAACAGATAGACACACAAAAACAAACAAGACATGGACAGGGAAAAAGAAAACAAAAATTAGGGAAACACAATTCAATAGGACCACAGGATTCAATGAGTTGTGTTCTTTTTCTTCCTTTCACGTCATTTTTCGTTTTTTGCTGTAGACACAAGGTTCTGTGCATACCAATGTTGTCTTCGGCTCACTTGTTAAAATTTGTCTTTTCATTGTCTTTGAAGATATTTACTTCATCAATGGGAGATTTACAGACAAATGTGAATGGAAAACAGCTAGCTACTGGAAACTTTCTGGTATCTCCATGAGAGACAGCGAGCCATATTTTCAATTCATCCCTTTTGCAGACTAGCTAGTTCTCTGCACAAATAATTTGACACAAGCTGTGGCCATCTGGTCAGGAGCCAGAGTGTCATTATTATCAATTTTCCTTTAATACAGAATCCGTCACTCCGTGTGTGCATACTGTTTTCAGGAAAACACAACATTATATTCAACTCAAAATGTGCTCCATTAAACATGATTTCTAAGCTTGCAGCCTTCTCTTTGCACAAGCCCCTTAGCTGAAGCCATATTTCTTTTAGTCCACTTTCCAAAAATCAAGGAAACAAAATTATGTGATTTTTATGATTTTACCTGAATACAAGGCTCATGTAATTCACATTGCCACAGTGATGTACTTTGGGAAGAGAAGATTCCTAGAAAGCTAGATAACAAAGTGTGGAGCTGGATGAACACAGCAGGCCAAGCAGCATCTCAGGAGCACAAAAGCTGACGT
This sequence comes from Stegostoma tigrinum, assembly GCF_030684315.1. Taxonomy (NCBI): domain Eukaryota; kingdom Metazoa; phylum Chordata; class Chondrichthyes; order Orectolobiformes; family Stegostomatidae; genus Stegostoma; species Stegostoma tigrinum. The sequence goes on from NC_081355.1 coordinate 56,937,473, forward strand.
TTCGGGCCTAGACCCTTCGTCAGCTTTTGTGCTCCTGAGATGCTGCTTGGCCTGCTGTGTTCATCCAGCTCCACACTTTGTTATCTCGGATTCTCCAGCATCTGCAGTTCCCATTATCACTGATTCCAGAAAGCTATCAGGTTACATGATTTTCTTACACATCCCCAAACTCACTGAGGCAGGTCAGACTGCAGGTTTCTGGGTAAAAGAGAACAGGAGATAAAAATAAGAGATAATAAAGTGTAGATCTGGATGAGCACAGCAGGCCAAGCAGCATCAGAGGAGCAGGAAAGCTGACGTTTCGGGCCTAGGCCCTTAGTGCTGCACCTAAAGAAGGAAACTGCTGACCTTTTTGTTCACCATACAGATTGCAAATGGGACCTCATACTGAGATTGAAAATACTGTTTCATGATAAGCTAAATGATGTGAAAAATATGCCTAAATTGGGCTATAAAGCGGGAATATCCAGTGCAACTCAGAGTTTAGAAGTCACTATCCGGGATAGGAAAAATGAATCAGTCCATTTTGAGCAGAACATAGTTTTGGAATAGTTCCTGGATAAAGGAGTGTGAATTGCTAGAAAGAAAAGTGGCATCCTTTAGAAGCTTTTCATCTTGCACTCACTGGAACAAATGCAAGAATGTCAAATCTGAAAAGAAATACAACTCACACTGCATGAGAAAAGAATACTGGTAAGGTGACTCTGATCAGTCAACATGTTGCCAAGGAGAATGCCGCAAGGAGATATATTCTCCATGAGATAGTAGGAACTACAGATGCTGGAGAATCTGAGATTTCAAGGTATGGAGTTGGATGAACACAGCAGGCTAAGCAGCATCAGAGGAGCCGGAAGGCTGACATTTCAAGCCTAGGCCTAGACCTACCTACTAACCTTATCCCGCCGCCTTGACCTTTCCGTCCTCCCTGGACTGACTTATCTCCTCCCTACCTCCCCACCTACACGCACCTTCACCTCTTTGACCTGTCTATCTCCTCTCCACCTATCATCCCCTCTATCCATCTTCTATCTGCCTCCCCGCTCTCCTTGTTTATTTCAGGCCCTTCTTCCCCTCCCCCATTTCTGAAGAAGGGTCTAGCCCGAAACGTTCCTGCTCCTCTGATGCTGCTTGGCCTCCTGTGTTCATCCAGCTCTACACCTTGTCATCTTATATTCTCCACGCATTTGTTTCAAGACATTGCATTTTTTGGGAGTTGAAGAAAAGCATTCTTTGCCCTCCACAATTATCACTATCCATTCCTTGACTGCTCCTCCACCAAGTCTGCTCCACTCACCTTCTTTTCGGGCCTCCTGCACTCTCAATGAGTCAGTGATGCTAATAAAACTGAAGTATCGTTATCTCTCTGATAATAAAATGTGAGGCTGGATGAACACAGCAGGCCAAGCAGCATCTCAGGAGCACAAAAGCTGACGTTTCGGGCCTAGACCCTTCATCAGAGAGGGGGATGGGGTGAGGGTTCTGGAATAAATAGGGGGAGAGGGGGAGGCGGACCAAAGATGGAGAGAAAAGAAGATAGGTGCAGAGAGTATAGGTGGGGAGGTAGGGAGGGAATAGGTCAGTCCAGGGAAGACGGACAGGTCAAGGAGGTGGGATGAGGTTAGTAGGTAGATGGGGGTGCGGCTTGGGGTGGGAGGAAGGGATGGGTGAGAGGAAGAACAGGTTAGGGAGGCAGAGACAGGTTGGACTGGTTTTGGGATGCAGTGGGTGGAGGGGAAGAGCTGGGCTGGTTGTGTGGTGCAGTGGGGGGAGGGGACGAACTGGGCTGGTTTTGGGATGCAGTTGGGGAAGGGGAGATTTTGAAACTGGTGAAGTCCACATTGATACCATTAGGCTGCAGGGTTCCCAGGCGGAATATGAGTTGCTGTTCCTGCAACCTACGGGTGGCATCATTGTGGCACTGCAGGAGGCCCATGATGGACATGTCATCTAAAGAATGGGAGGGGGAGTGGAAATGGTTTGCGACTGGGAGGTGCAGTTGTTTGTTGCGAACTGAGCGGATGTGTTCTGCAAAGCGGTCCTCAAGCCTCCGCTTGGTTTCCCCAATGTAGAGGAAGCCACACTGGGTACAGTGGATGCAGTATACCACATTGGCAGATGTGCAGGTGAACCTCTGCTTAATGTGGAATGTCATCTTGGGGCCTGGGATAGGGGTGAGGGAGGAAGTGTGGGGGCAAGTATAGCATTTCCTGCGGTTGCAGGGGAAGGTGCCGGGTGTGGTGGGGTTGGAGGGCAGTGTGGAGCGAACCAGGGAGTCACGGAGAGAGTGGTCTCTCTGGAAAGCAGACAGGGGTGGGGATGGAAAAATGTCTTGGGTGGTGGGGTCGGATTGTAGATGGCGGAAGTGTCGGAGGATGATGCGTTGTATCCGGAGGTTGGTGGGGTGGTGTGTGAGAATGAGGGGGATCCTCTTTGGGCAGTTGTGGCGGGGGCGGGGTGTGAGGGATGTGTTGCGGGAAATGCGGGAGACGCGGTCAAAGGCGTTCTCGATCACTGTGGGGGGAAAGTTGCGGTCCTTGAAGAACTTGGACATCTGGGATGTGCGGGAGTGGAATGTCTTATCATGGGAGCAGATGCGGCGGAGGCGGAGGAATTGGGAATAGGGGATGGAATTTTTGCAGGAGGGTGGGTGGGAGGAGGTGTATTCTAGGTAGCTGTGGGAGTCGGTGGGCTTGAAATGGACATCAGTTACAAGCTGGTTGCCTGAGATGGAGACTGAGAGGTCCAGGAAGGTGAGGGATGTGCTGGAGATGGCCCAGGTGAACTGAAGGTTGGGGTGGAAGGTGTTGGTGAAGTGGATGAACTGTTCGAGCTCCTCTGGGGAGCAAGAGGCGGCGCCGATACAGTCATCAATGTACCGGAGGAAAAGGTGGGGTTTGGGGCCTGTGTAGGTGCGGAAGAGGGATTGTTCCACGTTACCTACAAAGAGGCAGGCATAGCTGGGGCCCATGCGGGTGCCCATGGCCATCCCCTTAGTCTGTAGGAAGTGGGAGGAGTCAAAAGAGAAGTTGTTGAGGGTGAGGACGAGTTCGGCTAGGCGGATGAGGGTGTCGGTGGAGGGGGACTGGTCGGGTCTGATTGTTTTACTCCTGAGATCAGGTTCATCACCTTCTTCAGGCATTAATTGTAATGATTATAACGCACCTTACCTTCTGCGCTCATGGTTGTGTCAGGTGTCTTAAGCCATAAATGCATGGTTTTAGTCCTGTCTCCAAGCAGGCAACTGGACGCTTAATAATCTGGATAGAATAGAGTGGGTATTGAGAACTACTGCAGGATGAAAACATCATTACAAATACCAGAAATCACGTATAAACTTTTCTTTTCTAAAAACCCTACCCACACAGTGAGATGGATTCTTATTGAATCTTCTTCCAACACCTTTGCAGACAGTACATTCCAGATTAAACATCTCCTGCATGTAAAGAAATCCTTTAAACTAATCTCTTGTGCTTTTGCTCATCACCATAAATCTTTTGGCTCTGGAAATAACTCTACGCAACAGGTAACAGTAACTCTTTCTTAAAATCCTTCATGATTTTGAACACACCTACTAAATCTTCGCAGCTTCTCGGCTCCAAGGTGACCAATCCAGTTTCTTTAGTATCCCACATAACTTAGTCCCTTATCTTTTTAACCATTCTCGACAAATCCCTCTGCCTGGCATCCTTCTGAGAATGTGGCAACCAGAATTGAATACATATTCCAGCTGAGGCCAGGCTCATGTTTTCTAAGGGCTAGCATACCTAACGTATAAAGCCGAGGATTCCATCTGTTTTTTAACAGTCTTTTCAGCCTGTACAACAATCACCAAAGACTGAGGCAAATTCACATTCTGGTCACAATGCATTTGTTCATTCTTTAAATTGAACAATTTGACTGAGATTGCCTTTCCTCATTCTTCCTACCAAAATTATTCATTTTTGCACTGTGGTGAAGGTGAGTACAATTACAACATTTAAAAGACATTTAGATGTGTACATGGATAGGAACAGTTTAGCAGGATATGGGCCAAATGCAGAAAAGGGCAACAACTTTAGTTTGGGAAATGTGGTCAGCGTGGATAAGTTAAACTGAAGGGCCTGTTTCCTTGTTGTATGTCTCCATGACACTCTAACTCTAAGACAGTGGGGTACATGATCTGGAAAATTGTGGCAAACAAGAAAAAGACATGACACTGTCTGGAGAAGAGAATGACTCAAAAAAAGCACATTTCCAAAGTATCAAGGGTACAACTTTAAGACAACTATAACCGTGCTATATGACACCATGAATTCATATGTCTGTATGTTGCCCCAATCTGATTACGTCCTTCTAAGTGTCTGTTACTATTTTCATCAGTGTTTACTAAATTTTTGCTTTACCTGTCATCTGCTAACTTTGAAATTATGACCTATATAAGTACACAATATAGATAAAACTACCCTAATGCTAAGATGTTGGGCACACATTTTGGATTTGAAAAGCTTCCATTTACATGCTGTCTCTGATAAAAAATTGTATCAATATGACTACTATCCCTTTAATTCTATTAGTTGTTATTTTGCTAAGAAGTCCATTATTTAGTATGTTAACAATGCTTCTTGAACATTGATAGACCCATCAGCTGTGCTGATACATGACCACATCCTGCTATTCTATCAAAGAACAAATGTGGTTATACCAGCCATAAAAAGTAGCTGAGCTAACAAGCACCCTTATCTAAAATGAAGAACAAAAAGTTTATCTTAATGAGGGTTAATTATAGATAACCAAGAAAGAAAGGTAAATCAGTCCTTTGGGGCTGAACTGATTTAGGCAGCTACCCAGGGTGACAATAAGTGTCAACACCATTTTGGGAAGCAGCAAATATTGTGTACTCTTCATTTGTTTGCAGTCAGTAACACAATTTAAAGCAGTTTTTAGTCTTGGCTTGTGCCTGAAGAATGAGTGACGCAAAGTCCTGTTTCACCCCAATGTCCAGACTGGTTTTGAGTCCATTAATTTTTCTCTAGATGTTAAATGAAATCGTCTTCGTAAAATTTAAGTGAAATTAATAGAGCACCAAGATGTTGATAACAGTAATTATCAATAAGTTTTGCCAAAGCCTTAAACAAGTTTTAATTTTTCCTAATTGAATTCAACAACTTGTGTATTGGTTAATATCTTCTTATTCAAAATCAAATACTTTAATGAACTATTACATGTGAACTACAGTAACAGCAGGACTACTTTCAACTCCTTGTTCAGTATTTGAAGAAAGTAAAGCTAAATTCATGAACTATCTAGACCTCAAATAATAGAAGTTGTGGTGGTAGATTGTGACCCGGCCCCACCCGCCCCCGTCTGATGCATTGACATAGTCAGGGGTGGGGAGAAGAGATTGGGTTTGTGGTTGGATTCTGTGCTTGTATGTGTGATTGTAAATGTTCCTTGTGGATCTCTCCCACCATCCCAATGTACCTAAGAACAGGTGTGACAGAATTAGCATCTTTAGCAAACAGGAACTCACTCTGCATTGAAATCTCACGGCCTGGTGATATCATTGGTATAGTTATGTCAATTCAATTCCTGCACTGAAGACTCGGGCCTGCCCGTGCTGGTTCCCTAGGGATATCTTGAGCTTCTCCTTACTGAGTGGAAATGCCCAACTGCCGTAGCACTACATCGTTTCCACCTGCTTCAGACTGAAGTCACATCAAAAACTGCTCAAAATCTGTCACATAAAACCTCCCAGATGTCAGGCTTTGTCTTGCAGATTGATCACTATTGCTTGGCATCCTATACACACACTGTTTACACCACGAGTAGAAAGAAATCATTACTAGATGTATAGCTGGACTAAAAGAATTTGGCAATAATGCTACTCTCAACACAAGCATGAGCTCACTGTGCTCTCATCATTTCAAAAGATACATTAATCCATATTAAATAAACAAGTTGAATGTGTCTCACAGACACATTTATGACTTGGACGAGGGAATTGAAGGATGGGTCAGCAAGTTTGCAGACGACACAAAGGTCGGAGGTGTCGTTGACAGTGTAGAGGGCTGTTGTAGGCTGCAGCGGGACATTGACAGGATGCAGAGATGGGCTGAGAGGTGGCAGATGGAGTTCAACCTGGATAAATGCGAGGTGATGCATTTTGGAAGGTCGAATTTGAAAGCTGAGTACAGGATTAAGGATAGGATTCTTGGCAGCGTGGAGGAACAGAGGGATCTTGGTGTGCAGATACATAGATCCCTTAAAATGGCCACCCAAGTGGACAGGGTTGTTAAGAAAGCATATGGTGTTTTGGCTTTCATTAACAGGGGGATTGAGTTTAAGAGTCGTGAGATCTTGTTGCAGCTCTATAAAACTTTGGTTAGACCGCACTTGGAATACTGCGTCCAGTTCTGGGCGCCCTATTATAGGAAAGATGTGGATGCTTTGGAGAGGGTTCAGAGGAGGTTTACCAGGATGCTGCCTGGACTGGAGGGCTTATCTTATGAAGAGAGGTTGACTGAGCTCGGTCTCTTTTCATTGGAGAAAAGGAGGAGGAGAGGGGACCTAATTGAGGTATACAAGATAATGAGAGGCATAGATAGAGTTGATAGCCAGAGACTATTTCCCAGGGCAGAAATGGCTAGCACAAGGGGTCATAGTTTTAAGCTGGTTGGTGGAAAGTATAGAGGGGATGTCAGAGGCAGGTTCTTTACGCAGAGAGTTGTGAGAGCATGGAATGCGTTGCCAGCAGCAGTTGTGGAAGCAAGGTCATTGGGGTCATTTAAGAGACTGCTGGACATGTATATGGTCACAGAAATTTGAGGGTGCATACATGAGGATCAATGGTCGGCACAACATTGTGGGCTGAAGGGCCTGTTCTGTGCTGTACTGTTCTATGTTCTATGTTCTATGTTCTAGTACATTTGGCTCATCACAGCTTGCATCCAATCTAATGACAATAAAAGCACAAGTTGGCATTCCCACACTTGATCTTATTTTCCATGAATTGTGGAAATGTCATAAAAAATCAACAATATGGGAGGAAATTAGTTATAAGATGACAAAAATAATTTGATGTTATTTACAGTATGCACTAAAGCGATCCTTATAAAATTGATGTTCAAACTGAGCAACCTGAATTAAAGGCATATCGAGTTGCTAGATCTAAAAATGTCAGTATCAATGTTCCAACTCTCTTGATATGGGTGAGTGAAACTGGGAGACCATAAGCCAATGTTTACACGGGGTCACAGTTCCACAATATGGAGAATCTCAGTCCTCAGAGGCACCAATAATAATATTACCGTGCTTCACAGGAGCATTATGAAATAAAATATGACACCAAGCTACATAGAAAGAGATCAGAGAAGATGAGGCAGATTTTAAGGAATATCTTAAACAAGAAACAAGTGAGAATCAGAGAGGTAGTTCCAGAGTTTAAGCCAAGACAACGGAAGGTAATGTCTCCAGTGGAAATATTAAAACTGGGGATGATCAAGAGACCACAATTAGTTGAGTACATATTTTGGAGGGATGTGGGCCTGAAGATGTTTATAAGGATAGGGTGGATATAAGGTTATGGAGCAATTTGGAAACAAGAATGAGATTTTGAGCTGAAACATTGATTAAATGTGAACTAATATAGATCAGAAAGCATAGATTAATGGGTTTGATAACAGGATTTGATGCATGTTACAGCATGGGCAGCAGAGATTCAGTTGACCTCAAATTTAAGAAGAATAGAATATGTCCTAGGCTGGAAAGGAGTGATTTGGAACAACTGAACAATTTAAGAATGGAAGGAGGTGCTTTGGCCCATCTATAAGACCATAAGGTTTAGGAGCAGCCCATCAAATCTGCTCATCATTCAGCAAGATCATGGCTGATCTGATAATCCTTAATTTAACTTTCTTGCCTTTACTCCACGTTCCTTGATTCCCTTATTAATTAAAAACATCACAGATTTGAATATACTTAACAACCTAATGTTTTACAGTCCTATGTGGTAAAGAATTCTGTAGTTAGATGACTGTCTGAGAGAAGAAATACCTTCTCAATTCCGTCCTAACTCGGCAATTCCTTACTGAGGTTGTGCCCTCTGGTCATAGACTCTCCAATACCTACCCTGTTAAGGCCCCTAAAACATTCATGTTTCACTGAGATCTTCTCTCACTTTTTCTAAATTTCAATAAGTACAGGCCCAACATTTCATCATAAGAAAATCCCTCCATACCTAGTGAACCTTCTCTGGACTGCCTCAATGCCAGTACCTTCCCTTAGATATGGGGAGCAAAACTGTTCACTGTATTCCAGGTATAGTCTAATTCATGCCATGTGTAGTTTTAGGAAGAATTCCCTACTTTTGCACTCTATTCCCCTTGAAATAATGGGCAGCATTCCATTTGTCTACCCTTTACCAGGTGAACTTGGATGCTAGCTTTTCCTGATTTATGCACAAGGACTCCCAAATACATCTGTGCTGCAGATTTCTGCAATCTTTCTCCAGTTAAATAACATTTGGCTCTTCTATTCTTGCCAAAGTGTGCAGGCTCACATTTTCCTGCATGGTATTTCATTTGCCAACTTTTCCCCACGAACATAACCTGTCTATATCCCTCTGACTTTTTGTGACATCCTGCCCACTTACATTCCAACCTGTTTTGGTGTCCTCCACGAACTTGGTGACAGTACTTCCACTCCCACCTTCCATTAAACATATCAATAAATAATTGTGTCCTCATTACTGATTACTGTGGTAATCCGTGACTCACAGGTTGTTGTCTCCTGTGGAGAAAGAAAATTTGAAAATTAATGTCAGAGCCCTTGAAATTTCCTAGCAGCCTGTGTTACATCTTGTCTGGCCTGGGGATTTATCCATCTTAAAGTCCACTAGAATCCCACCTCCCTCTCAATTGTAATTTGTCCCCTCCCTGACTTTTTTATCCACATCATCCTTTTCTTTAGTGAATTCAGGTGCAAAGAACTTATTTAAAATCTCATCCATGCTTTCCAACTCCACAAATACATTGTCGCTGTTATCAAATTGGGCCCAACTCTTTCCCTGGTTATTCTCTTACCCCTAATATACAGGCAAAATTCCTTTTGTTTTCCTATATTTTTACTCACATGTGTTTGCCGATATCCTCTCTATAGCTCTTCTAATTCAAGTGATGTCTTCTACTTTCTATACTTCACTAGTGCACCCATTGTTCTGAGCACTTCGTATCTGCCATAAGCATTCTTTTTCTTTTTTATCCAATCCTGTACAACTCTTCACATCCAGGATTCTCCGGGCCTTTTGGCCTTACCTTTACAGAAACATGTTGGTGCTGCAATCCCTTTGTGAGTGACTCCTATGCTCTGATATAGATTTTCCTGTAGAAAGATGTTTCTTTTCCACTTTGGTCAGATCCTATCTTGTCACATTAACATCAGCCATTCAGAACATTTAATTCTGCCCATCTTTTTCTTTTCCATGATTACCTTAAATCTTACTGAGCTACGGTCACTATCACCAAAGTGATTCTACAACTTGATACTGCTTTGTGCCCTAAAGTTTGGTCTCGCACCACCCTTCATTCTTGGGGACTTGCTATGTGTTGAATCAAAAAATGTCTCCTTGATAAGTTTTAAGGATTCTATAATTTCTTAGCATTTCACACTTTGTCAATCCCAGTTAGTTTTGGAAAAGTTGAAATCCCTACTGTTATTGCCCTGTTATCTTTATATACCTGACATTTGCCAACATATCTCGTATTTCTCCCTTCTATCTCCTTCTATTTGTTTGCCCCATAATATGCCCCCAGCAACGTGGCTGCCCTTATTTTTACCCACATGGCCGCATTTGAAGGACCTTCTAAGATGTTATCTAACCCTTTTGCAGTAATTGACTTCTTGGTCAATGTTCAGATACAATTTTCTTTATTGTAACACAATCACGTTTGAAAATTCTATACCCTGGAATATTGGGCTGCCAGTCTTGCACTTCTCTCAACTGTGTCTCTGTGATAGGAATTATGTCATAGTCCCATGTGTTAATTAGGGTTTCAAGAACAGAAAAGCTGAGAAAGGGGCAAACAGACTTGGGGTTAGCCAGTTTTAATGACAGCATGAATGCTTGTCTCGGCAGACTTAACATCTAGATGGGAAAAAGCAGCAGATACATGGAAACACCACCACCTCTAAGTTCTCTTCCAATACACTCAGCATCCGGACATGGAAATACATTGTTGTTTCATCAGTGGCACTGATCATACTTCCAGTCAGCACTGTGCATCACCGACACCAAATGGGTTGAAGCATTTCAAGAAGGGAGCTCCGCACCAGCATCTCAAAGACAACTAGGGAATGGCAATAAATGCTGACCCAGCTATGGAGGGTAGTCCACATCCCATAAGTGGATGAACACAGGAGTCAAATGTAAGACTGATGTTGCAAAGAATGTGATTCAGCCTTGGACAGGTGTTAGGAAGCGGAATCATGTTGATAGGAAGTGGATTTTGTGATAGGGACTGCTAACAATGGCTTTGCTTTCCCATTATTTACTTGAACAAAATTTCTGCTTATCCAGTGCTGACATCTGGACTCCAGCAGCACCCAAATGTAAAGTCAGCAAAGTCCATCTACTACTGGGTCAGTTATGGTCCCAATGGTGGAACAATAAACAAGGCATTTCAAAATCAATACCTTAAAGGCTCATTAAAAATCCATCTCAAGATAAGGGCTAATGTTATGGAGATATTAGGCTTTACATGGTCATTAAATAGAAACTTTGGGCCAGATTTTTAATTTTCTCAAGGAGTTTCACTTTAACTTTGGTATAAAGAGCCTGTGTTGGATTGAATATCCATTCAACACTATCCTTCTGACTGAATTCAAATCAGTTAGGATATGTAGTGGGTACAAAATCAAATATAGAACATAGGACATAGAACAGTACAGCACAGAACAGGCCCTTCAGCCAACGATGTTGTGCCGACCATTGATCCTCATGTATGCACCCTCAAATTTCTGTGACCATATGTATGTCCAGCAGTCACTTAAATGTCCCCAATGACCTTGCTTCCACAACTGCTGCTGGCAACACATTCCCCTCTATACTTTCCTCCAACCAGCTTAAAACTATGACCCCTCGTGTTAGCCATTTCTGCCCTGGGAAACAGTCTCTGGCTATCAACTCTATCTATGCCTCTCATTATCTTGTATACCTCAATTAGGTCCCCTCTCCTCCTCCTTTTCTCCAATGAAAAAAGTCCGAGCTCAGTCAACCTCTGTTCATAAGATAAGCCCTCCAGTCCAGGCAGCATCCTGGTAAACCTCCTCTGAACCCTCTCCAAAGCATCCACATCTTTCCTATAATAGGGCGCCCAGAACTGGACGCAGTATTCCAAGTGCGGTCTAACCAAAGTTTTATAGATCTGCAACAAGATCTCACGACTCTTAAACTCAATCCCCCTGTTAATGAAAGCCAAAACACCATATGCTTTCTTAACAACCCTGTCCACTTGGGTGGCCATTTTAAGGGATCTATGTATCTGCACACCAAGATCCCTCTGTTCCTCCACACTGCCAAGAATCCTATCCTTAATCCTGTACTCAGCTTTCAAATTCAACCTTCCGAAATGCATCACCTCGCATTTATCCAGGTTGAACTCCATCTGCCACCTCTCAGCCCATCTCTGCATCCTGTCAATGTCCCGCTGCCGCCTACAACAGCCCTCTATACTGTCAATGACACCTCCAACCTTCGTGTCGTCTGCAAACTTGCTGACCCATCCTTCAATCCCCTCGTCCAAGTCATTAATAAAAATTACAAACAGTAGAGGCCCAAGGACAGAGCCTTGTGCAATACCACTCACCACTGACTTCCAGGCAGAATATTTTCCTTCTACTACCACTTGCTGTCTTCTGTTGGCCAGCCAATTCTGTATCCCATTCCTTCTGACCTTCTGAATGAGCCTACCATGGGAAACCTTATCAAATGCCTTGCTGAAGTCCATATACACCACATCCACAGCTTGACCCTCATCAACTTTTCTAGTCACATCCTCAAAGAACTCGATAAGGTTTGTGAGGCATGACCTGCCCCTCACAAAGCCATGTTGACTGCATTTAATCAAGCCATGCTCTTCCAGATGGTCATAAATCCTATCCCTCAGAATCCTTTCTAACACCTTGCAGACGACAGACATGAGACTTACTGGTCTGTAATTGCCGGGGATTTCCCTATTTCCTTTCTTGAAGAGAGGAATTACATTTGCCTCTCTCCAGTCCTCAGGTACGACTCCAGTAGAGAGCGAGGATGCAAAGATCTTCGCAAGTGGCGAAGCAATTGCATTTCTCATTTCCCAAAGCAGCCGAGGACAAATCTGGTCCGGGCCTGGCGACTTGTCAATCTTAATGCTTGACAAAATTTTCAGCACATCAGCTTCCTCTATCTCTATCCATTCCAGCATGCACACCTGCTCTTCAAAGGTTTCATTCACTACAAAGTTCGTTTCTTTCGTAAAGGCAGAAGCAAAAATCTCATTTAGGGCTTCCCCTACCTCCTCAGACTCCACATACAAGTTCCCTATGCTATCCCTGATCGGCCCTACTCTTTCTTTGACCATTCTCTTATTCCTCACATAAGTGTAAAATGCCTTTGTGTTCTCCCTAATCCGTTCTGCCAAGCCTTTCTCGTGCCCCCTCCTGGGTCTCCTCAGACAATGTTTGAGCTCCTTCCTCGCCTGCCTGTAATCCTCTAGAGCTGAGCTTGACCCTAGCTTCCTCCACCTTATGTAAGCTACCTCCTTCCTTTTGACGAGAAGCTCCACCGCTCTCGTCATCCAAGGTTCCTTTATCTTACCCCGTCTTGGCTGTCTCAGAGGGACATATTTATTCATCACTCGCAACAACTGTTCCTTAAACAGTCTCCACATGTCTATAGTGCCTTTACCACGGAACAATTGCTCTCAGTCCATGCTTCTTAACTCATGTCTAATCGCATCATAGTTTTCTCTTCCCCAATTAAATATCCTCCCATTTTGCCTAATCCTCTCCTTCTCCATAGCTATGTAGAATGTGAGGCAGTTATGGTCACTATCACCAAAATGCTCTCCCACCACAAGATCTGATACCTGCCCCGGCTCGTTTCCGAGCACCAAGTGTAGAATGGCCTCTCCCCTCGTCGGCCTGTCAACGTACTGAGTTAGGAAACCATCCTGAACACACCTTACAAAAACAGCTCCATTCAAATCTTCTGCTCGAAGGAGGTTCCGATCAATATTGGGAAAGGTAAAGTCACCCATTACAACAACCCTACTACGTCCACACTTTTCCAAAATCTGCCGACCTATGCTTTCTACAATCTCCCTGCTGCTATTGGGAGGCCTGTAGTAAACCCCTAACGAGGTGACTACTCCCTTGCTGTTCCTAATTTCCACCCATACTGACTCGGTAGGCAGATCTTCCTCGACAATGGAAGCTTCTGTAGCTGTGATACCCTCTCTGATTAGTAGTGCTACACCCCCTCCTCTTTTTCCCCCCTCCCTATTCTTTTTAAATGCTCTAAACCCTGGAACATCCAGCAACCATTCCTGCCCCTGAGAAACCCATGTCTCTGTTACGGCCACAACATCATAGCCCCAGTACTGATCCATGCTCTAAGTTCACCACTTTTATTCCTGATACTCCTTGCATTGAAGCAAACACACTTTAACTGATCCCGTGGTTCCTTCCCAGGAAAATCTTTCCCACTAGCTGGTCTACCTCTTGCTATTGCCTCACCTGCAACAACTCTCACCTCTGGTATACAGCTCAGGTTCCCACCCCCCTGCCATACTAGTTTAAACCCTCTCGAACTACTCAAGCAAACCTTCCACCCAGGACATTGGTCCCCTTGCAGTTCAGATGCAACCCGTCCTTCTTGTACAGGTCCCACCTACCCCAGAAGGCATCCCAATTATCTACATATCTGAAGCCCTCCCTCCTACACCAGCTGCACAGCCACATGTTAAGCTGCGCCCGCTCCCTCTTCCTCACCTCGCTATCTCGTGGCACCGGTAGTAAACTGGAGAACACTACTCTGTTCGTCCTGCTTTGCAGCTTCCATCCTAACTCCCTGAAATCACTTTTTATATCCTCAATCCTTTTTCTGGCTATATCATTAGAGCCAATATGTAACACGATTTCTGGCTGTTTGCCCTTCCCTTTTAGAACCTTGTACACCCGATCGGAGATGTTATTCCATCATAGTAAGTTAAAATAACCCCCATATTGCTCTTTATCAAAACTAAAAATGTTAATATCCATTGGGTTTAATTTTGATACATTCATCGACTAATTTTGATAGCAATATCTGTCCTACTGATAGTGTGGAAATCTAACCCTTTACCTCTTTAAAAGTGAAATGAAGAGATTACATTTCTTTTCTGTTTCTTGTTAGACATTCAGCTCTCCTGACATGTGCAGAGTGATGAGATAGGTTCTTATTGATGGAGCAAAGCACATCATAGCTCATGGTGTCAGCTTCACACGTTTGAAATAATTGTTGTCTGCATTCTCAAGACAAACGATGACATACCGAGCAAGCAACAGTGATTTGGACACTTTGCAAAGCATTGCGATGAATTTAGTGTTTCACCCATGTTAATTTTCAAAACTTCCCAGGTTAAAATAAAGATGTCAGGACAAACATCTTTTCCTCACTACAGGATGTGCAAATACACATTTATTGTGAACATGTACTACCTTCCTTGATGATACAGTGACAAGTATGGTTTAAGCTTTTCTTTAATAGTCACTAATATCACAGGAGTGGTAACCTGCAGCATTAACTGATGGATTTATTTTAGTTTGTGAATGGGTATAATCACTGAAATGGCGATTGATTTTTTTAATATGCACTTGCAGCAGATAAGAAACAAAAATGTAACTACATTTTCTGAATCAAATTTTACTTTAAACTGTTTTTGTTATAAAACAGTACAATATTTTTCAAAATATTTGTCAGTTATCAGTGAAGTCTATTTGGAACTATAGCCTTAAACTTGGACTTGTTTTGGTTTTTTGCAATATCTATATCTCTGCTTCAGCTTTGTGTAAGCAACATCAGTTTATAGATGCCTCCATATCACTTTGTTCGATGCAGATTAGAAGGATTAAGCTAGTTTAAATAAGTGGGACTAACACTTTACCCATTCCACAGCAATGATAAGCAAAATCCACCCTAACTACTTCCATGTTAGGTGAAAGCTGATTTGAAACTCTGGTTTCCTTCTGCGGAGTATGTGACACAACAGGTTGCAGCCAGAGAGGACTATAACATGGAAAGATGGTTCATGAAATTGACTCTGATAGTTGCTCGGAGCATCGAAAGACTTCAGAAATTGTATTGGATTACTAGTGGACGAATCTTCAAATTCCCACACCTTTCGTATATCTCATGCAAGCTCTAGCAACATTAATATAGCAAGTCATGATTAACTCTGTGTTCAGAATTCTGTATATATGGAATGTGAGAAATTTTTGGAACAAGAAAGTGTCATTAGACCTTAACCCATATGTCTGCATACATGCCATGTTACTTATTTCTCTCTCTGGGAAAAAATCTAATTCTCGGTTGAACCCATTTATATTCTTTACATCAATTGTCTTCCTGGTAACCTATCCCATAAGACTGCCTGTATAAAGCAAAACTCTCCTTGACTAATTTTCTTCTCTGTAGCATTGATTTTTGTAACAATGTAACTTTGTAACATTGAATATTTATGCTGCTTTCACTGGTCTTTGAGCTATTTACCACAGCGATCAGCATGAGGAATCGTCTTCATAATCTTAAACTTCAACTTGATCACTTCAATGTCCTCTCTTTGTTAAAGAAAACAAGGCCAGTTTTCTTAATGTTTCCTTGTAACAGATTTCTGAAAGCTGATATTATCTTAATTGTTCACCTCTGTACTCTCTGGTGGTCAATAATATCTTTCACAAGAGATGACTAGAAGCACACAGTTAGAGTCTGATGCAACAATTCAACTTCTATTGATTTACATTTGATTGGACTGACAGTACCTCCTATACTTTCCATTTACTTCCATTTACTACAAAACTAAGTATTAGGATGCCTTTCATGTCGGTCTATTCCCTAAACCCCCAGATTTCTTTCCTTGCTAGTTATGTATATGACTATTCTATTTTATATGTTCTGCCTTTTTGGTTCTTTCTTTTGCCACTTATCTGTAGGGAATTGTACCTGTCATCTATCTTAATTGCCCAAAAGATAGGCATAGATTTTACCCATACTCTCCCTGTAGCTTAATACAGGTTCGTTATATCTCAAATCACTCAATCATTTTAGTATTTAATTGATCTTTTGTATAAATTCATTTGCAATATTCAGTTGCATTTTCTGTCACTGTCCTTTTTATAATCTTTTGTTTTATGATTGCTGGGTTCTAACTTATTTGCCGTGCCTGGGTCATTACTAAGGATTGTGTCCAGAATAGCCTCAAACCTTTTCTCTTGTGGAACAATCGGAGTGAGAAAGTAATCTAACTGTGCCTCCAGAAGAAAGCATTTCTTAGTTTTCACTCAAATGCTTTTCCAGTCAACATTTAGGTAATTAGGACCTATACAATCAATGTAATGCCCCTTTCACAGGCAGTCTTATCAGTTAAAATATTTCTTTCTCCCTTTGCTTATGAGCTCTAAAAAAAATTCAATAATTGCCTTTTTTATCTTTTTTTGTTCTTAGCATCAGTTCACATTGAGCTAAGTAGGTATTAATGTTCAGTGCCCTGAACTATATATGGCATGAATGCATTCTGGGATTTCAGGTGCCAGACCGCAGAGTTTCCATTTTTTTAATTCAGCAGTTGGAGTACTGAAGAAAAACATAGATAAACTGTTCCTGCCAGGTTGGCTAAAATCATGTTACAGTTTAGAAATTCATTCTTCCCTCAAGGAACTTTTAAATGTGTGTGTTAAACTGGAGATTAAAACTAATGAAACAAAAGTAATATTGCATTTCCACAGCTGATTAACATGTCCCAAAGACAAAGATGCCTTAGTACAATTATTTATTGCCTTGGTGAAACTACACCTGTTGCACTGTGTAGAGGTTTGATCTCATTACTCGAGAAAAGATTTACTTGCCTTCTGGGAGTAGAGCAGACTTTCAGGGGATTGATTCCTGGAATGTGAATATTATCCTGTAAGGAGACATTCAGTAGAATTGACCTACCTTCTCTCAGAACACAGAAGAATATGGGATAATGTCACTGAAATCCATATAATTCAGAATAAGTGATTGGCAATTTAGGACTTAGATGGAAAATGATGTTAAGTGAAAGGTTTGTAAATCATTGGAATTGTCATCTCAAGAGCTGCAGATGTTCTGTTATTATGTAGACTTGAGACAATAGGTTTTCTGGATAATTAGACTGTCCAAATAAAGGTGGCATTGAGGTAGATGATCAGCCATGATCTCATTGAGTAGCAGATAGGCTTGAAGGATCAAACAGCCTACTCCAGCCTGTATTTCTCATGGCCTTACATACATTTCCAAAACAAAGCTGTGAAAAGAAATGAAATATATGAGCAAGGATGGTTCTAGGATAGGTGACCTCGCCAAAGAATTGAATTTTGACAAGGATCATATAGGCATAGATAGGATGGAGAGGTAAACAGATACTCAGAGTGAATTCAAGAGCATTGTTCCTCAGCAGCCAAAGTCATAGCTGGCAAGGAACAGGGGGTATTCATGGAAGACAATGATTAGAGGGGTAGCGAATTCAGTAAGGAGAAGTGTTAGAGCTTCAGAAGGTTTTAAAGATTATATTGTATAAGATAAAGGCTTTAAATACTTTAACAGATTCAAAATTCTCTAATTATTGAAACCTATACCCAAATGTCACTACTGGACCAACTTCACTCTTGGAAATTATGTCTATCATTTTTCCTAAGAATATTACATATATGTAGGACCATAGGTCTACGTCAATCCCAATACCTCACCCTTGATCGGTACCATTTACATTTCCAATCCTGGAAATTTGTTTTGTGCATTGCTTGCAGGTGTTTAAAAGGCTTAGTGTTTCTCTATGTTATTGTCTGCTCAGTGATTGTGTGCGGACTTTGGGATTGCATTAATGAGAGTCCTTACATCTTCGTGTTCACATGGGATTCACTTCATCAAATCTTAGAATGGCAGTGTAAAGATGGAGGGCATTTGGCCCACTGCACTTGCTCAAAAGAGCTATCTCAATATCTCGCATCTGCATTCATTTTCCTTATCCCTGCAAATATCCCCCTTCAAATATTTATCCAGTTCCCTGTGCATGATAATATTGAATTTAGTTCCACTATCTTGTTCAGCAGACTGTTCCAGGTCCCAACAATTTGGCATGTAAGCATTTCTCCTTATCCTTATCCTCACCGTAGGTGCTTTTATGAACAGCTTTAAACCTGGACTATTTGACCCTTCTGCGACTATAAACTGATCCTCCTTATTTATTCTATTAAACAATATCATGATTGTGAACACAGGGGGATTGAGTTTAAGAGCCGTGAGATCTTGTTGCAGCTCTATAAAGTTTTGGTTAGACCGCACTTGGAATACTGCGTCCAGTTCTGGTCGCCGTATTATAGGAAAGATGTGGATGCTTTGGAGAGGGTTCAGAGGAGGTTTACCAGGATGCTGCCTGGACTGGAGGGCTTATCTTATGAAGAGAGGTTGACTGAGCTCGGACTTTTTTCATTGGAGAAAAGGAGGAGGAGAGGAGACCTAACTGAGGTATACAAGATAATGAGAGGCATAGATAGAGTTGATAGCCAGAGACTATTTCCCAGGGCAGAAATGGCTAGCACAAGGGGTCATAGTTTTAAGCTGGTTGGTGGAAAGTATAGAGGGGATGTCAGAGGCGGGTTCTTTACACAGAGAGTTGTGAGAGCATGGAATGCGTTGCCAGCAGCAGTTGTGGAAGCAAGGTCATTGGGGTCATTTAAGAGACTGCTGGACATGCATATGGTCACAGAAATTTGAGGGTGCATACATGAGGATCAATGGTCGGCACAACATTGTGGGCTGAAGGGCCTGTTCTGTGCTGTACTGTTCTATGTTCTATGTTCT
This sequence comes from Stegostoma tigrinum, assembly GCF_030684315.1. Lineage (NCBI taxonomy): Eukaryota > Metazoa > Chordata > Chondrichthyes > Orectolobiformes > Stegostomatidae > Stegostoma > Stegostoma tigrinum. The sequence goes on from NC_081355.1 coordinate 56,956,563, forward strand.
ATGTTCTATACCAAATTTCTGCTTTGCTTTCTCTGTTCTAAAGAGAACAATTTGAACTCTGGTTTCTCCACATAACCTGAAGTGTGTACACATCGTGGCATGATTCTGGGAAGTCTTAGCAGCAACTTCAGGAATTGGTACAACTTCCTAAAATGTGGTACCAGCATTGGACAGAGTACTCCTAACTGAGATAACAAGGTGTAGAACTGGATGAACACAGCAGGCCATGCAGCATCAGAGGAGCAGGAAGGCTGATGTTTTGGGTCTGGACCCCTCTTCAGAATCAAACGTCAGCCTTCCTGCTCCCCTGATGCTGCTTGTCCTGCTGTGTTCATCCAGCTCCACAACTTGTTGTCTCAGATTCTCCAGCATCAGCAGTTCCTACTATTCCTAACTGGTGGTGTTTTATAAATCCTTAGCAGAACATCTTTACTTCTGTATTCTATTTTAAAAAATCAAAGATTACATGTTGTTTTTTTGTCTTCTCAACTTGTTCATCTTGTTCATGATTAGTGAACATAAACACCCAAGGTTCTCTCTTTCTGCACCCCCTTTCAACATATACAATTTCATTTACATCATTTCTCCTCATTACCCCTTTTAATATACACTGCTTCACATTCCTTAATGTTAATGCTGACCTATCATGTGATTGAATCAAACAATGCTGTGGTTTATTTACTATTGACATTGTTGTATTTTTAAGGAGCCATTGAAATCAAGTCCTGGGGGCGGCGTTGTTGTGAAAGCCTGAATACTTGTTCCTGTCACTGATATTCCTGCTAATCCTGCAAAAAGTCACAGGATGACCATAAAACATGAATTGGAAGGCGGCAGTCCTCCTGAATGTTGGCAAAAGTGGAGAACTGTTTTCTGAACCTGGATATTTTTGAATTGGATAAGCAAGGAATAAAAGTTTTAAATTGCTGTGGGAAGCAAGGGCTTCCACAGAATCTTGGAAGATGACCTTAAAAATGCAAATAAAACACTCAATACTTAAAAAAAATCAGCTTACGGTTATGAGCAAATTCAAAATACACAATCTTGAGTTTATGCCTTTTAGTCAACAACTGAAGGAGTCAATAGATTAATTTGTAATCAGCTACAAAGACAAAAGGCATGAAAGCAGAGCAGGCCAACAGAATAGCTGATCATGTGTTATTTCCTACCATAGCATAGGAAACCAACCTAGTGACCAACTCAAATGTTATGGCATGGAAGCATTAATAGGAAGTAGACATAATGCTTATGGGTGGACATACACTATGTAAATTGTCCATCGTTGGTACAAAAGCCAAAGCATGCAAGCCTAGTAAACAATGTAGCTGGTGGGACCAGTACAGGAACTTGGCCTTCCAAAATGCTTGCTAAGAAGAACAAATGTGGAAAACAAGGGCCAAAACAGGTTGTTTGACGTCATGACACCTCACAACCAGAGGTCAGGCAGGGACAGCATTCCAAAGAACCAATAGTATAGTAGACATTATTGAAACAAGATCCACAAAATGACCAGCTAGACTGTACGGTCAGATGATGAGAATGTCCAGAATATCATTCACTAATAGGGCATTCTATATGAGGAATAACAAAAAATGGATTGGCCCAGTGTGCTGTAAAGGGTCCCTGTGTTTTTTTTTGTGTGAGCTCTTTGCAACTGTCGACTAATTTGGAAGGGGTGAATGCATGATTTGGAAGTAAAGAATATGACACTTATTGTGAACCGTATTTGTGTAGTTGTACGTTCCAGCAATACGCAAACAAACAGAAGCCGAGGGCTTGTTTATAAGTAAAGCTGTTTGGTTTGTGATCTAGGGAAAAATGATCAATTACAAAGAATTTCTGACAGCCAGCATGGGTGATTGGTTGTCAGTTAGTTGAACAACTTGGGTTATGAGCAAATTAGAAAGAAGGTTTGTCAGACCAGGAGAGAAACAGAAAATCTGCAGCAGCAAGAAAAAATTCTCTGTCCTTCAGTTCTCTGCAGTAAGCCACTTTAAACCTGAAGAAAACCATTGTGTCATTCCTTTAGATTCTGCAAGTTGTGACTTCGAATCGGAAAGTCAGAGATATTTTGTAAATGAAACGTTCTGCCTGTACCTCTTGCAAACCTGTGTAACAATTCAGAAAATTGAAGTTTGAAGCAAAACCTTTGGATCAGAAAGACTCAATTTAACAAATCCTGTGAAAAAAGATGATACTGTCTTCCCAGATTTCCTTCTGCCGATGTGTTTTTGTCTCTGTTTCTGTTTGTCCACTTCTATATGTGTATAAGAGGTTTAGAGTTTTTGTAAAGTTTACTTAATTTTATTTTATTTAATTGATTACCTATAGTTAGAAACTAATGACTTCAAATGAATAGTGGTTTCTTGTTAAGAGTAGAAAGCTGCATTTTCTATCAATCTGCTTCCGAAAATCACTTTGTTTTGGGATTCGGTGTGTTTCTTTTCGAAACTTTAACTTTTGTGACAACCCCAGGAATGGGGCGCTTGATTTCTGCAAACTACTCTGATTCGTTGTGGCATGGTCTTTTCTAACAGTTAGATTATCTGCTCACTGAGAAAGTAGCAGAATAAATTATATGCAAAAATAGGTGCTGGGGCAGGTACAAACCTCCTTTGCATACTGAAATACATCCAAAGACATGACAAGTGATAACTCAACCAATCTCTGCCAAATGCACCTCATACAATGGCTAAGAGATTCCATCCTTGTGATTCAATATGCTTGCATATTCCTACAACAAGCCACTCTGGTAACCCCAGATATTGTAAGCAGGGGGGAATCACAGGTCCAGTGATCACATGCCTGCTACCCAAAGGCAATAAATAGCACTGTGTGGGTGGGGTTAGTGCTGACAGAAGATTGATAAGAGTTCAGGAAGCACAGTCTCTTAACATTGTAACATTAAGCTCAGAGTCTGGTATATTTCACATTGCCATGGTTAATTGCATATCAGATTAATAGGCAATAAACAGAGTTCTACAGAAGCGAGCTGAAAATGGTTCTTGACTTTTCCTTCTCACTGGTGAGTCTGTCTTGTCTCCAAACCTTCTGGTCTGGCCCTAAAATTACAAAACAAATGTGATAGATCATTTTGGATGAGAATATAGAACGCATGGTTAGTAAGTTTGCGGGATGACACCAAAATGGTAGTATGGTGGACAGTGAAGAAGGCTACTTAGGAGTACAATGAGATCTTGATCAGCTGGGCCAATAGGACAAGGAATGGCAGATGGAGTTTAATTTAGATAAAGCAAACCAGGGCAGGACTTACACAGTTAATGGCAGGGCCCTGGGAGTGTTGTCAAACAGAGCAATCTAGGGATTCATTGAAAGTGGCATCAGAGGTAGACATGGCGGTGAAGAAGGCATTTGGCACACTTGCTTCATTGGTTGGAGTATTGAGCATATTAGTTGTACATCATGTCGCAGATTTACAAGACATTAGTAAGACCACATTTGGAGTAATGCATACAATTCTGGTCACCCTGCTGTAGGAAGGATATTACTAAAATGGAAAAGTTGCAAAAGAGATTTACCGGGATGTTACACATATTGGAAGTTTTGAGTATAAGAAGAGGCTGGATAGGCTGAGAGTATTTTTCCCTGGAGCATAGGCAGCTGAGGGGTAATCTTGTAGAGGTTGACGAAATCATAGATAAGGTGAATAGTCAAGGTCTTTTCCCCCAGGCTGGAGAAGTCTAATAGTACAGAGCAAAGATTTAAGGTGAGAGAGAAAGGATTAAAAAGTCATCAGAGGGACAAGTTTTTCACAGAGACTGGTGAATGTATCGAAAAAACACTGGCAGAAGAAGTGGTAGAGGTGGACACAATGACTTATTTAAAAGATATTTGAATAGTAAACAAATAGGAAAAGTTTAGAGGGTTAGGAACACATGCAAGCCAATGGGACTACTTTAGTCAGGGTAACCTGGTCAGGATGGATCAGTTGGATCGAAGGCTCTTTTTCCATGCTGTAGGTCTCTATGATTCTCTGACTCTATTACAGTGGGCTACACTATCTGGAAAATTGTAACAATCAGGAAAAAGACCTGAAATAGCCTTGAGAAGGGATGAACTAAAAAAAAACACTTCTCCAAAAATATTAAGGATACATATTTAAGAACAGTTTGCAGCAAGAAGGGCCAGAGAACTCAATTGGTGTTGTGAAGGAAGAATTTCTGAAAAGAATATTCCTGCAGAGGATTTACCAGTAATAGGGAAAATAAATTTTCAAGAATAAAGAAATGCAGTGAGAGGAATAAATCTCTAAATCACCTCCAACAATTTACCCACAACTGAAGTCAGTCTCGTGGGTCTGCAGTTCCCCAATTTTTCCTTACAACTCTTTTTAAACAAAGCTGTAACATTAGCAACCCTCTGGTGATCAAGCCCCTCACCCATAGTTATAGATGATGTGAATATTTCTCCCAGGGGTTGTGCAATTCCGTCCCTTACTTTTCACTATGTTTTGGAATACATTAGTTCAGGTCCTGAAGATTTATCCAGCTTTATATTCTGTAAGAACTCCAGAACTTCCTCTTCTGTAATCTGAACTGTTTCTAAAACGCCCAAATTTATTTCCCTGTGTTCATTAGCCTGCATTTCTTTCTCTGCTGTAAAAATCACCATGAAATATTCATTTACTATCTCTCCCATCTCCTGGGGTTCAACACAAAGATCTTCATGAGGCCCTAGCCTTTGTCTAGTTATCCTCTGGTTCTTAGTGTACTTGTAGAATCTCTTTTGATTATTCTTAACCTTATTTGCCAATGCTATCTCAGACCCAATGTATTACACCTACTGGTTTCCTAAAATCTATCCTGCTGTTACCTTCTCAAAGAATTCTATAAGATTTGCCAGGCATAATTCATAAGGCCATTTGACTCTACTTGATCTTATTAAGTATTTCTAAATGGTATGCTGTTACATCCTTAGTAATAGGCTCTAATATTTCCTCAACAACAGACATTAAGCTAACTGACCTATATCTACATTTTTTTTGTCTCTCTCCCCTTTCAAATAAAGGAATACATTAGTAATTTCCAAATCCTGTGGAACTTCTCCAGAAACTATGGATTCTTGAGAGATTACTACCAGTTCATCCTCAGTGTCTGTAGCTGCTGCTTTCAATATTCTGGGATGTGGCCCATCAGGCCCAGAGAACCTATTACTCTTTAGCTCCAGCAGTTTCCCTAATGCTTTTTCTTGAGTGATTCATATTGTTATTATTTCTTTTCCCATTTTGCCTCTTAATTATTTAATTATTTAGGAAGGTTATTAGTGTCTTCCACTGTGAAGGTGACGCCAAGTATTTATTTAACCCCTCTGCCATTTCCAGGTTCCTCACCATTATTTCCCCAGCTTATTCTCTAAGAGCCCTACGTTCACTTTAGCTTCTGTCTTTTTTTATCATGTAATTAAAGAAGCTCTTAAATCCATCTTGCTAGTACTTGAAAGTTTACCCTCAATTCTTTTTGGGAATCTTTTGTTGGCTTTTAAAACTTTTTCAATCCTTTTGATTATCACAAATATTTTCCATACTTGTTAGCAGTTAATGTGATAAATCTGGATTTAGGGCCCACAAAAAACAGTCTCATAACTGGACAACCAAAATAGATTTGATCCCTTAGGGGAAAAAATTGCAAAAAGATGGGGAGCAGTATTAAGAATTGAAATAGACCTTTTGCGATTTTAGACCATTTGTTTGAAAACTATAGAACAAAAGATCCTTAAGGCTGACTATTTTGGGATAAGCACTCTTAGCATGTGCCCTGCTCTCTTGACAATCATTGTGAACATTGTATGGTCCAGTGTTCTCTTTCTGCGCGCCCCCCCCCCTCCATGAGAGATTAATGGTCTGCCACCTTGAAACTATGACCACCAACTTCATACGGGTTGTGAATCAGACCTTTCAATTAAAGAACAGGATAGAACAGTAAATATTATGGGCTGACTCTTTAAAGAAATAATGCGATTTGTCATTGTGTAAATTTGTTTAAACAATCCTGCATAGAGAAACATCTCATGAGCAATAATTTTTGGGCATCCATTTTAACGCAAACATATTTCATAAAGTACTTCATAAGGTATTATCTTCACGCTAGCATTTGCGAAAGGGAACAAAAATTATTTTGATTAGTAGCCAGCTAGTATTTTTTTTCTTCTTTGTGCAACTTCTATTCTGCAGTGAATCTGATATGGTGATCACTTTCAATTTTGGATTAAAACTTGAAAATCTTCTTGGATTACTAATAGCAAAATCAAAATGAGAGCAAAGAACACCGCTTCTCGACAGATAGGTTTCATTCCAGTTTGACTGTATTCCAGAGGTTGTGTCAATAATTATCTAAAAAATATGCTGGCACCAGGCTTTTTTATTGCCAGGCAATGAACCATAAATAAGGAGGTTTTCTATTGCTTCAAGCATAACACATTGATGTCTCTTAGTCACATAATCATTGAGATCTAAAGCACAGGAAAAAAGGTCCTTCAGCCTATCGAGTCTATGCTAATCGAAAACAATCACTTAGTTATTCTAATCCTATTTTCCAGCACTTGGCCCATAGCCTTTCATCCTTTAGCATTGCATGTGTACACCTAAATACTTCTTAATTGTTTAGATGATTTCTGCCTCTACCATTCTTACAGAGAGTGAGTTCTAGATTCCTACCACTCTCTAGATGAAAAGATTTTTCATAACATCCCTGGCCTTAAATCTATGCCCTGTTCTCATTGATCCCACCAATGGGAAAATTTCTTCCTGTCTACCCTGTCAATGCCCCTCATAATTTTATACCTTTCAATCATGTCCCATCTTAGCATCCTCAAGCTAAGGAAAACATGTCAGTCCATCCAATATCTCTGCATAATTGAAACCCTTCAGCCCAGACAATATCTTGGTCGACCTCATTTGCACCCTCTTCAGTGAAATTGCATTCCTTGTATAATATAGATTTCATCTTATCTGTTGCACAAATAAAGCTGCATTTAACCATTAGCAAGGATGGAAAGGGACAAGTAAAGTGTGTAGCATTGCTCTGATGGTTATTATCTTTGGTACCAAGGAAGCGCTGAAATAGAAACCCATTGGTTAAATTCCATAATAGAGCAATGGAGAAGAAGATTGGCAGGAAGCTGTCAGAAACACACTGTTAACACACAACAGATTTCATCTGAGAGCATCCGCAAAATTGAAATTGTAACTCTATCAGGAATAACAATATTGTCCAATAACTCTCTTCTTCTGTGTTCGCATTTATTAAGAAGCTTTGGATATGATACCAGTGCTGACATACATGAACACTTCAGGGCAGAGCGGGAGCAACTGTGCTTTTGTAGATCTCCTTGCATCCCATTTTTCTCATCCTTTAGTTTGGCATTCCTGTTCGACGTTTGTTTTTGTATGGCTTTCTTCTTGACATCTATTTTCTTAATGACGATAGCCTTTAATGGGATTGTGAAATTAATATGGGGCTTCCTACTTACCCCTCAGCTTTATGCTTAAAAAAAATCCTGCATCCAGCAAGATCCACAATTGACTAATAATCAAATATAAGGCAGGTCTAAACATCTCTAATTTCACAGCTGAGCAGCTGTTATTTCAACATTGGTTTAATGTTCTGTGAGGTACTGATTCAATAGCCAAGAAAACCTGGCTCAGAAAGGTTTCGAAAAATAAGCAAGAACACTGGTTTAATTAACATTCTCACTGCACAGGCTCTTTATGGCAAGAAAGATCATGTAGGGTATTATTTGTTTAATTATACAACAAATAGTAAAATACTCTAGGAGAACATTTATTCCCATATAAATGTAATTTAAAAATTACAGCTTTCTCTTCAAATAAAGGTAGTAGATAAATAATATGACACTAAAGTGGACATAGAACTAATTATTTTAAATAGCACTGCAACACAGTATAATAAAATTAATTTCAACCATGTGGATCATGAAAGAGAGGAGGACATATATATTTAAATTTATTTTAAGCAATGATGATAAAAGTGCTATTAGATCTGGAGCAATAAGCAGCCACAAAGATAACTCATCTTGCTCCACACAAAACATTACCACTTGTTTTCAGCAGTCACATTTGGGGCAACTGAGGTGTGGAATAGGTAACCATGAGGAAAGATTTTTTTTAAAAAATTAACCTTGTTTTCGGCAGCTGAGGAACATATTTACCAACGAAGGGCAGCCACTTCATCCCTAATCCCCCCACGAGTGGAAAAACTTGGAGATTCTCACCTGGGGTTTGGCAGCACACAATACAAGGAAGGAGAACTGATGAAGGGTCTAGGCCCGAAACGTCAGCTTTTGTGCTCCTGAGATGCTGCTTGGCCTGCTGTGTTCATCCAGCCTCACATTTTATTATCATAGGAGAACTGATGTGATTGGTGGCAGGTATGCCTGCATCACTTGAGCTTGAGGAAGTAGATGGCTCTCTGCATCATGAGTCTTACTGCAATACAACCCCCAGCATCTGGTGTCATTGCATACATTTCGGATGATGGAATGTTTTATTGGCCTTCTGAATCTCTATTTTGTCCTTGTCCTGATATCTAAGAGTTCTGATAAAATGTGATTGACATGAATCACTAACTCTGTTTTTCTTTACATAGATGCTACTTGAGTATTTCCTACACTTTCTGTTTTTATTTATTTAAATAGAGTATTGTTTCACTTTAAGATGTGCTTCAGATCAACAACAATCCATCAGTTAGTTTCAAACAGTGGGAAAGGGCCTTAGGATAAGCATTTCCCTCTAAAGTGCCATTCAGATTCTTTAATGAGTACCAGCAGGTAACTTAATTCATAATGAGTAGCTTAACAAGACTCTGGGTGGCCTTTCCTAATGCTAGGTTTAACTCTTCTTACCAAGTTAAGATCGTGTGCTAAACCTGGTGTGATGTGTATTTCAACAACAGATTCTGTCTTGGCCATCTCTTTGCCTCTTTAGTGCCTAATTTATTTTGTTAAAATTATCCTGATAGTTCTGGTTTGAAAGATAAATTTTAGAAAAAAGCTTCAAGGACAACCTGGAAATTAGAAACTGTGGCTGTCATCAAAATTTTCCTGTTTGAATTTCTTCCTTTGAGATTGCTTTGGTCTGTGGCAGACAGAGCAATCATAGGCTACTGTCTGAAAAAGCAGCCCAAGGGATCACTGCATTGAAGAAAAAATGAATATGGAGCAGGAGTTCTCCTCTTGACTCTACATTACAGTACCCAATCATCAAACCCAGCACTCTGCAGTAGGTGACTAGCCAGCGTCTAAATGTTATTCCACTTCTGCTTTCATCTTTTAGCATCATAAGCTAACATCTGCATTCTGTCAATACTTCATTTTCAAAGTATGCAAGTGATTATCTTTGTAATAATGATCAAATAACCTGTTGTTTTTGTAATGACTGTTGAGGGATAGATAACGCCAAGACACTAGGGATAGCCCTCATGCCTTTCTTCAAAGCAGTGCCATAAAATTTTTATGTTAATTTCAACAGGCAGCTGGGATCTTCATTGAATGTTTCACCTGAAGGGCAACACCATGGACAGTGCAGTGCTCCTTCAGGACCATTCTGTAGTGTCAGCCTTGGTTTTCGTACACTGAGGTCCTGGAGTGGAACGTGAACTTGTCACCTTGTTATCCAGAGGCGTGAATGCTACCAAATCAACCCCCACTGACACACCTTAACCCCTCTTCTCTTGAGATAACAAAGTGTAGAGCTGGATGAACACAGCAGGCCAAGCAGCATCAGAGGAACAGATGATGCTGCTTGGCCTGCTGTGTTCATCCAGCTCTACACCTTGTTATCTGAGATTCTCCAGCATCTGCACTTCCTACTATCCCTCTTCTCTTGATCCTTGCGATTACTAGTCTCAACTTCCATGACCTCAGGACCTGATTCTGGTGATTATCAACACTGATCCACCTTAATACTGACCCTTACATGATTCCCAACATCAACCCAGTGATTTCCTATACAATTCCCCACGATATCCAAACTCAACCCTCTTGATTCCTGGATCTGACCTGATTCATGATCAGCCATGATCCTAATTCCCGATCCATAATTGTGAACCATCAGTCCTGATTTCCCCAATATCTTATCTCAAATGCCTCCATTCCTCAGTCTTAAACTGTAAATGCCTGGTTGGAACCTTCTGATCACTGATCCCTCAACCTGACTTTCTGGTCCTGGGCCCCTCCGATTCCTCTTACTGTTGGAAAAGTAATCTCTTTGAGGGACTATCACTGATTCATTTGAACATGAACAGCAGGATGTTCTTTGGAATAGTAGGAACTGCTGATGCTGAAGTCTGAGATAATAAGGTGTGGAACTGGATGAACACAGCAGGCCAGGCAGCATCAGAGGAGCAGGAAAGCTGACGTTTCGGGTCGGTACCCTTCTTCAGAAATGGGGGAGGGGAAAGGGGGCTCTGAAATAAATAGACAGAGGACGGGTGCGGCTGGGGAAGGTAGGTAGGATGGTGATAGGTAATGCGGGTAGGGAGTTGTGGGGATTGGTCAGTGAGGTGGGAGAAGCGGATGGGTGGGAGCGAAGATGGACAGGTAAAGGAGGCGGTGTTGAGAGGGAGCGTTGGTCTTGCGATGAGGCCAAGGGTGGGGAGATTTTGAAGCTAGTAAAGTCCACATTGAGATATTCTTCGGATAGCTTTTGAACAGTTGCCCGGATACCCAACTGGAAGTGCCCTCGCTCTAGACCTGACATTCCTTCCCAGGTCAGAGCAATGACAGAAAAGATCCTGGGCTCTGTAAAGCTGACCTTTACAAGTAGCCAGCCATACTTCTGATTTTCAGTTTGGGAACAGGGAAGGTGGGCTGGATTTGGAGGAAAGTTGAAAAGGTTGTTGCTTTGCGAGTTGGGTAGAGTGGAAAGCCTGCCTCAGGGTTCCGGCACTGTTATCAAAGTTTAATAGTGACGATTGAAAGGCAATATATCCCCACCTCCTCACTCCTGTTCATCCCAGCACACTGCACTTGCCCCATCGAAGCCACCCGAAGCTATCCTACATATCCTGTGGCCCATCATGTCCCCATGTCACCTTATGCATATTTACCAATCTCCCACAGCCCCTCACAATCCCTGTGCATCTCTATGTCCTCAATCATTCCCATGGTTTTATGTACCCTCCATGCCAACTCCTTCCAACTCATTCCAGCTCATAGCCCCTTTTTACCACTTTTTGCCCTTCCTTCTTCATGCCTTTTAACCTATATTCACCATAAGCAAACCTCAGAAGGCATACTAATAGTGTTTACTGATGATGTCACTATTTGGAAGAACATTCTCATTGATAAAAATGAGGCATACCTACTACTTCGAAATCTCTTACTTAAACAAATATTTCACTTAGGTACTTAAATTTTAAATGTTTAATCCCATATTTCCATTCATTAAACCAATAGAGCAATCCATCAAAATGCTCACTTGGTAGGTGCCCCACTGTGAAAAAGACAGTCTGGGATCTCAGTCAGTCAGCACAAATCCCTGAGTGGGATTTTATGTGTTTCATTAGTCAGCACTTTACCCACAATCACTTCCATCTAGAAGGAGAAAGGGGGCAGATACATGGAAACACCATCACCTACAAGTTTCCCTCCAAGCCACTCACCATCATGACTTGAAACTATATCACTATTCCTTCACGGCACTGGGGAAAAATCCCAGACTTCCCTCCTTAACAGATGCATGCGTCTACCTACAGCACTTGGTCTGCTGTGTTTCAAGGAGGCAGCTCAGTGCTTCCTTCTCAAGGGCAACTAGAAATAGGCAATAGTTGCTGGCCTAGCCAGAGATGCCCATGTCCTATGAATGAATTAATAAAGAGGCCCTGTTAGTGTAAATTCTAGCCATTGGCAAGCACAATCAGATTGCCACTGCGTTCATTTTTTATTTACATTCACACAGAGCACCACATTTATACCTGGACATTTTGATCCCTGCTCCTGCAGTGCAGGAGGCCCATGATGGACATGTCGACCTGTCCATGATGACATGTCCATCATGGGCCTCCTGCAGTGCCACAATGATGCCACCCGAAGGTTGCAGGAACAGCAACTCATATTCCGCCTGGGAACCCTGCAGCCTAATGGTATCAATGTGGACTTCACCAGTTTCAAAATCTCCCCTTCCCCCACCACATCGCAAAACCAGCCCAGTTCGTCCCCTCCCCCCACTGCACCACACAACCAGCCCAGCTCTTCCCCTCCACCCACTGCATCCCAAAACCAGTCCAACCTGTCTCTGCCTCCCTAACCTGTTCTTCCTCTCACCCATCCCTTCCTCCCACCCCAAGCCGCACCCCCATCTACCTACTAACCTCATCCCACCTCCTTGACCTGTCCGTCTTCCCTGGACTGACCTATCCCCTCCCTACTTCCCCACCTATACTCTCTCCACCTATCTTCTTTTCTCTCCATCTTCGGTCCGCCTCCCCGTCTCTCCCTATTTATTCCAGAACCCTCACCCCATCCCCCTCTCTGATGAAGGGTCTAGGCCCGAAACGTCAGCTTTTGTGCTCCTGAGATGCTGCTTGGCCTGCTGTGTTCATCCAGCCTCACATTTTATTATCTTGGATTCTCCAGCATCTGCAGTTTCCATTATCTCTGATACTCATTAACCCTGGCTATCAAGATAGCCAGGACACTGTGCTCTTGGGCAGTTCTTTAACACTTTGCCAGCCCAGTCAAGTTTATGAATATTTTATAAACCAGTGTGCCTTTCTACAATTGCAAAGGCTACCTTACCTCCATCCAAGCTGAGGATCAAAGAAGTACCTCACTTTTCCAAAAGGGAGAAATGTAAACCATTTCCCCAGCCCTCATCCCTCACTCATCTTCTGCCCCAACATATCCCCAAACCCTATTTACACTAAACTATGCTACCTAATTCCTCTACCCTCTTCTATAACCCCGTGCACCCCTATGCCAACAGTGTCTACTTCCACTCATTATACTTACGCTCTTCACCTATCATGGCTTTTCATTCAGCATCCTGACGTACCCATCTAAAGTAGAAAAAAACAATAGTGCTATCAGTTAAAGTTCTGTATAGCAGAATGCAGTCTATTGTGAAATGTACTCTCATTCAAAATATACACATTTTTCCACTTGTTAATACTTCTAGACATTTCCTGATAGGTCTGTTGACATTGCTAGGCAGATTCTGAAAGGCTTGACAGGGTAGACACTGATATGATTTTCCTTTGGCTAGAGATTGTGCATATTTCAATGAGATAGTGTAGAATGGGGTGGGAAACTTGATTGAGTAAAATATGGTCGGATCCGGCAGGGATCTAAATTTGACCAAAAAATACTAGCTCCCTTCACTCTCCAAGAGCCTTCCACAATGCTACGGTCCTTCACCAGTGGAATTTCACAGGGAAGAGAGAAACAGCTGAACTGCGGTCAAATTTCTTTTGCTGTTTTCAAGGAGGTTAAGAAGTAAGAAACTTACCTTGTTGACTTGTCAGTGAACTGAGAGAATTAGAGTTATTAATATTCTAACATTCAATGCCACTGCTTATAAAATTGAATTTGATGCTGTGTTTAGGGTGATGACCACTTTGAGGCATCGGATCCATGATCATTCATTTTCATTCTGTTATTTAACACTGAACTCACGAAGAATTCTTATGAATGTAGCCTGCAGAGCCAGTTTCATAGCTATAGTGAGAGATGAAGATTGAACGTCAGAGTTGCTACATTATAGATCCGTGTATTCAAAGTATGACATTAGACAATGAGAGCCTGAGAATCCCGAATATATTTCACTGATCAGATCAATACGACTCAGGTTTATTGGATTCAAGCACGTGATTTAGATATGCTCATTTGGAAAACCATTACCAGTTTGTACGATCATTCAATAATTCGTCATACTAGGGAGTTAGAACTTGGATAATGTCAGCCTGATGGCATGAACCGGTTGTTAAGAGTTGCCCTTGTGCCAGCCTCACATAGGCCAACTGACGGTTGGTTATCCCACTGCTACATTGATATGCTTTGCACCCAAGCTGTGCCTGAAAAACAGTTGCTGTATTTATTAATTTCAGGAATGCAAAAATGTACAAGTGCGAATCTTGACTGAAGGTATGTTTCAAAGAATTGAGAACAACAGACAAAATCAAGCAGCAAAATTAGAATAACAAGCACCAGAGAACTCTGTAGCCAAGAAACCATGAGTAATAATCAATTGTGCCAGACCAATTAAAACACTAATGATTTCTCCTTAATAGCAAGTTCATGCCTATTCAACATCTTTGATAAATATTTGTGTGAAATCACTATTGTGTCATGATACATCCAACATGAATACACATATGAACTATGCAAATAATTGCAATATTTTCATTGCTGGGACAAATAGGTCTAAATAATCTTATTTGCAATGCAAAATATTTTTACATTATCACACAATAAAAAGGTTGTATTCAATTGAAATAAAATGTAAATGTTCGATTATTGTGAAGCTATTTTCATATGCCATCACATTTAATCCATGGTAATAAGGAAATGGATACTATTTCATAGTAAATAGATCAACAAAGATATAGCTAACATCTGACCTACATATGAGTTCCAGCATCGAATTACATGATATTCCTGAACCAGCTTCCTAGTGCTTACATTTGCTGACGTGCCACACCAAAGCCAATATCAGCCAGGGTAAAGAGCACACATTCCTCTGTCATGTATATGGATGTGTAACAGCATTGTAATTCTTTTCTGTGTTCAGTTTGATACCACAGACCTCTCAACCAGTGTAAGCACAGAGAAGCCAGAGGCCTGCAGAGTGACTCCAAATTGCTTATCTAAATCTATCCTGGCAGTACTGCACAGAGGAAGATGGGTTTGCTCTGTTTTTATGACAAAGGCTTTGAGACAAATCCTTTCAAGTCTTCTTCATTGATAATGCATGATCTGCTCTTCACCACATAGTGCAGTTGACTTGTTGAACCAGAAGGCCTGGCTTGATCTTGATGTTCCACTTTAATGGAATCTAAAACCTTTACTTGAATTCCAGCTGTCTGCAGTAAACCAGATTTCCCTTCAAAAACAAACAGCACTTGAACCAGCCATGTTAGTCTGGGATTAATGTGCTGACTTTGATGAATTGCGTGCGTCTTTCTCTCTGCTCAATCATCCCAACATTTCAAAGCATCTGGTACTGTTTTTCTGGAACGGAGATCAGCACTATTATATTGGATCCATGACAGGGAAAACTAAACTTAAATACTGGATAGTATAGATGCCAATAATGTTCTTAAAGACCCTCTGGTCTCAGTACTGAAATTGGCAACTTTGGACATTACATTATTCCTTTTCATTTCCGATTTCCCAACCACCTCCTTCCCTCCAGTTTTATTTCATTCTTTCATTTTTGTTGAGTATTTTTTGCATGTGTTTTTCTGTTATTTAGCTGTTCTTATTCCTTCAAGGGGTAATTTTGCTAAACTGCAACCCCACGCCAGGAGAATGTTAGCTCACTCCTCACTACTTTGCATCAAATTCAAGATGGGCTTCGAGTCCCCTTTCCTGTTACACACTTCAGTGATGCAAAACTGAGATTTAAAAGTGCAACTTCCTAAAATAAGTCTTTCTTTAAAACTACTTTCACTGCATTACCGTGGTGACCTTTGTGTGTCATTTGAAGGCTTCCAAGATCTTTCAGTCTTCTTAGAACAGCTATTTGCAGGATATTGAACCCATTAACTATCCCTCAGTGCAGTACATTTAAATTGATGAACTTTATAGACTTTACATTTGATTCTGATATACTACTCTCCTCCCCATTTTGTTTGAAAGTAAATAAGATTCCTTACTTTCCTATTTTCAACTCTGATAACTTCAACACTGTCAACCAACTGTAGCCGATTTCATGTCGAATGGACCTAAGGCACTTCAAAGAGATTCAAGGAACTGCACGAATATTTAGCCAGAGAAACTATTAGGCACTGTAACCAAAACTGAGTCAAAATGTTGGTCTTAAGAAGTGGCTGTATCATCTATTGTGGACAAGATAATCTAATATCCACATATAATTGCTTGGGAAAACTCTTGTAATTTTTATTGTTCCTTAGATTGAACAAGCAGTGTCTCAATGTTCCTTGTTAATTTTCATTTCTGTTTTCATTCCTTTTCCTTGTTTTACAGCAGTTTCAAAATACAATGAACCTTCCTGTGTTTCTCTTGGGCTACCTCTGTCAAGACAATCGATTGTCATAGGGGACTCTCTAGTCTGGGGCACAGACAGATGTTCCTGCTGTCCTCAACGAGACATCAGGATGGTGTGCTGCCTCCAAGGTAAAGATATCTCAGAGAGGGTGCAGAATATTCTGAAAGGGTAGAGTGACTAACAGGAAGTTGTTCTGCATATTGGCAAAAGGGATGAGCTTCTGCAGATAGAATATAGGAAACTAGGCAGGAGGTTAAAAAGTAGGTCCTCGAGGTAAGTAATATCTGGACTACTACCAGAGCCACATGCTAGTAAGATTAGGATTATGAGGATAGAATGGATGCATTCATGGCTGAGGAGCTACAGCAGGAATTCAGATTTTTGGACCAGTGGGATCTCTTCAGGTATAGAAATGACCTGTATATGAGGAATGGGTTCAACCTGAATTGGATAGGGATCAATATCCTTGCTGGAGATTTTCTAGTACTACTTGGGAGGCTCTAAGCTAGTAGGGGGAATGTGGGAACCAAACTGATAGTGAGAAAATAGAAAAAGCTGAGGCTGGTACAGTGGATAAGGGTAGTAAGTTAAATAGTCAAGGTAGACAAGAGCTTGGAAGAGAATGAGGTTATACTAATAAATTAAACGACATTTACTTCAATGCCAGACACTTGAAAGAAAGACAGGTGAACCTAGGGCATGGTTAGGAACATGGGACTGGGATATCATAGCTATTTAGAAACATGGCTCAGGAATGCTCAGGACTGGAAGCTTAAAGTTCCAGGATGTTAATGCTATAGGAAGGATAGAAAAAGAGGAAAAGGAGGAGAAGTGGTTGTTTTGGTTTGGGATAACATTATGGCAGTACTTAGGCAGGATATTCCTGGAGATCGTCCAGTGAAGTTATATGTGTGGAACTGAGATATAAGAAAGGGATGAACACCTTGTTGGGATTGTATTGTAGGCCCCCAATACTCAGCAGGGAATTGAAAAGCAATTATGTAAGGAGACTTCAGTTAAGAATAATAGCATTGTAATATTAGGGGATTTTAACATTCCAAACATTGACTGGGACTGTCATTGTATTAAGGGCTTGGATGGGGAGAAATTTTACGACTACAAGAAAACTTTTTTATTCAGTATGTGGCTGCAACTACTCGAGAAGGAGTAAAACTTGACCTTCTCTTGGGAAATAAGGCAGGGCAAGAGACTGAGCTGTTGGGGGGAGCACTTTCGGGCCAGTGACCACAATTCTATTAGTCTTAAAATAGTTATGTAAAACAGTAGAACTGATCAAAAAGTTAAAGTTCTCAATTGGAGTAAGACCAATTTAGATGATATTAGACAGGAACTTTCAAAAGTTGATTGGGTGAGGCTGTTTGTAGGTTAAAGGACAGTTTGGAAGTGGGAGACCTTTATAAATAAGGTAATGAGTGTTGAGAGACAGTATATTCCTATTAGTGTGAAGGGCAAGGCTGGTAAGTGTAGGGAATTCTGGAAGATTAAAGAAATTAAAGCTCTGGTCAAGAAAATGAAGGAGACTAATGTTGGGTTTAGACAGATGGGATCGAGTGAATCCGTAAGCACTATAAGGGAAGTAGGAATATACTTAAGAGGGAATCGGGAGGGCAGAAAGGGGACATAAGATAGCTTTGGCAAATAGAGTTAAGGAGAATCCAAGAGATTCTACAAATATATTAAGGACAAAAGAGTAACTAGGGAGAGAATAGGGCCCCTTAAAGATCAAAGTGGCCATCTAAGTGTGGAACCACAAGAAATGGGTGAGATACTAAACAAATATTTTGTGTCATTATTTACTGTGGACAAGGGCATGGAAGCTAGAGAAAGTGGGGCAAAAGTAACATCTTAAAAAAATGCACATATTACAGAGGAGGAAGTGCTGGAGGTTTTAAAATGAATAAAGGTGGGTAAATCCCCAGGACCTGATCAGGAGTTTCCCAAAACTTTGTGGGAAGCCAGGGAGGAGATTGCTGAGTCCCTTGCTGAGATATTTCTATCACTGATAGCCATGGGTGAGGTGTCAGAGACTGGAGGTTGGCTGTAAGTTTGTAAGGAAAAGTTAAGGAAGTATAGATCGGTGAGCCTTACTTGAGTGCTGGGTAAGTTGTTGGAGGTGATTCTCAAGGACAGGGCTTATATGCATTTGGCAAGGCAAGAACCGATTAGAGATAGTCAATGTGATTCTGTGCACGTGAAATCGTGTCTTTCTAACTGGATTGGGTTTTTTGAGGAGGTGAGGAAAGCAGAGTCATGGACATCAGCAAAGCATTCAACAAGGTTCTGGTTGTTAGACTGGTTAGTAAGGTTAGATCACACGGGATCCGGGGGAGCTAGCTGATTGGATACAAAATTGGTTTGCAGGTAGGAGACCGGTAGATGTTTGCTTTTCAGTCCAGAGGCCTGTGACAGTGATGTGCCATAAAAATAGGTGCTGGGTGCACTGCTTTCATCATTTGTATAATTTATTTGAAAGTGAACATAGGAAGTGGGTTAGTACATTTGCAGATGACACCAAAATAGATGGTGTAGTGAACAATAAAGAAGATTGTCTCAGAGCATGATGGGACCTTGGCTGGATGGGCCAATGGACTGAAGAATGGTAGATGAAGTTTAATTTAGATAAATGAGAGGTGTTGCATTTTGGTAAAACAAACCAGGGAAGAATTTATACTGTTAATGGAATTGCCTTGGGGAGTATTGCCAAACAGAGACCTAAGAGTGCAGGTGCATAATTCGTTGAAAGTTGAGTTGTAGATAGACAGGGTAGTTAAGAAGGCAGTTGGCAATTCCACCTCAGTACAACATCTGATGTAAGGCTACAATGGACAACATTTGCTAAATTAACCAAAGTATACAAAGAATTATGCTGACAACTGATTTAGCATTGCGAGTTGGTTTCATAGCATAGTGCACCTTGTGCACACTAGATGCTACATATATTAACATGCAGGGCCCTATACTTGCAAACAAAAGGAACACGTAGATATACAGTGCCTGGTTCAACACAATAGAATAGGCAAGAACCATGCTTTGACCAATCAAAGTCAACTTGCCTGCATATAACAGAAACAAAGATTAGCAAGTTAACTACGGTTATCCTTACCTGGTGCACCATCCATTACAATGCCTCTACTAACTGGAATTCACTTGCCAAACAATCAACACTGCTGTCATACCATATAAATGTTGCTTTTCCTTTGTACCAGTGTATCTTGTGAATTCTTCTGATGAGTACAAGGCAAAATGTTTTGACAAAAGAGATCACAAGAACTGCAGATGCTGGAGTCAGAGAAACATAGTGTGGAGCTGGAGGAACACAGCAGGCCAGGCAGCATCAGAGGAGCAGGAAAGTTGATGTTTCGGGTTGGGACCCTTCTTCAGAAATGGGGAGGGGGAAGGGAGCTGGGAAATAAATAGAGAGAGGAGGGGTGGGGCTGGGGAAATGTGCATCTGAAATTCATTTCTAGAACAGCACAGTTTTGATACACAGCCAGCTTCATAGTTTCCACCTACAGCCTTCTTCCACTCATCAATCTATCAGTCAACAATAATCAATTAACTGTTGGTCTGCTAAAGCTCCTAATATATAATGAGAGTCTAAGACCTCAGTCAAAAGCTTCTGATGTAGCATTAGCTGCAATCTTTACACTCGTACTGCTTTACTGTCTGAGTGAAATAAGATGCATGTAGCTTTTCCTAAATCAATAATATCTTATTGTTTGTGATTGTTATTTTTTTTTCTCAACTGAGAATACTAAATCATTTATTTTTAAAAGGAAATGAAGAATTAAAATAAACACTCTAATTGAAGTGCAGGGGCAATGTATAAAGGAGACCATCTTATCAAGACTAGAAGTAACTTACAACATTATTGCTTCAAATGCACATGAAAAATGGTACTCTTTGCTCCCTGCCCTTTATATGTTTTATCTCTTTACATTGGTAGATCACCAAAATGATTTCCAATAAGAAAAGGACTACTGGTGTATTCCTAATGGGAGGTTTTTCATCAGGAACAGCAAAAATGCATTGCCTTCATTCCCAACATATGTTGCAATTAAGGACACAATATCTTAAAGGCAAATTTTCCACAGTTTTTCACGTACGAACGTGTTACTGGGATAAAAACAACTGAACTGAAACAGATTTGCTCCTTTGGCAACTTAGTTGATTAAAAAAGCCCAGAACTTACAAAGGCAGACTGCCGATTAGAAAGGCAGCTCATCTTTTCTGTGCTAGACAGAAATCTAATCATCAAAAATGGTTTCCAAGATGCACGCACACATCTCTGACAGGAATTGTACTCGGTGATACTTGGTCAGTGGGATTACACATACACTCCTAAATGACACAGGTAACATGCAAGGCAGGGATAGCATGATGTAAATCAGAGTGTAAACTTGATTTGACATTCTAAAGAAAGGTTACTGGACCTGAAATGTGAACTCCGTTTTCTCTCCACAGATGCTGACAGACCTGCTGAGTTTTTCTACCAATTTCTATTTCTGTTCCTGATTTGTTGACAGAGCTGCCTTTGTCGGATGCCAGGCTCCAGACTACAGCCTGTTATAACCTTGTAGAACTGATCTCAACATTAGATAGAATGAAAGACTGCCCACTTTGATAAACTAAGGGATCATGAGCTACCGCACGTACTAGTATAAAATTTAAATTTTGAGATAATTTTTAGGTCAAAAATCAAGAAGTTGACTTATTTATGAGTAATGTTTTTGAAAGATGTGCGTGCTTGATTTCAAACCAAAACAAAACCCACTGTGATTTTCATTGGACATGTTGAATACTTTATTTAATAACATTACACAATATATTCATTTCATTCAACACAATATAAATAACTTTAGTACAGAACTTTCATACCACTTGAGAAAAAGATACTTTGTCTAAGTTTTTCATTTTTCATTCATCATGGCACTTTGACATAATGTTTTTTAAAAATACATAAATATATACCATAAGGAATTAACTGTAGCACTTTCACGTTAAAATCTTTGTTGGTCGGCTGGGAGATTGTTGGTAGATTGACCAAGGGGAATCTTTAAGTTCCCTCATGTACATTTAAATAAATGAACCGTTGTAATCACTGGTAAGTAATTGATAATCACAACTTGGTTTTATCCCCTATAATCTAGGATCAATATGACATGAAGATCATGAAAAGTTATGTGCTTTTTGTAATTTTTATGCATGACTGAGTTTACATGAGTACATACAAGTGCTTACAGGTTAGGTGTTGAATTACTTCTTCTGGCTGCTTGTGCAAGTTTCTGAAGCCTTCCTAAACTTGGCTGGAGTCTGAAAACTCAACATGGAGCATTTGGCAGATACTGAACATTATTTTTGTTCACGAGACAATTTGTGCAGGAACAAAAAAAACCGAAAGAACTATGGATGCTGTAAATCAGGAATGACAGCACAAAATACTGGAAAAGCGCAGCAGGTCTGGCAGCATCTGTGAAGAAAAGATCAGAGTTAATGTTTTGGGTCTGGTGGCCCTCTCTCAGAGCTCAGATCCCAGTTCTGAGGAAGGGTTACCAGACCCAACATATTAACTCTGTTTTTTGCTTCACAGATGCTGCCAGAGCTGCTGAGTGTTTCCAGAAACTTCTGTTTTTGTGCTGAAACAAGTCTCTTCCAAAGACGCATCCTT
Source organism: Stegostoma tigrinum (assembly GCF_030684315.1). Taxonomy (NCBI): domain Eukaryota; kingdom Metazoa; phylum Chordata; class Chondrichthyes; order Orectolobiformes; family Stegostomatidae; genus Stegostoma; species Stegostoma tigrinum. The sequence goes on from NC_081355.1 coordinate 56,978,456, forward strand.
AGACTGGGAGGATATACAAAGGCCATGCAGGACAGGGCATGTTGCTTGACAACACAGGACAAGAAAGACAGGAAAGCCATCTCTATTTAAGGTCCTTAAGAAGTAATCTACTTACCTCAACTTCAGTAAGGCCCAATGCATGTTCTGTCTTCACAAAAGAAATCATTAATAAAATCTGCTGCCTTCTGTAGCCATAACAGTGATGTCAATGTCAGGCATGGACCACATTGTCAGTGGCTACCACGTGACCATGCCTCCAACCCTTTATATATCTGGCTTCTTGATGGAGGTACAAGTAACATCACATGGTTTGCAGGACACTGCTGTATGAGAGGCCACTAGGACATGTTATAAACATAGACATAGCTTTATCTCATCCTAAAAGAAAAACAGAAAATGCTGAAAAATCTCACCAGCTCTGGCAGCATCTGTGGAGAGAAATCAGTTAATGTTTTGGATTCAGTGACCCTTCTTCTGACCTCCATCTCATTGTACCTTGCCATTGTCAATGTGTTGAAGTGAGGTGGTAGAAAGCAATTGACCTCTATTGCTAAGAGTATAATCTGCAGCAGCTAATGGTCTAGGAAGTTTGTCTATATATATTGCTGATCTCAGCCTGGTCTGCTGCATTTTTGACTGAGTGTCCAATAGACAACAGCAATGGATGCAGAGCAGAAAGGCTGCCATCCTGAGGGTACAAAAGGTTAGTGTGCCCTGATGCCATGGGCACTTCAATACACAATCACAGCAATTCCATTGAGTGGCTGGAGGAAAAAATGGACTGCAATATCATTGAGGTACTGTGAATTATCATCCAGAACCATAAAGACAGCAGTCTGAATCTCCGTATTAGCAATTAGACCTTTGATGGAGTCTGTGGTGCAATATAAGCTGTTTATGGCTCAATGGAAGCTGTAATATATACCATCAGATATTGCAGCACAGTGGGCTCCCCATGTGCTAATGAATTTAATGAAGCATTCTTTGTGGGAATAAATGGCCTCTAATCTTTGCACAAAGTCATGTACCAAGCTGGTGTTAAACTCCTTTCACGCTCCTTGACATCAATTACAGGCTTTCCAAAGAATCAAGTGATTGTTTACTGAGATAACAAAGTGTGGAGCTGGATGAACACAGCAGGCCAAGCAGCATCTTAGGAGCACAAAAGCTGCTGTTTCGGGCCTAGACCCTTCATCTTCATTTCTTTATTCCTGCAAAATAAAACTCACACAGAGCTCTGGAGAGATAGATTTGGAAGCTGGATTGCAGAAAAAAATTTGAAGCTTGAACTTGAACCTGGACACATTTCAGCCTCAGAGTGATTGAGGTGGAGGTAGGGTCAGAACATTAGGAACAAGCACAAATGACCAACAGCATCAAGATGTGGCCAGGTTTTCCCTAGTGATGCTCAGTCAGAAAGGCAGCACCATGCTGGAGGCAGCCACCCACCAGCAGATTGGAAGCCAGCGGGATGCTTGTCTGTATGAAAGCACCGCAAAGTTGAAAGGCCACAGACTGGTATAATCCCTGCTATAATGAGAGGTTTTCCTTCAAACTGATAGTTCTATGAGCTGCAGGCTTTCTGATTTTCTTTTCAAATATTAATCAATCTTCTGAGGACAGCTCCATTTTGAAACACTCTTGTGTTCCTAACATGAGTTCCTTCAAAGCACCCCACTCTGCCGGTGCGATTGCCAAGTCTCCAGTGTTGCAGATTCTCCAACTGGGTCTACTTCCACATGAAACTGCTCAACATCCTTAAATGGTTGGCAAGTGCATAGTTGTTCTCTCAATTAGGCACTTCCTGGAAGATTCCAACTGTCGATCAATTCTGAATCCTGCAAACTCAAGATGGTCCCAATGTCTGAAATCTTTCCTAACTTCTATAGACTCCACCCTTAACGACAGTACCGCAGTTGGTAGCTGCAACTCTGAAGAAGGGTCCCGACCCGAAATGTCAATTTTTCTGCACCTCTGATGCTGCCTGACCTGCTGTGCTCCTCCAGCTCCATACTGTGTTGTATTAGCTCATGTAATGGTGTGGCTCCATCTGCACCGTCTATTGCTGACTAAAAGCTTCTAATTCTAGGGTACCTGAAATCAAAAAGGGATAGGAATTAAGCTGTGGTGAGGGGACAGGAAAAAGAGAGAAGTGCCCTCAACATCATTCACGTTCACCTCACCAGCAGTCAAGTCCCTTCCCATGATGTCCAGCGTTTGTCCTCATCCATTTCTTTCCTGCACCTTCCCGTTATACGTCATATTATCATGCAAGAAAAAGGGAAGTGTGTCATTGAGTGCCCTATTTAGCTGATGTAGTTCTCATTGTTGAACATCATCAGCAAGGCATAGGTAGTGAGCGTGAGGAGGCTTTCAATAATGTTACACAGGGCAGAATCAGTTAAAGAGTTGAGCATTCACTGGTGAAACAATTTAACTTCCATGGATTTAGGCAAAACTCCACCAGATGAGTCAACAATATGCAAATTATGTTAGTGTGGGTAGAATGACAAACTCCAAATTCTAGCTCATGCTAATTTTATTGCTAGAATGATTAACATTAAGCATTTAATTCTCTGAAGTCTGAAAATTATGTTGTTGCAAAATTATTCATCTTGCTGAAGCATTTTGACGTTTTGCCTTGGCCTTCCATCACTGACCTTATCACAGCTTAGACAGTCAAGGCCAAAGTGTCTTATCTAACATGCAGTATTTGGTGCCTATATGATAAGAAATGAATTTAGAGTGGTGAGCATAGTTCAATGGCTGCAAATTCTGGCAAAAGTTGCAGGCTCTGGAAAAGAGGACTGCTGTCCAGCTTTGGTTTGAATTTTCATGGGTCCCAACAGCAAGGGAGTTGGATCCACAAAAAGCTGACAGTCTATAATTCTAAACACCTTGTTGGGCCTCGCTTTGCCAACTGATAGGTAAGTATGACTGTTTTCACCAGGAATGCCCTTCTGTCCATATGCCAGGTCCATTTGAGCTTAATGAATCTGTTACTATAGTATGAAATCTAACTTGATGCAAACTCACATCAATCTTTTATACAGGAATATTGCATAGTTAAGTTTTCAGGCTTTAAGAAAGAAATAACCTGCATTTAGATAGTTTGTTTCACATCTTTGGTGCATCCTAAAGCATTTTGCTGCCAAGAGATTCTGTTGGGGTATGATCACTGTTTTTCTGAGTGGCAGATCAGCAGTTGGTTAAACGGGGCAATGTTCCATCCACAGCAGTGAGATAAATGTGCAGTTAATCTACTACATAATCTTGGTTTGAGGTCTGAAAGGTGGCTGGAAGAACTTTGATGCTCTTTTCCAAGTAATGCCACAGCACATTGATTATTCATCTGACAGTGCCTTGGTTTGATATCTCAGGCAAAACGTAGGAACTTAGGAACAGGAGTTGGCTATTCAACATGTCCATGGCTGACCATCTTCCTCAATGCCATTTTCCACTGTTACTGCTATTCCCTAATGCCATTAGTAACTAGAAAACTATCAAGCTATCTCTTAATAACAGAGGTCCCACAGCCTTCTGGAGTAGAGATTATCAAAGATTTACCCCTTGCTGAGTGAAGAAATTATCACTCAATCTCAGTTCTATTCTGTTCCTATCTGTTCAATTCTATCTAACCCTTTGAGAATTTTATGTTTCTATGAAGTCACTTTTAATTCTTCTAATAAAGAATCCAGGCCCTGTCTCCTCAGACTTGTCTTTGTGAAGGAATCACATTTTGTTTGGTAATCTTTTCTTTTCTACACACTCGTAGAAGCTTTTACAATTTATTTTCATTCTTCTTGCAACCATACTCTGTTTAGTCATTGTTGATCTAGTTCTTGTTTCTCTTTTAAAAAAAATATCCTAATCCCCCGGTTTATAATCTTTTATGACAACTTTATAAGCCTTCTTCTTTAATCTACACGATCTTGAAGTTCTCTTTGTAATCACAGCTGTCACTTCTCATGTTGGATACTTTTGCAATAATAGACTGTATGTTTTATATTAAAAAATTCATCGTTTTTATTTACTTATGAATGCTAGCCACCACCTATCTAATGTTTGGCCTTTTAATGTATTTTTCCCATCCATCACTGCAAACTTCCCCAATTAGCTTTAAGATCCTAAGCTTTCAGACTGAAACACAAATTCTCAAACTTAATGGAAAATTCTATCATATTGCAGTGACTATTCTTGAGTCTTTTTACAGCAGTATTATTAATTAGCCCTTTCTCATTCCACAATACCAGTTTTGAAATAGCCTATGACTTAGTTGGTTTCTGATTATATTGCTCCAGAAAACTATCCTGAACAGATTTAAGGAAATCTGCCTCCACAGCATTGCTGTTCTTAAGAGTTACCCAGTCTATATGCGGATTAAAGTCACCCATGATTGCACCCTTGCTACATGCACTTCTAGGCTCATGACTTATAATGTGTTCTATATAACCAGTCCTGTTTGGCAGCCAATAATTTCTCCTGTCAATGTTTGCTGCCCCTTTTTATGTCTCTAATCCTTTTCTTCTGATATAAAGTCTTGTCTCACTAACACACTGATCATATCCCTCATCAAAAGCATTCTACCTCCCTTTCCTTCATTTCTATTCCTCCGAAGCGTTGATATTGAATTCCCAATCTTGGTCACCCTGTAGGAATGTTTTCAATATTGCAATTAAATCATACTAGTTCACTTCCAGTACTGTTGAGAATTCACCTATTTTGTTGCCATTGCTTTGTGCTTTCTGAAAGAGTGCTTTAGTTCAGTTTTTTAATACAAATCAATGATAGTAGATCTTGACCTTGACCAATTAAACGATTTGTTTCTGCTGTTCCCCACTTTCCTTTACAATTATTCCACATTGTATAACTAGCTTTGCTTGTATTCTACCTGAATTTCATTTTACAATCCCATTCCCCAACAAACTACTTTAAACCCTCCCCAACACCTCTCGAAAACCTCACCATGAGAATATTGGTTCCAATCTGTCCGAGGTACAAAGAATCTTCCTTTTCCAGGTCCTACCTGCCCCAGAATCCATCCTGAATACCCCAGAAAACTGAAGCCTTCTTCTTCTGCAACATTTTTCCACCCATGTGTTCATTCACTCAATCTTCCTAATTTTATATTCACTCACATGTGGTACTGAGGCGAATCCTGAGATTACTGCCATAGAGGTCATGTTTTACAGTATCTTCCCATTGCCCTAAATTCCACCTTCTTTCTACTTATGTTGTTGATGTCAAATAAGACCAAAACCTCTGGCTATTCACTCTCCCTCAAAATAATGCTGTGTAGTTGTTCCATGTCATTCATGATCCTGGCAACAGAGAGGCAACATACCATCCTGGTTTCACCTCTATAGTCACAGAAACACTGTCTGTTCCCTGAACTATCAAACCATCTGTCACTAATGCTTTTCCACTCTTCTTGAACTTCAGAGCTCAAGGTTAAGGAATTGAACGATGGGAATAGCTCCTTCTCTTCATTAACAGCTGGTGATACTTGATGGAAAGTTTGTGCATTTGTGGATGTCAGCTTAAATCCCTTTGACACTTGGTCCAATATTTCATCTTTTGGTGAAGCTTAGTAACTTGTGGAACTGTAGCCTATTAAAAAGTTAGTGATTTCAGGAGAAGAAAAGGCAAGAGGAGAAAGTTAGTGAAACAAAAAATTACAACCTCTTGAAGTATACTACTAAAATTGATTTGATGTATCCTACAGCTCATGCTATACGTAAGGAAGCAACCTGGTGTTTAATCATGAGGCCAATATAAAAACTCCACTACAGAAATTCTGAGTGTTGACTGGGCTGCTATCATGTTTAATGAGGAATAGCATTTTTCCGATCTTGGACATGGAACACAGTGCTCGGAGATTGTTAGAAGCCAAGCTGTTAGTTTGGGAAGGTTAGTGACAATATTAATTACATTGGGAAAGCAATTAAGTATATTCCCTCCCAACATGCCAATCTGTCAGCTTTTGCCAACCCTTAAGATAGCTAAGGGAATGTTATCGTTTATTGTGAGAGGAATTGAACATAAAAGTACAGATGTTATGCTTCAATTATACAGAACATTGGTGAGACCACAACTGATTACTGTGTAGTTTCAGACTCCTTATTTAAGGAACGATGTAGATGTGTGGAGGTAGTTTGGAGAAAGTTTACTAGATTGATACTTGGAATGAGCAGGTTGCCTTTTGAGGAAATATTGGGCAGACTGAGCTGAAAGATCTTAACAATGTGTGTCTGAAATTGATATTTCCTTATATGAATCAGGCCAGAAGGAAGGGGTATTGTTTAGAAATTAGCTGTCACCCTTTTAGGACAGAGGTGAAGAGAACTTTTTCCCCTAGTAGGTTGTCTAACTTTGGAACACTCTGCCTTGAAAGTGGTGGAATTGGGATCATTGAATATTTTTATAGCAGAGATAGATTTGTGTTATGCAGTAGAATCAAAAGTAGTCAGGAGCACATAGAAATTTAGAAGGCAAAACTCAAAACCGATCAGCCATGATTGTTTTTTTAATTGAAAACGAGACTCAAGGGTCAGAATGGCCTGATTCTGCTCCTAAATCATGTGTTTGGATAGAGGCTGTCACTGTACTACATTAAAATGTATTGTGGAGAAATTACGAGTGGAAAATGATACGCTTTGAAGATCTAAAAGTAACCTGTGATGTGAATGTCTTTCTAAAATCTCACTTGGAATTGGTGAATGAATGCTCTACCAGTCACGATCCACTTCATTAGCTTTAACATAACAGGCAGAGGTTTAACAGGATTGAAGATGTTGAATTGTCAACTTAGCTCAGTGGTTGCATACTACCCTTTTACAAGGTAGTACACAACCACTGAGCTAAACTGACAGTACTGTCAAAATATAGCTTTTACACAAGTATACAGGACTAACTTTTTTGTTAAGAAGTGGGTGTTGCCTTTTATTTCATTTAGTTGGAGTTGAAACCCACCATCTCCCATCATTTTGCTATCACAAAGATGCCAAGTTGCAGAATGTTCCCACCAACACTAGCCCCAAAAGCTGTGCAAAAGGAGCCAATAAGTTTTGTTTTCATTAAATTCAATAGTGTAGTATTCTGTGATTCCATGAGGATGGAGGTTTTGTACTAGGGTGGGATTTAATTCAGTGGCAAGTAGGTGATAAGTACACAGTGTTTATGTTCTTTGGCTAAATGTCATGGTTGATCTGCACATGGAATATATGAAAAATGATCATTGGCCATTGTCTTGAACACAAGATCAATCATCAAGCGTGCATAGTAATCTGCTTTTAAAAGCAACTTTAACATCATAATTTTTTTGGTCAGAATATTATCTGTTCAAACCTTGCTCAGGATCTCAGCAGAAGTAGTGGCACAATACAATCAGGACGGAGTTGCCCTGGGAGTCCTTAACATTGACTCTGACCCCATGAAGCCTCACAGCAACAGGTCAAACATGTGCTAGGAAACTTCCTGCTGATTACCACATGTCCCCTGGCCCCGCCAATGGATCAGTACTCCTTACGTTAAACACAGCTTGTGAAAATACTGAGGGCAGCAAGGATGCAGATGCCCATCACCAAGAGTGGCTCAGCATGATTGACTGGGCTGGTCAGATCTTAAACGACGTAGCTGGCAGATGGGTAGGGTGGCAAGTAGTGACGGAACCTACAAAAGGGAAAAACATGATTGATCTCATCCTCACCAAATTGCCAGCTGCAGATGCAAATGTCCATGACAGTATTGGTAAGAGTGACCACCACACAGTTCTTATGGAGACAAAGTCCTGTCTTCACATTGAGAATACCCTCCATCATGTTGTGTAGCACAATCACTGTCACTAAATTGGATGAATATCCCATAGATCTAACAACTCAAGACTGAGGAAGTTCTGAGAAGTGTCACCAGACCCGAAACATTACCTCTTTTTATCTTCACAGATGCTGCCAGACCTGCTAAGCTTTTCCAGCAACTTTGTTTTTGTTCCTGATTTACAGCACTCACAGTTCTTTTGGTTTTTTCTCAAAACTGGACATCCATGAAGTGCTGTGGGCCATCAGCAGCAGCAGAACGGACCTCTACTACAATCAGCAAATTTGTGGCCTGACATATCCCCCACTCAACCATTACCATCGAGCCAGGGGATCAACCCTGGTGCAATCATGATTGCAGGAGGTATGCCAGGAGCAATACCTGGCATAGATGAAAGTAAGGGGTCAACCTGGTAAAGCTACAAAAGGGCTTTTTTGTGTGCCAAACAGCATAAGAGCAATTGGTCGAAAGAACCAAGTGATGCCATAAGTAACAGATCAGATTTAAGCTCTGCAGTCCTGCCACATGTATTTGTGAATGGTGGTAGACAATTGAACAACTCACTGGAGGAACAGGCTCCACAAATATCTCCATCCTCAAAAATGGGAAAGCCCAGCACATCAGCCAAAAAGGTAAGGTCGAAGCATGCTCAGCCAAAAGTGCCAAATGTTCCCAGAATTACAGATGTCTGTGTTTAGATAATTCAATTCATTCCATGTAATATCAAAAAATCATAGAATCCCTACTGCGTGCAAGCAGGCCATTTGGCCCATCACACCAACTCTGGAAAGAGCATCTCACCCAGACCCACTCCTATCCCTGCAACCCTGCATTCCTCATAGTTAACTCAGCTAGCCTGCACATCCCTGGATACTACGGTCAATTTAGCATGGCCAATCCACTTAACCTGCACATCTTTGAACTGCGGAAGGAAACCGGAGCACCCGGCAGAAACCTGCACAGACATGGGAGAACATGCAAACTCTGTACAGACAGCCGCTTGAGGATGGAATCGAACCCTGGTCCCTGGAGGTGTGAGGCAGTAGTACTGACCATTGAGCTGTCGTACCACCCAAATGGCTGGAGACACTGGATAGTGCAAAGGCTATGGGCTCTGACAACGTTCCAGCATAAATGCTGACAATTTGTGTTCCAGCACTTGCCACTCCCCTAGCCGAGCTGTACCAGTACAGCGACAACACTGACATTTACTCAACAAGGTGGAAAAATGCCCATATATGTTCTGTACACGTACTGCAGGACAAATTCAATCACTCCAATTACCACCCCATCAGTCCACTCTCAATCAACAGTAAAGTGATGGAAGCTGTCATCAACAGTGCTATCAAGCAGCGCCTACTCAGCAATGAGCAGCTCAATAACGCCCAGGGCCACTCAGCTCCTGATCTCATTACAGCCTTGGTTCAAACATGGAGAAAGGCGCTAAATTGCAGACGTGAGGGGAGAGTGACAGCCCTTGCCATCAAGGCTGCATTGTACTGAGTTTGGGATCAGGAAACTGGAGTCAATGGGAATCCGGAAGGACTGCTGATTGGAGTCATAGCTGTCACATTGGAAGATGGTTACGGTTGTTGGAGGTTAGTCATCTCAGCTCCAGGACATCTCTGCAGGAGTTGCTCAGGATAATGTCCTAGGCCCAACCATCTCCAGCTGCTTCATCAAAGACCCTCCCTCCTTCATAAGGTCAGAAGTGGGGATGTTCACTGCTCATTGCATAATGTTTGGCACCATTCGTGACTCCTTAGATACCAAAGCAGTCCATGTCCATATGCTGCATGACCTGGACAATATCCAGGCTTAGGCTGATAAATGCAATAACATTTGTGCCATAAAAATGCCAGGAAATAATCATCTCCAACAAGAGAGAATCCACCCATCATCCCTTGACATTCAATGCCATTAACACCATAGAATTCCCTTTATCAACATCCTGCTGGTTACCATTGACTAGAAACTAAACTAGATTACCAAAATAAATACAATGACTATAAGGGCAAGTACTGATTCCCTAAAGGCAGTCAGGAGTGTAATGGAATACTGAGATAACAAGGTGTAGAGCTGGATGAACACAGCAGGCCAAGCAGCATCAGAGGAGCAGGAAGGCTGACGTTTTGAGTCTAGACCTTCTTCTGAAGAAGAAGTGTCCAGGCCCAAAACATCAGCTTTCACGTTCCTCTGATGCTGCTTGGCCTGCTGTGTTCATCCAGCTCTACACCTTGTTATCTCAGATCTTCCAGCATCGGCAGTTTGTACTATCTCTAATGGAATACTGTCCATTTAACTGGATGGGTGCAACTCCAACAACACTCAAGATGCTTGACACCATCCAGAACAAAGCAGCCCATTTAATTAGCACCACATCCACAAACATCCACACCTTGCACCACTGATGCATTTCACCAAGTGTCTTCCAAACCCACAACCACTTCCACCTAGAATGAAAGTGCAGCAGATACATGAGAATGCCACCCACTCGCAAGTTTCCCTTTTAGTCACTGCCCATTCTGTCTTGGAAATATATTGCCATTCACACACTGTCCCTGTGTCAAAATTCTCAGACTCCCTCATTCAGGGCATTGTGGTTCATTCTACAGCACATGGACTGCAGCATTTCAAGAAGGCAGCTCACTACTGCCTTCTCAGCGATGAGCAATAAATGCCCAGTCAATGATGCCCACACCCATGAATGCAAATTAAATAAATCATCTTGGTTGAATTTCTAATTCGGCACTGAAGGAGAGCTGAATTGTCATTTTCCAGCTGACCTTATAAACTAGGCCCAATCTGACTGTTCAAATGGAATAAAATGATTGTAAGGACAACGTTAAACCCTCAAATCTCAAATAATTAACACCTTATTCTAGCTTCGTTGAGGTAAATGAAGGTACAGAAACAGTGTACTACATATATACATCAGCAATAAAAAAATGAATTTAACAGTAGTATAAATATTTGAAACCTATAGGTGTATTTATTTTGGTGGAGTTCAGCTCATTATGTCTCATTGCAGAATGGTACAAAATGAAATTTTCACACACTAAACAGTATTGTAGCTTATATCTGTATATCGGGCCCAGGAGGTCGAAGGGTAGAGGAACTGAACGGATGTTCAAATTTCAAAGAAAATACCAGGCATGTTCCTTTGCTTTTGTTGCACTTATCTGAAGAACTTCTATAATGAGCATTTTGGCTTCCTCCTGCCACACATTTGCTGCCATAAACCCCTTTCTACCCTTTGTCACTAAATTGCTTTCTTCCTACTTGAAGTTTGTTTGGTCTGATTAATTACACTGGGAAGCAGAATACTGCCCCTGGTAAATATCTATGTGGAGATAAACCAACACAGACTTTGAACAACGGAATCACTTTATTGCTAGCATTATCAATGAGAGCCTGGCATCCTATTGTCTCTCGCCCTGGTGATTACAGGGTCATTGAGACATAAACAGAATTATCTCACACCACACAACCCTTGAGGTTTCCCTCCTTTGGTGTATTGTGCATCCAATGATAAGGCTGCTGTAGAATATTTAGAATCGTGACAAAAATGTAAGTTTCTTGTCTAGCCAGTAGGGTGGCTTAAACATTAATGCAACAGTTAAAAGACAAAACACCACAAAGATTAGAATGTGCATCACCTCTTATCTCAAAGCTTAGTAAAGCGGAAACGAACCAGTCGATTCTCACGTCGAATGAAGAATAATGTGATTTGTCAAAAAAAAGCATTAAACTTTTCATTGAGTTTAGAAAAAGGTTAATCAAACCCAGGCTTTTAGATGTAGTGAACCTGTGCCTTATCCAAACAAAATAACACTGTAATCATCCAAATTTTAAACTCAGGCTCAGTTTTATTCCCGTAAGTAGTGTATGTTAGTAGAAAGCTTGTGACATTATTCAAAAGGAACATTATTTTACAACATGGTCATACAATCAAACGCAGCATTCAGAAAAATTCTTGAACTGTTGGATTGACTGAGCCATTCAGTTGTAATGGGAAGAAAATGGCCAAAGACTTTGACTTAGTAGAAGTTCACTTGTACCTTTCAAAGCTGGTCATTGGACAGATTAAAAATAAATTGTTTACATAAAACATTGCGATTGGAACTCATGTTGAAAACTGAGGCATTAAGTTTGAAAGAGGATGCAAAAAGTACACAATTTCTACATCAGAGGATGATCGACCAATCAAGTGATAACAAAATTGGCAGTACGAGATACGACATAACACAACAGTATATCATTCAACCTTGTGCAGGTGATACACAATGGTGGATCCGTATTTCAACTTTTTAGCAAACTGTCCTCCTTATCCTTTGACACCCACTCTGAAGTTTTAAATGATCTGACATTCACAGACTTTGGCAAGGAGCAATTTCTGCATTTCTAGTCTCCTTTGTTTATGACAACCTTGTTCTGAAATCCTAAACGGAAGAAATAATTTTGAATGGTATTCAATACACTATTAAATCGGTTGATCTTTTTTTTCATAAAAACTTTAATTGGATTGACATTCAATCTTCAAAGCACAAGAGAACTCAGTCTACCCATTTGTGGCTGTCAAAGAATCATAGAGTCATTGAGTCATATAGTATGGGAACAGATCCTTTGGAAGAGGCTTTAAAAGAGGCATCGTGATGCAGATTGAAGATTGTATGGGAAGCATGAAAGGTTAAGATTGTGGGGGAGAAGAAAGTTTTGATGTAAAGTAAATAGCAGAGGATGGTTTTGATCCATCGGCCTCTGGGTTATGGGCCCAGCATGCTTCCGCTGCGCCACTCTGCTCGGGTCTAGGCCCGAAACGTCAGCTTTTGTGCTCCTGAGATGCTGCTTGACCTGCTGTGTTCATCCAGCTCCACACTTTATTATCACAGATCCTTTGGTCCAACTTGTCCATGGCAACCAGATATTCTACATTAATCTAATCCCATTTGCCAGCATTTGGCCCACTTTCCTCCAAATCCATCCTACTCATGTACCCATCTAGATACATTCTAAATGTTGCTCTTGTAGCAGCCTCTACCACCTCCTCTGGCAGCCCACTACACACAGGCACCACCCTCTGCATGAAAAAGTTGCCCCTTGGATCCCTTTTAAATATTTCCTCTCTCATCTTAAACTTACGCCGTCTAGTTTTGGGCTCCCCTACCCTGGGGAAAAGACCTTGACTATTCAACCTAGCCATGCCATTCATGATTTTATAAACTTCTACAAAGATACTCCTCATCATCTGATGCTTCAGGAAAAATAGCCCCAGCCTATTCAGCCTCTCCCTATAGTTCAAACCCTCCAACTCTGGTAGCCTCCTTGTAAATCTTTGCTGAACCCTTTCAAGCTTAACAACATCTTTCCTGTAGCAGGGAGACCAGTATTAAAAGCAATATTCCAAAAATGGCCTAACCAATGTCCTGTACAGCCGCAACATAACCTCCCAACTCCTATACTCAATGAACTGGCTAATAAAGACAAGCATACCAAATGGTTTCTTCACTACTGTATCTACCTGTGCCTCACTTTCATGGAACTATGAACCAGAGCTCCAAGGTCTCTTTGTATATCAGTGTATAAGTCCTGCTCTTATTTGCCTTTCCAAAATGCAGGACCTCACATTTATCTAAATTAAATTCCATCTAGCGAGTTTTGAGAAGATTTGTAGCTCAGGTTGAGGTTCTGGATGTGAGTTTGCTTGCTGAGCTGGAAGGTTCGTTTTCAGACGTTTCGTCACCATTCTAGGTAACATCATCACCTCCGACGAAGCGCTGGTGTTATGTCCCGCTTTCTATTTATCTGGTTAGGTTTCCTTGGGTTGGTGATGTCATTTCCTGTTCTTTTTCTCAGGGGATGGTAGATTGGCTCCAAGTCAATGTGTTTGTTGATAGAGTTCCAGTTGGAATGCCATGCTTCTAGGAATTCTCGTGCGTGTCTCTGTTTGGCTTGTCCTAGGATGGATGTGTTGTCCCAATCAAAGTGGTGTCCTGAAAAAACACTGAACTACAGGAGCAACCATCCCAACACCCACAAACGAAGCTGCATTAGAACATTATTCCAATGAGCCACCACACACTGCAGCACAGAAGAACTATGCAGAGAAGAGGAAAATCACCTAAACAGCGTATTCAAAAAGAATGGGTACCCTATGAACACAGTCCGCCGATTTCTCAGCAACAAACCCAAACAAACAGACAAAACGGGCTCAGAAACCATAACCACTCTCCCCTACATCAAAGACATTTGCGAAATGACTGCCAGACTACTCAGACCTCTTGGCATCAGGGTAGCCCACAAACCCACCAGCACACTAAAACAGCAGCTAATGAACTTAAAAGACCCTACACAGACAACAAATAAAACGAACGTCATCTACAAAATACCTTGCAAGAGCTGTGACAAACACTACATTGGACAAACAGGCAGAAAGCTAGCCACCAGGATACATGAACATCAACTAGCCACAAAACGACATGACCCACTATCACTCGTATCCTTACATACAGATGTGGAAGGACACCACTTTGATTGGGACAACACATCCATCCTAGGACAAGCCAAACAGAGACATGCACGAGAATTCCTAGAAGCATGGCATTCCAACCGGAACTCCATCAACAAACACATTGATTTGGAGCCAATCTACCATCCCCTGAGAAAAAGAACAGGAAATGACATCACCAGTGCTGGAAATGACATCACCAACCCAAGGAAACCTAACCAGATAAATAGAAAGCGGGACATAACACCAGTGCTTCGTCAGAGGCTCACTGATGATGTTACCTAGAATGGTGACGAAACATAAATTCCATCTGCTGTGCCTTGGCCCATTATCCCAACTGATCAAAGTCACTTTCAATAATTTATTCTTTAAGCCCTGTTTATTATTCCAGTGAAAGATGATATGGTTGAATGGGAGTCGTGCATGTAAAGGAGACAGAATATGAACTGCAGCATATTAACTAGGAGAAATACTCGTACATGACAGAGTTTTAATATCTAAGCCATTATTGTGGACTTTGGAAGAGGAGAAATAAGCTGCCATAGTGGGGATGGTGAAATATAGGAAGGGACGTTGTACCACAATACCACAGCTATTGACAATTCTGCTGGAAAGCTTATGGTACAGGTGGAAAAGCCAGAAAACCAAATGAAGATAGGTTTATGAATAAACAAGTGGTGTTTGAATATTTTCACTTGAATGTTTTTGTTAAATCAAAATCAGTTAAAATTATAATTATAATCTAGAATTCAGACGTTCCCTTGATATTTTCTGTTGATACTGTCATTTTGATAATAAATAGCATTGTTGAGCTGACCTATGTGACAGAAACAACAGACCAAATGTTGAAACGAAGTCATTGCTCAAGGAGTTCCTATCTTAACAAATTGATTTCTATTGATAATTTAAGAAGAATCAAGGAATAAATATAGCCAGCACCAGTTAGAACAGTACAGCACAGTACAGGCCCTTCGGCCATGATGTTGTGCTGAACTTTTACCTTAAACCTAAGGTCTATCTAACCTCCACTGCTACCTCATACGATCATCCTTATGCCTATCTAATAGCTGCTTAAATGCCCCTAATGAGACCGACTTCACTACCCCACTGGCAATGCATTCCACGCCCCTACCACTCTCTGAGTAAAGAACCTACCTCTGACATCTCCCCGATATCTACCTCCTTTCACTTTAAAACTATGTACCCTCGTGAAAGCTGCTTAAATGCCCCTAATGAGACCGACTTCACTACCCCACTGGCAATGCATTCCACGTCCCTACCACTCTCTGAGTAAAGAACCTACCTCTGACATCTCCCCGATATCTACCTCCTTTCACTTTAAAACTATGTACCCTCGTGAAAGCTACCTCCACCGTGGGAAAAAGTCTCTGGCTGTCTACTCTATCTATACCTCTGATCATTTTGTACACCTCTATCAAGTCACCTCTTATCCTTCGTCATTCTCAACCTTTCCTCAAATATAAGAGTTGCAGTTGCATCAAATAGACTGACAATAAGTTTACATTACACCTGATATTCTCTTTTATTGAAAAGATCTCTTTTCTTTTAGGCCTTATCTTTCAGCATTTCCTCAGTCATGCTAAACATTAAACATACCAGTAGAACTGAAGCTGAAGAACTACATTACCAATTGCAAGATCAAAGAAGTTAAGGGATTTGGAAAACTCAAACGTGGCAAGATTCAAGAACAGCTTCTTCCTCGCTGTATTCAGACTTTTGAAAAGGCATCTTTAATGTTAATGTTGATCTCTCTCTGAACATTCTCAGCAGCTGTAACATTGCAGCCTGCACTTTGTTCCGTTACCCTGATGCACTTGTATAGTGAGATCTGCCCCTAAAGCACATGAGATGACACTTTTCACTGTACCTCAGTAGACATGACAGTAATTAATCAGATCAGATAAAATCAAATGTTTTATCGTTCTCGAGCTTGCATATATTATATTCTAAACTTAGCATAACATTTGATGTTTATTGGCTAAAGCATTTGAAATTCCCCATTTCTTTCTGTCTATATTAATTGGAGTCATTTAAATTACTTTCCAAAAATACACTTAATTTGTAAAATTCACAAAAGTACATTGCATCACCATAACTGTATATTGCTCACTTCTTTAGTAATGACAGCTAATATTTACAATATTCCGTCCACGTCAAACATGTAATCGAAGGGGATCTTCCCCACATTTTTAAGGTCCTTGATGGTGTATGGCTCATGGGGCTTTCTATATTATGACTTTGTGACTGATGCCCCAAGCTTTAGTGCCATTCTACCACACTGTGTTGGGAATGTGGAAACTGGCAGTGGGCATCACTTGATCATTGACAACACTTTGCACTAGAGGACTAAATGCAGACCAAAGAGCAACTTTTACTGATGGTATTTCAACTACTGTTGATGTTTACCATGGCTTATATTCCACAGGGCAGAGTCCTGTGTACATGTAGCTTCTGGGCTTGAAGTTCAGAAAAAATTTCTTGTATCTCTTTTGTTCCCAAGAAGATATTGGACTCGAAATGTCAAACCTGTACATCTCTCCACAGACGTGACAAGCCCTGCTAAATTTTTCCAGCACTTTCTGTATTTGTTGCACGTTTTTCCAAAACTATTTTATAAATTGAAGTCATGGCCATACCATGTGTCTGAAACAACCATATCTTGACGAAACATGATCAGCTGCACAAGCTTGAAGTCCTGGTTTCAGAACCTGAGTGGCTGCTTCAGTCTCTGTTGTGCATCTGTGTGGCAGGGGTGAATGAAGCACAGTTCACTGGGGTTGTGCGCTGGAAATCAAGTCCCACTATTCCAGGAATTCTCACAGCTTTACTCTACCTTCTTTTAAGAAATTTCCATACACATATAATGTTTCCAGATACATGAAGCGATCAGACAAGACAAAACTAATACAGGCAATGAAAGCACACACAAAGAAGTCAATGAAGCAGTTCTGGCACCAGCCTAGATCAGAGGTGTTGATAATATGTCATCTTTCAGTTTCCTTCTATTGACTCTTTGATGGGACATGAGGTTGTGGACAAATTGATGCTCACTCTTTCATTCAACGATTGAGGACTTATTCTTTCAGTGTCTCTGATAGTGGTTTCTCCCTTTTTCCTTTCAAAAAAGGAATTGCAGCAAGAGATTAAGAATAATCAACTGTTCAGGATTTTCTTTTACTACTCCACTCACAAAAGGGAGACAGAGAGAGAGAAAGAGAGAGAGAGAGAGAGAAAGAGAGAGAGAGAGGGAAAGACAGAGAAAGAGATGCTCTCTTGTTGATGGGTGGGTTGTTTGTATTGCACTGTCCAAACACAAGCTAAAAATCTGCAGCACCTTTTTCCACAAATCCTTGGTTTAAAGCAGTATTCTTTCACGTTTTTAAGTCCACAGTGCCTCCATCCTCAAAACATTCTTTCCCCTTAAATACCAACTGTGTCAGTACAAACTTAAACGTAGTGTGACCAGATTTCAAATTATGACTAGGATTCTTCACATCAGAGATCTGCATCAGCATTTGCTATCTCTTTTTTAAACTACGGTGTTTTAAGATTATATGCATGTTCTCTCTCTTTCCCTTTGCATTGCTGATTGTAGTTTTCTTATTTCCATTCTCTCCAACTCATTTCTCCTTCCTTATCTTTTTCTGTCAACTCTAGCTTCTTCATTTTCTCCTCATACTCAAAACTGGCTTAACTGTAACTCAATATGAAGTAATTCTAGTGCCTCACAACTTGCAGCTTTCTCTGATGTCTCCATCAAGCTCAAAAAAGGTGCCAGTCCTTCAATTATCTCAGCCTTCTTAGATCTAGTAGGCAATTCCACTTCTAGAGTACTAATCAGTTCAATTAACCCAGCTATTACACTCTCTTTTAGGTTTGTGGTAGAATCATAGAATCCCAACAGTGTTGAAGCAGGCTATTCGACACATGGAGTCCATACTGAGGCTCCAAAGACCATACCCCATCGCCATGACCCTGCATTACTAATGCTAAGCCAAAATAGTCTACATCTCCCTGGATACTATGTGTAACTTACCTTGGCCCATTTACCTAAACCTGCACGTCGTTGGACTGTGGGAGGAAACTAGAAACCCTTGTGGACACAGGGAGAATGCGCAAACTTCACATAAACAATGACCTAAGGCTGGAATCAAACCCAGTCCCTGGCACTGTGATGCAGCAGTGCTCACCACTGGGCCACTGTGCTGCCTCACTGACAGGGAACAGTTTCACTACTAGCAGGAAGGCTTTAGCAGTTTCTAATGCCATCTTATATTTTGTAGTGCAAGGCCTTGTGTTTGTCCTTTCAACTTTTAGCACTTACACTATCTCCACACCCATACTTTGCCTTTGTTTCAAACCTGCTAAGGAGCCCCAAAATTTGTCATGAGTCACTGGGAAAATGCATTTGAAACCAACCCCTCTATTCCCAGATTTGTCACCAATGTGAAAACACTTAATCAAACAAGCCAATATTTCCATTTTACTTGACAAATGAACCCAGGTTAAAAGAAAACACTCATCAATTTTCTGGCATGACAAGAAAATAGTGATTATTGCAAACAAATTGTATTTATCTGGTAGGGAAAACACAAACATTACTATATTATGGCTATCTAGGGTGTAAATACCAGCCCTTTCTTTTAAAAAAATCCATAAACATGCAACAGGCTCATGAAGAGAGGGAAGACTAAACACAAATCTTACAACTGGGGAAAAAGCAAAAACAAAAGTCAATGAAGCATAGTGCTAGCATCAGTCTGGATTACAGATGTTAATAAAATATTTTCCTTTGGTTCTCTTTGAGTTCTTTGCGATTCTTTAAGGAGGCACAAGGTTATGGATCCATCAATTCTCAGCTTTCATTTATCAATTGAGGATTCTCCCTTTGCATTTCAGTGAAGTCTTTCACCCCTTTATCTCCTTTATTCCCTTTCACATAGATTATTTACAGAGAAAGCATAGCTAGATGCTCAAAATTTTCCTTTTATTTCTCCATTCACCGAAGAGAGAGGGAAAGAGAGAGATTATCTGCTTCATGCACTGGCTGGTTCTGCTGCAAGGCTTAAACCCCAAAGCTGTATCTCAGTCGCCTGCCAGCCAATCAAGAAATGTTTATTATGCTGAGTATTCCTGAAAACACACATCAGGTCCTGCTTGAAAAATCAATCATCAGTCTTTCACTGAGCAAAACTGACACACACTCAGAGCTGACATGCCTAACATTCTTACCCACTGCTTGATAGAGGCCACTTTGTAGATACAACACATAATGAGTTCCGGTAACTCATTTTCTTTACATCTGCAACATCATTTTCCACATTCCCTTAGTATCTTTTCCTATTTTAATGTCCCCATTCAATAAAAAGTACGCAGGCAATGGTCCATTTTAAAATACATTCCTTTAATGTGCAAAGCTCAGAAATTGTCAGTCATCTGTGACAGATGAAGAAAGTTAAGGATTATATAAAAATAAAAAAAGACTTATAAAATTTGAAGAAATGGTAGTAAATCTGATAAGGAGAGAATGCAATCTAACACAAAAACACATAAAATGGACTGTAAAAGATTCCATAGGTAGCTAACAAAAGGAATGTTTGGCTAAGGCAAACGTGAGTCCATTGGGTTACCAAAAGATATGGATAGGGTAAGTGATTGGTCAATGATCTTCCATGAACTATAGTGTGGGCAAATGCTAAATTATCCAATTTAGTAGTAATAATGAGAAAGAAGCGTATTGTCTAAATGGTGAGAAATTGCAGAAATCTGGGATGCAGTGAGATCTGGCTATCCTAGTGCATGAATCACAGAATACTAATGTGCAGGTACAGAAAGTGATTAGGAAAGCTAATTGATTCTTGTAATTCATCACAAGGGCAATTAAATACATAAGTAATAAAATGTGAGGCTGGATGAACACAGCAGGCCAAGCAGCATCTCAGGAGCACAAAAGCTGACGTTTCGGGCCTAGACCCTTCATCAGAGAGGGGGATGGGGGGAGGGAACTGGAATAAATAGGGAGAGAGGGGGAGGCGGACCGAAGATGGAGAGCAAAGAAGATAATTATCTCTTAAATACATAAGTAGGTAGGTTATGTTTCAGTTATACAGGCACTGGCAGGACCCTAGCTGGAACACTGCGTACTGTATTAGTTACCACATTTAAGGAAGGATGTAAATGTATTGGAATCAGTTCAGAGAAGGGTTACTAAAGTAAGGTTTAGTCTAAAGACAACATATTTTTATTTCCTTTATTTTTGGACTGTGGACTGAAAAAATAGATGACACTGCTTTTAACTAAAGAGACTGTGCAGCATGCTGGCTACAATTTAAAAAATAATGTTTACTGAAGCACACAGTGAATTGTGTACAATTTTGCTTTCCCCTGGAACATTGAGAGCAACAGCAGCCTCCATGGAGTTATTGGGTTCTGAACTGAAAGTAAATCGCTTAACAAAGCTTTGATTGGCACCTGACAAAGTGACCACGGCTTGTATGGAACACATGCAGTTGAGAAACTTGAAACTTGCAAAGAGAAAGCAGCAAAAATCCTGGGGTCTCTCTCTCTCTTGTGTGGAGGTACAGACTTCAGTAACAGCAAAGCATCTTCCACTCACCTTTCTCTGCCAACCAGCTATTGTTGGAGGGATAAAGTGCCCGCAAAGACAGTGAAATGACAAATTCTCAACCGGTGAATGAAAGAGACACAAACTTGAGTCAACAACAAAGAACTAAAAGTAATTGGTTAAAACTGAAACAAATAACTCATCAACTTCTGAAGCTCACAATTATGCTAATAGATTTTATTTCCCTGATTTTCTTTTTCCTTTTCCACCCTTGGCATCCATGTATTGTCTGCCTGTCTGCTTGTGAAAGCGGGAGTTTAAAAGGAGCAGACTTTTAAGTCTAGAGGCTTAAGTTAGTAATTCACATTTCCTAAATGCCATTGATTAATGTCAATTTGTTCCTTAAAAAAAAGCAAACATTTTGCTATTAAGTACAGAAATCTGATGAGCATGTCCTTTAAACTTGGGTTCTCTCGTGTAAATTAGAGACTTCACATAGTTGGACTAAATATTTTCATGTTTTTGACGACTCCAGGGATAGTTGGGCTTTATTTTCAGTACCTGACCCCAGTGAAGTGCGGCATTTGAATGAGGGGGTTGTCTTATAAGGAAAAGTTGGACAGGTGAGGATGGTTTCCACTGAAGTTTAGAACACCAAAAGGTGAGTTCATTGAAACATATAAGATCCTGAGGGGGTCTTGGCAGGGTGGATGAGGAAAGGATGTTTGTTCCTGTAGAGAACCTAGAACTAATTGTTACTGTTTAAAAATCAGAGGTTGTTCATTAAAATCAGGGATGAGGCTTTGCCCTCTCTCAGAGAAGAACTCTCACTCTAAAAATGATGGGAAAAGAGTCCTTGGATATTTTTAAGACAGATGTAGATGGAATATAGCAAAGCATCAGGGTGAAAGATGATCAGGAGTAGGCGAGAATGCCGCTTTGAAGATACCTATCAGATCAGTCTGATCTTACCGAATGGGAGGAGCAGGTTCAACTGGGTGAAGAAAACACTCCTGGTCCTAGTTTGTATGCTTATACATCAACATAAGATCACCTGTCAAATATAAATAAATCTGTTTGCAGCCTTTCCCATGATCAGTGGGAAAAGTAGTGAGTGTCAATGGCTCAGGCCAACAAATAGCCGAAATATCACAGCCAGCCATGAGGCCATCAAAACCCTTTGAGATCTCTGGCCAGCACAACGATGACCAAGTTTTGGTTATATATTTATCGGAGCAGATGAGATTTGGTGAGAGGTAAGGACATTGCCATTATGCCACACAAGCAGATGATCCCCAAGTGTCTCAGATGCAAGATTAGTAAGGGCGCCTTCAAGAATTTCAGAGATTGTGGCACTTCCTACGACGATATCAAGTACAGACAAGATGTCAGAGAATGCCCTCTCCTGAGAGACGGCAGGCAACTTTACAACAATTGATGAGGCATCACATTTTGCCCACTAACTGGGGTAGCACAGTAGCTCAGTGGCTAGCATTGCTGCCTCACAGTACCATGGACCCAAGTTCAATTCTACCCTTGGGAGACTGTCTGTGTGGGGTTTGCACATTCTCCCTGTGCCTGGACTCAATAGGCTGAACGGCCTGCTTCCACACTGTAAGGATTCTATGAGTACTAACAATGGGTCCAGGATATCTTCCTTCAGTGAAACTGTAACAGCCAGCCTGACAATCAACACCAGTAATTTGTCATACCAGAGAATGGCAATATATTCTTGGTCCTTCTTTTGGTCCTGTCACATTTGATTGAGCTTATTCTGCTTGCTAGCCACTGGATGATGATGGTCCAAGTCTACAAGTTAAGTTCAGAAAGAAATACCTCACCAATTATTGTAAAGCTTTCTGCTGTCACTCAGGAGAGAGCATTCCCTGACATCTCTTCTGTTCTTAATATCATTGTAGGAAGTGTCACAATCTCTAAAATTCTTGAAGGTGCCCTTGCCAACTCTTTCTCACCTAACAGGGAGACTAATGATTTGTGGTCCATTTCTATTGACATGTTTGGCCAAACATGTAGGTCCATGTGACCAAGACAGCCTCTTTCTTCTATAACTGTGTAGGATATCTCACAATCGTAGAATTGCTACAATGCAGGAGAAGGCCATTCCGTTCATTGTATCTGCATATCTGACAATGCTCTGGAAGCATAGTACAGTATTTTCAGAAATCTGCCTGGTAGCTCCAGAAAGTTAACTCCTATGCCATTAACTGACACAGCTGCAACTATGCTCCTGATGCAAGTTCCTGCAGAATCCTTCCATTTTCTTGAGGAGCTATCTCAATGGTTCTGTTGTAGATGAGCAAGAGTTTCATCAACTATTCCCAAAAATATTTAAAACATGAAAAATCTCTAGAACCAAGGCACCCAAATGGCATTCTGCTAAAGTAAGTTCTCCCAAATGGAGTTAGAAATGTCACAGGCAGTCTTGATTGTTCCGTGAATAAATGCAAAATGGAAAATGGCTGTATCTACCCCTGGAGTGGGTGGAATCTATTTTTCTTTTGCCAAAATGTGACCACTATTTCTCAGTGACTGAAGATCCATCAAGGGCCAACATCAACCATAAGTAATTTCAACATTGTCCTCATAAGACAGATATCTCTGTGAAACAGAAGTAATCTCAGGCAACTTTAAAAGAGGCAGCAAAAGGCTACAAAACACAAAGCTAATGCAAGACCTTGTAGATTGCAGAGGGTCATGAAAGTGATTTCCTCTCAACTTTAACTGCAAGTGTAATGTTACATGCTTTTATATGCAATGATGTCTTTTGTGAGTGATGTGGGGCTAGGAGAAGTATTCAATAATGCCATACTTTACAACATGCTTGGAGGTTCTTTCATCAAAAATGAAATTCAATGTCAAAGTCCCATGTAATCATTCCATAGGCCTCCTTTTTGGAGTGCTCCATGTAGCACTGGATGGGAACTATGCAAAGCTGACATTTGTGAGTGATGTGAATGCTGACTGTTCACATTACTCAGGACCTGCTCTGTTTTCTATGTTCCCAACACACGGTCATTGAAGGCATGACTGATGAATCCAGATTGATGCAACTGCAGTCAGCATGCCTCCACTGACTCAGAAATGCCATCCACATGGCTTTAATTTCCGCATCATTGATACAGCATACATTGCCCTAGAATGCACATTCCAAATACTAGAATTTAGCATTCAGGGGCATCACATTTTGCCTACTAATTGGGGTAGCACAGTAGCTCAGTGGTTAGCATTGCTGCTTCACAGTACCGGGGACCCAAGTTCAATTCTACCCTTGGGTGGCTGAGTCGAGTTTGCACATTCTCCCGGTGCCTGGACTCAATGGCCTGCTTCCACACTGTAGGGATTCTACGAGTACTAACGATGTCTTACAAATAGAATTTTACTCTGAAAGCAGCAGTACAACTTAGTTGTGTGAAGAATAATTGGATAATTGATCTCCTTAAGTGGACAGGCCGAAGAGCATCTTGGGAATCCATTGTATAAGAGCATAACATGAGGCTTCATTGAGATGGATGTAACAGCTGAGGACCTGCTTCAATAAACTTGAGTTATCTTTCTCATAGACCCCACAGACTTATCTGCTCATCAAATTTATCAGAGATCACTATGACTACTGTCCTGAATGGCTTGGTTCAAGGATCCCTCACCTCCGAGGCTCTCTGCAGTCAAGGGAGTCAGTATCTTGCAAGAGATGACCAATACTAGGCCATCACAACTTCTTTAATTCTTGGGATATCTGAAGGGGTTTCTCATCACTCACATGAGTGTGACTTGATCAGGCCAATGCCAACTATGTGTCACTCATGCCACGTATGTGCCTGCAGTCAGTTTTCTTTCTCTGTCTTCCCCTTACCACAGCTAATTGTAGATCCGGCCTTCCCAGCAGGGGTGAAGGATTTCTGTTCTGTAGCTGGTCCCATTGGCCAAGAAAGTTTATTCAGTCATCCATTTTACCTAGAGCTTCCAAATGAGTCCTACCAGATGCAGGCACACCATCCTTTGCTTGGATATCTGCAGGCTTTGGGATCAAACACAGGGAGGAGGTAGTGTCCTGGAGAGAAACATCTAGAGGTCCCATCTGTGGCTCTACTTCCCTGTGGGTGCCAGTTGGCATCACCCTGTCTCTAAGAGAGGAAGTTTGAGATTCCTTATCCTCCTCTTGCCTTGTCATTGATGCTGAGCTGGTGAGGACCTAAAGCTGGAGAAACAGATTACAGGTCTGTGCACATACTTGGCAGGTGTTGACTGTACTATGAGGCCATAAAACTTCAGTGCAGGGGTAGACCATTCAGTCCATTCAATGAAATCCTGGTTAATCTGATAATCCTCAGCTCCACTCTCCTGCCTTTTCCCTATAATCCTTGATTCCCTTCCTGATTAAAAAGCCAGTCTGTTTCACACATCAATGTATTTAATAGCCCACCCTTAACAGCTTTCTGTAGTAAAGAATTCCACAGATTCACTACTCTCTCACAAGAAGAAATTCACCTCATTTCTCTTAAATGTGCAACCTCTCACTCTGAGGTTATGCCCTCTGGTCTTAGACTCTCACATAAGAGGAAAACAACCTTTTTGTATCTACCGTATCAAGTCCCCTAAGAATCTTAGATAAAGAATCTTGTCTGTTTCAACAAGGTCACCTCTCATTCTTCTATATTCCAAAGAGCCCACGCCCGATCTATTCAATATCTCCTCATAAGACAATCTTCCATACCTGGTATTACTTTTCTCTGGACTGCCTCCAATGCCACCATATGTTTTCTAAGAAAAGGTACCCAAAATTATTCACAAAAGTATTCCAGATATGATCTGACAATGCCTTGCATTGTTTTAGTAAAACCTCCGTACTTTATTCTCCAGTCCTTTTGAAGTAAACACCAATGTGCTATTTACCTTTGCTATTACCCACAGAACTTGGACGTTAGCTTTTTCTGAATCATGGACAAGAACTCCCAAATCCCTCGATGCTGCAGCTTCCACAGCCCTTCTCCATTCAAAAAATATTCAGCTCCTCTCTTTTTCCTGCCAAGGTGCACAACCAGGGGAATACAATCCATATGTTATATTCTATCTGACAAGTGTTTGCCCATACCCATCTGTAGGCTGTTTCTGCCAGCTTTACGATTTGTCTTCCCACATATTTTTGTGTCATGTACAAACTTGGCTATAGCACATTCACTTTCTTCAACTAAGTCATTAATGTATATCGTAAATAATTGTAGTCCTGACACTGATCCTTGTGGTACTCCATGTGGTGGCTCGGTGGTTACCATTGCTGCTTCACAGCGACCCAGGTTCAATTTCAGCCTCAGTATGTGGAGTTTGCACATTCTCTATGTTTATGCATGGGTTTCCTCCGTGCGCTCTGGTTTCCTCTCACAGTCCAAAGACATGCAGGTTAGGTGGATTGGCCATGGGAAACTGCCCATAGTGTCTGGGGTGGGAAGTGCAGGGATAGGGTAGGGTGTGGTCTAGGTGGGAAGCTCTTTGGAGGGTTGGTGTGGACTGAATGGGCCGAATGGCCTGTTTCCACACTGTAGAATAGAAGAATCTCTACAGTGTGGAAACAGGCTCTTCAGCCCACCAAGTCCAGAGCATCCCACCAGGGCTCATCCCCCTAATCTACACATCCCTGGACGTTAGGGACAATTTAGCATGGCCAATCCACCTAGCCGGCACATCTTTAGACTGTGGGAGGAAACCAGAGCACCCAGAAGAAACCAATGCAAACACGGGGAGAATGTGCAAACTCCAGACAGACAAATACACATGGGTGGAATTGAACCCTGATTCTTGGCACTATGAGGCAGGAGTGCTAACCACTGAGCCACCATGCCACCTGTTGTTCTAATATCCTTATGGCATAAGACATCCTTTCTATATTGGAATTTGAATTCTGTATGACCTTTGGAGAAGTTCATTTGGGTGGATGTGTTCATGTAATATTTGTGAACTCACAGGGACTAATGAGGAGCAGGTACAGTTATCTCCCTGAAGATTGTCCATCCCAACCCACAAAGTGTTGAGCAACATTCTCCAATTTTCAGGCAGAGACTGTGTTCACCATGTGTCATTTTCCCTTGTCCACACCATCCATTGCTTCATGACTTAATTACACATGATAATTATAACAATTGACAATTTCTGTCATTTTTCTAACAGGAATCCTTTTCATCCTATTAGTTTATAGTTAATTTTAGCTGGGAAAGCCCCCTTATCCTAACTCTTCTATTTGTAACCCAATCCATCCATGATAATGTACTACCTCCAATGCCACTTGCTCGTAGCTCATTAAGTAGCATTATGTATGGTACTTTGTCAAATACCTTCTTACAATCCAAATATATTACATCCACTGCTTCCCCTTTTTCTATCCTGATTGTTACCTCTTCAAAGAATTCCAATAAATTATGCAGGCATCATTTTCCATTCATGAAGCCAGATTGAATCTGTTTGATTTAATGATGCATTTCTAAATGCTCTGTCATTACATCCTTTATAAGGTATACTAACATTTTCCCAATAATAGACAGTAAGCTAGCTGGCCTATAGTTACCTGCCTTTTTGTTCCCTTATTAAATAAAAGTGTTACATTGGCAGCTTTCCAGTCCTCTGGGATTGAGTGTACTGGACCTGGGTCTCCATGCTGGTCACTAACCTACCCAAGGAGACTAGCAGATGTATGCAGGGTAGAGTCAGCACAGGGCAGACAATGCCGGTGGACACCTCCATCTTTTGATTGAATGCTTCTTAAAAAAAAACCTACTTGCTATTCTTATGTCTGTTTGTGTATTTTGACAAAGCCATTCACGGTAGGGAGTATGGGATCATTAAGGGTTTGAGTGAATAGGATCATTTACTGCTGACTGCTGATCTCTGGCAGCCCTCTGGGTGACTCTTCCTCAATCATCTGCAGTGACAAGTCAGCAGACTGTCTTCCCAAGCCTAATCTGGATTGAGAACTCACCAAGGAGAATGTGACTGAGAGCCAGCGATGGATGCAGGAGAAAGCTTTGTTGGTCCATCCCCTTAAAGATCAGTGGATTCTTCTCAGAAATGGAAGTGGCATTGAGGCTGCTTGGTACTGTGCCCTTCCTTGCAGTGGTTTGCTGTATGCTGTTAGTGCCTGCATAATACAAGAAGGAGAATTAGTTCTGTAAGAGGGCTAAAAGCTTGAGTAGATTAAGAATAAATTATGATAGTGTCAATCCTAGACAAGTACACAACAATGAGCCTTATTGGATTTGCTGGCCATTGAGGTCCCACATGAGCAGTTATCCTCTTTTCTTTTGCAAATTTAAAATTTCCCCCTCTTACAGAGTGAGGGACCTTATGCCCATCATCCACCCCCAAATTTACCCTTGCAGAGCAGAAGAGGTTTTTTTATCACTTGTGGGATGTGCACATTGCCAGCTGGCCAACATTTATTGCCTGTCCCTGGTTACTATTGAGAAGATGGTGATAAACTGTCTTCTTCAACTGCTGAAGTCCATGTGCTGTAGGTAGATCAACAGTACCATTAGAGAGGGAATTCCAGGATTTCAACCGAGTGACAGTGAACGGTAATATATTTCTAAGTCAAGATGGTGAATGGCTTGGAGGGGAACTTGAAGGTGGTGGTGGTCCCATGGATCTGCTGCCCTTGTCCTTCCAGAAGGAAGTGGTTATGGGTTTGGAAGGATCTGTCTCAGGATCTTTGGTGAATTTCTGCAGTACATCTTGTAGATAATACACACTGCTGCTATTGAGTGCTAGAGGGAGTGAATGTTTGTGGATGTTGTCCTGAACGGAGTCAAGCTTCTTGACTGTTGTTGGGACTGCACTCATTCAGACAAGTGAGGAGTATTCCATCACATTCCTGACTTATGCCTTGTTGGTGGTGGACAGACTCTGGGGAGTCAGGAGGTAAGCTCCTTACTGCAGAATTCCTAGCCTTTGAACTGCTCATGTAGCCACTCTATTTATGTGTGGAGTCAATGTGAATTTCTGGTAAATGGTAACCCCCAGCATGTTGATAGTGGGGGATTCAGTGATGGCAACACCATTGAATGTCAAAAGGCGGTGGTTAGATTGTCTCTTACTGGAAATGGTCATTTACTGGCTTCGGTGTGGCGTGAATGTTACTTTCCACTTGCTAACCCAAGGCTGGATATTGTCTAGATCTTGATGCAACAGAACACTGACTGCTTCAGTAACTGAGAAGTCAAGAATGGTGCTGAATGTTGTGCAATCATCAGCGAACACCCCCACTTCTGATCTTATGCTGGATGAAAGATGACACAATCCTGATGAAGTCCTGCAGAGATATCCTGGATCTGAGATCACTGACCTCCAACAACCACAACTATCTTCGTATGAGCCAGTTATGACTCTAATCAGTGCAGAGTTTGCCCTGATACCCACTGATTCCAGTTTTGCTACGGTTCCTTGATGCCACACTTGGTCAAATGCAGCCTTGATGTCAAGTGCTGTCACTCTCACCTCAACTTTGGAGTTCAGCTCTTTTATCCATGTTTGAACCAAGGCTGTAATGAGTTCAGGGGTTGAGTGGCCCTGGTGGAACCCAAACTGGGCGTCACTGAACATGTTATTGCTGAGCTGGTGCTACTTGATAGCACTGTTGATAACACCTTCCATCACTTTACTGATGATTGAGAATAGACTGATAAGATGGTAATTGGCCGGGTTCGATTTGTCTTGTTTTTTATTCACTAACCCTAACCCTAACCTGTGCAATTTTCCACACTGTCAGTCAGATGCCAATGTTGTAACTGTACTTGAAGAACTTGGCTAGGGGACCAATGCATCTGCAGACAGCAGATTGGTAAGAATGCAGTCAAGTATGTTTTTTCTTCTTCTTGGTTCTCTGACCACCTGCCACAGATGCAATCTAGCAGCTTTTGAGCCACTCTTGGTGGTGGACATTTTGCCACCCTCAGCGCTTCCTCTAAGTGTTGTTGAACATGGAGGAGTATGGATTCATCAGCCAAGGGAAGATGGTACTTTGTAATCAGCAGGACGTTTTCATGCCCACGTTTAACCTGAAACCATGAGACCTCATGGGGTCCAGAATCAATACGTACAAATAATGTAAACAAAATTCTGCATAATTACAAATATTAGGAGCCAGGGATTATATATCCGTCTCCATCAGATGCAAGACTGCTTGCTTCCTTTGTGCATTACATCTGACTAGATGGAGCTAATGCAAATTCAACATTTACTCTATAAGAACCATTAGGCTAGACAACAGTTTTGAGATACTCACAATAAAAGACATTTTCATGTGCTTATTTTATATGAAGCATACTTTTGCTTGGTTTACAAGCTTGGATGAATAAAGTATGCCCGTCCTATTCATTTGTGAGATATAGGTGTCAATTGTAATGCCTGCATTGATTGCCATACTTAAAGGAGACAAAATTCAAAATTGTTAAAAAATGACAGCAGGTCTGACCAAGAAAGCTGCAAATATTAGAGACCATGCTGTGTTTAGTATCTTACTTTATTTCCCTTATTATGATGAGCCTATGAACTGCCTTTTTATAGAAACCTACTGTGAACAACTTATCAAATATTAATAGAGTACATAGCAAAAATACCCATATATATAACTTGAAAAGGTTTGTCGTGCGAGTTTCAATAAACATTAGTGTTCTAACTGTTTAAGCATCTGTGAGATTTGTAATAGATATGTGAAGGCATTCAGTGAGTTAATGTAAGAATGATAGGTGCATATCTCACAAGCGTGGTGTTAATGAATTATATTGGCCAGACTCACTTGGTGGCTTACTTCTGCATAAATCACAGAGCCACTTTTGGCATCTTGCTTATATCACATGCACAGTACAGCTGAAAAGAATTTTGACAGTGTTGAACAAAAGTAGATTTGTTTTTTTTAACAAAATGATTTAGCTTGGAGGAAACTATGCAGAAAGCAGCTGAACTGATGCATAGTGGGAGAGGTAACTAGTTGAATGTGCGTGTGTGTGTGTTTACTGGATATTATAGCTTAGCTTTCCAAGATTATGGGCTGACTATTTAGACATCAATAATGGCTGGCACATATGGAGGCAAGCAAATGTGGAAATTTATGCCTCCCAAAACATTCTAATCATGTGCCATTTTTGCCCTGTGATGGGGTAACTAAGTTCGGGCATCTAGTGCTGTTGGGGAAGACTGCTGCTGACTGAAGGCAGACTCTCAGTGACAAACCTGGGGACCAGCATTCCAGGCAGGGTTTGGAGTTTTCTGCTGCAGCGATAGGCCACCCACTGGAGCATTTCTTTCAACAATAGTGGCATGGTTACTCTGTCCATTTTTTTTATTTTGAACTAAAGTCAGAGAGAAGGCAGCTTAAAATGGGACTACCTTTCTATAATTCTTAAAATTCAGCTCTGTACTTATTCAGTGCTGGAGGTCACCTGTTCGTCTATCAGCCTTGTGACCTTTCCCACCATCATCCATTAGATGGCAAGTCCACCCGTAGGTCACTTCATGGTCTACTTGTGGAAGTCACAGACAGGCCCCCAGCATAGTATGGGCTCTAACCCTACTTAACGCTGATGTTGAAGGAAATTCCTCTCTAAGTTGTGTAATGGGATAAAGCGCCTTGCTTTGATTATTGGAGCTAGACTTGAATTCCTCCTGTATGGCAGTGTCACGACTCTACTTGAGATGATTCTAATGAGTAATAAGAATTCTAAGGAATGGATCCAATGTTTGTGGTTAATTAGCAAGGCTAACGATAATATCAAACTTAAATAGGTGGCACATCAGAAGATTTGACAGAATATTAAAATACAGAAAGGAATGACTGACAAAATTAGAAAAGAGAGAAAACTTAGAGCAGGGGAGAAAACACAGAAAGGAGTTTCCACAAACATTTAATAAGGAAAAGGTTTGACAAAGTGAGTGAAACAAAGAATATAACAAAGAACTGCAGATCTGGAGATCTGAAATAAAAAAACTGAAATTGCTGGCAAAACTCAGCAGGCCTGGTAGAGGATTATCCCTTGTCCCTACCACTTTCATACCTCTCTTGCTATGGACTCCATCTCCACCTATCCATTCACCTCTGTCCTCCGCCTCCAGCAACCTTGTCTTTAACATAAATACCACTTTTTCCTAGCTGTAATCATTTCTGATGAAGATGCAACAAACTCAAAACATTAACTCTGCTTTTTCTCCAGAGATGCTGCCAGATCTGTTGAGTTTTGACAAGAATTTCTGTTTTTGTCAACAAAGTGAGTGTTGATCCTATAGAAAGTGAATTGGGGGAGTGATAGCGGCAAATAGAGAAATAGCAGCTGAATTCAATTGGTATTTTCCATCAACCTTCAATTTATAGGATGCAATTTATACGATTGAGGGAGGCGATGGCCTAGTGGTATTATCGCTGGACTGTTAACCCAGAGATCCAGAAAACGTTCTGGGGACCCGGGTTCAAATCCCACCTTGGCAGATGGTGGAATATGAATTCATTAAAATATCTGGAGTTAAGGATCTAATGATGACCTTGAATCCATTGTTGGAAAAGCCCATCTGGTTCATTAATGTCCTTTAGGGAAGGAAACTGCCATCCTCACCTGGTCTGGCCTACATGTGGCTCCAAACCCACAGCAATGTGGTTGACTGTGATCTGCCCTCTGGGCAATTAGAGATGGGCAATAAATGCTGCCTAGCCAGCGATGCCCACATCCCATGAATGAATGAATTTATGACTCCAGAAGAAGTTATAAATCAGGAAACAGGAAGGAGTACATCAAGAACGTGGGACTGAGTAAATTGTTGGAGATGTGAGTTATCAACTGCCTAGGTCCGGATGTACTTCATTGTGGGGTCATCAAAGATCCGCTAACGAGACAGTTAATAGTTCTAATTTTCCAAAACTCCCAAATTTAGGAAGATACCAGTAGATTAAAAGATGGCAAATTTGACTCATTTGAAAAAGGGAAAGAGATAGAAACCAGGAAACACAGGATAGTTAGCTTAACATCAGCCACAAGGAAAATGTTAGAAAATATTATTAAAGAGGTTATAGAAGGGCACTTGGAAAGTTCAGGATCATCAGACACAGTCAGCTGGGTGTTGCAAACAAGAATCACGATTAACAAACTTTTGGATTTCCCTGAGAAAGCAATGTGCTGTGAATGTACTGTGCATAGATTTCCAGAAGGCATTTGATGAGGTGCCACATCAAAGAAAATTAGGAAAACATTTGTTCATTGTAGCATTTTGGTAGGAATCAAAGATTGGCTGGTTGACAGGAAACATAGAGTAGGCATAAATGGTTCTTTTTCAGGTTAGCACAAAGGATAAATGTCTGCCACATAAATCAGTGCTGGGACCGCAACAATTTCCAATTTAAATAAAAGACGTGGAAGAAGGAACAGTAGGTATGCTTGCCAAATTTGCAAATGAAACAAAGCAAGACAGAAGAGTAAATTGAGAAGCGACCATAACAAGGCTATAAAAATATATAGATTGGTCAGGTCATTGGGAAAAGCTCCGGAACATGTGGAAAAATGAGAAATTGTTCATATTGACAAGAAGAATTAACAAAAGCATATTATTTAAAAGATGAGAGGTTGTAGAGCTCTAAAATACAGAAGGATCTTGGTGCCTTAGTACGTGAAACGCACAAGGCTGCTGTGCAGGTACAGCTGAGAATTAAGGAAAGCTAACAGAAACTTATTACAAGTGGAATACAAAAGGAGGGATTTTATGCTTCAATTGTAAAAGACAATATGTCCGACCATATCTAGGGTACTGGGTACAGTATTGGCATCTTACTTACGGAAGCCTGTAAGTGCATTTAAATCTGTTCAGAAAAAGGATTTCTAGACTAGACTAATACCTGGAACACGTGGTCTGTCTTATGAGGAAGAGATGGACATACCATGCTTGTATCCACTGGAGTTGTGACGGGTAACAGTTGACTTGATTAAAACTAACAAAATCCTGAGGGGTCGTGACAAGGATGGATGTGGACAGGATGTTTCCTCTCGTAGAACACACAGAATCCTTATGGTGTGGAAAGAGGCCATTTGGCCCAATGGGTCTGCACCAACTGTCCATTGAGTATCCCACCCAGAACCAGCCCCCACCCAATCCCCATGACCCCACATTTACCATGGTAATCCATCGAGCCTGCACATCCCTAGAGTCTGTGGGACAATTTAACCAGGCTAATCCATTTAACCTGCAAATCATTGGACATTGAGAGGGAACTGTAACACACGGAGGGAACCCATGCAGACACAGGGAGAATGTGCAAGCTCCACACAGACAACTGCCCAAGGCTGGAATTGAACCCTGGCACTGAGGTAGCATTGCTAACCACTGAGCCAATGTTACAAATACAGGGTCATCCATTTAAAACACAAAATAGATGATTTTTATTTTCTCCCAGAAGATTTTGAATCTTTGGAGCTCTCTTCCTGAAAAGATGGTGGCAGTGGAATCTTTGAATTTTTTAAGGCAGTGGTAGATAGAATCTTGGTAAGCAAGGAGTGTTGAGGGCAGGGGTTTGTGTGATGCATGAAATGATATCAGCTGCAGCAGAAACATGGCTTTGAGGTTACTATCAGATCAGCCATAATCTTATTAAATGGTGAGACAAATGGCCTACCTCTGCTCTTTTTATAGACATTTGGCCGATCTTCTAAACCACAGGTTTATACAATTGGCACTAAATTAACAGCCTTCCTCACAACTGGAATGGAAAAGTTACATCATTCCAATTGAGATGTCCTTCAGTGGTGAATTCAGCAGCTAGAGCAAGCTATTAGAAAGATTAATGAATTATTGCTTTTATTCCATGAGGATTTCAGTCCAGGAGTAGTGAAATCGTTCTTAAAGTGTATGGAGCTTGACTAAACCTACTGTGAACAGTTTTGTTCTTAGGAAATATATTACTGCCTTAGACGGATTGCAGTAAACATTCACCATTAACAAAGAAAGAAGAACATTGTTTCCTCTTCACAGATGCTGCCAGACCTGCTGAGTTTCTCCAGCAATTTCTATTTTTGTTTGTTTCAGATCTCCAGCATCTACAGTTCTTTGTTTTGTTTTAAACGTTCACTAGACTTGCTCTCCTGTCCCATGAAACGAGATTGAGCAAACTAGGCATATTTTCTCTGGAGTTTTGAAGAAGGAGACGGGATCTCATTGAAACTTACAAAAATATTTCATTGAAACTTACAAATTATTTTTAGGGTAGAAACAGAATGTTTTATTTTTAAATGTTTCCTGTGGAAAGGAAGTCTGGAACAAGAGGATGCAATTTAAAAAAAATAATAAGAATGCCACCTACGTCCAAGATGAGAACTATGAGATTGTGAATCTTTAGAATTCTCTACCACAGAGGGTTGCGGAAACTCAGTCTTTGAGCGTATTTATGGTAAGATTGATATAGTTCTGGTTACTAATGGTTTACAAGGTTATGCATTATTATAATGTATTATAGGATGTTAAGGGGAGGTATTGGGTAAAAAGTATTGAAGTGTTCCATCAGACATCTCACAATGGATATGAAGGTGACTATAGCCTTGCACCGTAGTCACCATTTTCCCTTCAGATCTACAACCACTGTCACCAGAACAATTTGCAGTTTGCAGACTTTATGCAAAATGCTTGCCAACACAGCATCAGTCAGTGCATTCACAATAAATCATGGCATTTGAAATGCTGAAAGATTATATCAAGGCATGGTTTACCATCCTTCCTTTTCTTTAATAAAACTACTTCCTACTTTAATGGATCATTTCTTTAAGTCACAATTATGTTGAATATACATTAGTCTTTAGTTGGAGGTAAGGCTGGCTGACAGTAGAATAAATAATACGAGCAATGATGACATAGATTAATTCACTGATGTAAACTGAAATCTATTAATTCACACGAGCAACCACCAGAAGACAATATTGGACAGATGCGAGCTGATAAAGTAATGAAACAAAGAAATGTTTCCATGCAATGCCAGATTCTTACTTTACCAGCAACAGTGAATCTGAACTTAACTCGCACAAAGCCTGTTATCTTAAGGGTAATGTTCATTTTCTACAGAAACAGCTATGGCTTTATTATCTGTCTTTGTACTGGGGTAGCTCATTCCCTCAAGCAGGCCATTGAAATCTTGCAAAATATAATCCGCACACTAATGGTTTGTCCCTGATGTTAGATACGAGTGTATGAACATGTAATGCATTTGTCTGAAATTCTCCACTCTTGTGTTTTATCAGAGACGCTAATCAACTTATTTTAAATATGATATTGTCTCTGAAATAACAGAGAGCTGAATGTCCAAGACATCACGTGTTGTTATGATGTGACACAATTTCAGGGTTTAATTTTACAGATTGAAGCCTAGCTTTCTCAATTATTTCTCAAGGTCTGGAGGTATTCATTATTAAGATAATGAATAATTTCACTAAAATAAACACCATAACAAAAAAAGAAACCTTGGTATGTACATTGCTCCACTCCATTGGTTCTGCATTTAAGTCAGAAGTTTGCTGAAAATTAGTTTATAAATTCATTAACACACATTGCATAAACAGGATACTATGTCAGCAAGATGTGCAGAAAATATTTGATCTGTGAATAAAACTACCTTGGGCTACAAGTTCATTCATGCGTAAAACATTTTTAAATGCTCTGCTGGCAAACACAACTTATAGGTATTACTCACCAGAAAACCTATTAATGCAGCTGAAAGGAGGATGTTAAAAATGTTCAGAGGGTATTTATTATTTACTGTCAGAAAACTGATAAAGCTCTCTTAAGCTTACTCACAGAAAAGAGTGGTGCCACTGTTGTCCTTAATAGAACAGCAGCACTTAATGTGGGAGTCTTACTGATCAAGAGTACACTTTAATCATTTAGAATTTGCTTGTTTTGTTTCTAAAGGATCCATGGATACATCCAAATAAATAAATAGATACCTAACTAAACAGACAAAGGTTTAAATTAAAGCTTCAAAAAAAGCTAAATTTCAAGTAACTGGGTCACTGCAGTCAACAGCTTAAAGCAATGACTGCAAAATAGAGGATAAAAAAATCAGCATTTGATCATGCTTATTCGCATTCAGGGTACGCAACGGCCCATTTATCCGAGCAGATAAAGTACCTGCCATTCAACTGCATTAATACCTTTACAGTGAATCCTCATAAAATGAGGAAGCATTGATTTAATTACTTATAGACATGTAACAAAATTTAAAGTTGTGCTCCATGTGGTTTTATATGTAATTTATAATTTCATGAAACCTGTCATATTGCCGCATGATTTCAATGGGAAAAACAAATATATTCATTTTCCTTGATTCATTATTTTGTTTTGGAGTTGAAGTTCTCATACTGTTCCCAGCATAAATTTCCAATATTTAATTCACAGCCTTTATTTGATCCTGATGGGGACAATGGTGACTGAAATTAAAATGCCAGCAAAGATAAGGTGATCACATTTTCTCCTTTATTTTCACAAAATAAATATTAGCTTGATGCAGTATTTGGAAAAACAGACAGAA
Source organism: Stegostoma tigrinum (assembly GCF_030684315.1). Lineage (NCBI taxonomy): Eukaryota > Metazoa > Chordata > Chondrichthyes > Orectolobiformes > Stegostomatidae > Stegostoma > Stegostoma tigrinum. The sequence continues at coordinate 57,015,914 of NC_081355.1, forward strand.
TAAAATTATTTTTTGAACTTTGACACACAATAAAAACTCGAGTCAATTAGGTTGCCAATAGCTTTTGAATTCAATTGAGGTGAATTGCCAGAAGGATTAGACTGTCTACTTAACACAAGCAGCTGGCAGTAATCTGAGCGCAGCATAGATTTTAGCAAGTAAGGTGAAATATGTAGCTTGACTGTAACATTTGTATTTTTTATGGTAAGTTAGCATCCCTGTTGTCTTGTTAAAATGACAGATTGAATTGGAAAACCATTAATATATTGGGTTTTAGCAACATGCCTGAAAGAGAACAGGACATCTCCTCTACACTTAGCATGCAAACAAATGCAGGGTAAAATCATCCTTGAATACTGTTTTCTTTTAAGCCCAAGCCTAAGAAACAATAATTCAAACTATTTTTTAATGAGGGCTAAAAGGATTCATTACCAAGCTACCCTGTCTTTCTGTTTGTATGTTATTGTGCCTGCCGTAGCAGTGCATATTACAGAAAAAATTGGCCTGAACATACACAAGTAATTGAAATTTGAAGTGCCTTTCTTTGCACAGATTCTCAGTTAGGTGATATACTATGCTTTGTTTATACATTTTTAATTTCATAGTCTGTTTCACTTGTAGTGGTGATTAAAATAGAGCTAGATCCTGGAACCTGGAACAAATGCAGAAAATACTGTTATAAATGCTTAGATCAGTCAGTATCTAAAAGAGAAAGGTACGCAGTATCCTTCAATGAATGTGTTAAAGTTTTAGTGGAGGGAACAGCGATAGCTTCTGGCATGATGACATGGGATTGCTGCACACATATCTTTAATGGTGATGTGATCAAAAAGTCTTTGATGCAGTGGGATGATAGCTGGAGACTGGGAAGCAGGGGAATGACTGAATTTCTGATTTAAGGACATTGAAAACATAAAGCTAAAATTATATGGAGAGAATGAGTTACACAAAGTTTCATTTCTTAGACATCAATTGGAAAATATTTTCTTTATATTTTCCAATTTGCTCCTTTCATGATATGCCATGATATGGCCCCTAACACTGTATGCAGATGCGTCAACATGCAGATATCTTAATATGTCTTCCATGCGTTAATCTAGACTGAGTGTGATGCCAGATTACTCAATGTCGCCAATCTGAGCATGCTTCACATGTTTTCAGATTAGAACACTATACACTGATCAGAACTGCAATGCGAAACTTTAACTGGGTGTCAAAACAGGCAATCATAGCCAACCTCTCTGTGGTTTAAATTTGAGATCACTATGAGCCAGTAACTACAGCTTTAACAGTTAATCTAAAGCTTGGTAGCTATACCATACACAGACTGGTGAACATTTGCATACACTATTCCATGAGAAGGAGCATTCATCAACTCATGAGCATCCTAAACTCATGCCATGAATGAATGTACCAGGCTTGCCTGTAAGTTAATTCATTAATCGGCTAAATCACATAAATGGATCTCAATAAAATCTCAGTAAGATTTCCAAATTTTATTGTTAGCAAGACGACACTTAAATAATTGACAGGCTCCTGCAATTGTGTTCTATGAATAGTACTACAGAGTCTATTTATCATACAAGTCATATGTCTATGTGCATATAAATCCTAGCACTGTCAACATGTGTACTTTACACTACAATGAACACAACATACAGCAGCAGCAGAATTTTAAAAATGAGGGACAAGGTTAGATTATTTGATGCCAGGGATCTTCAGAATAGAATGCCACTCAGGTGAGTGCTGGTACTTCCCAATTTAAGAGACAACAAATTGACTAATATAGTATTCTGTCTGTAGACATGATATATGTACATTTGTACGTCAGGTTCTGCTGCCCTCAGTATTGCTTGGTTGAGCTCTAGTCCAAACTTTCCCTGTGCTGTTCTTTACTCTACATTCATAGAGGAATGTCGAACTGAGTGCCAACATATATCAAACTATTAAGTTTCCCATTCCTGTTTAATATTCAGTGAAAACATTTCACTTTTAGAGTTCAGCTGGGGAGGTGACGGCCTAGTGGTATGATTGCTAGACTATTAATCCAGAAACTCAGCTAATGTTGTGGGGGTCCGGGTTCGAATCCAACCATGGCTGATGGTGGAATTTGAATTCAATTTTTAAAAAAAATCTTCAATTAAAAATCTACTGATGATCACGAGCCATTGTGGATTGTCAGGAAAAACTTATCTCATTCCCTAATTCCCTTTAGGAAAGGGAATCTGCTATCCTCACCTGGTCTGGCCTACACGTGACTCCAGATACACATAATGTGGTTGACTCTCAAGTGCCCTCTGCCTTGCTAGGGCATTTCATGCAGTTTTCATGCAGTTATAACAATTGCTACAAAGTCTCTTCAAATACAACTAAAGGCTGACAAACAATAAATGCTGGCCAGCCAGTAAAGCCCGCATGTTACAAATGAATGTTAAAAAAGCAGTGGAAAGTGGCATCAATATAAATGTTTAGAAGTTACTAATGTGTGATTTCAAAATATGAAAGGAATAACATTGTAACTATTTTCCTTGAAAAAAACATACTTTTTATCACAGACGATGCCCTTAGGATCATTAACTTCTTTGAGCTGGTTTTTATCGGATGCTATGTCCCTTTAGCCCCTCACTAAATAGTTACAGCTGGCCAAGGGGCTAGCAGAGGCTGACTGCCCAGCTGTTTGACAATAAGTCCCAGATAAGCTTGAAGTGGGATGTCTGTCCTTCAGGAACAGGAGGTCCCATCTCAGAGAGCTGCTGTGAACCAGCAAGCATGTGGCAACATGGAGCAGATAGCTCCAACTTTGAAGCCATTGACTTGAAGCAAGAGGAGACCTTTATGAGACTATGGGTCTTTTTTGCACATGAGCTTACCCGGAGATATGGGGTCCTTATATCCAAGTTGAATTGATTGCTGAGGAGGAATGCCAGTGTCCTCTGCTCAACAGGCACCAGAACAGGGGCACCTGCAGTAGTTTCTAAAGCCCCATGCACCTTCTGCAGACACCAGTGAAGATAGGATCCTGAGCATTGGGCCTCTAGGTCCAACAACAGTTTGCTGGATCTACCAGAGCAGCATCTCTGAACACTGAGACTCTTATGTTGAGTCCACAGTCACAGACATGTGTGTCCCCCACGCCCCCACCCCCACCTCGGAGGGGTACATGAGGCCAGGAGGGGTGCAGGTGGCCACCCATTGCCCATGACATTCAAGGTGAGCGTAGCTCTCAATTGTTTGTATTTGCCTCATTCCTGGGTTCAGTATCTCACAGGCTGTAGCCCACATGGATCGACTGATGGCAGATGCCTTTTTGGGAGAGGGATCATGGTACTCGAGATCGGAGAGGGCGATGAAGCATGACAAGCAGTCAGTTTGGGCAGCTTTTTTTACAACTCCATAGTGTGAGACAACATTCATGCAGCAGCCAAGGTTTCACTGGAACTCTCAATGCCTTTCAGAATCAGAATGGATTTCACTCAGCGATTCGTATGTGCGTGACCATCATAAGGGGACACTATAAATACTTGTAATATTTCCACAGTGCCTCCATAACAGGTTCCTCCTTCACTGCTTTCAAGTTCTGTTGTCCTCAATACAGCCTCAGCAATGCTGCTGTGCTGTAGGGAGCACGCGGACCACACTTTAATGTTGCTGTTCAGGGATGTGGAGAGTTACGAGCCTGGGGAGATGGTCTCATGTGTAGCTGTAAAGTATGTCCTTCAGAAACTATATATTCTGAAAATTATTGCAGTGGTGAGAAATTGAAGAATACCAACTGATCACCTCAGGACCGCCTCCTTGCTAGCTCTCAGGAAGTGATGGGACTGCAGCCACATCTTCTGCACCACTCTCTGTCTGCTCACTCCATACCCTCATTGCTTCAAATGGGATGCATCCACAAGGATGAGTGAAGGGATCCCCTTCACACCTCCTGTCTTATTTTCCAGTTTTTTTTGTGCTCCTACCTGCATGAACCAGGCCAAACAGGGCTTCCACTCCAAGTGTCATCAATGACTTTTCATATGCAAATAATTCACTTGTGTTTCTAAAGCATTGTCCTGTCTAGTCTTCCAATTCGGAAGGCATCCTGAAAGGGGCCGTCTCAATTAACTGGCCACTAACAATTGCAATTGCACGTTCCCAACCAGGAAATGGCCAGCTATTGCTCCAGATAAAAAGCAGCAAGATTCCATTCATGATCTGATTAGTCAGCTCCAAGCATTTGGTAAGATCTTTAGGAACACAGCACTTCTAATCTTAAAACAAGAAGTCTTCTTTGGTCTCCCATGGTTTCCTGCAGGGCTCGAAAATCCTAGGGAATGTAATATTATCATTAGAAAAAAAGATGCAATGCCATGTGTCATGGATTTCCAGGAACTATTTGAATCGGTATGCATTGAAATGAAAACAGAAAGTGCTGGAAACACTGAGCTGTTTCTGATTGGGGGTTGACAAACATCTCTAAAACAGCTCAGGGATTACGCTCATTCAGTTGAACCCTGCATCTTTTTCCTGTCATACACGACTGTGTAATGGGACTGGCAATTCCTTAGGATTTGCCAACACGTTTAATGCTACGAAGTAGGGCTCTCACAAAGACAGTCTTTGTTGTTATAGCCTCTCATTGGTCACTTGCTAAGAATGAAATAGAAAGGACGCAATCATCAACACTTTATCTGGGATAAGTTTGTTCATAAGCTTGAATTGAAAATAATTTTCCACACCCTTTGAAAAGATTACAAAAAAGCATAGAAAGATATAAGATGGAGTGCCTCGCTGTTGTCATTTCATTGTATCAGTTGTTGGAAATTTGGTAATCAACTGCCTACTAGAAAATCATTGAGCTACTTAAGAGACTGTTTAAAGAGCCACTTCCCATCTGCATCGGCAATTTATCCCTAGTGGCAGAGCCTGCTGTTGTGTAGGGGAAGACTTCCCAGTGAAGCCTGATGGATTTCCAGCGGGTTTTGAAGTGGAAGAAAGTTGGGGAAATTGGTTGAATTGTCCCTATAGTGACACTCCACAGCAATGACATTTGCCATCTCTGCGCCTCATTCTCTGTTGCTCACAGAAGGAACACTCCCATCAAATTGCCAGGCCTGTGTTATCCCAACACCTTGTGAGCTTCGAGGGTGTCCAGCTCTGCTTGAAGTGCCAGCTACTGGAAATGGCGAGCAACTCCTGGGGTGGGCAAGACAGCAAGAAACATGTAATTAGCTGCTGGTGGCAAAATGTGTCTCATCAAGTGTGGTCACCTCTCATTTCTTAGCCTCAGCACCAGGACGTGTACACTCGCAAAAAATTCAATCGCAGACTCCACACAGAAGCAACAGTAACTGTATCATAAATGTAAAATGTCTTTACAAAAAGGATCAGAGCTCAGCCAGCGATGTGGGAAAATTCAAAACATATTTCCCAACAAACTGAGCAGTTTGTCTGCTAATTACAAAAGCTGAATCCGAGATAACAATGCTAAAAAGATATTTTTGCTTTCCATCTAATCCATAAAAAGATTCATATAAAGGAAAATGAACATAAGATATTATTACTCAATAACATAGATTTATTTATGAGGCTATATAACACATCTTGTTTATAGCTCTCTAGCAAATATCCCATATAAAGTTCAACCTTTTTAATCTATCATCTATCCCATTAAATATTTGTTTCCAAAATGCAGCACTATAAACAACAGCCCTTTCAGTGGATCTTGGCCTGACTAGATCATAAAGTAAACAGTTTAACGTTGAACTACATTTGCATTTGAAATGTTAATCATTAGATTTAAAACACAACCCTGTCTGTTATACATGTAGCATCTTGAGAGTTTAATGTGCAGCATATTTATGGATAGCCGTCTATGATGTCAAAAGAATAGAAAATGTGTCAAAGATAAAGTTTTCACATCTTCCTCACCCAGTTACATTTGCTAGAACAGCAATTTTGTGGTGCATCTAAGACAGTTGTATTTATATATCCTTCTGCAATTATTCTTTATTCGATGGCTTGCCCAGGCTTCCAATTTGCTTTCAACTCTGAGTGCCCTGCTTCTTGTTACATGATAGGAAATAAGACAAGGCATCATCGCATTCTTTGTTATTTATCACACTTGCGTTAAGTGCAACCAGTCAGTTGGGGTGACATTTAATGCCATCAAAATCAGCAACTTTCTTTTTACTGGCCCGGAAGAATGACTTTATGTCATTCAAAAACTTTTAAGAAGGTTAAAGTAAGCCTTCCTGCCCCTTCAAACATACAAGTCAGTCCCTGGACAATACAGCAAATCTGTGTCTGGCCTCAACCAACACTGTTCTCTAATTGGTTGCTAAGTGGTGCGTGATAATGGCCTGCCTTGACTCGTCTCCCTATAGGGAAGGGCCTTGTTTCTGCTCAGTGCACCCCTCTGCTCACTAACAGACTGACACTTAAATGTAGGACTTTGCAGTGCTGATCTCATCTCCCATGATACCAACATTTTACATAAATGGACCTCTGTTAGGCAGATTTTTTTTGAAGCATGGATATCTTGTAATTTCAAACACAGTAATCAAATTCTATTAAATTAACAAATTAAGTACACAGGTTCTTCAACATACACATTACACATCAGAGCGAACAACTATTTTAAACACCTAATTATTTATGTCGATGCTGTTGAACCTAAAATAATATTCAATTTTTATCAGAGTGATAAGGTGTTATAACTTTTCACAATCTGGCTGCAATAGTTGTGTGATTTCTGATGTAAAGATTCTAATATTAAAGCAGAATTTTGCAATAGAATAAGCTGCTTTGTATATTACATGTAGCCTAGTAACACTTGGTTTGAGTAATAGTTACAGAATTAATTATACTTCATTTGCCGTCTTTAACAGTATTGACCAAATTTAAGAACAAATGAGAACTGCTTATCAAGCTTGAAGAAAATAATCCATCAGTGGCACAATTTAAATTCTATGCAGTTCACTTATTAATCAAAGTAGCACTTACTATCCTATCTCCATTTCCCATTAACAGTCATTAAGCATCAGTGCTGATTGAAGCAATTTCTTTTTGGCTCACAGCCTCATTTCTCCTAGAACCTTCTCTATTGGAAAACAATATTATAGAAAGAAAAGCTGAAAAGAGAGAAAAGTGGGAGGTACTTATTTCTTGTTGTGACCTTGACATCTTTCACAAAGAATCCAAAAGAAGCTCTCAAATCTGCAGATACTGTCATACTTAAGGATGGCCTAAGCAGAACTGTCATTGAGCTTGTGGACACGGTTATGTAGGTTACTTAGTCAAGATTGAAGCACCATTATTGTCCAAATTTCTGCCTGTATTTTTAGGGCACTCTGAACGTAAATCAAAATACTTTCAAGGCCATGTGAATTAGTAGTGTTCCAAATGCTGGAAAGATGTACAGTGCGTTTAAACCCCGCATTATACATTATTCTCAGTTATAGCAAGTCTCATAAGTGATATGCTGGGTGGCAGTGCTGCAAGAAATGTTAATAATTACTAACACCAAGGCTGATACAATTAGCGTCCATGTTTGTTCAAACAGTGGGTCAGTTGTAGATCATTTATGTTCAGGTAACATTACTGAATTGACTCTATTTCAGACAGGTGCTGAATGTTAGGTGTGAAATGTCACAGAGATTACTCATGAATTCTAATTCATTTAAATGATGAACAATAAAGTCACATTTTGACTATATCAAAATGGTCTCTGAGAGGTTGAATTTAAACAAGCTGGTTTGGAGGCTGAAATGGTGAGCTCAAGTCTCAGCCATTCAAGTTGTGAATTCAGGTCACAGAGCTGTCTGCAGTGGAGCTTGTTGTAGTCGTGTTATCTACATAAGCTGGACTGCGGCAAGTAAAAAAAAAATTGCAACATTTGCAATGATTTAAACTCACTTATTAGAAAAACAATTTGTGGTGGTGAAACAAGAAGGGACAAAGCCTATTTCAACTTAGACAGTGGTCTCCATCTTGGTGGGGAGGAGGTGTGGGCTACAATGGGTTTACAAGCTGATAGCATGTTGGGAGAAAATGCAAGTAGGTCTAATTGTGATGCACAGTATTAATATGCTTTTAAAACACTGTATTTGAAATCATGTCAGCATTTCTGGAATTAAAGATGCACATATCTCAATACTGTATTTGTGATACCCTGAAAAATCTGTGTTAAATATTCAATGTGTTTTAAATAAAGATCAGGCATAATTAGGGAACAAAACAAAGATGAGCTCTGTAGGTTTTTTTTAATTAATTCATAGAACACAAGCGTATCTGTCGAGGCCAGCATTTTCTGTCTATCCTAACTGAATGCTGCTTCTTTACTAGTACAGTCCATGTTATGTAGATATATCCACAGTGTTTTTAGGAAAGGAGTTTCCAGGATTTTGATCAAGCAACAATGAAAGAACAGCAATGTATTTCCAACGCAATATTACGTGAGCAGGAAAATCTGCAACAAATTTCTGATATTTGATGGGCCTCATTTGCCAGGAGATCCCGTTGAACTTCAGTGGGTGGGTGGGTGGATGATGTGAAGCAATTGTGCTTAGATTTTTGACTTTGGCCCTCCTCCAAGACTACCGCCAAACAAAGAAGTGTCAGGAGTCTAGAGACAAGTCATTAGGTTAGGTTTTGTTGTGTGCCCAGTGAGTGTTCCAACAAGAAAATTGGTTGGAAATTGCTTCCCACACTCATAGTCCTGTGCCTGCTAGTGCTGCAGGCCTATCTATCACAACCACCGAAATTCTAGGCTCACATCAAAGGGTCAGAGACTCAAAAATAAGTATTTTGAGTGCATGGCCCTGTCCTTGGCATTCTGTGAAATGATTGCTGCCCAGAGGCAAGAATTGGGAAAATTAGCTTACTGTAGATTTTTTTTATCTGAAGTTTGACATTATGGCATGACTTGAAATCACTCTCTAATATGGTATCACTTGCACATTTTATAGCATTGGTTTTGATGTGGACCTATTGTGTTTCTATCCTGGCAGTATATGTCAACATGAATGATGGCAGTTAGATTCTCTATAATACTTATCACTCACCAACAACTTGTGCTTTCATAGCAGCTTTTGCATAATAAAATGGCTCAAGATGCATCATACATGTAATATCAAGCAAAATTTGACACAGTGATATTAGGTCAAATTAACTGATGTCTTAATGGACTTGCAGGATTAATTGTGAATGACGTCATTACGGCAGATTCACTGCAAAACAGTTTGTAGGTGATTATTGGCGGATTCCATATTATAATAAAAGTAAATGTCCTCTTTGTTTCACTAGTTTTTCCTCACATTTTAATGATCAAAATGATTAGATTGTTCACCTTAATCGAAATTAACGATCATCCATTCTCTCTCTCTGATCACTCATACACCCCCTACCATGAATTACAAAACTTCTTTTTGCATAACTTGTCTGGAAAATAAGCTTGGAACAGTAATCTTAGAGTAACAATGAAGGTGTTAGTTCCTTCCTGAAGTTCAAATATTACCAGCGTATTCTAGCTCCATCATCTTTTGTTAATTTCACATTTAGAGATGTTACCTTGGAAATAGCTACAAAGTTTTTCATTAATCTGACAAGTTTCAAGCACATTAAAAGTGATTAGCTGTCAAGGAAATGCCTTCTGTTCTGCCTCCTAGAACTTTGTGTAACATTTGACATATATTAAAGGGCCTCCTAATTTTAACATTTAAATATAGCACAGGTGATCACTTACACTTTTCAAAGCAGATAATCTGAGAACCATTTCACTTAGCTTATTCTGATCTTCAGTGATTTTTATGTACATGAATTAATCTTAGTTTAATACTTGAAACAGCATTAGGTTATGGTAGATTCCCATAATAAACATAGTCAAATGTCTGACAGATAGTAGCTTGTTATTTATGACCCAACACTTATAATGGGATACACTTCACTCTGCGCTAATGGAATGAAGAACTAAATGTGACTAAACTGCCGAATGAAAACAGTGATAGACTTTTCGTCCATTTCAACTGCTGATCTCAGTTTCTCTCATCCTAAAATGTGCATACAGAAAGAAATGGACAGAAAACCGCATACCCTGGGCTTGTTAATGGCGTGTTAAAGAACCACACATAATGTGCAAGGGTATACTGTTTCAGCTCTGTGACAGATGGCTCCTTCGTGGCTACCGTTCGAATGTGAATTAGTAATACCAGAGAAGGGACACGTCTATATACAGGATTGCAGTAATGCTACAATAGAATAAATCAACTTAGGACTGCTGAGGGCAAGGGGAGCACCAATTTGCAGAACAACTCTTACAACCATATTCAATATAAACAAATTAATTCCTACAGTTACCTTGACTACACTCCTGACAAGGACTTTATTCCATTTTCTTATTTTCTCCATCTCTATCACATCCATTTCAACGATGCAACCCTCCATACTGGCACTTGTACGATATCTTACTGTTTCCTCAAATGAGGATTCCCTCTTCTGTGGCCAATAGAGTCTTTTATTGTGTCTATATTATCTAACTCAATTTTGCCCTCACTCTTTTCCATCCCTCCTAGAACGTTAGGAATTTTCCCATTAGTTAGCTCAGTTGACTGGACAGCTGCTGTGTGAAGCTGGGTTCAATTCCGGTACTGGCAGAGGTCTTTTCAAACTTGGCTCAGGTGTGATGACTGTTATGTTACATTCATTATCTATACTGAGAGTGCAGCCTATGGGACTGTGTTCACTGTCAATGCTATCATCTTCTATATTCTAATGATCCACCATTTCTTCAGTCAAGCACAATGGCCAGCAGATGTAGGAGCAGCAGGCGGCGAATTGAGTCTGCCCCACCATCCAATGAGATCATGACACGATCTGTTAATTCTCAACTCCACTTTCTTGCATTTACACCATAATTCTTGATTCCGTCACTGATTAAAAATCTATCCATCTCGGCCTCGAATATACTTAATGACCGGACTTCGACAGCCATTTGTGGCAAAGAATTTGATGGATTTGCTACCCTCTGAGTGAAGAAATTTATTCTCATTTCTGTCCTACAGCTGTAGCTCCTTTCCCTGCAATTCTGCTGCCTGGCCCTAGACTATTACACAATAACAAATACCCCCATTCTACCCTCTGATAAGCCCCCTAAGAATCCTGCCTGTTTCAATAAGGTCATCTCTCATTCCACTGAACGCCAATGATGAAAAGCCAATTTCCTCAACCTCTCCACATCAGAGAATCCCTCCGTACCTGGGATCAGCCAAATGAACTTCCTTGGAACTTCCTCCAATACCAATATGTCATTCCTTAGATATTGGGCCCAAAACAGTATTCCATGTGTGATCTGACCAGTGCCTTGTATAGTTTTAACAGGGCCCAATATTTAGACGTCATTCCTTTTGAAATAAAGGCAAATATTCAATTTGCCTTCCATGTTAGTTGCTGAACTTAGACGTTAGCCCTTTGATGCATGCACTAAGACCATAAAGTCCCTCAGTAATGCAGGGTTTTGCAGTCTTTCCCCTTTTAAATAAGATCTAGTTCTCCTTTTCTTCCTACTAAAGTGTATAACTTAGCACTTTCCCACATTATATTCCATCTGCAAAGTTTTGCCCATTCACGTAACCTGACTATATCTCTCTGCACAGCAATAACAACCAAATCATTCCCCAGCCCTGCACCACCCACTTCTATCTCCTCCCCAAAATCCACAAACCTGCCTGCCCTGGTAGACCCATTGTCTCCGCCTGCTCCTGCCCCACCGAACTCATCTCCACCTATCTGGACTCCATTTTCTCCCCCTTGGTCCAGGAACTCCCTACCTACGTCCGTGACACCACCCACGCCCTCCACCTCCTCCAGAGCTTCCAATTCCCTGGACCCCAACACCTCATCTTTACTGTGGACATCCCTATATACCTGTATTCCGCATGCAGATGGCCTTAAGGCCCTCGCTTCTCCCTGTCCCGCAGACCTGACTAGTCCCCCTCCACTGAGACCCATATCCGCTTAGACAAGCTCGTCCTCAGCCTCAAAAACTTCTCTTTCAATTCCTCCCACTTCCTACAGACAAAGGGGGTGGTCGTGGGTATCTGCATGGGCCCAAGCTATACCTGCCTCTTTGTAGGATACGTGGAGCAATCCCTCTTCTGTCGTTACACTGGCCCCAAACCCCACCTCCTTCTCCGTTACATTGACGCTTGTATTAGCACCACCTCGTGCTCCCACGAGGAGCTCAAACAGTTCATCCACTTCAACACCTTCCACCCCAACCTTAAGTTCACCTGGACTAAATCTAACACCTCCCTCACCTTCCTGGACCCCTCTGTCTCCATCTTGGACAACCACCTAGAAACCAATATCCATTTCAAGCCCACCGACTCCCACAGCTACCTCGAATACACCTCCTCCCACCCACCTTCCTGCAAAAATGCCTCCTCCTACTTCCAAGTCCTTCACCTCCGCCGCATCTGCTCCCAGGATGAGGCATTCCACTCCCATACATCTCTGATGTCCTCGTTTTCAAGGAACGCAAACCCCACAGTGCTCGAGAACGCCCTCGACCATGTCTCCCACATTTCCCGCAACTCATCCCTCACACCCCGTCCCCGCAATAACAACCAAAACAGGATCCCCTCGTCGTCATATACCACCCCAACAACCTGCAGATCCAATGCCTCACTGTCCGACACTTGCGCCATCGGCAATCTGACCCCACTACCAAAGACATTTCTCCCTTCCCACCCTTGTCTGCTTTATGGAGGAACCACACTCTCCATGACGCCCTTGTCCGCTCCACACTCCCCTCCAGCCCCACCACACCCAGCATATTTCCCTGCAACCGCAGGAAGTGCTACACCTGCCCCTACACCTCCTCCCTCACCCCCATCCCAGGCCCCGAGAAGACTTGCCACATCAAGCAGATGGTCACCTGCACATCTGCCAAAGTGGTATACTGCATCCGCTGTACCCACTGTGGCCTCCTCTACATCAGGGAAACCAAGCGGAGGCTTGGGGACCACTTTGCAGAACACCTACGCTCGGTTTGCAATAAACAGCTACACCTCCCGGTCACGGACCATTTCAACTCCCCCTCCCATTCTGCAGACAACATGTCCATCCTGGGCCTCCTGCACAGCCACAATGATGCTACGTGAAGGTTGCAGGAACAGCACCTCATATTCCGCTTGGGAACCCTGCAGCCCAATGGTATCAATGTAGATTTCACAACTTCAAAATCTCCCCTCCCCCAACCACATCCCAAAACCAGCCCAGCTCATCCCCGCCTCCCTAACCTGTTCTTCCCCTCACCTATCCCCTCTTCCCACCTCAAGCCACACCCTCATTTCCTACCTACTAACCACATCCCGCCCCCTTGACCTGTCCATGCTCCCTCGACTGACCTATTTCCTCCGTACCTCCCCATCTACAATCACCTTTACTGGCTCCATCCCCACCTCTTTCACTTGGCTGTCTCCTCTGCACCTATCTTCTCTTCTGTCCATCTTCGATCCGCTCTTCCTCTCTCCCTATTTATTTCAGAACCGTCTTCTCCTTCCCCATTTCTGCTGAAGGGTCTAGGGCTGAAATGTCAGCCTTCCTGCTCCTTTGATGCTGCTTGGCCTGCTTTGTTCATGCAGCTCCACATCTTGTTATCTCTATATCTCTGTGCAGACTGTGTCATCTTCACTACTTACATCTCACCTACCTCTCTTTGTGGTGACAGTACATTCTCTTCCAATAGTCTGAATATTATTATATATTATAAATAATGCTAATATCAAAAACATCTCATCCTATTCCCCCACTTTTCGGAATTGCAAAGGGACCACTCTCCCTCTGATACCTGATCCTCCCCCCATTCACCCTAAAACCTCAGAGGAGGTGGCGAGATGACCTCCATCCTTTTGGGTGCTAGGCAAACCTCCAGCCAACCTTTGCCCTCGATAGCCAAGCGAATAGATGGCAGGATTTGACCTGGGAGAAGTGCGATAAAATCAGTGACCTCACAAGTTCTCAAGGTCAGTGAATGCAGCTTCAAATGTCATTTATCATTCACAGCACCACAAACCTCACACCCACTCAATGAACACCACCCCACTATTCCCCTGCTAACAAGCAAGACTGATCTTGGACACTTAGAGTTTCCCCTCACCCTCAAGCAATTAGTATTACTGCAAGTTTCATCTCCACATCTCACAGCCTGTACACATTGTCAACGATCCAACACATTGCACTGGATTCACTGATGCACTTGTCTCTATCTTTTAGATGCTTTTTCTCCATTATTCTTTCATGGGACATGGGCATTAACTGCCAAGTGCCAGCATTTTTTTAATCCATCCTTAATTTGTCCTTGAACTGACTAGCTTTTCGAATTGACCCCATTGCTGTGGGTCTGGACTCACATGGAAGCCAGACCAGATAAGGATGGCAGACTTGCTTTGCCGAAAGGCATTAGTGGGGGTTTTTCCTGCTGATAATTGATGACAATTCTGTGGTTGCCATTTCTGAAACCAGCTTTACATTCCATCTTTTATTAACTGAATTTACAATTCCACCAATTGCAGTGGCAGGATTCGAGCCCATGCCCCAGGATTTAGTCTGGGCCTCTGGATTACTGGTTCAGTGACATAACCATGATGTCACCACTTAGCCCACACCTGACCAAAGAAGCTAAGCAATGGGTTACAGGGTTAGCTACGTGCTCTTCGCCAATGGAAGAGAGTGGTTGACATCTTGGAGCAGCTAAGATTAAGTTTATGGTCATGAGCAGAGATCAAATCATGACATAATCCTGCTTCCTATGTGCACTTCAATCTCATCCCACAATCTCCTCTTCTTTACAAGCTCCAGGCAATTCTTGGCTTCCTCAATTGCCTCAAAGCCTGAACTTAACCTTAACCATTTTTCAACGCTCCTTTCAGATATCAAAGAACCACAATCTTTGATGAGGATGGCAAACAGCAGGAGGGCATTGATGAAGAATCATTACAACAACAGCCTACATTGATATATTATGGTGGGGCAGGATATCGAGGACTGGCCGGGAGCTCATTTGATTATCCAGGTCTCAACGTGACAAACAGCAGGAGGAGGTTTCCAGCGGCAAATTCATCAATGCAGGGAGAAGCCAGGCAGTGTCACAGATGTGGAAATAGCTGGAGTTATGATCAAATGCTCATCCTGGTGTGAAATATGAGAGCTGGTTTGCAAAATGTCTAGTTTCAGATAGTCTAGTTGCTTAGGGAGAGGGATGCAGTTGGTGACGAGAGAAGGAGGTATGGAGCTGGGACCAAAAACAACATTAACCTAGGTGTGGGTTCCCTGGCTCCAGGCACAACAGCCAGGGCTAAGCCTACTTCGCTTTGTTGTTGCTGCACAATCATTTAATGGTTGGTTGAGTTGGTTTGAGGAAGACCTCCACTTCCGATTGGTGGAGTCCCACCTCTAACAGCTGCTGACCAATTAAATGCTTCCAGAGGGAAGTATCCTGCAATGGATGCCAGACCAGGGAAGTGCAGAATTGCTCCCATGTTGGTCTGTCATGGACAGCCTCACTGTTTGTACCTGTTCTTGGCAATCACCCTTCCCTGTGACACTCTCCTTGACACAGAACACAACTCCAGTTTCTCACCACCATCTACCTCACAGGGTTGCTTACATAGAAGGCTGGGCAGTTCAGTTGCCTTTTCAGCAATACAGTTTCTCTCTCTCTCTCAGACCTTTGTGGAGCCCCCGTTTCTCAGAGCTATTCAATTACTCTTAACTTCACAGTGGGTTGCTATCCATACAGACTCTGCGTAACACAATTGCCTTCCATGCCCCATAACAGGGAAACATCATTTCTTAGTTGGAAGTTTCATTGCTGTATCTTTTTCAGAACTCACTGATTTTCAGTTCCTGAACCCCCAATTGGCTGGCCAACAGAAGACAGCGAGTGGTAGTAGAAGGAAAATATTCTGCCTGGAAGTCAGTGGTGAGTGGGCCTCTACTGTTTGTAATTTTTATTAATGACTTGGACGAGGGAATTGAAGGATGGGTCAGCAAGTTTGCAGACGACACAAAGGTCGGAGGTGTCGTTGACAGTGTAGAGGGCTGTTGTAGGCTGCAGCGGGACATTGACAGGATGCAGAGATGGGCTGAGAGGTGGCAGATGGAGTTCAACCTGGATAAATGCGAGGTGATGCATTTTGGAAGGTCGAATTTGAAAGCTGAGTACAGGATTAAGGATAGGATTCTTGGCAGCGTGGAGGAACAGAGGGATCTTGGTGTGCAGATACATAGATCCCTTAAAATGGCCACCCAAGTGGACAGGATTGTTAAGAAAGCATATGGTGTTTTGGCTTTCATTAACAGGGGGATTGAGTTTAAGAGTCGTGAGATCTTGTTGCAGCTCTATAAAACTTTGGTTAGACCGCACTTGGAATACTGCGTCCAGTTCTGGGCGCCCTATTATAGGAAAGATGTGGATGCTTTGGAGAGGGTTCAGAGGAGGTTTACCAGGATGCTGCCTGGACTGGAGGGCTTATCTTATGAAGAGAGGTTGACTGAGCTCGGTCTCTTTTCATTGGAGAAAAGGAGGAGGAGAGGTGACCTAATTGAGGTATACAAGATAATGAGAGGCATGGATAGAGTTGATAGCCAGAGACTATTTCCCAGGGCAGAAATGGCTAGCACGAGGGGTCATAGTTTTAAGCTGGTTGGTGGAAAGTATAGAGGGGATGTCAGAGGCAGGTTCTTTACGCAGAGAGTTGTGAGAGCATGGAATGCGTTGCCAGCAGCAGTTGTGGAAGCAAGGTCATTGGGGTCATTTAAGAGACTGCTGGACATGCATATGGTCACAGAAATTTGAGGGTGCATACATGAGGATCAATGGTCGGCACAACATTGTGGGCTGAAGGGCCTGTTCTGTGCTGTACTGTTCTATGTTCTATGTTCTATGTTCTATACTATCCCTGGTGACACCCTAAAAAGTTGGTAATAAGTCTCGTCCCTGTCACAGGGGACAACAGAATGATACTGTCGAGCAATGCACAGAATGACCTGTTTCCCAAATGCCAATGGTCACTGTTGATGTGCTGCTCAGGAGAGAAAACAGGCACAATCAGAGGGGTCCATGCATTGCCATCTGCAGCTAGCTAAAGTCTCTGCACTCAGATTTTTGCCAGAAAGGCTTGCTGCAGTGTAAACTACTGCAAAGTGAACACAAAGTCACCAGATAGATGGCTCCACAAATGTAATACTGAATATTAATGTAGCAGGAGGAAAGATGCTCTGGTTCTTACAGGAGCCAAGAGACTTCAAAGTCCTGTCTTAGAAGGCAGTGGGAGAAGGTGACCAGGGCCATTCAGCTCCTGGCCTCATTACAGATTTGTTTCAAACCTGAACAAAAGACTTGAATTTCAGAGGTGGGGTGAGGGTGACAGTCTTTGACTTCAAAGTCAAATTTGACTGAGTGTGGCATCAACAAACTCCAGTGAAACTGATGTCAAGGTATTCAGAGGCGAACACTGAACTGGTTGGAGTCATTCCTGGCATATAGGAAGATGGTTATGATTGTTGGAGGTCAGTTATCTCAGCTCCAGGACATCTCTGTAGGAGTACTTCAGCACAGTGCCCTGGACCCAGCCATCTTCAGCTGCTTCATCAATGACCTTCCCTCCACCATAAGGTCAGTTATGGAGAAATTCATGGATGAAAGCACAATGCTCAGCACCATTTGCAATGCTTCAGATACTGAGGAAGTAGTCCATGTTTAAATGCAGCAAGACCTAGATATTGTCCAGGCTTGGGCTGAAAAGTGGCAGGCAACATTTGTGCCATACAAAATGTCAGACAATAACCAGCTCCAACAAGACAATCTAACCATTGTCCATGACATTCAATAGCGTTACAATCAGTTAAGCCCTCATTACCACAATCCTGGGAGATTGACTAGAAACTTAATTGGACAAAGTAAATAAATTCTGTGGTTACTAGAGCTAGTCAGAAGCTAGGAATCCTACTGAGTAACTCAATTCCTGGCTCTCCAAAACGTGTCCACAATCTACAAGGCACAAGTCAGAAGAAATATTCCCCACTTTCCTGGACAGGTGCAACCCAACAACACTCAAGGAACTAGACACGGTCCAGGACAAAGAAGCCCGTGTGATTGGTGCTACATCCACAAATACCCATTCCCTCCACCACCAACACTCACTAGTAACAGCACTGTGTACTCTCTCCAAGATGCACTGCAAAATTGGCCCAGGCTCCTTAAGTAGTGCCTTTAAAAACCACACTATTATCTTCTAGAATGACAGGGGCTTCAGATACATGGGAACACTATTGTCTGCACATTTCCCACCAAGTCATTCACCATCCAGACTTCAAAATACATCAGCGTTTCTTCAGTGTCACTGGGTCACAATCTTGGAACTACCCCCCTAAAGGCTTCATGAGCGGAACAAATGGAAAGATTGCAGCTCACCACCAAATTCTCAAGGGCAATTAAGGATGGCCAGCAAATGTTAGCTCAGCCAGCGGTGTCCCATCTGTGAATGATTTTATAAAAGTCCTGCTATTTTAGCTGACAGACACAGTCACCAGCTCAAACACTAGCACAGTACATACCTTGGAAGTGAGTTTAGATGTGAGATCAGCAAGTGGTGAGTCATGTGAGCACAAGTGGGCTCCAGCCAAGTTATGGGTAAAAGGTAGCTTACTTTCAGCTTCCTGGAATATTGTGTCATGTTGGAGAGCTGCTGCAAAGGTCTTGAATATCCTTATACAGGTTGTATAGAGGACAGCATTGACGTGTGCATTTGGATGGCCTAGCAAATAGCTTCCATTTATTGTTAAAGAGCTTGCAGGAATCTGGCTCCAACTCGACAGTAGGAATGGCACAGAATTTGCCCTCTCCACAGTTTCCTCCATCTCTTTATTCCAATACCCAGAGGCACAGCAATTGGTATTCCCATAACTGATGCTGTCTTTGTATCAACACATCACATCCGATTCTGGCATTGACAACAACATCTACCTTCCACTGACCCTTGACTCTCCAGGATTGGAAATACAAGAACTCATCAAAACTCCAGTTTGAAAATTTTGGGGAACTTTCAGATACTATAGATTAGAAATTGTCAAAATAACATTTATCCGAGCTGCTGGTTGGTTGTCAGGTCATTTAAGTTGTCAGTTGACTCAAATAACCATTGAGGAAGAGAATATTAATAGTTGTAAATTTATCCACAGAGGCAGCATGAACAAATTAATTTCAAATGTACCTATGCCCATAAATTTCATATCTGTTGGTGATATAACATTATAAGGTTATGATCTTATCTATGTGACCTTCTGTGATTCTTCCCAAGCACTCTTTATTGGAACCCTAACCTTTGATGTTGTGCCATATTAATGATCCCTGCCAAAATGTGGCTGGATACCAGGGCCACCAAAAATGGTCAAAAATCTCATCATGTGAACTGCTATTTTCAAATGAGTGTAGAACACATGACACTTAACTAAAAAAATTCTCATTGCACTTATATGGATTAACTGACAATTTAGGTAATAACATTGTGATAGATACCTGTGATTAACTAGTTTTCTGCTATTCTCTTTATTGAATTCTTTTCCATGAATTCAGCAGACAGAAAACTGGCACCAGCTGCCATTTTCATTGACAAATATTCAGATAAAATTTATATCTTTGAGCAAAATACACCTCAATTTGTTGGTAAAAATTACAGCATTTAAATGAAAAACATGAACATGCATGACAAACAGTGTATATATGACACAATATACATTAAACATCGAGTCCAATCTTTCAAAAAGGGAGCATTTAAAATTAGAAGTGACAACAAAACAACTAATCTACCTGCAAGTTGGATGCTTAAGCCTATAAATAATCTTAGTACAGGCCTAACACGTTGGTTGCAGACTCAATATTGAACAGACTGACCAAATCTGGATTTCATGTGC
The DNA here is from genome assembly GCF_030684315.1 of Stegostoma tigrinum. Lineage (NCBI taxonomy): Eukaryota > Metazoa > Chordata > Chondrichthyes > Orectolobiformes > Stegostomatidae > Stegostoma > Stegostoma tigrinum. Next base: position 57,035,870 of record NC_081355.1, read on the forward strand.
TATGATTTTCAGTCATCCATGGGGGTGAGATCACATGAGGTGAGAGGACCAATTAAATTAATTAAATTAAAACTAATAAACCAACCTCAGGGATAATGCTTCCAGCCCATTGTTAAAATATTCAAAAAGAAACTGTCCAAAGCACATGCAATGACATAAATGCAATTTAAGGATGCTTTACAGTGAAAAGCACAGCAGACAAAAAGGCCAAAATTTGAAATTTTTCTGCTGGTGACAAGCTGTTTGTGTTGTTACCTTTCTCTGGAGAACCGCTAAACACAAGCTTCACCAGATCTTACCACATTGCTAGGGAACTTAATTGTATAAATTATGTAGTGACAGGAGAAGAAATAAACAAGTGTGTCATGTTAATATGTTTAAAGAGATATGATAGGGCATAATAGTGAGGGGAAACATGCATTTATGGTCATGAAAGAAATAGGGAGTGAAAATAACAATATCAGATTACTTGGAGAATGAATCAGAAACTGAAAATCCAAAAGTTGACTCTCCAGCAATCAGATTGAATAATATGGAGGTGCTTAGAAGGTTAGATAACATCATGTTGTATCCTCTAGAAAACTATCAAAGTTACTTATGAAGGCTTTACAGAATTATAAAATGATTTATGGGAATAGATTAGGAAAATTTGTTGTGGCTGTTCATTATGTTAATGTAGATGATGTGTTATCTGTAAAACAACATCCATACAGACTCAATACAGGGAGCTTATCACTTGTTAGGAAAGAGAGGAAGTTTGTGATGGACAATGACATTATTCAACTGAGTCATGGTAGCTACAGCATACTTATCATGCTAATGCCAAAATGTAATGGCTCATAAAAATTCTGAATTGATTAGTGCAAAGTCAACATGGTAATGAAGGCAGACTCATATTTTATTCCAACTGGATGACTGCGTTGAATGAATTGAAGACATACAATTTGTCATAAAATTGACTTGCTAAAAGGATATTGGCAAGAAATATTGGCTTTTGTAACACCAGATGGACTTTATCAATGCAAAGTCATGTCATTTAGAATGTAAAATGTACCAATAATGTTCCAACGATTAATCAATAAATTAATTAACACATTATATTACTGTGTTATTTACATTGATGATTTCATCGTTTTTCACTGAACCCGCGAAGAACATTTGCACGACTAGATTGAGGAGTTTGATCAGCTACAAAAAGCCAATTTGGTTATAAATTTTGCTAAAAGTGAAGTCGCGAAACAAATGTGACTCATTTGGGCCACATTGAGGAACAAAGCCGTGTAACATCTATATATGTAAAAGTAATGGCTGTTTTGTATTTTCTTCTGCCTTGCAGAAAACGTGAAGTTTTATGTAATGTTGGTATGAATGGACTTGCGTGCACTTTTGGACTGAGCTCCAGCACAGTCATTAAACCTTTAACAAATTTAATGAAGAAAAGCAAAAAATCTGAATGAATGCAAGGGTGTCAAACTGCTTTGAAATCTTAAAAGCTGTGCTGAAAACTGCAGAAAAGTACATTGATGTGAGCTCTGCCAAATTATGAGAAGCAGTTCCAACTGGATGCTGATATCAGTGACATCGGTGTGGAGACTGCTTCACTGGAAGATGATGAGAATGAGATCAAACAGATTGTCAGTTATTTTACAAAGAAACCAACCCAAAGGTCAGCAAAAATATTCAATGATTGATAAGGAGACATTGATTCTTGTGTTGGCTCAACATCATTTAGAAATATCCATCTGAGCAATGAGGAAGAAAATGTTATTTATACAGACTGTCTAAGGTCTGTGTGCATGAGGGGGTTCAGCAATGAACTTGTCAGTATTTCTGGAGCCATTATTGTTTTAAGCCAAAACAAGAGAGAAAGAATTCTTGGGGTGATATTGGGTGTTTGATCCCATTGTGAGAGTTTTATGATTAACAGAATAAACATTGAAAAACATTAACTCACTTTCAGTTTACAGCAATAAGGATTTACTTTTGTTTTGCCTGTGGGAAAGTTGTTTTGGTTTTAGTTCACAGAAGTCCTGGTTGAAATTGGATATACGAAACATTTTCTTCTAGAGAAAGGAGTCAGTTCAAAAGAACTAAGAAAAGTTCATCTCTGTGTCCGGATTTTAAATTGAATGCTCTGGATCAGGAGTGTGTCAATCAAAACCTGAAAAGGTTATTTGAAGCTAAGAAAGCTTAAGTTCAGGAATGTGATGAATCAAGGAAAATGTTGTCAAACTCTCAAGACCAGGAATGGAAAGAATTAGTTAAGTCAGCCCTCTAGATATGGTAATGAAGAGAAGTCTCTCTGCTGTTTGAGTATTGTAAAAAGATGGTTTTGGGAAAGATGAAATTGAATTTTTGCTTTGTGTTTCAAAATCTTACAAATTGTGTTAGGTGTAAATAGTTTGGTTCATTTTGTTTTATCTCTTTTGCTTTATAAGCGAATGACTACTGACACTCCAGAATGCTCCCAATAAGCATGTGTAGCAATACTGCCAGAACTGCTAGTGACATCATTCTGTCCCATTCACTGATATTCATCATGATTATTTGGGTACCACCATTTTTTTTAAACTGATGATGAGCATTTCACAAAGTGTGCATGCACAGAACTTTCTGCATGCACAATGTGAATCTTTCCGAGGTGTCCTGGAAAACAGTTGTAGAGTCACAGTCATACAGAATGGAAACAGACCCTCCTTCGGTCCAACCAGTCTGTGCCAAACATAATTCCAAACTAAACTAGTCCCACCTGCTTGTTCTTGGCCCATATCCCTCCAAACCTTTTCTATTCATTTACCTATCCAAATGTCTTTTAAACATTGTAATTGTACTTGCATCCACCACTTAGAATTTGCCTTATTGTTAAAACCAGATCTGTACCATTGTGTGCTTGTGCGTCACTGAAAGAACACCTTTTAGTTGAGATGAAAAAATGATCCATCAAGCCAGCTTACCAACACCAATCATAACTTCTTAGATGACAATTCAATCGTCTCACCAATGCACTGCAAACGATAATAAGAACTTACTTTTATATTTCACCACCTTGCAATAAGGACTAATTCCATTTCCCTAATTACATGATGACTGAGCTTGACAGCTTTTTAAGAGTTTCATGTTTATTGGTATCCAAATCACTGTGGCACAGTCTCTCTCCTTTTACAATATCCTTTTTTCATTCTTCTCAGTAAAGTGGATAACCTCACATTTTCCCACAGTATACTTGATCTACTGAAGTGTTACCTCTCACATAGCCTAGTTATACCACTTTTTACGTCCTCGCACCACTTGCTTTCCTATTTTCATACTATTAGTAAGTTTGACTACAATAGGCTTGTTCCTCTGCCTGAGTCAATACTATAGTTTGTAAATAGTTGAAGTCTCAATATGAATTGCTCTATTAGTTATAGTTTCCCCAATTTGAAAATGACCCATTTATCCCAACCATCTGTATCCTCTCAGTTCAGCAATTCTCTATTTTAATGTATTACCTTCATAAACTTTAATGTGACATCTTATTAAATGCCTTTTATTACTCCAAATAAACTACATTCAATTGCTCCCCTGTCTATCCTGCATTTACAACTAAATAAATTCAAATAATTTTATCAAATACGATTTCCCTTTTTACGTAACAATGTTAATTTGTCTTGATTGCTTAATGATTTTAAATGTCCTGCTATCACCTCCATTGTAATAAATTCCAATATTTCCCAATCACAGGAATTATGTTAATTTACCTCTTGTTTCTCGCTTTCTGTCTCCCTCGTTTCTTGATTAGGAGTGTCACATTTTCAATTGGAGCTTGCACTATGCACACTTTGACCATTTTCTAAAATAGTCTAAAACAGTGAGTGGGTTCTATTTGTTTAATGAAACTGAGCTATCAACTGAAATAGGGAAGCAATCTGGGCATTGAGCAATAGTGTTCTTACAAATCTTCAACATTCATGGTGCAGTAAGTACATTTTGAGACAGTTTACTGTCCAATTAGCATAATGTAATCCTTGCATTCCACATTCACAGGCACAGGTAGAAAATTTGGGAAGTGAGATGCTAACATTATATCTGATTTTTGATCAGAGTAAATTATCTACATATAGTTCTTCCTTTTGATGGGCTTGTAGGTTTAGTATTGCGGATATCAGAAATGCAGCCATTCTGAGGCAGTGAATTTGGAATTGCCATCTTGGTTGCTGCATGGAGAACCACATATTGTTTTGGTGGACAAAGAAATGGAAATTAGCATGAGATCCATCCCAGCCTGCTAAGCATACCCAGACTAGTTGGTATTATAGCTGTTCTGAAAAAAATTGCTGACACTCTGAACTGAGAAGTTCCAAGAGAAACATAAAACTGGAAGAGGGTTAAAAAAAGGGGGAAAAATAGAGTGAAAATACTCGCATTTTTATCAACTTAAAATGTCAGAAAATGCTTCACAGCCAACGAAGCACTTGTGAATTATGGTCACTATTGTAACATAGGAAATGTGGCAGCTCATTTTGTACAAATCACGATCCACACAAAGCAATGTGAGCATCAGCAGTTCATCTGCTTTTTCTCACAGTGTTGATTGTAAAATAACTTTGCTCAGGATCCAAAATGTAACATTAGATTTAAAAATCAATTAAAAATAGCATGGCCTTTCAGAATTTGCACTTCGATATCCTGTAATCATTGATACACGACAATAGTAATAGTAGAAACAGGCCATTTTGGTATAAGTTTCAACTTGGTTTCAAAGCATTGATATATCTAACTATGTGATTTTTTTTAATAGACTTCACTTTTTCTTGCATTTTAATTAAAATTCTTGTGCCAAAGCAACAGCGGGCAGCGTCGGGCACTTTTCATTGCTGACCTGGTCAAAGGATGTACACAGAAACAAGTCAGGGTCACTCCCACTAGTGAAAAGGGGTCTTCTTTGCATAGTATCACCTGGGACTAGTTACTCACTATCGAAGGAGTTATGGACAATCTTTTCTCAATTATCCCCCACGCTACCTCACACTATTATCTATTATTTTTTCAAATTCAGTTGGAATATTTTCTAAAATCTCCAGGGTTTATAGAAATTTTGAAAATAATTTTATTTTGAATGCAGGATTACAAATAGGATCTATAACTGAGAACCCTGAATTTCAACAGTGGTTGCAGTGTGCTGCTGTGCTCAAGCCTGGTTGAAATTCCAAGTTGAAGTATTAAATTCTGCTTTCACTGTTTTTCCCCAGTGATGAAACATTCATTTTAAAAACATTTTATATCTATAAACACTGACCTATTTCACTGAGGTTAAACAGATCAAGTAAATTACTTTTTTTTCTTATTGCATCAAATTTGTGGCATTTACTTAATTGTTAGAAGGTGGGCTGTAAACTCTATTAACACTTAATCAAGTTTTATTTATTGCAACCAAAGCCATAGTCAATATCTGTCTCCCTGATCAGCGTTTCCAGTTTCCCAAGTTGGTTGCAACACTGCTCTCTGCAATTGCTTTGACTTATTGTCATAAGCACAGCAAAGTTCATTTTATTCCATTGTGACAGAATGCTTCCAATATTTGGGGCAGAGGGAGGGGGTTCAGGAGGGATTACAGTGAAAAGGGAAAGAACAAATAGTCATTTTTTATTCTATCATGGGACGTGGACACCACTGGCACTGACCACATTTGTTGCCTATCTCTACATGGCCTCAAGAAAATGCGGCGAACCTTCTTTTTGAATGCTGTAGCCCATCTGGTGCAGCTAAGTACACCCATGCTGCTGTTAGAAAGTGAGTCTCTTATATTTTTATTCAGGAACAGCAATATAATTCCAAGGTCAGGACGACATGTGGTTTGGAGGGAATTTGCAGATGGCAGTATTCCAATGTGTCTGCTGCCTTTGATATGTTAGGCAGTAGAAATTGAAGATTTGGAAGGTGCTGGTGAACGGACCTTTGGAATTGGCTGCAGTGCATCCTGTGTTACTGGCTGCCACCACACATTGAGAATGAAAGAAGTGAATATTTATGTTGCTGATCCAGCAGGCCGCACTCTCCTGGATGGCGTCAAGCTTCTTGAGTGTTATTAGAGCTCCACTAATTGTGAAAAGTAGAGAGTATTCCATCACACTTTTGACTTCTTAATGCTAGGTGGTTGACAGGCTTTGGGGAGTTATTCTCTTCCGTATTCTCCGTTTCCAACCTGCTCTTGCAGTCACAATATTTATACCACTGCTTCAGTTCAGTTTCTGATCAATGATAACCACCAGGACATTAGTGGTGTATAATTCAGTGATGACAATGCCACTGAATATCAAACGAAGCACTTAATGAATGCATTTAGATATCTTACGTTGTCCCTTTGAATCAGATTGACAAGCAAATGCAGCACAGCCTGATTTCTGAATTTGGCTGTGTTATCTGACCTTTGCACGATTGCGAAAGGTATGCTTTTCAAACCTGCAGAAGTAAAGGCCCAGCATTGGCAATAATCAATTAACATTTGTAAACAAAAACTGTTTCTTCAACTGTACTCAGAATAATTTTACAATGCATGTTGAAAGTGAATTTTCACCACATTATCCTACTACTAAAATTGTTCAATTTGATGTTAGCATCCTTCTAAAGGTGGCTGGAAACAAATCATTGATGTGGTTGTAAAAAAAAGTACAAATCAATACACTTTACTTCCAAAGAGAAAAGAAAACAGGCCTGGAATTGACTTTGCAGCATGCTCCCATATTTCTGCATCAGAAAGCAGTTGAAAACTAATTATCGTCAATCAAACACAAGGCAGTCTTTTATGCTGATGAGCTAAGTGTAGGCTTGTGTGGTTGTCCGGAAGCCAGGAGTGCAAGATTTAAAACGTAATAGTAATTCACTGGCACTTTGCAGATAAAGAATGGAGGTTGTCACTCACCTACTAAACTAACATTAAAAGATCAGGTGAAGTGCCTGTTACATTAAACAAGGCAGCAGCTAACTGAAATACTTCTTTTAATTATAGTGATTGTGTAATATGGGCCAATTAGCAGCTACATGCATCTCATTGGAGAGGTCACCTCATGCTTGCTGGCTGTATCCCACACACCCACACCTGAGGTTAAGAGATCAACAGCGTCTCAGCTTTGGCACAATGATGCCTCATTATTTATGGCTGTGCAAAATGATTTATTTCCAACGGTGCATCTCCTTTGGAGGTGTCAGCAACTCTTCAAAACCTCAGTCTAATGATCAGGTCAATAGCTAGCATTGGTATCCTTCTTTTTCACAGTTGTAATTAGCCCCAAACTAAAATCTCAACCACTGATCTTCATTGGCACTAACCTCCCGGGTGCACTTTAACTTCCTCAGCACCCCAAATATCCATTTGAATCATGTCAACTTAATGTTGTCCCAGTGTCTAATTAGTTAAAAAATATTTCCAGCACAGAATTAAAAATAATTAAAATATTTATTTTGATTTTAAAAATTCCAAAAATCATTGACACATGAAAGTAATTCACTTCTAACGCTTTATTTAGTAATATCTTAGTCATTTATTATTCACATTCAATTCCAACATACCAAACTTTATTACGGCAAGTTGGAGAAAAAAAAAGATATACTTCCGACCTGTAGTGTAAAATGTTACAACAGCTCTTTGAATATTGAACTATTATCAATAGCATAGAGAAACTTCTAATAATTTTTTTGCAAGAGTCCAGAGGTTTAGCAGAAAACAATTAAACAGTTACCTTCAGAGATAAAGGGAACTGCAGATGCTGGAGAATCCGAGATAACAAATTGTGGAGCTGGATGAACACAGCAGACCAAGCAGCATCTTAGCAGCAGAAAAGCTGATGTTTCGGGCCAAGACCCTTCATCAGGCAAAAGGGTCTAGGCCCGAAACGTCAGCTAATGTGCTCCTAAGATGCTGCTTGGCCTGCTGTGTTCATCCAGCTCCACACTTTGTCAAAAAGTTACTTTTTTTGAATTACCTGGGAGTTTGGTGAGTCTATAGTTCTCTCGTGCTTTTTCCATGGCCACATCTCAGCCAGAGCCCATGTGCCAACCAATTAGCATTTATTTTTCCTGTACTATAAATTGATGCAATGGTCGAAGTTTAGCATTGTTTTTGCTATGATGAAATGATGCTGAAATGCTCTGGCACAATGCATCTCTTTTCAGCAGTATTTAAGTTCTATACTACCTGTCAAGCATTTGTCTGCACTTACATGGGATAATACAACCATTTTATTTAACATAGCTCCTGCTGTTTTAACCATGCAACTTTGAATGATTTTACTCTCCAGATCCAGATATTTTTGCCCCAGGATATGTTTCACTTGCTTAAATAATTTAAACTATTTTTAAGACACAAAGCTAGTCAGATCGTTTTCATAAAATAGTTAAATACCTCGATTTTAATTGCCACACCCGTTGAATGACATTCTGCAATTCTCAGCTTGCAAAACCGTTCAACTGAAAATATAGAAGTTTATTGTCATGTATAGTTTTACATGAAAAGTTTTATAATTTGCTCTACCACAGCACCTACATCAATAATGGAAGTCATACATAATAATTTTTAAAAAGCAAAATTAAGACATCACAGTTCAGTTAATGGCTCCTGGGCTTCAGGAAAGCATATTGAGGAAAAATGAATTACCCTGAAGATGCAGCTGGGGCGAGACTGCCATTCAGGACCCTGGTATACTGGGCCAGAAGCCTGTGCCAAAGAATATTCTGCTAATGATCCAAAGAGTCAATGGACATCTCAAAATATACACAGTACTTAGATTTAGAAAATTTCAACAATGTAATTAATTTATTGCAATAGTTCCACTTTTGAGTTATTAAGTGTGCGTGGCACAATTACACGTCATGATAGATGAAGCATTTGGAAAATAAACCAGCTTTTAGTTTACATTGTTTTGATTCAATGTATACAAGGTCAAAAATATATGTACTTAACTTATCCAAGCATGTCAATCAGCAGGTTGTATCGCACACACTAGCCTGAGCTCCAAAGCACTGCAAAAGGCCTCTGCACATGCATTGTTCAGAATCACTTTGGACAAGCAGCTTGTTCTTCCCTGAAGTGTTGGAGGCTGAGGGGTGACCTTATGGAGGTTTATAAAATCATGAGGGGTATGGATAGAGTGAAAAGCCAAGGTCTTTTCCTCGGGATGGGCGAGTCCAAAACTAGGGGGATTAAGGTGAGAGGGAAAAAATATAAAAGGGACCTAAGGGGCAACTTTTTCACACACAAGGTGGTGCATGTATGGAATGAGCTGCTAGAGGAAATGGTGGAGGCTGGCATAATTACAACATTTATAAAGTATCTGGATGGGTACATGAATAGGAAGGGTTTAGAGGGATATGGGCCAAATTTCCAGAATTCCTACAGGCCATTTGGCCCAACAAGTGCACACTGGATCTCTGGAGAACATCCCATCCAGACTCCCTCCCCTAATGGCAATGCTGGAAAATAGGATGAATATTAATTTAGGATATCTGGTTGGCATGGACGAGTCGGACCGAAAGGCCTGTTTGTGCACTGTATACCTCTGTGGCTGTAGGTGAACAGTCTTGTAGTGAATCTATACAAAAAAGACTGCTACAATGTAAATTTTTGACAAGAAGAGCCCCAGTCAGTCAGAAAATTCCATAGTAATAAATGCTGTACAGAATAGGGAGAGGAGGCAGGAAAATCAATGTCATAGTTCTGTGAGCAATCTGGAAGAGCAACTGCGGAGTTGAGTGGAAACAGGAACTTCATCCCCAAGTCTAGACCAAAAGACCTAGCAGCAAAGTAATATAACAAAGAACTGCGGGTGCTGGAGATCTGATACAAAAGCAGTTATTTCTAGAGAAACTCAGTATGTCTGATAGCATCTGTGGGAAGATTAACATTAAGTCCGGTGACTCTTCATTAGAACAAATGCTGCCATACCTGTTGAGTTTTGCCAGCAATTTCTGTTTCTGAGCTAGCATCAGCAGGTTGAGTGATCTCGTGCAAGTTGTCCATGGCGGTGGATGCATTACACTGAACAAATACTTCGCAATATTCACCAACTTTTCATTACAATACACAACGCATCACACTTCCATCACTCATCCAACAGCACTTCCTTGCACAAACATGCTTAACAGCCAAATCCACCATCTTATCCTGCGATACCTATCAAAGCTATTGGCCTCACGCCTATCTCTCACTGCATTCAAATTTCTCCAGCTATTCACCTATGACAGGCATGCTGTGTGACCGTTGTGTTTACGCAATCACCAAAGACGCACACAATAGATGGGAGCACAACAGAACTGGTGAGAAACACCAACAGCCATTATTTTCTCAGCCGTATGGAGGTGGTGATTCTCTGCTTCAAACCAACTACTACAACATGGCAAATAACATCTGATACTGCTGAGGGCATTCAGAACAGCAGGATGCTTCTTCTTCTCGACTCCCAATGGATCCTCATCCTGCTTCCCAGCGAGACGAGTAAGCTGCAGGGATCATGATCATGGACCTCCTGCTTCTCACCAACGATCTGTTCCCTCAGAATAATCCCCCATTATAGATTCATGGTTTCCAACACCCAAGAACTCCTGCCCATTCACAAATGCCCATGGGGGATAGACAAAGTAGGGCTGTTGAAAACGTGATGACACTGACAATTGCAGGCACCAGTTTCGGATACTCGCACTGCCTTTGGAGTTTATTCTGGAACTGAGATCAACATATGGTGAGACATCTGTCACAAGTGGGCTTGAACATGGCCAAGGGCTAAGGATGGCTCAGTACACAGCTCACTGGAGGGTGAGGAAACAGGCAGTTCCTGCTGAGGACTTCCTTGGGCTGTGCATAGGACAAACAAATCCAAGGGATGCCATGAGCATTGGCTGCCTGCCAGATTTTGCTCAGTTAAAGAGAATGGGGGAAGTCCAGCTCCAGCTCAGCAGGAGGGATGCCATGGAGCTTGCTCTCTCTGCAGCTGCATTCCATATCACTGCTATGCTGCAGACACAGAGGCATAGTTACTGACGGCCCCAAACCTTTTCCAGTCTTCATCTGAACAGGTCTCCTACTTCTCTGCTCTCCCGGGGAGGATGCACATGCACTGTCTGGAAAATACAAGAGCTTAACTAAACGACTGCATTCTGAGTGCCTGGGCATTTAAATCTGGTCCATCTTGCAGTTTCACACTTCTTTGCAAGGACATCCCAGAGATGAGGCCTTTGGGGCCAGAGGTGAGGGAGGAGCGTTCAATCCCACACTGGCAGACAGTGGTCCTGAAGCTGCAGCCAACTTAGTGGCTGCCACCAAACCTGCCATCCAGTCAGGACAGCAGCCGTTCTACAAGATTGGTTCATAATTCGTGCTGAGGCAGGCGGGAATCTGAAGCCGACAGCAGAAAGCTGAAGGTTAAGATTTAAATTATCAGTGGGCTGAGTACTGGTATTTCAAACAGTTCTGGGGCCACACATAGGGAAGGGAGTCAATACAGTCTCAGCAATACTGCCTGCTCCACTTAACCGGCTGCCTCCTCAGCCAACGGGGTGACTTTTTGACCAGCTCAATGGCAAGTCACTGACAGCCCTGCAAAATGACTCCTAATTGCCCTTTAAAGTCCGTATATCAGCTGGCTGGCTCTGAAGCAGCTCCCCACAATTTTAACAGCTCCTCCCTACCCTGTCACCTGGGGTGGGGTGGGGGGAAGAGAAATTCATTCCCTTTTTTATCCCCCCAGTATACTGTGGAGATCCCAGTAGTGGGATTTCACTGTTGCAACAACTCATTGGGTGGAGAGATATCAGGACAGGGCCTATTCCACATCTTCTGTCACCTAAGGCCATATGCACATACATGCACCACTCTGCACAGGAAGCCAGCAGCAGTACACCGTGCTTGATGGCTATGGTGTACACAGTGATATGTTGCTATAGTGGACAGTCCAATTATGGTACACCAGGATGATAAGTAGTATAAAGTATGTAGCCGTAAGAGAGTCCTGGCACTTCTTTACAGCTGCTCTTTCCGGTAAATGATTCATAACTCATGCAGATAAATATAAGAAATTGTTAAGGTGTTTAATTGACAAGGAACACATTTCTTCATACAGAATCAAAATCCACATTGAGCAACATATCCTTACAAATCAAACTGATTAAGAAGTCAATTAAGAGACAATATCTTCATACAAAACTGCACGTTACAAAAGGCAATGAAATGCAGAGTTCACAACGGTGCTTAAAGGAAATTAGAAACTCACTTAGGAAATAAGTCTAATGATGATAAGCTCATCCAGCATGAGGAAAACAATGTTTTAACTGCAAGAAGCTCAATCACTTGGCATGTAAATGTTTCTTTGCATGGGAGTGAGGGCTGGAAGATGGATGAGCTAACTGAGCATAGCACTGTTGTGCAGGTAGCAATTCTAAAGGGGGGATATGGACAGGGTGGGGAAGGGTGTGTAAGCAAAAGGGAATTAGTATTAATAGGTGATAGCACACTCATGTCCTGCATGTGGACCAGAGCTATCCTAAGAGAGTTAATAGGAGACGGCACATATTGGATGCCAATGTCCGTGGGTTGCTTGTGGCTCAATGTGTCCAAGATAGGGTTTATTTTGGGGAAGCAGTGAGCTGTCACTGCCATATATCTGCTCTGGTTTCAATATTGAGTTTTATCGATGTCTAATTAGTTTTGCAAGTTTGATTGGATAGGATGTTGAATATTAATGATGTGAATTGGGTCATTGGTAAAATGTTCGACAAGGAATAATTCCCTTTAATTCGTGAGAAACTCACCTCACAACTTGCGAAAAGCATAAAGGATGTTGGGAGATGCTCTCATTTCAGTGTTGAGATTAGCATTGCTGGAGGTTGTCAAATTCTGTTGCAAATTTCTCCAAAGCCCCTGTTCCCTATAAAATTCCCCCGTATCTCTAACGGACTATATCAACTGACAGCATGAGACACAAAGGGTCTGATTGCTGGACCGGAGAAGAAATTTAATGTTGGAGTTATGAAATGAAAAGATAGCCTTGCCAGATACAACTAACACAGGTTTAAAACAAAGTGGCATCTTAAAGGCAACAGAGTGAATCAGCAGAGTTCGCTGAGAAGATTTCAAAACTGAACCAGGGAGAATACCATTCCAACTGGCGAACACGAAAAGAAAAGCTGACAGCCCACAAGCAGGTCACGTATAAAGAAATCAACAAGAATAAGAAATTGTATTGCTGATGCATGAGAGAAGTAGTTTGCATAGCAGGTAACCTGGGTAATTCAATGTATGAGAGGGTATGCGAGTGTCTTTGGTTTTGTTTTCCCTGATTAAAAAGTGAGATGTTTAGGTGGAAATGCAATTCTGACTTAATGTACTCTGAGATTGCCACAATTATGTGACTTCCACCAGGCAGCCAACTTACAAGCTGTACTCATGCACACAGCAGAATTGTAAACTTTGAAATGTAACAGTTAAGAAAACAGTAGAGCAGCAGCATCTACAATTTATATAGTACCTATGGTGAGGTGAAATCTCTCAAGAATGATTAGCCTTGTTGTATTTCTATGACAGGATTTCTCATGATCAAAGTGTGGAGCTGGATGAACACAGCAGGCCAAGCAGCATCTCAGGAGCACAAAAGCTGACGGTTCGGGCCTAGACCCTTCATCAGAGAGGGGGATGGGGAGAGGGAACTGGAATAAATAGGGAGAGAGGGGGAGGCGGACCGAAGATGGAGAAAAAACAAGATAGGTAGAGAGGAGAGTATAGGCGGGGAGGAAGGGAGGGGACAGGCCAGTCCAGGGAAGACGGACAGGTCAAGGAGGCGGGATGAGGTGGTAGGTAGGAAATAGAGGTGCGGCTTGAGGTGGGAGGAAGGGATGGGTGAGAGGAAGTACAGGTTAGGGAAGCAGAGACAGGCTGGGCTGGTTTTGGGATGCAGTGGGGGGAGGGGAAGAACTGGGCTGGTTTTGGGATGCAGTAGGGGAAGGGGAGATTTTGAAGCTTGTGAAGTCCACGTTCATACCATTGGGCTTCAGGGTTCCCAAGCAGAATATGAGTTGCTGTTCCTGCAACCTTCGGGTGGCATCATTGTAGCACTGCAGGAGGTCCATGATGGACATGTCGTCTGAGGAATGGGAGGGGGAGTTGAAATGGTTCGCGACTGGGAAGTGCAGTTGTTTGTTGCGAACCGAGCAGAGGTGTTCTGCAAAGCCGTCCCCAAGCCTCCGCTTGGATTCGCCAATGTAGAGGAAGCCACACCGGGTGCAATGGATACAATACACCACATTGGCAGATGTGCAGGTGAACATCTGTTGGATATGGAAGGTCATCCTGGGGCCTGGGATGGGGGTGAGGGAGGAGGTGTGGGGGCAAGTGTAGCACTTCCTGCGGTTGCAGTGCAAGTTAAGTGGAACATGAGTTACTGTTCCTGCAACCTTCGGGTGGCATCATTGTGGCACTGCAGGAGGCCCATGATGGACATGTCATCTGACGAATGGGAGGGGCAGTTGAAATGGTTCGTGACTGGGAGGTGCAGTTGTTTGTTGCGAACCCAATGGTATCAACGTGGACTTCACAAGCTTCAAAATTTCCCCTTCTCCTACTGCATCCCAAAACCAGCCCAGTTCTTCCCCTCCCCCCACTGCATCACAAAACCAACGCAGCTCGTCTCCGCCCTGCACTGAATCCCAAAACCAGCCTTTTTAACCATTGCATCAATGTGGGAGGTCCAGATGAGATTGTTGGTTATTGTCACTCCAAGGAACTTGATGGTCTTGGCTCTCTCCACTCTTTAAAAGTCAATGATCAGTTCTTACATTTTTCTGATATTGAGGGAGAGGTTGTTACCTTTGTTCCCCAACACCAAGCATTCTCTCTCCTTTCTGTACTCTGATTCATCACTATTTGCCATGCAGCCTACAACGGCAGTGTCAACAGTGAACTCGTAGATGGCATTCGCACAAAATTTGACCACCCAGTTGTGAGTGTAGGGAGAGTACAGTAGGGGACTGAGTATGCATCCTTGCATAATAATACCATATCAGACAGTTTCATATTAATTAAGAACAAGTGGAATAAGAAACATTTGACCACATTACATTCAACACATCCACAGTTCAGGGGCTTGCTTTCAGTCTCCCAAAGGGTAGTAGTAGTCTGGTAAAGGTGTATTCTTGAACATATGTTTCCTGGATAGTACATTCGGTTTTCATCACTTCAAGAAACAACACTATTTTCAAAGTAAGGACATGAGGGTGGAGATGGGAAGGCTGATAACCCAGAGCCTGATAAGCTATTTGAGGAGCATGTCAATAAATTGGGGAGTACCAGAACATGATTTCTAATTGGGGAAAATAAACAGCTTGGGGCAATATAAGTAACCATTAGGTTATGTTCCTGATGAAGTAAGATTGTTAAAAAGACAGGCTTATTCACAAAAAACAGACCCAGTATATTCTCCCCAACTGTTTGGCCATGCATATGTACCGTGAGACAGTTGACATTCTGATCACCTGCCTGCCTTACTCTGCAAAGTAGCAGCAAGTCCAGCAATAGCAGCTATTTGCCTTAGGGCTTTGCATTCCAGAGTTATTCCATACCTCCTGACAGAAGCTGGCACCAGTTATTAGCTTTGAGTTTGTCTCCAACCTAAGTAAGGGACTCGCATTTTAGGACAGCATTTCTTCAGCGATGAAGATGTGTGGCAAAGGTGTTCAGGACTAGAGATGATCTGACCATTTGATTCAGAGCCTCAGTTTGAAAATCAAACCCATGTGTAGCCGACCTTAAAATGATGTGGATTTATTTTCAATTCCAGAAAGCATCTGTTGCAACATTTTTCCTGAATATAAAAATAAATTAAACAATTTTTACAATACCTATACACAGTCATGTTTTCACCCTCATTTCAGTTTTGATATACTGTCAAATTAGATAAATGACTGTCCAGGATCAAACGGCTTAATTGTGACATGGAAGTAAGGTGGCTTCAGGGAAGGCATGCCGATTTGCTGTCATGTTGCTGCTAAGGGCATTAGAACACTTTAGAAACTATGTCATAAAGCCTGATATATCTATGATGACCATATATTGCAATATTTAGCATTAATGTGCAGTAAATAGTGTAACTTTGAAATTATTAGCCTGAAGACAAACCTTGATCTGGGCTTCTCCTTGATTAGTTGTAAGGAATCCAAATGCATCGTGTCGCTTCAAATTACATGGGGAAAAAGATGGCGGCAATACAGCGTACACTACCTAGAAAATTGTAGCAGCAGCGAAGATTAAAAACAAGGACCTGAGATCATCTGGAGATCATGAGTACAGCTTTAAAGGTTACCAGCCAGAAACAAAAGACAGAACCAAGCAACCATGATGGAAACATCTCTGAACAGAAATTCCTCCAGAAAATGATTAGACATGAAATCTTAATTTAAAAAAAAGCCTTTCACAGCCAGTAATAGGGGAAACAAACCTTTAAATTGCAGTCAGTGGTAACGTGGCTAACGAGAGAATTTCAAATCAAGTCCCAGGAAGAGGGCCATTACTGAACACCCAAAGGAGACTGAGAAAACGGAAATGAAAGTTCAATTGTCACTAAAAAAGCTAGATCAAGGAACACAGTTAATATTTTTAAGAGTGAGATAATAAAATCATGGAACTATTCACTCCAGAAGGTAATTAACAATGGCAAATTATTTTTCAGGTAAGAGATTAAACAATCTAAATTGGAAAAAGGAAGAAAAAAGTGAATAAAAACTGTTTTTGCAAATTTTACTATCCGAATCCTGAGAGGAAAGTTAGTGAAATTCACTCTAGAAAACGACAATGTCGGCGAGGAGAATACTGAGATACAGGCTACCAGACTAGGTGGGATTGAGGTTCACAAGGAAGAGGTATTAGAAATCCTACAGAGTTTGAAGATAGATACGTCCCCTGCTCCAGATGGGATCTATCCTAGGATCCTCTGGGAAGCCAGGGAGGAGATTGCCGAGCCTTTGGCCATTGATCTTTAACTTGTCATTGTCTGCAGGAATAGTGCCAGATGACTGGAGGATAGCAAATGTGGTTCCCCTGTTCAAGAAGGGGAGTGGAGACAACCCTGGTAATTATAGACCAGTGAGCCTTACCTCAGTTGTTGGTAAAGTGTTGGAAAAGGTTATAAGAGATAGGATTTATAATCATCTAGAAGAGAATAAATTGATTAGGGATAGTCAGCACGGTTTTGTGAAGGGTAGGTCATGCTTCACAAACCTTATTGAGTTCTTTGAGAAGGTGATCAAACAGGTAGATGAGAGTAAACTGGTTGATGTGGTGTATATGGATTTCAGCATGGCGTTCGATAAGGTTCCCCACAGTAGGCTATGGTACAAAATGCGGAGGAATGGGATTGTGGGAGATACAGCAGTTTGGATCGGAAATTGGCTTGCTGAAAGAAGACAGAGGGTGGTGGTTGATGGGAAATGTTCATCCTGGAGACCAGTTACTGGTGGTGTACCACAAGGGTCGGTGTTGGGTCCACTGCTGTTTGTCATTTTTATAAATGACCTGGATGAGGGCGTAGAAGGATGGGTTAGTAAATTTGCAGATGACACTGAAGTTACTGAAGAGTTGTGGATAGTGACAAAGGATGCTGTAGGTTGCAGAGAGACATAGATAAGCTGCAGAGCTGGGCTGAGAGATGGTTAATGGAGTTTAATGCGGACAAGTGTGAGGTGATGCACTTTGATAGGAGTAACCGGAAGGCAAAGTACTGGGCTAATGGTAAGATTCTTGGTAGTGTAGATGAGCAGAGAGATCTCGGTGTTCATGTACACAGATCCTTGAAAGTTGCCACCCAGGTTGACAGGGCTGTTAAGAAGGCATACAGTGTTTTAGCTTTTATTCATAGAGGGATCGAGTTCCGGAACCAAGAGGTTATGCTGCAGCTGTACAAAACTCTGGTGCGGCCCAACTTGGAGTATTGCGTACAGTTCTGGTCACCGCATTTTAAGAAGGATGTGGAAGTTTGGAAAGGGTGCAGAGGAGATTTACTAGGATGTTGCCTGGTATGGAGGGAAGGTCTTACGAGGAAAGGCTGAGGGACTTGAGGCTGTTTTCATTAGAGAGAAGGTGGTTGAGAGGTGACTTAATTGAGACATATAAAATAATTAGAGGGTTAGATAGGGTGGATAGGGGAGAGCCTTTTTCCTAGAATGGTGACGGTGAGCACGAGGGGGCATAGCTTTAAATTGAGAGGTGAAAGATATAGGACAGATGTCAGAGGTGGTTTCTTTACTCAGAGAGTAGTAAGGGTATGGAATGCTTTGCCTGCAACGGTAGTAGATTCACCAACTTTAAGTACATTTAAGTCGTCATTGGACGAGCATATGGATGTACATGGAATAGTGTAGGTTAGATGGGCTTCAGATTGGTATGACAGGTCGGCACAACATCGAGGGCCGAAGGGCCTGTACTGTGCTGTAATGTTCTATGCTCTATGAAATATTTATTGTTTTGAGGATTGGAACAAAATCATTGTTTGATTCAATAAATAAGTTTTATACACTTTATTCATGAAAATACCAAAAACTGGACAAAATAAAGTGCAAGTATAATCACATCGTGTTGCATTTAGCATGAAAACAACTTGGGTGCAAAAATAATTCCAATGATAATGTTACAAAGGCAGGTATTTTAGATTCTGGGAAAAAAATTATTGAATCTTATTGGGTAAAATTTCTACCCACAAATCTTTGGGAAGCCCTTCAGCCATCTTGGAAAAGGAATATCTTCAATTCATCTGTATGCAGCTGCCTTATTAGTAAGGGGAATCTGTAATTTACATTCAAAGCTGTGTTTAAAACAGCAGAAACCTTAATTGATTCCAGTACAATAACAATTCTTACAACAAAGACTTTAATCAAAGAATAATACAAGGCAATAACATGATCTTCATACAGGAATGTCAAAATCCCAACAATTATTGTGGAAATAAAGTTGAGAAGCAAAAATTTCAAGTGCCTATCAACAATCAAATAAGAGAACAAAATTAATCTATATCAATCAATCCTCCTACCAGCAAACTAGCAGTTATGCAAAGTGCAATCTCTAACATTTTGAACAGCCTAAGCACTGGACACTAAATCAAATGCAGAACAAATCAGTGATAATGGGAACTGCAGATGCTGGAGAATCCATGATAATAAAATGTGAGGCTGGATGAACACAGCAGGCCAAGCAGCATCTCAGGAGCACAAAAGCTGACATTTCGGGCCTAGACCTCTGATGAAGGGTCTAGGCCCGAAACGTCAGCTTTTGTGCTCCTGAGATGCTGCTGGGCCTGCTGTGTTCATCCAGCCTCACACTTTATTATTATGCAGAACAAATCAGCCACGTTTCTACAGATGGGAACATCTTCAAAGCAAATGTTACATTGAAATTGGATCAATAATCAGCAGGTAACATTTGGAAACCTCCTAACAGTTTTGCAACAAAGAAGACAGTCACTGACAAGACCATTCTTCTATAGCAGCTGCTGCTTTCAGGAGAATCTGTAGATAGTTCTATTATTGACCTGTATCCATTATGAAATCTTTCAAGAGTTCACTTGTGACAGAATTGTTATTGGCACATTTCTGACTTGGAATAGAACCTATAGGAAAAAGTCAATACTTAAAGGGAACAAGCTTCGCATAAAGAACAACGCATGGGTGAACTACTTTGTTTCTTCCAAGGGGAATTGCCCAGAACTAATGATATCCAGTGCTAATAATGGAGTAGAAGTCATACAATCATCTTGTAACGCTCATTCACTCCTGAAGTTATAATCACAGCAAGTTTGATGCAAGCCAGCTGCAAACAGCTGGATTATCAACTTTACCACAGGTGTTTCTGCACCATCATTGGCTTTCCTTAGCCACCTAGCAACACAGATGAATTAAGACGTGGGGAGAGGTGGGAAAGAAAAGGGCAAAATTTACAGCACATCACTTTGTTTTACAACATTTAAGTACCTGAGTGCATATAACTGATAATCAATGTTTATTACAAGGAGAAAAAAAGCCAGGGAAGGAGTGTTGTTTGGGACCCTGGAGCAACTTTCTGGTAATGTTATGGAGCTGCACATCACTGAATAGAGTGAACAGATTTAGAACATACTAGAAAGAATAACTGAGCCTGTACCAGACCAGAATACAACATGGACATGAACTCAAAGTAGATACAGTATCCCTCATTGAATGCAACTGCAATTCAAAGTCTGAAATATCTATGACTATACTGTATAGCAATACTTAGTATTAAAATGAATAGTGTTACATTGAAAAGCTTGAAAAGTTACCATCTTCTGCCTATTTTTTGTTGGTGAGATCATGCCTATCTGCCTAGTATGTAGAATGCCACCTGCGGATGGTCTTCACAGACATTCCAGTTAGACCCCTGGATGTGGCTTGCAGCCATATCTGAACAAACTGACAGCCTCCCAGCGTCAGGCTTGTAGGACCAGAACTGCATTCTAGAAATCAGCTTAGCATGGATCTCCAAAGCTGTGAGACCCACAACCGTGACTATGTGTAGAGACACTCATGCTGCTATGATGGCCTGGCAGCTGGGCCACAGTTTATTTTGTTGAACACTATTTTTGCAGAGGGCCTTCTGGTCCCTGATCTGCCTCCCAGTGGGGTTAAGGCTGCAGAGCTTGAGCCAGCAGCATCTAGCAACTGTCGTCCCACCTGAATTAAATGGTGCACTTGCAGATGGCCACCTGGGCTGGTCATGCTGATGGTGTAGCCTCACTTAGGCTCCTGAAGCCCAGAAGGAAATTTACCTGAAGGTGTGATTTTAGTGGCTAACTGTATATCTTTCTTTCTAAAATACAGTAAGTGTGTAACTAGATACATGTGGCCAGGCCTTGTAAATATTTGTGGCCTTTGGAATTGTGTAAATGTAAATAATCTGATTATTGCTAGCATTAAAATAATGTAAACTGGAAAACCATGATTACAGTCACAGACTTCTTAGAGTTTACTGGCCTAAGGGAGGTCTGACTAAATGCTGTGATCTCCACCATAGCTTGAGCAAAGAGTCAGGTCCTGAATTCATAACAGCCAGCCTAAGGACTGAACCCCACACTGTTGGCACCAAGCTGATCCATTCTGGTCATCAAGTCAAACTCAGCCAATTAGCCCTCTAATGAATCCCAGTTGCCATAGTAACACGTGCTTTTGGATGCATGTTTTAGTTTGGAGCTATGGACAGTGACCGTGGAAGCTGCACTTCTTTCCACCACCTGGCTGACCAGGAACACCTTGCGTGCTTACTGTCTGCTATTGCTATATGTTGAAAGAATTTAATACTGGTTGGCCATATTATAAATACACTTCTCTTGGCTACCAAAGTAGATTTAAATTAGAACTTCTGGCTCAGAGTAGGGATAGCATAATTGCATCACCAAGATTTTGGCACAGCTTCTCAAATTTGCATTGATTCTAGTTTCACATTAGAAATATCTAATTCCAATCCCATTACCCTGCTCTAATAAAAAAAATTAATGTTTATAAACATGTTGACTAATTCTTTCTAAATAAATTTTATTAATTCAGTTTCAATAGCCATCTGTGCTGAAACATTTGAAATACCAAGAGCTCTTTAGATGTAAAAAAAATCCATCCTCTACTTTTGTTGCTAATTCTAAATTTGTCTACTCCCTATCAATGGAAACATTCACTTGTTTATCCGTCAAAACTCTTTAATAATTGCCACACTTCTTTTAGACAAGTACACTAAACCTTCTATATTCCAGTGAATATTCTGTAATTTCAATGGAATTATATATTTTTTTTGCCATGTTCATTAATGCACTAACTTGTTGATTCCAGTAAATTACAATAAGCTATTTGAGAATGGGTGTTGGGGCATCCAAATACTGAGCGGCTCTAAAGCTAGGGACAATAATTTGTCATATAACATGTATTGTTAGTTAAAATTATCCATGTTTGTAAAATTATAATGACAGTTGCACCACGGGTTGACTTAAGTGAGAGAGATAATTGTAAGAACCCAGAGGAAAGTGTATACTGGAGTGGATGAATTCAATACTAAACAGAGAGAGGCAGTAACAATGAATAGTTTGAAAACAGAAATGCAAAAAAAACAACTTTAACTAACATTTCATACGTTTAAAACTTAACTAAAGGTACAAAGAATTGGGCTATAATATATTGCATACATTTTATTTCATAAAATCCCTAAGTGCAGAAATAGGTCATTTGGCCCATCAAGTCCACACCAACCCTCCGAGGATCATCCCACCCGAACCCATCACCCAACCCTATCCCCATAACCCTGCATTCCCTAGGCTTTGGAGAATTTGTTATATCTACCTTGATATTATTTATAATGGATGATTTTTAACACCAGGATGATTATATGGCAGTAATTAACAACATATCATGTTGTTAGAAATGGATAAGATACGACTTTCTACGGCAAGTTTAACTTCTAACTATCACGCAAGTTGAGCAAATTCACGCCACTCAACATATTTGAGTTGTGCGGTAGAGATCTAAGTGAAGTAGTGGCAGAACTCTTGCAATTTCATATTTAACCATACCATCTGCCTTCACCTTAAGTTGTTGTACCATTTATACATAATTGAATGCTATTAGTCTGACCATTTCAACCCATTATTGAATAAGCGCCATATAGTGTTATTATAAGTGTCCTTTTACTTGATGCATATAAACCTATGTTGTGACTAGTTTCTTATCGTGTTTCACGGTGTCTGCCATAATTCGATTTTCAAGTAAACTGGTTCATTTTCAGTTCATTTTATTTGCATATTTTGTAAAATTTTGGAACAATAAATAATTGTTCCAAAACAAAATTTAGGTAATTGACTATTTCTACTATAAAGCTAAACACACAATATTTATTTATTCCGAGTACCGATCAGTCTTTTAATAATACTAATGAATTGAACAAATCCTCTTTACGATACATTTAGTCTTTAAGACCTTTAGTATTCTGGGGTTTGTCATGTAAAAGTAATTCATCAAGGTGTTGCTTCATGGAATTGGTGGAAAAGACTCTACTATCCAAGATATTCTGTTTACTTCCTCAAAAGACAAGGGACAGATGTTTAATATCAAACCATTAATCCCCAGTCCAGGTAGACGTGACAGCAAAGAACCCAACAGAATGAGCCCTTTGCCTCCACTCAATGTATGTGTTGCAATTTACTGCTGTTTTACAGAGCAGGGTCAAGCCATTATAAACTTGGCAATCGTCTGTACAGCTGGAAAACAATGTGCACGATAAGCGGAAATCCAATACCTCATAGCACTAATTAAATGGGTTCCCACCAGGAAAAAAAAACAAATTACCGCATTAGAAAAGTGCCTTTTTTGCATCCCCATGCATTTTTTTTTACAGATGTGCTCAGTAGCTACAGCTATTTCTCATTTCGACTGAACACTCCTGTTTGTATTACTCAACCTCATGTCTTCCCCGGTTACATTAGCATCAATGCCTTCAAGCCCCGACTAAGTTTGAATTCTTTCCACGTAAGGAGAATCTTCTCCATCCTTCTCAGACACAGCCCACTGCTCCCCTGCAGGACGACTGAAGTATCATTAACTACCAGAGACACTCCAGGCAGAAGTTGAGGCTCCAGTGTCTAAAAGCCTTCCTGCCTCCGATCAAAATTCATATCCTGTCACAGTTCTAGGAGCAGAAAGGCTTCTCATTATGGCATCATTCCCTCTTGGAAGAAACACTGATTGCTGCACTGGTGGCTTCTGAAGGCAAGGATGTAATTTAGCAAAATAATGTACCATGCTGATTAATTTAATGTAGCCCATGACTAATTATGGTAATTCATTACATCTACAATTAGGCTAAGTAATTTATTGCACTGCAGTCTCATAAAGCACAGGATTTATATCGAGTTTTGAATGTCACCCAAAGGACATTTCCGTACCTTGTCTTTACTGAAGCGGAATCAGCCTGCCAGCTGAGACGAGCAAAAACCACTAACTGCACCATGTTTGTACTGTGAGCAGAATGTGGGTACGATGAGAATTCTGATGTTAATATCTTCCTTTATTCAATTGCACCTCTGTGATTACTTGGTATACAGTTTCCATTCTTTTTCTGCAAACGCATATGAATTCTATCTAATGCAAGCATCTGAGACCTGAATCATCAAGTGCAATACATTTCTGGATCATTTGTGAATAATTCCTCTACTTTAGAGATGATTACAAAAAAAATCGTCAGAATAATAAATTATGCTGGCTGTCATACCATCCTAACAAATCTCAAGCACTCACTCTTCCCTAAACCGATCTTGTATTTATGCTGAGGAGTATTCGTAAAATTACAAAAAATGCAGACATGGTCTGTTTTGAAATACAGCTCTTGATGTACCCTGCAGCAGTTAGTTCCTGCAATGGTGCACTTCTGAGACCAATTTGTTTAGCTGATCACCATTCTTCTGACATCCCTGCAAATGTTACCCTTCTTTTTCAATCAAAGGCACAGCAGGGTGTGCCATCTGTCTGGCATAGTCCTAGTTCCCACTCCCAACACTATTTTGCACTGGTAATTTCATTGCAGCAGCAAAGGTTGGCATTTCCTTGAAATCTGCTGTTAATACAGCTCTTCAGTTGCAAAACACCCTTCCCTTTTCAAGCTTATCCTTCTCACCTCATGTACTGCTGTTAAAGAAGCCCCCGAAGAATCAGCAGATGATCAGCACCACAAGCCACAACCACAGGGATCCACGTATTACTTTGGGCTCTGTCGACTACAAATGAACATTTAACTCAGCAACTTACCTCTTGCAAACGTCTCCCTCTTTGTTTAGGAGAATTCTAACAATGTACAATTTGCAGATCTGTTGCAGCATGGTTTGTATTAATGGTTACGAAAAGAATACATGTCAGCATTTGTAACATTGTCATTCAAATTATTCTTAAAACATTTATCGGCATTGTAACTGCTCTTTAGACTCGATTGCTAGATTCATTAACGAAAGATACATTCACGCATACAGGCAAATGTAGCTTCTTTTCACCGTCTTCAATTGACTCTAAATATATTGATCTATTGACAGCCCTACAAAAAATAAATTTGAAAATGTAAAACAAACTGAATAAAAATACTCATTATATGCCATAATTCTTCTGGTTTCCTTGTTAAAAGAAAGATTTGCAATTGATAATTATAGATTCTTCTTTGTTAAGATACTGTAAGAAAATCACCACACATTTCACCTGCTGTATGCAACATGTAATTTAAAGAAAATGTCAATATTGCATGAAATTATGTTAGCAAAATTTAGTGTAAAAGATAAAAGTTCTGCAATTCGGCTTCTAACAATACCCACTGGCAGCGAATATAATGGAATTGTCTGATTCTCCAAAGAAAAACATTTACATAAATTATTTCTTTCTGCTACAGTGCATTAAGGTGTTATACTGTCTTCACGAGGTAAACGGCAGACGACATTCCAGCATTTTTTGCAACACTTCTGATAAAGAAAAGGCAAGTCTTATTAAAATAATTACAGATAAACCAATGATAAAATTGCAACGTTTTAATAGGGTAGCACCTTCGTTACTGGGTAGATTGTGCCTGTTTTTAGACAACATTTCTTTTTACAAAAGCTCCTCTTTAAAAAAACATTTAGGCTACATCTGTGCAAAGATTCCTTTCATATTTTTCTATGTTATAACCATAATTATTTTTGTTAATAATGCTGAGGTTTCCTAGGTACAATTAATTCTCTGATACAGCTATGAGGCAATTATTCCCATTTGCCCATGGACAGTATTCAAAACATAAAACACTACATTTATAAAATAATTCTTCTAGCCATTACACAGGTATTAAAAACAAGTTTTTACACAAATGAAACTGGCAGAATCATAACTGAAATAATTTTAAGTTAGTTTTGTAAGTCTGAGAGCCCACCCTGAATTAGTAAATGTGATTACAGCAAATTGTACTAATCATTATGAAACACTGATTTTTAAATATTCATTGCAAATTTCATAAATGATGGGATAAAGTCCAAAAAATATAAAAATGGAAACAATCCTGCATTTATTTCTTGTGGTGCATTTTATCTTTGTTATATGTCCTTTGACTTTAATGCAGCTTATATAAAAAACTGTGTTCACTGGCAGGTTTAATTGCTTCTGGGTCTGCTTTATATAAATATGCTGAAAATCAAAAAAGTGATGCATGATTTGTTTAAAAAAATTTGCCCATAGCTTGGTGATATATTCATAACAGGAAAATAATTAAATGCCCCCCCTCAACTTTGTTAATGGAATTTAGTATTGCAGGCAAGGCCTACATTTTTTGCTGATGCATAGTTGACCTCAAGAAAGTAGTGGTGAGCTGCCTTCTTGAACCACTGCAGTCAATGTGGTACAGGCATATACATGGTGCTGTTAAAGGAAAGGAGTGCTAGGTTTTCTAGCCCCAAATCAGAAAAGTGTGTGGTTTGGACGGGAACTTGCAAGAAGCAGTGCTGACTTGCATCTGCTGTCTAATTCTTCTGGGTGGAAGAGTTCAGGAGTTTGGAGTTTGTTGTAGAAAGAAACTTGGTGAATTGCTGCCATGCACCTTCTATATGATCCACATGGTCTTGGCACAGAAGTAATCGTAATGAAAACAGTGAAAATTTGAGGTAGTAGATGGGGTACCAATAAAGTGGGCTGCTGTGTCCCAGAGGGTGTGGTGCTTGTGTTTGTTGGAGCTGCACTCATCCAGGCAAATGGAGAATATTCTATTACATTCAAGACTCGAATTAAGCCTGACACTCCTCCCCCGTTGTTTAATTTACTCAGTAACACCAGAAATGTGAGCATTGAAGAAAATGTCAGAATTTAATTCACCCTTAGAGCAGGTTGGATGATGGATGGGAGCATATGATTAGGTAAGAATGCAGTGGGAAGTTGAGTACAACCTTCTTGCCAAGAGGCTAATGGAAGCCAGTTGCCTCTTAAGCATCTTATCTGGCTGTCACTGATATTCTACTGCTCAACTGGCAAGCTCTCTGTACAGGATGAGGTGGCTCCCCCTTGATTAGGTACCTTGTGTCTGCCACAAGAGCCACTCCTTGCTGAAGTAGCCACCCTCATCTTCCACACTAACCATCCCATCTATTCTCTCTTGTAGATAGCTTAACTACTCTCTGCTAGTTGACCTATTTGTTTTTCTTTCATGTGGTCTCCTTCATGACTGCCCCTGAGGGACCTTCTGCAGTCCTAGTACTAACCACTGCTGGCACTAAAGATCTGCTAAGCCTGTCACTGGTTGACAGTTCCGGAAGGCAGAGTCTTCATCTCTGGGATCACCAATGGCAATGATTTAATTGCTGCCTCAGTGACATTTAATCACACTGGGGCTCCCAAAAATGGTTGCAGTAGGCTTTTCATCTGCTTTTTCCTTGAGGAA
The DNA here is from genome assembly GCF_030684315.1 of Stegostoma tigrinum. Classification (NCBI taxonomy): domain Eukaryota; kingdom Metazoa; phylum Chordata; class Chondrichthyes; order Orectolobiformes; family Stegostomatidae; genus Stegostoma; species Stegostoma tigrinum. The sequence continues at coordinate 57,063,300 of NC_081355.1, forward strand.
AAGGCCAACACTGTGGCCATTAAATTCAGCCCAATGTTTCTGCAAAATGAATACAGAATTCTGTATAGCTTTACTTATGCATTGTTCATAACATTTGCAATCCTGGTTTTCAACAGTTCAGAATATATTTTAAAATGTAAGTTTCATTAAAAATTTTGAAATCTACTAATAAAGCTTAACCAATATCACAACTGGGAGAGTTTCCAACTGAAATAAATGTTCTTGATGCTCATAAATTATTGTGAGCACTAAATACACCAAGCACATTCACTGATGCAGTAATAATTTTTGAAGAAATTCTTCATTTACAAGGATGGTGTAATCATACAAGTAGAACTATTTCACAGAACAAGGCCTCATGATGAGTTAAAGTAAGTTTGATTTATGAACAAAAAAGCATCTCAAAATTATTACATAAGAGTTAATCGTACTGCTAAGGAACAACTGAGTAAATTGTTTGTGCTCATCGTACATTCAACATTTATGATAAAAGTTGAAAGAGATTTTCAGACCTATCATGCTGGCAGTAAAATCCTGCTGATTTTTTGAACAAATTGTAACTTACCAAAACAATATTTGTTTTTGAAAAATCATAAGATTTAAGAATAAACTCTGCAAGATAAAGTTCAACCTCTTTAAATTTCAGATTAACAAGGCATATGGTATCATAATCATTTACTTCACCTTGTTGTGTTCAATTACTACAATCAACATACCAGTTTCCAAATTAATCATAACACAGTAATTTCATTAGTTACACAGCAGGCATTTAAATTATTAGCATAACAACAGTTTGCACACAATTAAACTTTATTTGAACCTTAAAATTTGCAGACTGGAACATTAGAACAAGATTCAATAAAGTGAAACAGACAAGACAGAAAACAGTGCTTACAGTTACTTGAAGGCACACACGGGACAAGAGAGGGAGCAAAGGAATATCACCCTCACTTTCCATTTTGAGTTTGTTTACAATTAATTAACTTGTAATAGCAAGGCTTGGAAGCAATGAAAATATACTGGCTAAATATTCAGTAAAGATGTTACACAAAGCCAGTGTGAAGTCTCAAGCAGCTAGAGTTCATAGTGATGCACAAGCACAGAAAAATAGAAATAATACATCAATGAAATGATGAAAGATAATTACAATAATGAGGAAATAATTTAATTAAGCACTTAGCTGCTTCTTGATTTTCACATCTGTGGCAAGAGGATAGATTATATTGTTAATAAGATGATGTTATCTTTGTGATAAAATAAATTGGGAAACAGCTAGTGCCATAATAGTGGGTGAGAACTCCCTCTCCTGGCTGAGGACACACAAGCTTTGCAGGGCCTTCAATCCAGTTTTAAAATCCCTTCATGTATAATAGAACATCACTGTAGGTAGATGGCGGCCTGCAAGGGAAGGGAGTAGGGGGTGGTTGGGGGCAAGGGGAGCAGACAAAAGAAAGGATTGAACAAATAATTATGAAGTATGTAGAAAACTACTGCCATCTAGTGTTTTCTTACAATATCCTTATTATGTTAGTGAACTCCATTATCAAAATGGTAGTTATTCGATTCATTTCAATCTCTTCAGCAAAAATATTATAATAACTTATTTATCAGCTATCACTTCTTCTAGAACTTCTGTAACACTTGTATCCAATTGTTATTTTAATTTCTTGCTCTAAATTCACCACTGTTGAATCAGTGAGCATTTTGCTCCACCAAGCTAGAGTAAGTCCCCACTCATTTCTTAGTATATTTCATTGCTTCAAAAAATTTATAAAATTATTTATCAATATCACTTATTGTGCTCGACTTTTAATGTAATAGGTACATTCCAACTCATGTTGATTTTGTTTCCCACTAAATAGTTTAATAATGAAAAAAATGAGATCTAATTATTAAGTTAATCAGTAAATTAAATTTTCTAGAAAAATCCCAGTAATCAGTACTTGTGTGAATATTTATGAAATATACATTGCTCTCTATATACTGTACATTAAAGGAGAAAAAAGATGTTTCAGTTCAAATGTTATAGGAAGTAGCTTTATTGTAAAATAGTCAATTTGCACTGAGTGCCATAATTTATGAATTACAGCTAGGGTATTTCTTCATTAAGTTACTTTTCATGAATACGTGACATGAAATATTCACATTTATTCACAGCAAGAAGTGCATAAAATCAATGAAACTCAGAAATGGACCAAAAGCATGTTCCCCCTCATTTGGTCAATAATTCTATGGGATTTTGTTTTATAGCTTATCCCAGAAAGATACTGAGGTCTGTCTCTGAAATATGCAAATACCCAAAAACTATTTTAATAGTACAGGATGGCACCTTGACAAGAATGCTTTATATATAAATGATATGGGAATAAGGTACTTATGGTCTATTATACAGTGATTCAATTAAAATGTACTTACCCAGACCTTCTCAAATGTCGTACATCTCCATTAGGTAGTCTTTGGGCACCAAGCCAATATTTTCCTTCATTTGTCCTATCCACCACCCATGTGAATTATATTCCTAAAATAACAAACATAACATCAGTATAATTGTGAAGATTAAACATGATAGTTTCACAGTATATAGCATCGTACTATTACAACAAATTTAAATGTAGTTTTACATTATATCAAACACCAAAAAATTGACTCAAAAAGGTACAACAGCTATAAAACATCAAAACACTGAACATTTAGAATAATCCAACTTGCTGTTACATGGATTCTTTTGCAAGCTGTCGTGCATTATGCCACAATTGAATATGTGTTTGAATTAATGGAAAAATATAATGTAACATGGTAGACGTTTATTTTGAAATTCTATTATAATTTAAAGTGTAAAAATAATTGGAATTTTTGAAATAGTACCACAGTGCCTTGTTATTTTACTTGTGGAAGTACTGAAATTAAAAATAGGTTTATTAGATATTTGGATGCTAGACAAAAACATACTGAGAAAACACCATCACAGAAATGAACCATTCCCATTATTTTGTTTATGTTTTTAGAAGCTATACCATTTTATACTCAACAAAGTCAATGTTAGATGTTTTAAACTGTTTTGCTTATCATCGTCAAAATCTGCAAAACTACAATCCTGCTCCAAAATACCATTATGCACTGAGGTTTGCATATTCACAATTCATTATCTATGTATACCAAAACTCCCAACACTGGGAAAATTATTGAAACTTGCAGGGAAAATAGATTTGAACTTTAAAAATAAATGCAAAAGATGTTGAAAAGCCATCACTTCTACCATGTGATTTGAAAAAATCATTTCCAATATAGAAAAACGTAGTCCCAAGGAAATAGCTGAACTGTTGAGGCATGTTATTTTTAAACATGTTTTATCATGAGCATTTTAGTCAGAGAAAAAGTAATCAGCACTGTTTTTAACAGCAGCACAGGCGCTAAAAGTTGTAACATTATTTCTTAAAAAGCAAAGGTGAACTGTATTCCAATAAATCAGCAAAAACAACATTCTTTTTGAAAATTTGAAGCATGAAAATTAATTTACATTTATATTCAATTCCGACAGAGAAATTAATGCTAGCTTTAAAGCTGAATTGTATCTACATTTTGAAATAATGTCATATAAATTATATAACAGACTGACAACAAACCAGTAGAAGGTTTTGGGAAATATAAGTGTAACTTTATCTACAAGAGTACATTAATTTAAAATGCTATGAAAATCTATTGAAAGGGTAAATGATTTGATGAATAGTTAGGACACATCTTTTACACATTACTTTCATTTAACCTCCCTCAATGCCAAAATGGTTGAAATAGTAGTAAAGAATAGAACTTGGTTTTCAAACTACCCAGGTTCAACTCAGATGTGGAAAACTCAGCTTTATTTCACATTTAATGTTTTTTAAATTACTTTTTCAATGAACAGGTCAGAAAATTAACAAACTAGCTACAACAAAATGGTAAAAACATAATATACAAGAGGTGAAAAATTTTCAGCCTGTGCTGTCAAGAGTACAATATTTCATGTATTTACAAAAATTAGTTTAGTGTGGTACATTTATCCTAAAATTGGCTCTATCGTGAAATATGGTAAATTACATGCAGATTTTACAAAAAAAATTGGAGAATGCGCATTTCTGGATTATATAGAACATACATGCCATTTTAATCAAGCAGTTTGGTTATTTAGTTATCCATGGACTTAAAGAAAATCTGTTTACAAGTTAACCAACAGATTATTACAGATTACTGTGTATCCAGGAAGAGACATATGAAATACTTAAATATCATCTAACAATACTTTTCTAAAACAAAACTTACAAAAGTTGAAATATTTTCAGAAGTATTGTCAGATTAGAAGTTCAAAAACTCAATTTTCACAAGATGCTATACTCTGCCTGCTAAATTAAAGTGAAATGAGTATTTATATTTCCTACAAGCTTTTGTTTTTTTGAATTTGTGTACATAGAACTAGTCAAACCTTGCTATCTTGATTGTATGTTTAATTTTCCTTTAAGACACTTTTTTAAAGAATAGTTTTGATGAATAGCACAGAAATTTGAAAAAAAAAGTGGCTTTACTTAAACATTCTACAATGGAAAAACCAAGGGCACAGGTAATTGCAAATTTCCAAAGGTTCTTATTCCTGCAGGCTAATTGTGTGTTCTCACAGCCCTAAAGATAGATATTTAGGCAGAAAGAAGCATTACAAATTGCTCCATTCAATCTTATGCGTTATCATTACATTCAAGGCATGAGCCCTTGAAGCAAAATAAAATTCAAATTAAGCCAATTAAATCCATATTTTGAATTTTAATAAATATATCCTAGGCAGGGAATATTATTCATGATTGTAGTATTGTAATTATACTACTGTTTGTTCCATTTTGTTAAAGTTGAATAATTCTCTGTTTTGTTTTACAAACTATATAAAATGAGCATTCACAGATTAAAATCAATCAGTTTTGTTTTAATTTATAGTGCAAATTATACAAATTTGGTTTAAAATTCTTCTGGACAGAAACTTGGTAATTTTGAAGTGTTGTACTGTTTGTGTCAGTTTGTAAACATTGAAAATTTTTAAAAAGCAAACAAATATAGCACAACAAGAAATATCATCTAAATCTATTCTTTTAACCCCAAAATATTAAGAAAAATTTATACTTCACTGAAATCCCAAATTTCAACAGATTTCAATTCCAGAAGGTGGAAGAAAAGTATTGTAAACTTTGAGAGATATTCAGCATCCGTAAATGACACTTGAAGCATATATTTAATAGTTTGACATGTACAGAATGGAATTTAAATAAGAGAATCGATTGCGAGATATAAATAAAAGTGATGGACAACAGTAAATTAATTTGCAATCTCTGTAAATCTTGACTTTCTCCTGTACAGAATGCAAACATTAAAATACGCAGGGTTTTTCAAAAATAAGCCACTTGCAGGAGGCATTTTGTTATTAGTTGGAGACATCTCCAGTGCTTCTGATAATGCACCTTATTAGGGCTATTTGGAAGATCCTACATTGTAAATTAAAGGTGTGCAACAGGTCAAACCAATATATTTCCTTCGTAAAGCAAAAGATATTTAATAGCCTCTGCATAGCGTTCTGTAAGAAGTGCAAACCCCAATTCTGATTTCCAGACAGCATGCTTCAATTCAGGTATGTACAAGTCAGCCATCTGGCATTTCTCAATGTATAAAACCTTGATGTTATCAAAAAAAAACAGAGGCTCACACACAGTTAAGCATTTAGGAAAACTATTTTTTAAAAAATATAAAAATTAATGCCATCTCAATATCCATGAAACTATAGCTTCTTTATAAAAGATGTTATATCAGTTTATAAAGCACAAAAACATTTTCTCTTAATCCAATAAATAGAACGAAATTATACAATCACCTCTGCTACAGGCAAAATGTTTCTTTTGCCAACATCTGACAAGGCTTAGGTAATTGCTGCCACAAAGCTTTTTAGATTCATGTGGTGATCTCAGCTTTCCAAGGACGTAATGCTGCTTCCAGCATCAGTACACAAACAAAATAATACTAGACAGAAGTGATTACTGCATGTCGAACTAGTAGCAGGTTGAAAATCATGCCATTAATTGGGAGCTCACCTCTTCTTTAAAAAACACAAAAAAAGTGATTGTGGGTGAAGGATTTGCCTTTTAAGAAAAGACAGATGTTTAGCAATTTGCTGTTAAGAATTGTACTGTCTATTACAAACTGGCACTTAAGTAAACTGATTGTAGTTTTTGTACAAACTAAAGAAGAAAGTAACTCAAATTCATGAATGGGGTTAAAATTGTTTCAGAGATAGTAGGAAGATGATTTTCTGAAGAAGGGTCTAGGCCCGAAACATCAGCTTTCCTGCTCGGCCTACTATGTTGCTTCAGCACTACACCTTGTTATCTCCAATTCGTGAACTATTTTTTATTTCCCATTGGCACCTGGGTATCACATTTTAGACAGTGAAAACATGACGGTTTGTTATGTATGATAACAACTGAAAATATAAATGATTCCTGTGGTCAGTAGTATTACGTTAATGTTTTTATGGTGTTCTGAAATTACTCTGTCTATGGAATGCAGTTCATTGCCAAATAAACTCTTGAATGGAATTGGCAATTATAAAAGTATTCTAATACTTCGCTACATTGACAGTTTGTTGTTAGCTTTTGGCAGGGCCCTTTCAAACATAAGCAATTATTACATTTTCAATTAATTCAATAAAAAAGTTCAGTGTTTAAAAGTGTTTACATACTGGTGACGTAAAACAGGAAATGACAACTGACATTTTAATATGATACCCCGTTAACAGGGTATAAATTAATGCACCAAATACTCAGCTTTTAGAATCTTACCCTTCACTAGCAAGAATGCCAAAGGAAAATCAGACTTTAACATTCTAATACTCTTTTTGGATAGTATTATTTGATAACATGATCTTAAGAATATTTTAATGCAATTAGAGACAATATAAAATAACCTGCAGTGATAATGGGAACTGCAGATGCTGGAGAATCCAAGATAACAAAGTGTGGAGCTGGATGAACACAGCAGGCCAAGCAGCATCTCAGGAGCACAAAAGCTGACGTTTTGGGCCTAGACCCTTCATCAGAGAGGGCTCTGATGAAGGGTCTAGGCCCGAAACGTCAGCTTTTGTGCTCCTGAGATGCTGCTTGGCCTCCTGTGTTCATCCAGCTCCACATTTTATAAAATAACCTGCAGCATCTTTTTAGTCTTTGGCATTATACGGATGATTTTCTATTTTTCAACCATTATGACTAATAATGGTATCCTAAAGAGGTTTGAGAACTTGTTTGAAACTTGAAGTTTGAAACTTGACCAGCATTTTCTGATCCAAAGAACAGATAACCCAAGGTGACACGACATGAATTAGGTCCCTCAAGTATTACTTTTATAGGTGATAGCCCAAAGGTACAATGTCATTTTTCACAACCAGTAACCTGATCAAGCACATGAGTAAAGTTACAAGTTTGTCATGTCTGACATGAAGGTCAATGATTTTCTTTAAAAAAACAGGCTAAGAAATGAGCGAACAGAAAATAAAAATATTTTCATAACATCTGCAGTTCGTGTATTGACAAAAGTTGGCACCCCTACTAAATACTACGTTTTCTGAAATATCTTTCCCTCACATTCAGTACACTATATAGATAAGGTATACAATATGCTATCGTATGGCATGGCAGATTGTGAAATATATGCAAGGTCTCTGAAGACGTTGTTACAGACTGTTGGATGGTCAATTCCTTTGTTAAAAAATGCTAATCTAAAAAAGAATGCAGTTGGCCAACAGCAGTGATATAACTTTCTAGACAATTAATGAGGTGAGAACAATTTACATTCTGGATCTCTACATATACAACTTTTTTACTTGATATATACATTTTTCTCTCACTAGAGGCTATATTTTCTCTTTTATTCTATCAAAAAGACATTGCATTAGAAGGTATGGGAAGATCACCTCCATGGGACTTGACGTATTGGTCACTAGATCTGCGAATAACTTTTACATATAGATTACATTTACTTTTATTGCTACTGCAAGTATGCCTTAATTTTAAAAGCATTTCAATTGTTGCATTAGGAAGCATTCTCCATCCCCTATTTTCACAATGTATTGATACTGATGTGTGAAATTTAATACAAATACCAAAATTAGTAACTCTTCAAAATAAAATTTTCATTAAAAACATTTTAGCAGCAATTTCCCTATTAACATAATAAATTAGATGATTTTGCAAAAACAAATTAAGAAACATCCGCAACATGGACCAGATGGTAGAAAAGTAAACAGATTCAGGGTAACAAATACAACAGCACAGAGTTATACACAAAATGTGACAGTACAGTTCAGTGATGCTATATTCTCCATTAATACAAACAAACCAGGTCTCACTTGGTTCTTTACACACATTTAACTGAAAGAATATTTTGACTTTGTTTTTATTACATGATTACTGTTACACATTTCCAATTTTTCAGTGAATTGCTTGCACAGCTTTTCAAAATAAAACATTTCAAGGAGTAAATGCTAAACCCTGTTCCTGATAACACATTCCACAACGTAAGAATGGCTGTTGTTTACAGAATTTTCATAAAATGCTATAAGCTAAGTGGTAGTGAAAAAAAGTAGCAATGATGCATAAAACTATAGCAGTAACAATTATTCCAAAGCATTATACAGTCACCATTTCAAATAAAATGTATTAGAATCTTTTGCTTAATTCCTGAAAGAAATGTATGAGTAAATGAGTTCTTACAATTTTCAGGGCCATACAAAACCATGAGCTGAATTTACCAGAAATTGAATCATTTTGAGTTGCTTGGAAGGTTTCTCTTATTGAGTCTTTCTGGGCTTTCTCAATGTTCCCAAACCTATCACATTAGCTGTGCACCACACCGCGTGGGTGCCCTGCTCATCATATTCTCCCAGTTGCCATAGACAGAAGTATGGCCACTCCTGGGATATCTCATCATTTCTGGCGCAGCCATTACCTTATAAGGCCTGCAGTGCATCCGTTCAACTGCTGGATGTCTACAGTTGTCTGGCACAGTTTCAAACAATTGTGCCAGACATGTCAGATAGAGGTAAATTGGCACTTTGCTTTACTGACAGGGGGCTGAAGGTCCTGTTGAATAAGGATTCATGGGATCACCACACAATGCAGTGTGTCGAGATGTGAGTGACTAATGGAAAGTTGGAGGAGCAAGCAGCAAGCTGGAGTTGCCAGGTAACTACTCTGACTTTTATATCGAGAACTGTCTTGATCTAGTTTCTATTTGGTGGACAGGAGAATGGGAAACTGCATATTCAATGAGGCAAGACCACATGATAATGGAGTGATTAACAAATGCTTTAACATGCAAACAGGCCTCTTATCACTCACTGGCGTGAATCTCATCGTGCCCTTCAACAGTTCGTTGGGAATCGGACTTTCTGCTCTCGATGGTGGGGCAATCCCTACGGGTGATCTCTCTCAATTCTCTTAATTTTCATGCCATTGTTCATGTCATGCAAGAATTGGAAAGATTTCACTCCAACATTGTATATTTTTGAAACAATTAATCATTTTGATAACAAACTGAGAACTACTGTCATTCGGAAGAATCTGTATGATATATCTAATAAAAATGAAAAGAGTAAAGTTTGTACAAATAGTTTTGTTATAATGTATGATTTGTAGCGCAAGCTGGTTGTAATGCGATTGATGAATAGTGGACATTGTTTGGATAAATGAACTTTCTGCTGTACAGGTATAGTGATTTTGCTATAATGCGAATTTCGATAGTGTGAAGTCACACAAAAACTCAACTATCGCGTTATAGGAAAACTACCTGAATAAGAACTCACTTTACTACTGTTTTTGTATAGCAAAGTTCTTTCCCAAATTCACACTGTTTCCTTTTAATTTCTGGTTTGGCCTTTTTTTTTGTTATTCAGTTCTGGGAATGTAGGCTTGGTCATCATTTACTGTCCATCCTCAATCAACCTTGGGAAAGTGGTTTGACTTGACTTCTTGAACTGTTGCAAGTCATGTAGGCAAACTCTCAATGTTGTGGAGCGTTGGTGATTTACTGCAGTACATCTTGTGAATGGCATGCACTACTGTCACAGTTTATCATTGGTGGAGGATGACTGGCTATTTAAAGCTTTGGATGGGTGTTAATCAATGCTATGAGGAGTTCAGTCCTAGAGGTAACTTGCTGGCTGGAGTGGGGGGCAGTTCGAGTCCCAGAGGCAAGTCACGAACTGGAGCCCAGAGTGGGAGGCAGTCTGAGCCCAGGCTGGACTGGGAGATGAGTCCTGGAAGCATATCACTGAGCCTGGCCTGCGGAGGCAGTGATGCCTCCTGTTCTGAAGCCCAGCAGGCATGGACTCAGTTAATAGGAGTATAATTTGAGTAATTTTTAAAAATACTTTTTATTCTTATTCTGGACTTTGAGTAATGCAACTACTTTTCAAAACTTTGTATTCATATGCTTTTTTTTTAACTCTTGCAATTCTGCAACAAAGTATCTGCACCTAGGTACCCTGTACCTAAGATGGTGCCAAAGCAATGGCATTTAAGTACATGTAAAGATTATAAAGGCTATTCTATTCTGTTCTTTTGAAAGCAATTAAATTGCAAACTTCAAGAGAATGTCTTTGCTGCATGTGTTTGCCTTTGCTGGACCACACAGTGTAAGTCATACAAGGGACTGGAATTCTTGACACAGGCAATAAATACCAAGTAAGGAGGAGGAGTGAGCAAATAGGAGACAAATTGTCTTCATCAAGAACATAACATCTTCACTTGGAAACACTTTAACATTTTCAAGCAAAAATTATTCAGGAACCGGGAACTACGAGTGTTTTCTTCCCTTTTTGATTAATGGTCACCCAAAAATATTGCATCACCATGATATTTACCAATTGGGCTAATATTAACTCACCAACAGATCAAAACTACATGATTGCTAATCTATTGTATACCGTTATCAGTTTCCATTGAGACTCAATGTGTTGAATATGCACAAAAAATTTCATATAATCTATTGATTACTCCAAATTTTGATTCATCACTACAACACTGTATCTTAGTTGTCATTAAAATAATTGCAATTTAAAATTACATTTTCTCCACATTAGTGGTCATCACACACTGATCCCAGCGATGAAGTGGGACTGTTTAAAACGTGATTAGTATAAGTGTGTGAGCTCAAGACGTCCACAAAAAAGTACAGAATATAAGCAAGCAAGCATTACAACATAACTATATCAGCAGTGTTATGGAAGTAGAGTGAGCCAAGTCATCACAGACCAGGAATTTACTAAAACAGTGTTATTGCTAGCAACCACCATAAGACCACTGTTCTATTGCTCTAAAGCCAAACCTTGATAGTAGTGATTCAAGAAACTTACAAACAGCATGAATATTCAGAGGCAAACTAACTGCCTTCACAGCAGAAAAAAACTGAACAACTTATTGATTCTCATTTTCATTTTTTAAAAATGTTTTCATTTGTAACTTTAATTACTTAACATAGAATTTTCTTATTTTGTTCAGATATTAATATATGTTCACCTGTTTATTTAATTCACCACTATTGGTCTATTTTATAGGACAAAGATGGGAATTTTAATATTTAGAATGTTACAATGAAAACATGGTAGGAAACTTAAACTAGCTTCATAAGATTAGAATTGCCACCTATGGGTTTGAACAAGATCCATGTTAGTGCTGAATGATTTTTTCACTTTGTTGAGACCCAAGTGGCTAGGGGGAATGAAGAAATGAATGAAATTAGCCTAAGAAGGTTGTAAGAAATAAATGGGGCTGGAGGTTGATAAAGCCCCAGGATATGATGGTCTTCATCCTAGAGTATTGAAGGAGGTGGCTATAAAGAGAGTAAATACACTGATAATTATCTTGCAAAATTCTACAGATTCTGGAACGATTCCTGTGGCTTAGAAGCCCTGATGTAAGGAAACACAAGAGAAAACAGGAACTACAGACTTGTTAGCTTTATATCAGTAGTGGGGAAAATGCTGGAATCTATAATAGAGGTTGGGAATAAATAGATACCTGTTGATAGTGGTTTGCAGATGGGAAATCATATTTAACAAATCTGTCTTTTAAAGTTGTTACTAACATATTAATAACATAAGGACAGCTAATAAACATTGAATAGTTAGATTTTTTCAGATCTTTGGTAACGTCCCCACAGGAAGCTAGTCATAAAGATTAAAGCAGATGAGACAGCAGGTAATGGATTAATAGCCTGGATTAATGATTGACTAACAGGCAGAAAACAGCAGGTAATAAGCGGGTCATTGTCATGTATGAAGTCTGTGATGAGTGGGGTATCACAAGAATCTGTACTTGTGCCCCAGCTGTTTGTAATACATTTCAGTTGTTTTGGAGGTTGGGACCAAATGTAATATTTTTAAATTTGCAGATACAAAGCTAAGTAGGAATATGTCTCCTGAGGAAGATATAAAGTAGCTTCAGGAAGATTTGTACAGACTTAGTGAATAGATAAGAACATCGTCAATGGAAATATAACATGGAAAACTGTGGGGTTAACCACTCTGGTAGGAAAAACAGATGTGGTGATTATTTATTTAAAGAGATTGAAAAGTGTAGATGTACAAAAGGACCTAGGTATCCTTGTTGTAAGTTACTGAAGGCTAACTTGCAGGTGGAGCAGCAAACTGTTAAGGCAGCTCATGGACTTTTAGCCTTTATTGCAGAAGGATGTATTTCCGGGAGTATTGAAATTCTGCTTCAATTACACAGGAGCTTGGTGAGAACACATCTGGGCTACTGTGTGCAGTTTTGGTCTCCTTATCCCAAGAAAAATGTGAAGATGCCAGTGTTGGACCGGGGTGCACAAGGTCAGAAATTACATGACACCAGGTTGTAGTCCAACAGGTTTATTTGAAAACACATATTTTCAGAGCTTCAGCCCTTCAACACCTCAAGGAGGACTGAGGCTCCAAAAGCTTGTAATTTGAAATAAACCTGTTGGACTGTAGCCTGGTATTGTGGGATTTCTGACCTTATCTCAGGAAAGACATTAGTGCCTTTGAGGAAGTGCAAAGTTCACCAGACTTATTGCTGAGACTGTACTATGAAGAGAGATCAAGCAAACTGATCTGGATTCTCTAGAGTTTCAAAGAAGGGGAGGTGATCTGATTAACATAAAATACTTAAAGAGATAGACAGGGTAGATGCAGGTAAGATGTTTCCCATTTGGAGAGTCTAGAAATAGGTACAAGTTAAAAATCAGGGCATGTCACTTAGGTTTGAGGTAAGCTGAATATTTTTTACTGAGATGGTTGTGAATCCTTGGAATTCTGTACCAAACAGGGCTGTGGAAGCTCAGTCTTTGAGAATGTTGAAGGTAAAGATTTATAGATTTTTTTGATTGTTGGAGTAATGGCTTATGGGAATGAGTTGAGTAATAAGCATTGAAGTGGTCGACCAGCAGGTCATATTAAATGGCTGGGCAAGCTCGACAGGCTGAATGGCCTCCTATTTCTATGTTTCTATGGTAAGCTTTTCAAATGCTTTATGACGTCAATTTTGCTCAGGATACCTGAGAATCATTGAAAAATGATGGCATAGAAAGAGGCCAATTCAGCACATCGTGTTGCTGCTTATTGAATAAATTGGCCATCCATTCTAATTCTACCTTCTAGCGGGTGGTCTACAGCCTTATGGGTTACAGATTTCCAGGTGAAGATTCAGGTTCCTTTTAAAATTTGTTGAGTGTTTATGCTTCAACTACCAAATCATGCAGTGGATTCCAGGTACTCCTCACTCTCTGGATGAAAAAGATGCTCTTCATGTCCCTTTGATCCTTACACAGTTCACCACCAATCACTGGCCCCTAGTAACTAACCTCTCCACTTGGCAAAGCAGGTTTTCCCCATCAATTCTATCCTATCCCCTCATTATTCTGTACATCTAAATTATGTCACCCATCACCCTCCTTTGTTCGAAGGAAAACAACTCTTGCCTATCCAACTTTTCATCATAGCTGAAATTTTCATTTCCTGACACCCATTTTTACAAATCTCCTCTGTACTGTCTCTACAGCAATTTTGTCCTTCCTGTAATGGTATGCAAATTTCTAACCAAGGTTGAACCAGCATTTCATATTGTTCCAACAATACTCAATATGTTGTTCATTGAAGGAAAATATTTAATATGCCTTCTTTATCCCTTTACATTTCAGGGGACCTGAGGCCAAGCACATCAAGGTATCTCACTTCCTTCAACCCTCCCATTAATGTGTACTTCCTTGCTTTGTTTGCTGTCTCCAAATGCATAATCCTGGACTTCTCCAGAAAGATTTCCACAATTCCACCCTTTCACTAAACCACAAATATCATTTTTCATCGACAGCCATCCTCTTCAGCACCCGACCAATTTTTGTACCAACTACAAACTTGCAAACTCTGCTTCCAACATTTAAATCTAATTCATCAATATATACCACAAACTGCAAGAGACCCAACACCGAACCCTGTGGAATACCACCAGAAACCCCTTTACATTCGTAAAAACATCCATCAAATACTCTTTGTTTCCTGACATTAAGATAATTTTAAATACGTTTCACTACATTTCCCTATATCTCACATGCTTTAATTTTTTCTTTGGCATCTGGGACCTCGTTATATATTTTATTAAAATCTATGCAGACATTATCCATTGCACTGTCCTCATCAAACCTCCTTGCTACTTCCTGAAAACACTTAATTAAATTGATAAGACACAAATCTCCCTTAACAAAAGTATGCTGGCTATCCCTGACTAATCCATGCCATTTCAAATAATAGTGAATCAGTATTGATTCTCACAACTTGCCTACCAAAGTCAGACAGATCAGCCTATAGTATTCAGTCAATCCCATGCACCCTTTGGAAAAATGTTAGTGTTCACAGACCTTCAATCTTCTGATACCTCAGTTACTTCTCGTGTGTTACACCTCACTGGGATAGCATGCTGGAAATCAAGACTTCCTATTGCTCAAGTCATCACAAAAGCTAAAGAATTAAAAAGCATGGAAAATTTCCAAACCACCATCTTTCAGACACAGGTTGACAGGAAGTATGGACCAAGTTTCTGTACTTAACAAGAGTTGCTACTTGTTACATATAAATTCATTCTAACTGCAGATAAACATTATGAACTGTTTACATATAAATCTATTAGTTAAAACTTATAATTTACAAAATAACTTCTTTTCCACATACATACAGACAAAAACAAACATATATGTTATGGGCAAGGGGAAATACTGGGAAAGCAATTCAGTGGTACTGTGTCTGCAGGGTCTATGGAGATGATCCTTTTGCTGACTAGAATGCTGCCTCTCCATCTTTCCTCTCCACATTCTTTCACTCTTTGCTGGACGTAGAGGGTGACTGGTTCTCACATGTAAAGTTTTTTGATTTATGAAATAAAAGTCACAGCTTACAGAAATTGATTAGGGGAAATAAATTAGCTATTTTCAAGGTTGAAATGCTTTTTACAAGAAAGGAAAAGCAGCTACTTCCTTTTCAGATGGCTGACATCTCCTGATCTGAACATTCATATCTCCAAGCTGTTCAGCTATCCAGGAGCCAATAACAGATTTGTAGGCAGGAGGCCTTTAGTATTGACAACTGGTCAACATTTCTCAAACCAATTAGCTACTTGATATTGGCCACACCTCCATTTTTATGCAGCCCTCTGGTTCAAGTTTGTCTGTACCACGCTCTCCCCACTAACAAGCAGCTCCGTAAAAAGCACTTAAAATGAGTTTCTGATAACTTGCTTCTAAAAAGTGAAGGAATCCTTGGTTTTTAAAACAGTCTTCGCCCATTTCATTTCACAATCAAAAATACAGAAATATAAAAAGAATTGATCTTTACAAGTGAGGACTGAAAATAATCCTCAGAGCACCCATTACTTCCTCCTTGACATCTTTTAATAACATAGGATATAATTTAACTGGCATTGGTGATTCAGCAACCTTCATGGAGGTCAGTCCCTCCAGTATGTCTCTTTAGTATCAATCTGCATAGGAATGAATGGAGGAATATTTACCAAGCTCTTAATACTGTTAACTCCAAGGTGGGAGGAACTCAGTTAAAGTGAGTACATAAAAGGGCTGTCAGCTACTGTGCTTTTGGATTCCTTACAATTTCAAATTATTCTTTCCTCTGCATTTGTTTAATTAATAAACAAAGTACTGATAAATAACCTTGCTTCAGCATTTGTTTATAAATTAAGGAGTGATTGAATATCACTTGACTGGTACTAATCGCATTAGTAAACAACAAGAATAATAAAAGTAGGTTAAGAACATCATCTAGTTCGAGATCACCATTGAATCTAATTGGGAACAATTTATTTCAATTAATTGCTTTGACAGAGTAATGGCACAGAGACACAGATTCATAAAAATGGTGTGGCAGAAGTGATAATGAAGGATATGAATGTCATAACTTCCTGGAACAATGGCATTTGCCTACAGGAATATCCAAAATATTCCAGAGCTGGACTGAATGAACAGGCTTAAATGTGGTGACGTACAATGATGTGAATGAATTAATCAACTATTTCATTTTATCACGACCTTTGAACGAAATATACTATATCAGTTTAATGAATACAAAAACATGACTAAGTGTATGAAAACAATTCTGACCCTGATCAAGTCCATCCTCGAACATTGTGGGAGCTAGGGAAGAAAATGCAGAGTCCCTTGCAGAGATTTTTGCTTCATCTAAAGCCACTGGAGAAGTTCCAGAAGACTGGAGGGTGGCTAATGTTGTTCCATTGTTTAAGAAAGGTAGCTTAGACCAGCCAGGGAACCACAGGCCAGTCAGCCTGTCATCAGTGGTTGGCAAGCTTTTGGAGAAGGTACAGTGGGACAGGATCAACCAACATTTGGATAGTCAAGGTCTGATCAGGGATAGTCAGCATGGATTTGTCCATGGCAAGTCATGTCTGATGAATCTTTGAGTTTTTTGAGGAGGTAACCATGAGGATGGATGAGGGTGGAGCAATGGATCTTGTCTATATGGACTTTAGTAAGGCCTTTGACAAGGTCCCACATGGCAGGCTTGACATGAAATTTAGATCACATGGGATCCAGGAAGTGCTAGCTAATTGGATTCATAATTGGCATGATGATAGGGAGCAAAGAGCGTTGGTTGAAGATTGTTTCTCTGACTGGAGGTCTGTGACTAGTGGTGTGCCACAGGAGTGGGTGCTGGGACCTTTGTTATTTGTTATTTACATAAAATGATGTGCACGTGAATGTACAGGGCATGATTAGTAAGTTTGCAGATGATACAAAATTAGGAGGTATCGTTGAAATCAAAACTTAGAGGGATCTTGATCAGATGGGAAAGTGGGCTGAGGATTGACAAATGCAATTCTGTACAGATGAGTATGAGGTGTTGCACTTTGGAAAGTCAAACTAAAGTAGGACTTGTACGGTAAATGGTAAGTCCTGAGGAGTGTTGTGGAACAGAGGAACCTAGGAGTACGCGTACATAGTTCGTTGAAAGCGGCAGGGTGGTGAAGAAGGCATTTAGCATGCTGGCCTTCAGCGGTTGAGTCACTGAGTATAGGAGTTGGGATGTTACATTACAGTTGTATAAGTCACGGTGAGGCTGCACTTAGAATATTGTGTACAATTTTGGTTACCCTGTTATAGGAAAGACCTAGTTAAACTGGAAAGTGTGTAAAGATGTTTTACAAGGATGTTGCCAGGACTAGTAGGCCTGAGTTAAGGATGGGCAGGATAGGACTTTATTCCTTGGAACGTAGTTGAATGAGGGGTGACCTTATTGAGATGTATAAAATCATGAGGGGTGTAGATAGGATGAATGTGTGTAGCCTTTTCAAAAAGGGGGAAAATGAAAATGAGAGGACATAGTTTTAAGTTGAGAGGGGCAAGATTTAAGAAGAACCTGAAGGGAAACTTATTCACACAGAGAGTGGTGCGTATATGGAATGGGCTGCTGGAGAAAGTAGGTGAGGCAGGTACAACAGCAACATTTAAAAAAAAGTTTGGATAACTATGTGGATAGGAAGGGTTGAGGGGGATATGGACAAAATGTGGGCAATTGGAACTAGCTGAGTTGGCACCATAGTCAGCATGGACCAGTTTGGGCTAAAGGGCCTGTTACCATGCTGTAAGACTCTGACCATGAATCTCTCTCTTCAAAAAGCCTTCATACATCACTACATACTTTATTTATTTTATCAGTTTTTGGGAGACTGAATTTAAACACAACATGTAGGATTAAAGCAATGCAACGAATGTTGACAGAATTTCAGTAAAACTTTGTTTATACTCATTTAGAAGCAACCATTTCATAAAGTCCTCCAGTTCACTCAAAAGTTAAATCTTTCTTATCTCTTAATCTTTGCTAGAAATATATCCAACACATTTTTGAAATCTAATATTGAACATTAAAAACACATCCCATTATGAACTTCAGTTGATCATTAAGCTGTAAATTTTCAATTTCAGGTTCACTAAATGAAAAAAAATGCAAATTCATATTAAATTTTATCAGTAATTAAGGGTGGTGGAGGAGAGCAATATTAACCAACATGTTGTCATTTTGATGAGACATGAATCCAAAATTCTATTTGTCTGTTTCACTGCACTATTTAAAGAATAAAAAGGAGATCGTCTACTGTCCAGGTCAGCATTCTTTTCTCAGTCAAGATTATCTGGTCATTCATTCATTCATTCATTGTGGGATTTTGCTGCGTACAAACTGGCTGACTGATTTGGAAAAAATCCAGTCAACTGCATGCAACATTTAAGTTCACTTCAACAGGTAGAATAAAAGAAAAAGATACTTGAATGCAGAACGACTATGGAAAACTGAGGCAGAGACAGATTTAGATATTCTGGTGCATGAGTCACAAAATACTAGTATATAGGTAGAATACAATCAAAGCAACTAATAGGATGCTATTAGGAAAGGAATTGAAAATAAAAATTAAGATGTTGTGTTTCAGTTGTACAGGTGAGATCACATCTGAAATATTGTGCATAGTTTTAGTCATCTTATGCAAATACATTGGAAGCTTTTCAGAAGAGGTTTACTAGATTAAGTTTCTTTTGAAGATAGGTGAGGTCAGCTGGGCTTGTTTCGAATGGAAGTTAAAAGAATGAAGTGTTTAAGATTTGAAAAGGTCTTGACAAAGTGGATGTGGAAAGGCTGTCTCCTCTTCTAGGCCAGTGTAGAATTAGGGGGCACAGTTTTAAAGTTAGGATTGTCTTTTCAGGACTGAGGGGGAGATTATTTGTCTCAGGGGACTACGCAATTTTGGAAGTCTGATTCAAGAGATGGTAAAGGTGGGATCATTAAATATGTTTAAGACAGAGTTGGATATACTCTTGTTAGGCAAGGATTGTTGGGGATCGATTGAATTTGAAACACAACAGATCAGCAATGTTGTATTGAATGACAGATTACATTCAAGAGGCCAAATGTATACATCTGCTCTTAATTCATATTTGCATGTGTGTTTGGACTGCATAATAAGAAAACAGAACTTATAAAATAATTCTTTGATTACAAAACATAGTGCATCTTAGGGATAATGCAAATTGATTTTTCCCACTTTTTAATCACTTGTTGTCTTGCCTGAAGATAAAAATATCAAAGACTAACTTCCATTGAAACAAAATATCAAAAGGAAACATACTTAATTATATTTTGTGGGTGGTCAAATAGGTCTCAATTTTGATCAGTTAATTTACAGAAGAAGCTTCTGTCATTAGCGACTGGTATGTCATTTCATTGCATACAGATTAAAATATTCAACTTTCAAAAGTACTGATTTCTCAATATCACATGGTATTCATCTCTATATGACTACCAGAAGTAATTTATGATCAATAAAAAAGTAAAGACTTAGTCAGCCTTTTAACACTGTCTCATGATTAAAAAAGTAATCAAAAAGAAAAAGGTCATCTTTATAAAGCTATACGAAGTAAACATTCTTCCATTTTAAAGTTATTTATAACAAATTGCCAGAGGTAAAATGGTAATTCAATAGGTTTGTCATATTTGGGCACGTAACATTTCTTTCAAAGCAACATATTGAAGTCAAGGGGTCAATTTAAAGATTTGCTGGACACAAGTGATTCAATTGTTGGCCCCACTCTCTTGAAAACTATTTCCTAAATGGCTACTATCGAGTTAATTTCACCTTATGATTAGTTCAATATACCCTATAAGAATTGAACAAAATAGAACATTTAGGCTCCATTTAAAAAAGTTGTAATACATGTGCATAATATGCACAATACAGTATTTTATTGACATAATATATTTATTACTGTACAAAACATCAGTCAGGCAAGACAGATTTCCATTGCAAAATATTCAGTTCCCAATATGTCTTGGTCGGAAAAATTTATATTAAAACACATTAAAACAAGCAGCTGTGTTTTTAAATCTGATTTATTATTAACAATGTAGAAAATTTGAGTATGTATAAACAAATCACTTCTTGCATACAAAAGGACACCAGCACTAGCTTACAAAATTGTTGTGTTTTTCATTTTAGAATATCTTGACAATTACCTTGTGTTCTATATTAAAGAGATCAAAATGCCAAAGTACTTAAAAGGTTGTCTGCCAAAAACATCAATTTACTGATGTTATTTTGCCAAATCAACAGCACCAACACATTTTAGAACATAATATAAACATTTTTTAAGTGTTCAGATTTATCAGCCATTAGATTTGATTTACTGACAGAAAATATGACAAGGAGATGCACAAAAATGCAAAAGCAATACTGACTCCGAAGATTTTGATTAGAGGTTCTTGCTATTTGTATCAAACAGGAACCATGAAAGATGAAAAAGCATTAGATTTATAAATGTAAGAACTATACTGTAACTAACCACTTCACTTTAACGATGCAAATTTAACAAGAGATCCTGGTCAATGGTAGACATGTGAAAAATAAATCCATGGTTTGATAAAGAAACGTTGTTGAAGATAAATAATGCCAGAATTAAAGAAAGATCACGTGAAAGTATGATCCATTATGGTAGGGGTTAAAATGTGGACTATGGATTTTTTTAAAAAACTTCCATCATCTGATTTGATAACCTAAGATCTTTTCATGGACTAATGGTCTTTTAAAAAGGAAGAAACACAATCAAAACTGTTTACACTGAATTTTCCATAATTTATTAAGATGTGGAAACCAGTGAGGCATCAAGAAATGCACAGTTCCAGTTTTAAGTTATTTTATGAGAAATTGCAAATATTGGACATAAAAAGGTTGCCTTCAAATATCTAGCTTGGAAAGACGTTGCAGCTAGACCCCAGTTTACATGAATAAACCATATTACAGAGAGAAGAAATGGAATGGATTTGTAAAGAGTTGGAAGACTCTTACTCTCCATCTCTTTCTCATCAGTTTGAAAGCCAGCTGTGATGATCTAACAAATTAAAGAAACATTCAAACAATGAGGACTTGAAGATTCTATAAATTTCACCTCTGCTGAAGATATGAGATATCAACTAAACAACTATCGTCTCAGGTTTAACTATTAACAATTCAAGAACTCTAAGAATTTTTAAACTTCATATTCCTAAATTTCCTACTGTACTTAACACTCTCCCTCTTAACTTTTTCCCATGTGTATATGTATGTTTAATGTTGTATTTTATTCATTATTCTCCAGGTTAATAAGAAATAAAATTCCGTATGCATTCACTCAAGAAAACTTTTTAACTGGCTTCTCAATTTTGAACAGTTCTACAGTATATTTTAATTGAACTGAGATATAGCTGCGTCATAAAAATAATGAAAATATTTGTTGTAACTGACTGAGGAATTGATGAGACAGGAACTATTCAGTTTATGAAACTTCCAAACAGCAGGATTATCCAACATCACTGAAAACTTGGTGATAAAGTTTATTTGCTTATAACAGACTTCCTGCTAAATTCGATAGATCCTAAACATTCGAAGTAAATTTATAAAACTAACCTATTGTAATTACTTTAAAAATAAATTATCTGTTAACATCCAACAAAATACATTGTGGTCATAAGAAAGAAATAAAAGTTAAGAAAAAAGTCCTTCAACATTTATTTTGAAATAAGAGATATTTTTCAACATGATGGAAAACTTCTTTAGAACAAACCAAATTCATGGGATTGTGCACTACAGTGAATATTTGCAAATACATAATTTAGTTAATATAAAAGCTTAAAATTCTTAGTTGCCTTTTGAAAATATATTGAAACTAATTTCTTTAAATCAACCTGCCACTCAACTTACCTCAGCAACTAAAACAGTTGTGACATTTATTTTATACTCTACCAGGTAGATTATTCATCTCAGTAGCACACAACAGAATAAGCAACTAGAAGGCTCCTGCAAGAATAATACAGTGGATCACTAGGCTTCCAAATAAGTACCAAATAGAAAATTCCAAGTTGTAACACTTGGTTAGAAAATACACTATATTCCACACATCACAATGTTTGATGTACAGACCTACCACAGATTTAACAGTCTTTAAAAGAAACAGAGAAATATAAACTTGTAGAAGTTGCTTTTGTGACATGGAGTGCATACTCTTACCCACTTCAAGTACTCATGTTATTTATCTTAGTCAAGAATGTCTGGGATGGAAATGAATCCATAGCAATATACACAGTTTCAGATATGCTGATATTTAAGCAGTTACAACACAACTTCTTAGCATACTGCATGGGTAAGGTTCCATGTGCTCATCAAGCCCTGATCACTCAATGTGTTAAGATACTGTCACATAACTCTGCAAATCAGCAAGTTGAAAGAATCCTTTCCCTAAGTTACACATACACTTTTAGTTTTTATTATTGAAGCAGATGGCCAGACCAATCATTAACTATCCCCTAAAATATTATGGATCTTATTTGCTTAGATGTTGGATTAGTGAGCTTGCTACAGGAGGCTGACCCGGTTCTGCACGTTGATCATCTTGATGCTATTTAAACCATAAGTAGATCTGGTTCATCGCCTCAATCTCTTAACAAATGATGGTCATGAATTGGTTATAATGCAGTGATAAGGATTTAAGCCTCTCAGAGTGAACAGCAGGTGCCAGGATCTAACGATTGGCATGGTGGGTGAATACCTAACAATAAAATGTGCCAATTCACTGCCATCAACAGAATTAGAGTTAATAAAATGTGAAGCTGGATGAACACAGCAGGCCAAGCAGCATCTCAGGAGCACAAAAGCTGACATTTCGGGCCTAGACCCTTCATCAGAGAGGGGGATGGGGAGAGGGAACTGGAATAAATAGGGAGAGAGGGGGAGGCGGACCAAAGATGGAGAGAAAAAAGGATAGGTGGAGAGGAGAGTATAGGTGAGGAGGTAGGGAGGGGATAGGTCAGTCCAGGGAAGACGGACAGGTCAAGGAGGCGGGATGAGGTGGTAGGTAGGAAATGGAGGTGTGGCTTGAGGTGGGAGGTAGAGATGGGTGAGAGGAAGAACAGGTTAGGGAAGCAGAGACAGGCTGGGCTGGTTTTGTGATGTAGTGGGGAGAGGGGAAGAACTGGGCTGGTTTTGGGATACAGTGGTGGAAGGGGAGATTTTGAAGCTTCGGAAGTCCACATTGATACCATTGGGCTGCAGGGTTCCCAAGCAGAATATCATTTGTTGTTCTTGCAACCTTCGGGTGGCATCATTGTGGCACTGCAGGAGGCCCATGATGGACATGTCGTCTGACGAATGGGAGGGGGAGTTAAAATGGTTCACGACTGGGAGGTGTTTGTTTGTTTGTTTGTTGCGAACTGAGCGGAGGTGTTCTGCAAAGCGGTCCCCAAGCCTCCACTGCATCACAAAACCAGCCCAGCTCATCCCCTCCCCCCACTGCATCCCAAAACCAGCCCAGCCTGTCTCCACTTCCCTAACCTGTTCTTCCTCTCACGCATCCCTTCCTCCCACCTCAAACCGCACCTCCATTTCCTACCTACCACCTCATCCCGCCTCCTTGACCTGTCCGTCTTCCCTGGACTGACCTATACCCTCCCTACCTCCTCACCTATACTCTCCTCTCTACCTATCTTCTTTTCTCTCCATCTTCGGTCTGCCTCCCCCCCTCTCCCTATTTATTCCAGTTCCCTCTCCCCATCCCCCTCTCTGATGAAGGGTCTCGGCCCGAAACGCCAGCTTTTGTGCTCCTAAGATGCTGCTTGGCCTGCTGTGTTTATCCAGCTTCACACTTTATTATCTTGGATTCTCCAGCATCTGCAGTTCCCATTATCACTGATACAACAGAATTAGAGTAGCTCCTTTCAACAGAAATCATCTAAATCTCAGTTTCATTATCAGTTTTATTGCAGACATTTACCTGCCTTCAAACATGGTGGAAACAGTTACATATGTTAACTTGTAACAGGGCAGCCACCCTCGTATTCTAATCATCTAAATTTCAAGGCCATATATCTGATTTACCTGTAAAGTGCTTAATCTCAGCTTTCAAAAACAAGGCTTTGGCAAAGAAACTTATTCAATTTAAGGTCCAGATTCAACTCAGGGTACGTGAGAACAGGTGAGAATTTACCACTAATCTCATTTTGTGCAACCTTTCCCACTATAAGTCCATCTCTTGGTTTTTTGTCGATCTTCGATTTGAGGCCTGCTGTTACAATTCTTAGAAGATCAATTGGGCATGTGTTACATGGCATAAGCTTTAGAAAATGGGGTAGAAAATTTTCTAGGAAACGTGTAGTACCAAAAGGTAGGACAGAAAATATTGGTGAAGATCTTTAGATCTTTTTATTTATTTTCCTGAATTCTAACCCTTTCTTCTCATGATAACATGCAGGTCTTCTCAATCACTAGTTCTGACTGATCACCTCTATGTAAAGAATTTTTTCCTGATATTTCTCCTGAACAAGCCCATCACTCTCTTTAATCTATAACTGTTTGCAGGACTGCCCTTGGGTTTATAAAATCATTCTTCATTGCACACCTCTCTAACAATAAACTTCATTGGCTGCTCACTACAGCTCTGATTTTCTGTTTGTGCTGTGGTGATCAAAATTATCTGCATCAATCTAGTTGCAGCTTGATGAGTCCATTCAATAGCTTCAGTGCAATGTTTTGGGATTTGAACATAACTAATTGGTCAATAAAACTAACACTTGTGTTTAATCCTGCTTCACAGTGCATATGGTGAGCAATGAGTCAATGAATTTCTTGCAGGTATCTCAAATTTCACACTGGAACATCATATTACTATCCAGCAACTCCTAATTTGAATTTTAACATGAAAGATCATTGTATTTATTCACATAGTAATCAAACGCACAGGCAGAATGCAGTGTCCTGTTGGACATGGAGATAGGTGAGCAGCTGGATTATAACAGATCGTCTGCAATAACATTTTCGGCGAATGGTTCACCCCACTGGTAGGATAGATATTGGCAGTATATCTGAGGACTTTTTGTATAGCAGACTGGGTACTGGTTTGTGATTTGCTAAACATCACGGCTCCACTGTAAAGACACTTACAAATGAGTTATAAAGATCTCATAGCAAGCCCGTTCCCATTTTGCCTTTAATAAACTGGAGTTGCAGCAACAAGTGAACAGAGCAATCAGTGGAGTGTAACATTACTGTTAAGCAGGGTTAACTTAATATTATTACAACTTTATTGTTCTTTTTCAGATTTTTTCCTCTGCTTCGTTCATGCCTTGCAACCACAATGCTGAAATAAAAAAAAATTTTCATTGAGCACTTTCATCTCATTGAGATGATATCAGACCAAGCCACATCCAATAATCTGCTCTGAAAACTCTGCTCATATTATGGCAATTAGACAATCTATGACATATTAAATAAGACAACCAACATTCAAATGAAAAACTCAATTTTCCCTAATTCCTAGTATTAATGGATGCTTCAAAAATTCAGGATCTATATCTATGCCTTCACCAAGAAGGAATTATTTCTTTCTTAGAATATACCCTAAGTGTACCAACTTTTACTGAAATCTACAACTTTTTTTATTCACACAGCAATGAACAGATTAGCCATGACAATGAACACTACCTTTCCCACCAGATTCAGACCCAGATGTCAGAGTCCTAACCCCATTTCTGACAGATCTCAGTTTTGCAACAAGGACATGACTTTTATAAGGGAAAACCAAAATCAGCAAGATCAGTTGAATTCAGTTCTGAGCTTACAGTTCTTCATTTTTATTGTCACAAGGTCTTAAGTTTAAATTTGTGACTGTCACAAATTTAATGAGGTGCAAAAGTTCGTGAAGGGAAGATGTGATCTATAAAATTGGTAAGCTTTGAAGTTATTAAATGCCTAGTCCTATTAACTTTTGTAAAGAACCTGCTTGTTTCAGTAAGTTAGGAAAACTCTGCTTTGGCAATTGTACTAACTTTGTGGACATTACCACCAGGTTATCATTATAATGTAATAAAGTTTGGTTGTTTCACAAAATCTACCAATTACTGTAACGGGTTTCATAAGCTTGCAGTTTGTTTTCAGAAGGGATTTAAGTATTTGAAAGGCTTTTAAAATTTGAATGGATTTTTATGAATGTGAGTATGTTTATAATATAGTGAAAACTGTTGTAGATATTTAAACCTTGATCTTATTTAATCACAATTTGGTTTGTGTGAATACTGGGTGAGTTGGCATACAATGTTCAAGGACAAAAAGTGGTGAATAGGTGGTGACATGTGGGCTATTAGGAGTCAGATGGGAAAGCATCAGGTAATGTGGTTGGGATATGAGGTAGGTGTAGATGGGGTGAGTGGGCTAGAGGACTTGATTTTTAACAAAACCTGAGAACTCTGGAAACAAAAGCCTAGAGAAATAAGGTGGCTACATTATGCAGGCACTTTCAATCCTCATCTGGGGGCAGCAGGTTTCAGGGCAGATTCTTTTCCTTCATTATAGAGGTCAGAAATGTTACATTAGAAAGTTTTCACTTTGTGCAATCAATTAAAATATGTTGCAGCCTGTGCTGGATTTTGCAGTCATCAGATAAGAAATAGCATTTGCTGTTAATTACACTTACAGGTTCCCAAATTCTTTGAAGGCTTTTGAGCAGCAATTTATGGTTTCTATAAATTCTTTCAAACATGGCACCCTCAAAGTCCTGTAATAAGACAAGAGACAACATGGCTCCAGGTAAGGGAGACAGTTATCAACAAACTTATTGAGCTCTTTTGAAGAAACAACCTGCCAAGGGGGAGCTAGCACACGTGCAACACACCCAGATCTCTAGAAGACACCTTAAAGGATAGCATCAAAATATTTAACTTATTTATCTACTTCCTGTGAGTGAACTAGCTCCCGTCCATTGCCCAAACTCTATTAAACCTGAAAGTGAGTATGCTGGAGATTTTATTTTGCAATTTTTAAAAAAGTTTTAACATCTCACTGAACAACAATCTACCTGTTTTTAAACTGAAAAATCAGCCTGCAGAGTCTGAACCAGGAATTGTAATTAAGAATGTTTAATTGATTATGAAATCATGTGCAGAAAGGAAAGAGAACTATCGAACAAGGCAGAGTTACAAACAAGTAAAATGTAAAAGTTTAATTTTTGAAAAAATCCGAAACAGTGATTTCATTCCGAAAGAATCAAACGCTGCACTAAAGTTTGCAGTATCAGAGCCTTTCTTTGGTAGTAAAGAAAACTTATTACACTAGTCAAATTTCACTTATACCTAAATGCATTAGCACTAACTTTTTTCTTAGTTGGTGAATTGTTAGCTATTTGCTAAGCACAGTAATTTCACTATATAGGTGCTGGTGCACTGTTTGTGGAGGAGCAGGGAAGAAACAAACTAGACTGCAACTTCCAGATTCCTGCATTTAACTTTGCACTTGCTGGCTCTGGAACATTTTCACCAGTTAATTATTCACTTGATAAGATTTGGTACATCAGTGGCTAAAGGCAAGTGGTAAAATAAATTAGACCAGGCACACTTAAGTTAAAAGGCACTTCCATTTTTAGCCACATGATGGTGCAACTAGATGGAGAAATGCATTGAATCAGTTTCTTGAATTCCAGATGCAATGGTACACATGATATATTTCTGCACACATACATAGGGAATAAGAAAGCAAATGGTACAGTCAGAAAATAAGAACAACACTAGTTTATAAAGGTAATTTTCTCTGAAAAGGATGATAATTTCCCATTAAAAACTGTGCCATCACTATAAAATGGCCATCATATAGCTTCTCTCAATTATCATCACAATGTCAGCCACCGTTTCAGAAGTTATTCCAACGGAGCAGAAATTATTGAAAGATCATGTACAGGTAATGGTACCATAGTGTTGTGTTACCTTTGCAACTTTGTTTATACTAGATCAATAAAATTTACATGCTTCACTTAAAGTGTTTAAGCAAAGATTGTTGAGCAGAAAAGCCAAAAATCAAATCATGTTAAAAATTCAGGGTCTGATTCAAATATATTCATGTGAAATTCATGCAGTAAACTACCCATTTCCCTCTGCATCTCAGTTCCAAAATCTCTTGCCGTTTAGACAGGAAGAATTTTTTAAAAATAACATGCTAACAAAATGAACAATTTCACATTTCTCACATAATATTCCATTTGCCAGATCTTTACCCACTCACTTGACTTATCAAGATATTGTTGGAGCTTCCTTATGTCATTTTTACAACTTACTTTGCTACCTAGCTTTGTATCATCAGCAAACTTAGCAACCATAGCTTCTGTTTATTCATCCAGGTCATTTATATAAATTATAAACAATGAAGCCCCAGAACTAGTTCCTCTGATGAAGGTCAGGGGAATCTACATGTTAGCTGGATCAAAATGAATCCCTTCAACACTATGCAATAAACAAATTATTTAGTCTGGTATCAAACGGTTTGTTCGACATTACCCCGTGTTTACTAGCCGTCATGTTTGCTCACATTGCTATAGTGTCTACACTTCAAAAACATTCCATTGACTGTATGAAGATTTTGGACATCTTAAAGACATGAAAATTTTACATGAATGCCATATTTCTTTCTATGTAATTGTTTTTAGTATGGACATGCATATGGATCAGCAATGGGACAAATGGGGAGGTGGGGTTTGGATTTTAGTCTCCATAATGGGAAAGACTTGAATTCTTAAAATGGAAAACTGATCCAATCCATCATAGACTCGTTGTTTCTGATTTAACGGTGGTGTATCAGGTCAGCAAATCGTGGGGTGACTAAGCAATTATAACATTTAAATGAGATTATGTTCATATATATCCTTTGTGATTGCTCTCTCTGCCTCTTCCACACACCCACCTCCAAAAATAATCACGTTGCCTCCAACTCCCTGCCACCATTTCCTGACAATGTGAGAAAATATGAATGAAAAATATCAAATGATGAACTGCCCTCAAATTCAACAAACATGTCTAGTGCTTTACAGGGTCAGTATGAAACAAGACACAACAGTAAGTTAACTAAGGAGATATCTGACAGCAGATCAATAAAAACGGTTTTAAGAAATAACTTAAAAAGTTAGAAGTAAGATTGCAATTTAGTGTGGAATAACCAGCATTTATGGCCAAGAAATTGAAGACATGACATTAGTGGTGAGGAAAGTAAAATCAGGGATGCTCAACAGGGCAAAAATAATGAATGTATTTACTTTAGAGGTTTTGCAGAGAAACAGAACAGTGAGGCAATGTAGGGATTTGAAACAAGAATAAGAATATCAAAATCAAAGCAGGGTCTAGGCCCGAAACATCAGCTTTTGTGTTCCTAAGATGCTGCTTGGCCTGCTGCGTTCATCCAGCTCCACACTTTGTTATCTCAGATTCTCCAGCATTTTCAGTTTCCATCATCACTGCATAACCACAACCCAGTTTAGGTCAGCAAACAAACAATGATGGTGAATGCAAACTAGCTTATGCTAGGGCACAGATAGCTTTGGATGACTGCACATTTATGGAAGCTGGCCAGAAGTGCTTTGAAATGTTCAAATTTGGAGGTAACAAAAGCATGGATGAAGTCTTCAGCAGCAGATAAGTTGGAACAGGGTTAGAGTTAGATGTTACAGAGGTGGAAATAGGCAGGCTTTGTGATAGTATCAGTATATGGTAGGAAGTTGGAGTCAAATAAGACACCGAAGTTGTGAAGTGTGGTTCAGCTTCAGGCAGTTGTTAGGGACAGGGATGCAGTGTCTAAGGATTGGGGTTTGCAACAGAAACTGCAGACAATGGCTTCAATTTTCCAATATTTAACTGCAGTAAATTTCTGTTCATCTAGTATTGAGGTTTACAATAGGCAATAGACAATAGGTGCAGGAGTAGGCCATTTGGCTCTTTGAGCCAGCACCACCATTCATTATGATCATGGCTGATCATCCACAATCAGTGTTCTGTTCCTGCCTTAACCCCATAACCCTTGATTCCACTATCTTTAAGAGCTCTACCCATCTCTTTCTTGAAAGTATCCAGAGACTTGGCCTCCACTGCCTTCTGGGGCAGAGCATTCCATATATCCACCACTCTCTGGGTGAAGAAGTTTTTCCTCAACTGTTCGAAATAGCTGACCCCTTACTTTTAAACTGTGTCCTCTGGTTCTGGACTCACCCATCAGCGGAAACATGCTCCCTGCCTCCAGAGTGTCCAAACCCTTAAAAATCTTATACGTCTCAATCAGATCCCCTCTCATCCTTCTAAACTCGAGTGTATACAAGTCCAGTCGCTCCAATCTTTCAACATATGATAGTCCCACCATTTCGGGAATTGACCTTGTGAACCTACGCTGCACTCCCTCAAAAGCAAGAATGTCCTTCCTCAAATTTGAAGACCAAAACTGCACACAATACTCCAGATGCAGTCTCGCCAGGGCCCTGTACAGCTGCAGAAGGACCTCTTTGCTCCTATGCTCAATTCCTCTTGTTACGAAGGCCAGGATGCCATTTGCTTTCTTCACTGCCTGCTGTACCTGCATGCTTGCCTTCTTTGACTGATGTACAAGAACACCTAGATCTCGTTGTACTTCCCCTTTACCTAACTTGACTCCATTTAGATAGTAATCTGCCTTCCCGTTCTTGCCACCAAAGTGGATAACCACACATTTATCCACATTAAACTGCATCTGCCATGCATCCGTCCACTCATCTAACCTGTCCAAGTCACCCTGTATTCTCATAAAATGTTCCTCACATTTCACACTGCCACCCAGCTCTGTGTCATCAGCAAATTTGTTAATATTACTTTTAATGCCTTCATCTATATCATTAATATATATTGTAAACAGCTGCAGTCCCAACACCGAACCTTGTGGTACCCCACTCATCACCACCTGCCATTCCGAAAG
The DNA here is from genome assembly GCF_030684315.1 of Stegostoma tigrinum. Taxonomy (NCBI): domain Eukaryota; kingdom Metazoa; phylum Chordata; class Chondrichthyes; order Orectolobiformes; family Stegostomatidae; genus Stegostoma; species Stegostoma tigrinum. The sequence goes on from NC_081355.1 coordinate 57,094,673, forward strand.
GGACCCGTTTATCACTACTCTTTGCTTCCTGTCAGTCAGCCAATTTTCAATCCAAGTCTATATTTTGCCCCCAATACCATGTGCCCTAATTTTGCTCACTAATGTCCTATGTGGGACTTTATCAAAGGCTTTCTGAAAGTCCAGGTACACCACATCCACTGGCTCTTCCTTGTCCACCTTCATAGTTACATCCTCAAAAAATTCCAGAAGATTAGTCAAGCACGATTTCCCCTTCGTAAATCCATGCTGACTCTGACCTATCCTGTTACTGTTATCCAAATGAGTCGTATAAGTTGAATAAGTAATTTGATCATTTAAAGGCAGTGGAGAGTTCCGGGGTGGTGGTGAGTTAAGACTGGATATCAAAGTACATGTGGAAATTGATGCTGGGTTTTTAGATTCAGAAGACACTGCTTCATTCCCTATATCACAATAAGTTAACTTGTTCCCTTCGTTCCTTCCTTCCTCCCTCTCCATCTACATTTGGGACAATGTCTCAAAATGGTCATACACTTACTGCTTGTGCTAAAATTAAATAGTCTAATTCATGCTTTTGCAAATATATAAATACAAATAGACTAAGAGAGGAATTTCTGCACAACTTTGGAGTAATCCATTCACAGCCCTTCAAGTCTGCCTCATCATTCAATTTCATGGTTGATTATCTACCTCAGTGCCATTTTCCTGAACTATCTTTGTGTCCCTTGATATCATTAGTAACTAGAAATCTATCAGACTCTCTCTTGAACTTGCATGATGGCTGAGCTTCCACAGTTCTTCAAATGCAGATTTCCAAAGATTTACCACCCTATGAGAAGTTCTTTCTTATCACACCCTAAATGACTTGCCTTTGTTTGAGACCTCAAGGCCAGGGGAAGCATCAACCCTTTCTCTAGTCTGTCCTGCCTGTCAGAATTTTATAAATTTCTACATTGCCTCTTGTTCTTCTAAATTTCAAAGATTCTAGTCTCCTGAATCTCTCCCAATTGGAAAGTGCGACTATGCCAAGAATTAGTCTGGTGAACCTTCATCGCAGTCCAACTATGGCAAGGATATCCCTTCCTTTGGCCATGAGACCAGACTGCACACAAGACTCTGGGTGTGGTCTCATCAGTGCTCCCCACTGATCATAGCCTTCCAACCTAAGACAGACCCATTTTAAACATCGTCAACTACAACTCAGTGCATTGTTTTACACTGAAGTGATTTAATTTATTTTATAACACAATGTCCCAGATTTTGTCAGTGCACTTTATATTTATATGCATACTGCTGTGCACAGCTTTTTGAGAGTCTTTGCACAGCAATACATATTCATCAGGAGACAAGATAGGATGCCTTCTCTGCACAGAATCAGAAATTTGTGTAAACAGGGAAACCAATAGATTGCATCTTCAACTAATTAGCAATTCTTGCTGAGACAAACACTGGACCACAGACTACATGGACATGGTAATCCAGGTACCCCCAGAGCAACCAATACTTATTGTCAACTGTAAAGACCTCTACTGAATCAATACATTGTTGACATGCAACCACAAAAAAGAATTTCATGCAAGTGTGCACAAGGTTCCCACACAACTGCTATTATGTTCTCATCTGGCTACAGTTCAAGACCCCAATCTCCTTGCACCTGGAAGCAAGCTCAAGGGCTGGATGCCTCGAGTCTACTAGGCAAGAAAGATACTCATTGCAAACTTCGTTCATGCCACCTAACAGAAAGTTGTCTAATGAAGCCCAACAATCTAGCAATGAACTTCATAGATATGCCAGATGAGTGCTGGAACAGGCCAGCAGTGTCCTCAAAGGCACTTTTGGTCAGAAATGCTTATGGGAAAAACTCAAAAGGACAAAATTAATGGTCACATGGGCACATGAAGATTAACTAAGGGAAGTTAGTACAGAGAAAAAAATAATGTTTAACTAATGTGCTGGAGTTTTTGGGTGAAACAAGAGAGAGGGTTGCCAAGGGCAATGCTATTGACGTGGTATACAAGGATTTTCAAAAGGCATTTGATAAAGTTTGCACAACAGACTTAGGAACAAACTGTTATAATCCCACTTAATGTTGCAGCATGGACAAGTAAGAACTCAGTAAAATCTAGCGTGATAGATTTTCTTTTATTTAATGCGGTGGTCTTTCACTGAAACATTGGCACACTAGGCTGTAGATATTATTTTTAAACAACCAAACATTCCACATAAAAACAGTTTGAAATGTTTCAAAACAAATGGCAAAACAAAATCCTATCTATTCCCCAACATTATTGCCACACTATTACTCCAAAACTCCAGAGAAATTTATTCCCTGCTAAATCAGTACATTTGACTTCGTTTGTTATCAATTCCAATTCTATGAACTGTGAAGTCTTCTTTCGTGATTTCTCACACAACTGAGACTTTCTCAGCTTTAAATAACCAATGCAGGTTTTTGTAACCATCACTGGTCTGGAAGTTTCACAAAGTAAAGTCTTCTACTTAAGTAACTTAGTCCCTTAGTTGCTCTGAACAATTTCAAAACTATACCGGCATCTAATTCAGATCTCCTTGAACTGCCTAAAGGCTTTCCAATTCCTAGATTTCTCTAAGCTAAGGTCAAGCCTTGTTTATTCAAAACTGCAAAGCAAGCAAAATCTTTAACGTTTCCGCTTTACTTCTGTAAACCTCCATAATATTAAAAAACCTTCCATTAACACTCCAGAAGACCTTAAAGATCTGTACTTGCAGACACATACTGGTTTACAATTATGGTTCTGACCAAGTTAATTTTAAATTGCTTCACACCTACGTGCTCCCAGATTAAAGCCCAACGTCTAAAGATGATATTGAATATAATTCACACTCCTTTTAACACAAAGTTTAACTCATGAATTGAAAAGGAACATTGACATTATGGATACAAAACTAACTGGACAACAGGAAACAGAATGTCATCCTTTGTGGATGTTTATCAGACTGACGGAAGAGGACACTTGCTGTTACTGATAGATTTAATAACTTAAACCTTAGTATACAGAACATAATTTCAAAATGTACAGGTAACATGAAAACTGGAAGCATTCGGAACTATAAGATGGACGGTGTAGAACTTCAGAAGGATAAAGGCAAGTTGGTGAAATAGTCAGGTAAGCGTAATATGAGGACAAATGCAAGAACAATACAAAATAAAGGAGCAGGTTAAGAGATACAGCATCTTAGATTTAGTATGGGTACAGAATACAAAAGCAAGGTGGTTATGTAAAATTTGTATAAAATTTCGGTTCAGCCTCAACTCGAGTTCTGCCTGTAGTTTTTAGGAGAAATGTGAAGTCATTATAGCAAGTGTGGTAAAAATTGAGGAGAACACTTCCAGGGACGAGAAGTTTCAGTTATGTAAATGGATGGGAGAAGTTGGGGCTGTTTTCCTTAGAGAATAGATGGTTAGGGGAAATTTGACAGAAGTATATGTATCACGAGGAATCTGCATAGACTGAGTAAGTGAGAAACTGTTCTTGTTGGGGAAATCATCAAGACCAAGAGGACAGAGACTTAAAATAACTGGCCAAAAGAAACAATGGAGACATAAGGAAAAATATTTGCATGTAGCATGTGGTTGTGCTTTGAAATGCATTGCCTGAGACTGAATGTGCAGGTAAGACATCAGCGTGAGTTAGGAGGGAATTAGATTATCTGACAAGGAAGTTGTGGGGCTATAGAGGTAAGGTTGGGAAGTGGCACTAGGTAAATAGCTTCATCAGACAGCAAGCACAGATAGAACAGGCTGAATGACCTCTTTTTGTGCTGTAGCCTTTTTGTGATTCTGCAATGCCTGGACAGAGCCATGAAACACTTTTTGGTACATGTCACTTAGGTTTTCCAGAATAATTGTGGTTTGCTGTACTTTGCATATTTGGCAACACCCAGTAGGTGGGAAAAGTGGATGATAGGAATATTTGCATTCAATTGTTCACAATTTTGCCAAGGATGCCTTATTAATATAAGGTTTGCTTAAGTTGTGCCACTGCATCCCATGCTACCAATAAATACCACATCCATTCTTTGCCCAATGGCATTGGCAAACATCTGCCAACCAGACATCTTCCCCTCCATCAATTGAAATACTCACATTCATCAGTAAGCAACATAGGAGACCATTGTCCATCACGAGCAAGAATTTGCCAGATGGGAGAATGGCAAAAAATAACATTTGTGACATCTAAGTAAACAATAAACACTTAACACAAAATGTTTTCAGATTCCATCTAATATTTTTAAAGAGGTAACAAGAATATTTGATGAGGTTAAGGTGGTTGATGTGTCACACTGGGACTTACAAAAGGCATTTGCTGAAGTACGAGAATTACTAGCAAAGTTGAAAGATGTGGAGTGAAAATGGCAGCACGGACAGGAAGTTGACTGAGTGACAGGAAACACAGGAATGGTGTTGGACTGTTGTCTTTTTTTGGACTGTAAGAAATATACTTTGGGTTCCCCAGGGGTTGACACTAGGACACTGCTTTTCTTGAAATATACTAATGATGGGTTTCCTCTGGTTTCCTCCCATAGTCCAAAGATGCGTAGGCTAGGTGGATTGGCGATGCTACATTGCCCGTACTCATGGATGTTTAAATTAGGTTGGTTAGACATGAAGAAATACAGGGGTAGGGGAATGGTTCTGGGTGGGATGCTCTTCAGAGGGGTGGTGTGGACTTGTTGGGCCGAATGGCCTGATCCCATACTGTAGGGATTCTATGATTTGGAGTTGAGTACTCAGGGTAAAATTTTAAAATTCACAGATAACATACAAACTGAAAGTATCACAAATTGGGTAGAAGATTCTGATAGATTTTCAAAAGGACACTGTTGGGAAAATCTAATTCAAATTTAAGAATATAACTTTTAGTTTAAGGAATAAAGCTTTCCAAATTAGATAAACCAGGTTAGGAAATTGATAGACATTTAAAAGCACATCAAATAGTTTAGGCTTAATTAATCTGCTTATCTTACAAAAACAAAACTCCGCTAGCAAGATAAACTATTCGTAAGAATCACAGAATTATGGAGTAACACTGAAGATAATATAATTTGTTTAGAATCCCAAAGTGTTGTTGCCATACAGATAGTGAATCACGGTGGAGTCTTGGTTAGAAGGATACTTTGCCTAATTCATCCACTGCCTGCCTGAAATAATCCATTCAATTCGGGGAAATAAGAGAAGCAGTTACAGCTTTATTTTGGTGTAGACTGGATCTCACCAAACTGAGGGAGCCAACAGGGGATGATAGATGGGCGTAAAATGCAAGTAGAAAACAAAATATAACTCATCATTCAGTCTGTGGAATATTGAGTGAGATTCTCAGTTTGGATTTGTAAGGGGAAAGCAGCTGGAAGATGCATTCTAGCTTGCAACTAGGGGAACAAATTTATAATGGTCCTCATAGACCCCTGTAGCAGAAAGCAGTCAGAGTCAGCTTAGATGCCACTCTTCTAAAAGCCGGTTTTTGAGTGCCAGAGAGATTAGTAGGCAGTATTTATGGTTAATCATATTATTGCAAACTAACTTGAATGAACTGTACATAACCTTGTACCAGAGATAATAGGAACTGCAGACGCTGGAGAATCCGAGATAACAAGGTTGTGTGGGGTGAATTGCGGAAAACAGCCAGGAAATAGTCAGCATTCGAGATGTTCTCCAAATCAGTTTGCTGTGTGATGTTATGACAAACATTCCGGAGCCTGCAAGGTTTCAACCCATGTATCCCAGCTCAGAGGCAGGGACTCTACACCTGCACAAGAGGAAGATGCCGCAAAAAAAATTCTGACGAAGGCCCAAAACATCAGGTTTCCTGCTCCTAAGATGCTGCAAAAAAACCGTGTTGTGCTCCCATGAGGAGCTCAAACAGTTTATCCTCTTCACCAACATCTTCCACCCCAACGTTAAGTTCACCTGGACTATCTCTAACACCGCCCTCACGTTCCTGGACCCCTCTGCCTCCATCTCAAGCAACCACCTAGAAACCGATATCCATTTCAAGCCCACCGATTCCCACAGCTACCTAGAATACACCTTCTCCCACCCACCTTCCTGCAAAAATGCCATCCCCTATTCCCAATTTCTTCGCCTCCACCACATCTGCTCCCAGGATGAGGCATTCCACTCCTGTACATCTCAGATGTCCTTGTTTTTCAAGGATCACAACTCCCCCCCCCGCCACCCCAGCCCCCGCAGTGGTTGAGAACGCCCTCGACCGCGTCTCCCACATTTCCCGCAACTCATCCCTCACACTCCGACCCGCAATAACAACCAAAAAAGAATCCCCCTCGTCCTGACATATCACCCCACCAACCTTCGGATCCAACGCATCATCCTCCGACACTTCTGCCATCTGCAATCTGACCCCACCACCAAAGACATTTTTCCCTCCCCACCCTTGTCTGCTTCCCAGAGTGACCACTCTCTCCGGGACTTCCTTGTCTGGTCCACACTCCCCTCCAGCCCCACCTCACCCGGCACTTTTCCCTGCAACTACAAGTGCTACACCTACCTCCACACTTCCTCCCTCACCCCCATCCCAGGCCCCAAGGTGACTTTGCACATTAAGCAAAGGTTCATCTACACGCTGATGTGTTATACTGCATCTGCTGTACCTGTTGTGGCCTTCTCTACATCGGGGAAACCAAGCGGAGGCTTAGGGACCGCTTTGCAGGACATCTATGCTCAGTTCGCAATAAACAGCTGCACCTCCCAGTCAGGAACCATTTCAACTCCCTCTCCCATCCGTCAGAGGACATGTCCATCCTGGGCCTCCTGCAGTGCCACAACAATGCCACCCGAAGGTTGCAAGAACAGCAACTCATATTCCTCTTGGGAACCCTGCAGCCCAATGGTATCAATGTGGATTTCACAAGCTTCAAAATCTCCCCTCCCTATACCGCATCCCAAAACCAGCCCAGCTCATCCCCACCTCCCTAACCAGTTCTTCGTCTCAACTATCCCCTCCTCCCACCTCAAGCCGCACCACCATTTCCTTCCTACTAACCTCATCCCGCCCCCTTGACTTGTCCATCCTCCCTGGACTGACCTATCTCCTCCCTACCTCCCCACCTACACTCACCTTTACTGGCTCCATCCCCGCCTCTCTGACTAGTTTGTCTCCTCTCTACCTATCTTCTCCTCTATCCATCTTTGATCCACCTCCCCCCTCTCCCTATTTATTTCAGAACCCTCTTCTCCTCCCCGATTTCTGATGACGGGTCTAGACCCAAAACGTCAGCTTTCCTGCACCTAAGATGCTGCTTGGCCTGCTGTGTTCATCAAGCTCCACACCTTATAAGTAACCTTTTCTGGTTTTAGTGGGTATCAGAGAATCCCTGCAGTTTGGAAGCAGGCCATTCAACCTATCAAGTCCATCCCAACACTCCAAACAGCATCCCGCGCAGACCCAACCCCTGCCCTCTAACCCTACATTTCCCATTGCCAATCCACCTAACATATACATCCCTGGACACTACGGGCAATTTAGCTCAGTCAATCTACCTAAGCTGCACATCTCTGGACTGTGGAAGCAAACTGGAGCACCCAGACATGGGGAGGATGTGCAAACTTCACACAGACAGAAGCCCAAGGGTGGAATTGAGCCTGGATTCCTGGTGCTGTGAAGCAGCAGTGTTAACCACTGAGCCACTGTGCTGTCCTATTTAGTAACTTCCACAATTTAACACCTATTATGTCCAGAGAAACGTGCAGGTTAGATGGATTGCCCATGCTAAATTACACAGTGCCCAGAGTTGTGCAGGCTAGTTGGGTTATCCATGGTAATTGCAGGGGTAGGGTGGGGGCGATGGGTCTGTGAAGGATGTTCTTCGAAGTTCGGTGTGTGCTCAATGGGCTGAGTGGCATGCTTCCACACTGTAGGGATTCTATGATTCTATATGTGGAGTGCTCAATCGTGAGGGGTACTGGCACAACAAACTTTCCAATTCCTTGGTTGAACTGCATAAGGCTGGACACTGGATGTGTGCGTCGGATTCACCTCTTAATTATGGCGAGTGATGCCTGTTTCACCATTTTTCCCTAAGATCCGATCTATATGTAGGAACAGTGCTTCACAACCTTTAAATCTGGAATCCAAAGTTTAGAAATTGTGGTTTTGTGAAAAACTATTAATTAATGTTTGTTTTGTGTAATATTTAAAAATCTTCATTTTCTTGTAAAACATCAACATATTCAACATGTGATACTTGTAAATGTTTGGGTCTGAAACTTACGTGAATTTATGAGCAAATCAGAAACTCCCAACTGAATGTGACTTCCTGATTTATAGGAAAGAAACAGCTTAGTTCTTTACTTGACCTTTAACTGACCAACTGATCTGGTTTCTATAAAAAAACTAGGTCTGCTGATAAATACAGCAATACAATCTTCCAATCTTGTTTAGTTATATACTTAAAGAATGTTCTTTATAATGATATTCAAGTGGCATATCGTGGAAATACCACATAATTGGGTTGTTAGTAAAATTGAATCCTATGGACTGACAGGGATAGAGACAGCATGATTACAAAATTAGCTGAAGGACAGAAGCAGAGAAACAGCAGTAAACCTTGTAATGTCGGCTCCATTCAAAAATCAGAGGTGGATTATGATGACCACAGCCATTTCTAATATGTGCTAATCACCAGAATATTGGTAAATTTAGCAGAATTCTGAACTTTGCTAATGATAAAATATGCAAATTAGGTAAGCAATGAGGAGGATCATGAGGGGCATGGATAAGGTAAATAGTCGAGGTCTTTTTCCCCAGAGTAGGGCATAGGTTTAGGGTGAGAGGGGAAAGTTTCAAAAGGGACCTAAGGTGCAACTTTTTCACACAGAGAGTGGTGTGCGTATGGAATGAACTGCTAGAGGAAGTGGAGGAGGCTGGTACAATTACAACATTTAAAAGGCTGGGTGTATAAATAGCAAGGATTTAGGGGGATATGGGCCAAATACTGGCAAATGGGGCTAGATTAATTTAGAATGTGTGGTCAGCATGGACGAGTTGGATCAAAAGGTCTCTTTCCATACCGTACATCTCTATGACTCTGTGACGCTTAAAAATCTATATAAAATAAGTTAGGAGGATATAGACTGACCAGTAAAATGGGCAGACACATGGTGGTTGAAGTTTAATTCAGAAGTATGATGTGACATATTCCAATTAGAAGAATTAAGTGAGACAGCATGAATCAAATGGCTCAATTTTAAGAGGGCTCAGGAATAAGTTGAGAAGGCTGTTAAAAGGTAAATATGATCCTTGATTTTATTAATGAAAACACAGAGCTCAAATGTATAATGATCTTTATAAAACACTGGTTAGACTTCAGGGGGACTACCGTTCAACTCTCACCACCACACTTTAGGATAAGTTGCTGGCGATGGCCCAGAGAGATTTACCTGAATGGTACCAGTGACAAGGGCATCATTTATGTGGTACTTGTAGAAAAGTTGGGAATGCTACCCCTTCACCAGTGAAGATTAAGAAGAGATTTCATAGAGGTGTTCTAAATCATGAAGTTCATTGGAAAAAAAATACCACTGGTGGTAGAAGTGCTAATGACTACAGGACACAGATTTAAGTTATTGTGAAAAGAAACAAATACAGAAGAAAACAATTTACCTATGCTTTGTTGGCATGTGAAATGTACTAACTGCATGAGTGTTGGAAGCAGATTCACTAATACCTTCAAAAGGGAGTTCAAGCAACAACTATTGCAGGGAAATAGGGAATGGCCAGGAAATGAGTTTTTAAAAAAATATTTGTTCATGGGACATGAGCATCACTGTCTCGGCAAGCTTTCGCTACCCATCTCCAGAAGGTAGTGAGGAGCTGCCTTTTTAAACTATGGCAGTCCTTGAGGTAAGCATACTCATAATTCTATTAGGTAAGGAGTTCCAGGATGTTGACCCAGTAACAGAGAAGGACATGCTATAGTTCCAAATCAGGATGTTGTGCAACTTAGAGGGAAACTTGCGGGTCCCAGTGCTCCAAAGTATCAGCTGCTCTTGTCCTTCTGGGTGGTAGAATTGATGCATTTGGAATGTGCTGTCAGATGAGCCTTGGGGAGTTACTTCAGTATGTCTTGTAGATGCTACACACTGCTGTCACCATGCAGTCCTGGTGGAGGGAATGGAATGTTCAAGAGGCATCCAACTGACCAGCCTTATACTGTCAATGAATCTATCTCAAAAATTATTAATTTCATCACGCTGAAAGACAATATTTGTGTTCAGTCACCAATGTAATTGGAAAGATTATAAACGCAGTGGGTGATTAACTTGTCGGCTATTTACAGATTTTTGTTTTACATTTGACAGTCTCAAATATGATGACATGGTTACTGTAACCATTGACTATATATAATAATTTAAGAAAAAAATTACGTGAATTTATATGGGCACCTTAATCACATTCTTCGAATACCATATGGGATTTTAAATTCATGGAAATAAATTTGAAGTGTAGCCACTGTTGTTATGTAGTTAAGCATAAAAAAACAAGGTAACAAAGTCCAAAATCCTACGACAGCATTGATAATGATCAGTTATTCTGCTTTATGTAAAGTTGCGTGAAAGGGGAACACAAACAATGATATCAAAAGACATACCTGGTCCCCTCTCTTTGGGACCATGTATCTACCTAATTAAGTGCACATGGCCTCTGTTTAATGTTGCCTCTAAAAGGCAATTTATTGAAAAATATAGCTCTCCTCCATTACAGAGTGAGTCTAGATTATTTGCTTAAATTCAGGGTAGGTTCACCTAGTCAATGAACTTTTCCAGTACCACATTTTTTAGCCAGTAACACAAATCAGAGATGTTAATCAATATAAAAATCATAGACAAAATATGGTGCTTTGGATAATAAAAAATCCCAGCATCCATTAATACAATAAAAATTCACATTTCTATTTACAGATAATAATTTTATTGCAACTTAGATGAAAATGATTTGGTTTAGTAAATTACCTACTGTATTCTTAGTTCATTCACAAAAGCTTGAACCCAGTGAAAAGAACAAGACTAATTAAATTCTCAGAGTTACCACAAATATCCATCATAAGCAAAATGCGACAGATAAAATATGTGCCAGATAATACACATTTGTAATTTCATTCCTAACAAGTTTAGATTTTCAAAATGCTCAACATTTAGATTTTTAAACTTTAGCCAGTCAAATATCAATAACAACAAATATAAAGTGTGATAGGCCTTATTTTATTTCCTCTAGAAAACATTAATGACACAGCTGGCTATAGGTGCACCAGGTGGCGTAAATCCCAAGTCTGACATTACTGTGATTCACAGCCTTTGTTTTGTTTGAATATTGAGAGTAGCAAATAGTACAGATATTTCTAAATGCGTGAACTGTTTGTAGATCGGTTTCATAGATGAAAGGCCTAGTGGCTAACAGCTCAGCTGTTCTGAAGGGAATCATGATGGAATTCTTTCCAACCGTGCAACAAACTAGGTTAAATGTCAGTTATTAGTGAAGACCAATAGGTTGGACTTCCAAACATTTGTAGGTAATAATTCATCAAAATATATTATAAACAGCTTGCTGTTAAAACCAGTCGTACTTTGATTCAATCTCAATTCGATACTGAAAATACCTTTGGAAAGATGAAGTTCAATATTTTGGCACTGACAGCAGGATTTTGCTTCTGGCTTAGAATCTGAAGAAGGGGCAGTACACATTATGGATACATTTCAGGGTCAATTCTATAACCAACTGTTATTGATCAGTTAGACTTTGTGCTGGGATCAGTGCTTCACAAAATTTAAATATCTGGTGTCAGCATCAGTTGTAAAACAAAGGTATCTTCAGATAATCAGAGTGCAACACTGGAAATTAGCATCATTATCACTCGAGTTTCCTAAATTAAAATTTTGCTGAGTGATATTTTGTGCTTTCCATCCATATCCATTGGAAACAAATTGCTAAACTTATTTGGCAAAACAAATCAAGCAGCAGACACAAAAACTGTGGCTAAAAAGGATATGCTTATGCTATCTGTAACTTGCAAATCAAGTAAGATTAAGTGCTGGAGGTGGCATTGGAATGTCAGAAGGAGAAATAATCCAAGAAATTCATCTTGAACAATTTCTGCCTTGTGGCTGACTAAGCCTCAGCAATGGATGTTCCAATTGGCCGTCAACACGTCCTCCAATAGAGTTGGAGTTTGGAGGTGTGCATCTACCTTCCATTAGTTCTTGCTGCTCTCAGTTGTATACCACCCTGTCCTGCATAAACTGGACTTACGCAAGATTGTCATGATAAAAAGTATAGCATTGCTTATATCCCTAAGTCAGGGGGGGAATGACTTTCATGAAGCTTGCAAGAGGTTTGGCGATCGCAACAGCAACTAATTTATCTTCAATTCATTAACTGGATCGCTAGCTTTTGCTCAATCACGACATCCCCTCTTGAGCCTAATGGAAACTGCTACCAATCAGGACATATACCTAACCTGCATATATTTAATCCCAGATAATAAAATGTGAGGCAGGATGAACACAGCAGGCCCAGCAGCATCTCAGGAGCACAAAAACTGACGTTTCGGGCCTAGACCCTTCATCAGAGGGTTTAGGCCTGAAACGTCAGCTTTTGTGGCTCTCTGATGAAGGGTCTAGGCCTGAAACGTCAGCTTTTGTGCTCCTGAGATGCTGCTGGGCCTGCTGTGTTCATCCAGCGTCACATTTTATTATCTTGGATTCTCCAGCACCTGCAGTTCCCATTATCACTGATATATTTAATCCCATAACACTTTTGAGTCTCATACCCATACCTCACAACACACTGTCAGCCTCTCAACTATGACACTATCATCACTCAAACATATCATCCATCACAGATACATACTTTTTTTTTCAGGACAAGTGTGCACAACTGAAGGCAAAAGGAACTAACCGGAAAAAAGATGCACACCTCAACATTCTAACTTTGATGTAAGCGAAAGTGAAGACCACTATTGGTACAGCCATTGCTAAGCTAAACACGGCACATCATTCCAGATGGATTCCTTGGACTTACTCCTTTTTCTCACATCCAAGTTCCTCCTCATTCCCAATCTCTTTTGACTTGCAAGCTACAGATGGCATAAGCATATACTTCTTAGCTTCTTTCACTTAACCTTTTTTGTGCAAGTATGTTGTTAGGCCAAGGTATTTTCAGATATGCAAGAATTACAACCTGGCCAGGTAGTGGAAGAACAGCAAGAAGAGAGGATGATAAAACAGACAATGGTACTGTACTTATCTTAGAGGACTGAAGGTGATTGCATCTACATGTGGAGAAATACCGCAACTGTGGCAATGGCAGCACAGCCATTTGTATACCAGATGGTGAGGTCACATGCATATTCTGAAGGGGAGGAGGACTTCAGCAGCCAAGCTGCAGAGTGGATTAATGGACATTCACAACAAAATGTAAGATGCATTAGGAAGCCTGCCAGAATGTCCAGCAGAAAGTGGGCACGGTTCTTTTAACAAAATCTGCAGCCCTTTTTCAAACATAGAACTGGCGATCAAAACAATTAATGTATTTTTAGAATCAATCATTGATTGTCTGATGGTCCACGTCTTCATTTCTGTTGCAAAGCCCAAATCTTAGGTTGCCATTCAAGCTGAGACTATCATGCACGGTCAGCTTGCTGCCAAACTCAGACTACTGGCATCACAACCAGTGTTCAAAGGGGCTTTCAAGAATTCATAGCAGTCCTGGAGTCAGTTACTTAATGAATTGTTAGGAAAACTGAAACAACTGAAAGTGGACACATGGAGATATAACCTGCTTCCTTCTCTGTGGAAGACAAGATTTACATGTCATCACTGCTGCTCTGACAATGCTGTTGCCTGTCAGCCAACTTAGACAGTCCAAACTCCCTACCACGCAGACATGGTGCAAACTGAAGTTGTATCTTCTAGGCCTGGAGCTGCTGTTTGGAGTCTTCCAAACTGAAATTGAACAACCTGTCACCAGATGTGCTGCAGCCAATGGAGCTGTACAGCTTAGAACAACTAGGTCTGACAATGAAACACGGAAGATGGATAATAAGGGTATGCATATGGGTCATTAATTTACATGTGAATGCAACATGCATTATTTCATTCATAAATTTGGTAAAGAATGTTTGTTCCTTATGGCTTTTTTTTAACATGTTGGTTAAGAGGAAAATATGGTGATCATTGACAGAGAGAAGTAACTGCGACTGAATAGGTGACATTTCGGATCTAGGCCCTTCATCAGAAAAGGGGGATGGGGAGAGGATTCTGAAATAAATAGGGAGAGGGGGAGGCAGACTGAAGATGGATAGAGGAGAAGATATGTGGAGAGGAGAGTACGGGTGGGGAGGTAGGGAGGGGATAGGTCAGTCCAGGGAGGACGGACAGGTCAAGGGGGGCGGGATGAGGTTAGTAGGTAGGATCCCGCCCCCTTGACCTGTCCGTCCTCCCTGGACTGACCTATCCCCTCCCCACCCATACTCTCCTCTCCACCTATCTTCTCCTCTATCCATCTTCAGTCCGCCTCCCCCTCTCTCCCTATTTATTTCAGAATCCTCTCCCAATTTCTGATGAAGGGTCTAGGCCCGAAACATCAGCTTTTGTGCTCCTATGATGCTGCTGGGCCTGCTGTGTTCATCCAGCCTCACATTTTATTATCTTGCATTCTCCAGCATCTACAGTTCCCATTATCACAAGTCATACATGATCTTGATTTGAGTTATATCACTGTTCCTTCATTATCTTTGGTTCAAAATCCTGAAACACCCTGCTGAATAGTACTGTGGATGCAGCTTCACCACCAAGACTTCAGATCATAGAGTTGTACAGCACTACCATCTTCTGATGGGCAGCTAGAAACCACATCCAATGAATATTCTTTAGAAAACAACATAAAACTTGAAATACAGTCAATCAAGTATTACAGGATTCCCCCAAACTGGTTCAGGCAGCTGAATCACTGTCTCAGCATGCTGAAAGACTGCTCCATCACATAACCTGCTATAACATGGCCCTCAATGCATACCTGTTCATGCATGCAAGATTTGTGAACTTGAATCATATTGCACATAATCAGCAGATAGTCCTTGTTGCCTAGTAACCATCTTTTGACTTTCAGTCATGGCTGAAATATAGCAGGTTTAACATACTGCCACAGGATAAAGGCATTATGATTGCTGCCAGGATACTGGGCACTGACCTGTGTGATGGGTAATCACCACCCATCACCTCAAGGAACAAAATCTCATTCAGGTCTATTACGTGGCACAGTTGGCATACAACACCTGCAAAGTAATGTGCCCGCAGGGGAGGTGGTGGTGTAATGATAATGTCACTAGACTAGCAATCCAGAACTTCAAGCCAATGATCTGGGGTCACAAATTTGAATCCTACTATGATATAATTTGAATTCAATTCCAAAATATTTGGATTTAAACCCTGGTCTAACAGTGGCCATGTAACCCCTGTTAATTATTGTAAAAACTCACCTGGTTCACTAATGTCCTTTAGGGTAGGAAATCTGTTGTCCTTACCTGCTGTTAGCTATCTGTGACTCTGGACCCACAGTAATGTGGTTTAGTCTCAAATGCCCCCTAAACAATAAATACTGGCCTAGAATGTCAAATAAACAATGTTTTGAAAATGGCATCAGCCACTATAGGGAAACCTGCAACATGAGCGATCCCTTCTGTGAACCCTGTCAGCTTCTTTCTTGTAATAGAGAATAAAATTAGATCTCTTTCAACTCAGCATCATCAGCTTAATGTTTAGTCAACCCCAAAAGACAAGATTCCTCTGATTGCAGTCTGAAAGGAAATAAGCACATAGAAATATCAACAGCTTCATTATCTGAACAGCTGCAAATGAACACTAATCGAAAGCAAACATTTCGATTTTCAACATTGTGATGGAGGTAACGTCATTGATGAAGCAGCCGAAAACGTTTGAATCAAGGACAAATCCCTGAAGAACTCCTGTAGAGGTATCCTGGGACTGAGATGATCGGCTTCTAACAACCAAGGCCATATTTCTACGTATAACTCCAAACATTGAAGAGTTTTTTTCCTGATTTCCTGTGTTTCTGAACTGATGTCTTAGTTTACTTTTATACTATTACAATATCTATTTAATATAAAGGTTCATTGTTACCACTTTCTTGTTTTACTTCGTAAACTGCAGTGTAGTAATGAACAAATATGAATGCATCCAAAAGTGTACATCAATGCTCATATACATTCAAGAGTAAACTACTGCTATTTCACATCAGTAACTTAAGAGTTTAATGTTTTCAAATCAGTGATTAACAGTGTCCTAATCCAAGAGCATAAGCTTACCTTGTTAAGAATATAAATGACATCACCACGTTTAAAAGACAGTTCATCGGACTGATCTCCTGAGCAATCCCACAATCCTTGGTAGTAATTGGCGTAGTCAGTGGCTTTGTCTTTTTCTTTAATAGCTAAGCAAAATGTCATTATTATACAGTTAATTAAAACATCCAGTAACAAAGGAATAGAAGTATAGACACTTCTACATTTGACCAAGACAGTGCTTTGGAATACAAATCCACAGAGTTAATAGTTGGAAACAAATGGGAAGCAAAAGCATAAATGCATTAGAGAGACGGTCAGTCTCCCATCAAAAAGTTTCTGTTGTAGAGAAAACCTTGACTTTATTTTAAAAAGGCAGGTGTTCATATTGTCTAGATGATGGTTGCTACAGTTTTTATGTATTATGATCTGTTTCATTCACATGAATATATCATTGTCCCAGAGTTCAGTGCAACGGAACACTGGCAGTGATTTCCCTAAGTTGGACCATTGTATTATACTTACCTTTTGTCGTCATCCCTAACTTGAATATTCCCAAGCATACCGAGCTAGTCCCACACATTCCATCCTTGACAATCTTAAGGTCATCCAAAATTTAGCTGTGTCCTAACCCAAAAGAAATTCCATTCACCCTTCATCCGTGCACTCATTAACCTACGCCAACTCCAGGTGAAGCAATATCTCAATTTTAAAATCCCTCAGTGTCGTCACCCCTTCCTTTCTGTTATCCCCCATTAGTCCCATAAGCCTTTGAGATGCACTGTTGAACATCCCCACTTTTAATCACTCAAAGTGTAAACCTTTAGCTGTATAGGCTCTAGATTTTTGGGATTCTCTCCCTGAACCACTTTGCCTCTTAGACTAAACTTCTGGTCATTTCCCCCATAGCTCCTAATGTTTCTCGGTTCCCACTTTAATAAGGACCTGAGAAATTCATCAGTGATTGTAAGAACTGCCGATGCTGGAGTCCGAGATAACACAGCGTGGAGCTGGAGGAACACAGCAGGCGAAGCAGCATCAGAGGAGCAGGAAAGCTGACGTTTCACGTTGAAACAGAGATAATGGGAACCGCAGATGCTGGAGAATCCGAGATAACAAAGTGTGGAGCTGAATGAACACAGCAGGCCAAGCAGCACCTTAGGAGCACAAAAGCTGATGTTTTGGGCCTAGACCCTTCATCAGAAAAGGGGGATGGGGAGTCTCCCCATTCCCCTTTTCCGATGAAGGGTCTAGGTCCGAAATGTCACCTTTTGTGCTCCTAAGATGCTGCTTGGCCTGCTGTGTTATTCCAGCTCCACACTTTGTTATCTCGGATTCTCCAGCATCTGCAGTTCCCATTATCTCTGTTTCAACGTGAAACGTCAACTTTCCTGCTCCTCTGATGCTGCCTGGCCTGCTGTGTTCCTCCAGCTTCACACTGTGTTATCGGAGAAATTCAGCAGAATGTTTTATGAAAAGTGATATAGAAATACAAGTTGTTGTGATCTCTGATTTTTCAGAAACAAATTTATGCCACAACTTATTGAGAAAATAATTTTATTTGCCTCAAGTATTATGATAGGTTGGGTTAGAGCTACCAATATCATACACATCTAAGGAACCAGCACAGAACAAACATGCATGCAATCTGCTAAAGTTGGGACAGTCACAATCTATTTGACAGAACATCCATATAGGGTTTAATTTGATAAATGATTATGTACTAAAACCACTGCATAAATATATCAATGAGATATTTTGTTGAAGCTTTCCATCTTGCTCTCAACAGGACAATTCGCAAAAATACTAATTTAAGGGGAAAACCAATATTTATATTGTATGAGGAAAGAGTACTGATTGGTTGGAAATTGGATTCTAATTCTGCATTACTACACAGAATTCATCATTCAATGATGATTTGTAGTGAACTATCTGGCAGTCGCACAACCATATCTACAACCTATTCTGAAAACGCTATGCACATTTTGATACTTGTGACAAATTTCACCAAAGTAATATAGACCATTCAAACCATTCTGAAGCAATCAACAACATTCTAAAGTTTAAAAAGCTGCAACATTGTTAATAAAGTATCAATTCACCATATTTCCCAATGTTAATGGATCCTTTGAAATAAAGTAGGATCTCAATCACGATCCATATCTTTACCTGAAGCTAATCAGTTCTTATTGGGCTGCATCCTGCGCAACAAATGTTGTTGAAAATCTTCCTTACTTTGGGAAACTGTGTTTACAAACAGACTTATAAACAAGGGCAACCCTATTACTGCTGTCAACCTCCAGCTCCAGAGATAAGCTTTAATGTTAAAACATCTATACTTAAGTACTGTTTTTGGTATTATTTAAATTTGGCAAAGGTTAATCTCTATTTAGAATAATTATTTAGTAGCCCACTTCACTGCAAAACTTTTTGAAAATGCTGATTATTACTGTGGTACATGCTCATGCTGTGAGAATGCATGAAGACCTAGAGCTCAGTTAGACAATAACATTGTCAAAAGACATCAGAAGGAATCTTAATATTCATTTATCTCAAATTCACTAATATTGTCTTGTGGTTCTTAAACTGACCAGTAATTTGCTGATTGATAGATTTTTAACAAAAGATTTTTTGATCTTTTACAGATGAACTAACTGAAGCCCAACAGTTGGAAGTGTTAATATTTCTAGGGATAGGTCATTTTGTAATATCCCAAGCTAGCAAGGTCATGAACTTTCTAGATTACCCTGTAACACTATTAAGCAAACAAATTCTGAGGCTATGTTTGATTAACTGTGGCAGTTTACCTCACAACCTGCAATGTGATGTCTAGCCAGCAGGTCAAGTCGCTTGCTTAATTATGATGCATGCCACAGCTATACATTTAAGCAGATTATTTGTGCATATCTCAGAAATTTGTAAAATTGTTTCAGATCACATGACCTCAGTCTGGTTTTGCCTCTCATTATGGGACAATAAAACTGCTATTTGAGAACGTAAAATAATTTGAAATTCAATTATTCAAGCAAGATAAGTCTTATTTTCACATGTACTCCATTAGTCTCAACATAGTTCAAGAGCTTATCTAAATAAATTGTCATTGTTACCAAGTAAAGAACTGATGTCTAAACGTTAATAGACATTTAGTTTGAAAAAGGGTATGTTCACTTCCATGCACTCTCCATGAGGTATAACTTATTTTACGTTTTCTTCAAAATAATGATGAATATCCAATTTGTAGATTTTTTTTATAAAGTGTTAGTAGTAATAAAACTACTAAATGCTGTTTGTCCTTGCTTAGATCTCACTGCAACCGAGTACGGAGTACTCAGAGTCCTTTTTTAAATCTAGAATTGTTCTGAAGTTGGCTGATCAAGTTGCACAAAGTGGACCAATTTATCCAAACATCTGATCAAAATAAAAATTCTCAGCTACTTAGCTAAGTGAAAAAAAACGACCCCCTAATGAATTTGAATCAATCAGATACAAATAGTCTAAAATGCACACAAGTACTGTAACCACTTCAAAGAGTTTGCCTTTGTGAATTTATATTGTCTGAATGCACTGGATATCAAATTCTGCCTCACTTCAATTTGATATTGTGTATACTAAATATTAATGAAAGTATGGTGTTTGAACAGATGAATATTTAATAAGGCTAGCTGATATTCTGGTGTAGATTAACTAACAGTTTGGTACTCATTCAAAAATACATGTACACTCAAAGGAAAAACTATTTTGGTTTAAAAATAATCTAAAACTTTCTTTATGCAAAATAAAAGACAAAAACCAAGTTAAAAGTTTCACTTCTACATGGTAACTGTTTTTAAGTTTGTAGTCCATAGACAGTTAAAGAAACAGCATTACTGAAATTAAGTCACACAAATCTCAGGAATTTCTCTTGTATTGTAACATTAATTCTATATGATCAAAACAAGCATTTTGAATAGGTTTCAAAATATGAGATATGGCTTCGTTGTTTCTTTCATGTTTCTTTACTCATGTCTAATTAAAATGTTTACATTTTTCATTTGATTTTAAGATGCATTTTTCCAAAAACAAAATCAATTTAATAATTGTCTTATTATTTTCCCTTGTCATCCTCTTGTCTATTCTGAACGTTAGATCATATTTTAAAGGCACTTGGATAAAAACCTGTTTTGGGAAGATTGCAAAAATTGTCTTGCTGCCTAATTTCCTCCTCTTTTTGGTTCTTCCAGGAAACTCCATCTCACTACTGTTTCGTGCTGTAGCCCAACATGAAGTTATAATCTATTGTGCTTTCATTTTAAAAAAATACTAGTTTTGGAGGTCAGTTTTTAAAATTCAAAGTGTATGTAGGGATAGATCTGTCTGGCTCAAAGATGTGAAGAAGTTCATATTTGATACAATAAAAATATAAATCATGAGAGAAAGTTTTTAAAATTACTACTCCTGGTGTGCTCTACTGCAGGCCATGACCAAAGGCTGAGAAGGGCAAAACCAACAATATTAGCCAGTCACTCCACATGTTGAGTGCAATTACAATCAAAGGATGTCAGCCATAGCAGTTACATTATCACAGGTTTCTGAGAGTTCATGTGTAGAATAAGGGCACATGCTGGTGATCATTTCACAAACTCATTCCAGCAGCTTCCAGGGAAGGCAGTGGCCTAGTGGTACTATCACTGGTGTGTTAATCCAGAGACCTAGTTAATGTTCCTGGGACCTGAGTTTGAATCACACCACAGCCGATAGTAAAATTTCAATTCAATAAAAACGTGGAATTAAGAGTCTAATGATGATGGCAAATCCAGTGCTGATTGTTGGAAAATTCCATCTGGTTCACTAATGTCCTTTAGGGAGGGAAACTTCCATCCTTATCTACCCATGACTCCAAAAACACAACAATGTGGTTGACTTTTAACTGACTACTGGGTTATTAGGGATGGGCAACAAATGCTGGCTTAACTAGTGATGCCCTCATCCCTCGAATGAATAAAAAAAAATGTTGAGGAAGCCTCTGTCAGCTGAAGTTCCTAACAGTGGGGGGGGGTTTACCAGGGATCAGTCTAGCGCCAGCCAGAGATGTCATGGGTTTATGCAGAACACTGCATACAAGAGGGAGGGAGTCCATTCCACATCCTGATATGCAAGAGCCTCTTCTTAACACCTTTAACCTGTATTTGTTTTCCCTCAACACTTCCTCAGGGACCACTGACCTGTAACCACCACCTTACCCCTACCATGATGTTGGGTTGTGAAATTTGGAGGAGGGTGAATTCAGAAGTGGGGGTAATGGTAAAAAGGAATCAGGTGTGACATAATCATATACGATCAGTTTAGTTGCAAGGATACGAGCAGACCAAAACCTGAAATGGAGAAAATATAAAATTCTATTGAAAATGCTCTGATGTTCAAGATTTCCTTTTTTTCTTTTGCACCTCTACATTTAAAACAATATAGTTATGAAAGGTTCCTCAATGAATGACGGTAATAAGTTTTTTTTTAAAAAGAGGAAACTCTCATTCATGAATCAAAAATTACCAACATTTAGAATGCTAGTAGTTTGGTACAAGTAGGCAGTACTGATAAAACATAAACCATGATAACTGCAAATATTTTATTTGCACTTTAAAAACTTCCAGCAGCTTACGTAGACAATGGTTTCTTCTCTTAAGGCTAAGTGGGACTGAAAATATCTGACATTCTTCAGCAAGGTCAGAAGTTCATATTAAAGGATGCTCAGCAAGAAAGAAATACCCTTGTCTACTTTCTGATCTGCATGGCAACCGAACTTCTAGGGTTACACAGTTAACTAGTTAGATAAGGGCAAAGGTCATTAGTGAACAGCAGCATCATCTCAATTGTTTATATCGAGTACTATGTCAACATTTAGACAATTTCAGGGAGCGAACTAAATTTCTGGCACTTGGATACCATACAGCAAGAGACAATAGGGACAACTTTTAAAAAATATTCTCTAACAAACTAAGATGAGTAACCACTTGCTGCGTTTTCTGGTTATCCTCAAATAATGCCATCAGATGACCCACTGACCACTTCCTTTATGTGAAGGTTATGTGTAATCCAAAATCTAAGAGCAACTTGCTTCTAACTTCCTCTGTGGGCACTCCTCAAAGTGAGTTCTGTTTCCTCTCCATATGCCATAATAGGAAAGGATCTAAAAAGTAACTTCCTGAGCACATACTGCCTGTCCACCCATTCTTTGTTTGACAGCACTAAAGCAGTGATATATTTGGTGTACATGAGGAGGAAGGTAACCCTGACTGCACTTCCTTGCAGGACACATTATAGATACAATTGCAAAGCCTCATTTATTTGTGCAGAAGTGTAAATTTCTGATAAGAAGCAGATCTACCCTACATTGTGTGCCTTGAAGTTATTCTAGCAAATTCAGTGTCCTTGACCTCATGATGTAGTATATTTACAACTCTGATAGAAATTAAATACAACTGTGCGAGGTCATACTTTCTTGATCCAACTGAACTATAGTAGCTGTTTGTAAGTTACATTAACAATTAGTTCAGAGGCATTTATGCAAAACAGATGATATATAACCCAACTTCTCCCAATCCAGGTATGTACTATTCTGATTTTTATTCTGTGTCACCAGCATTTCACATTTAAGCAGCAAGTCTTCATTTGCTTTCTACACTAATCATATGCAATGAAGATATGCATGGCCAACATTTAAGTGGGCTGCAGATCAATTAGCAGTCTTAAGTTTATCTGATTTTTATCAAAGCAGACAGAGCAGTGGGTCGATCATCAGAGCCTGTGTCAAGTTGACCTTTTCAGAGACATCTACATTGCTGATCCCCAGGGTAACTCCAGGGCCCATGTCAGCCTCTGAATGACAGAAGTCTGTTTCACTAAACCACAAAGTATACACAGATGTCTATATTACAATCCTAAAGGTGTGACAGCAACTGTGTATTACGTCTATAAACTGTCCTTTAATGGTGACACTTCCTCAATGATGATTTGCTAATTTATTCACCTAAATCTCTTTTGCACAGAAATAAAAGGTAATTGAGTCATTACAAAGTAATTCAGGCACAACTAAATTGGCTTATTTTATAAATCCTTCTCAAGTGGCCCCACATACACTAATCAATATGTACGAGCTTTGCTCCTGCCACATAAGTACATAAAATTGGATAAAAAGCCAAACTAGTTCCTCATCTTCCCACAGGGGTTGCTGTAGAAAGTGACGATTGGAAGAAGGATAATTATTTTTAAGAGAAATTTTGCATACCATGCATGGAGGCTGTGTGCTGCTTACATTTCGGGGGAAATGAGATACAGCTCGCTTTGTAGTTTGAGTCTATAAACTATTGCTCCTCAAACTAATTTGATTATTAAAAATGGTCAAGACAATAAATGTAATTTACTTTCTCAAGCATGTCTTCAGTAGGAATGTGATTCTCTAAAAGTTCATTTGTCTGATTATGAACCCCCACTTTACATTTTATCAATAAAATATTTTTAAAATTGGTCACATGGGGGGATCAAAAACTTAAAAATACCAAATTTATACTCTTCTGCGTCAATAAAATGGTCAAGGAGTAAGCCTCAAATACATGAATTATCTATTCAACAAATATAATCAAATACAACACATCACAAACAATACTTGAAAATCAAAAAAATGCACATCTTATATACTTTTGGAGATTGCTTTTAAACGAAAGGAAGAAACTTACCTACTATTGAGCCATTTGGACCATAATCAGCACAAACCGCTTGGAAATAACACAATACTCTTTTCTCCCTTGAATATGTATTTCTTGTTTTTAAAATGTAAACTTCTAAAACAATTCCATTAAAATGTAAAAAATGTAATAAAGTGGGTTGGTAAGAACTTTAACCTGAAAGGACTCCCTCACTTTGAGGTAGCACTTTCAAAGAGCAAAATGAACAAACACCAATGGTCTAACACACAATAACACAAATTAATTACAAAACTAGAGAGCTTGAGCAAGATTCCAAGTAAATGTTACCACACCAAATTAGTAGTAACCAGCCAGGGAACCAGCTGAATATTTCCAGCATTTTCTGTTGCCATTTTTGATTTTAAACATCTGTAGTATTCAGTTTTTTTTAAGCTGTACAGTTACCATTGTGGAAAGAGCAACTGTGCAGCCAGCAGGTGATGACACAGTTATGTTTGGCTGTGTGTTCTCCCCAGTTGAACAGCTTGATGTCACTGTATGTAGTGAAACATGATACATGAGGGAACTATAGAAAAGAGTGAAATAAGTTAATTCTTGATGTCAAGTCTATAAGCATGTGTCCTAGGTAGCGAGTTTATACAAACATGCATTATTCAACTGCTCATGGGGTAAAGTGAGTATCTGCAGGGAAATAATGCTCAATCTCAAACAAACTAATCAAGTGACATAAATGATAGGAAAAATGTCTTGCACCAAATGGAATTTTATTCATTTCATTCCAATGTGGTTACTCCACCATTTACTTGAGGAAATAGACAAGTAAAACGTAAGCCACCTGGAACACCTTCTAGCAATTAATGGCAGAAATATCTTGGTCTATTCAAAAATAGTTTCAATCGCTGTACCTGCTCTACTTCCACCATTCTGTTGCTGCTTCTTTTCAGTTTCATCAAATAGTGATGGACGTTGTTGGAAATCATTCTCTTCTTCTGTGTGCATGTGTGGGGGGAGGGGGGAGGGATGTGGTGAAGAGAAAAATAAATAACCGTCATAAATAGTGTATAAATTATGCTCATGAAAAAAAATCACTCCTAGAGGAACTTGATTATCCACCATAGTGAAGGAGACCCTCCTGCATAAAAGTGGCTGTTAATTGAATCAATGCTTGTTGCTGATGAAATACCCAATCAAAAACAAAGCAGCAGCTCAGTATAAGTTGAGACAAGCTCAGTAAAAAGGAAATCTAACCAAGTCTGAATGACTCATAACATGACCTCATCTGAAGAGCATGGTATAAATGTTTTATCCTAAATTGAAAAGAATACATTATAGTACAAAACAGGGACTAATGTTATTAAAAATGCACATTCAGAAGATATTAGCCCAGCAGTTGAAAATTACAATACAACCTAAAATCCTAATTCCTGACAATCCAATTTGCAGCTAATCTTGTGAGCAAATTTAAGTCCATGCTATAACTTTAAAGAATTAAATTACAATTTTTGAACACAGGAAAATCAGTTTATCCAATCATTTAGATCAAAGTGAATTTTAATTATGAATTGCATAAAGTCAAGCACATAAAAGTTACTGTATCAACATATTATATTCTGCATATTCAGTAAATGCCTACACTATTTCCTCTATACCATAGTGGACTAAAATTTCCACTGTAAAATATAGATGGCTGTAAAGGATGAAGTTACTTTCAAATGCTTACAGAACACATTGTTGTTGAGAAGATTTTAGAAAACATTTTCATAACTGAACTTTCAAAACTCATCTGTCATTTTAAATAAATATTGGGCATAGGTTGATAAATATAAAAATTATATGCATTATGAAAAAATACAGACAATAAATTACCGATTTAAAAGCAACTTCAGAACCTTTACCCCAGGATAACATTTCTGATATATAACAAAGAAACAAAAATAAAGTATTTTTGCCAAACAGATAATTTACTGATTTTTCATCATTTATGGAGAATGATGACATATCAATCACTGTCAAAATTTGATTTTCAGAACATTTAAACTTGATAAGGTTTTTTTCATAATGTTTTAATGGTGAGGTGCTTGAAACAATGTTGTTGAGGGGTACATGAAAAACAAAGTATTAAAACAGTTTTTATCTATCTAACATTTCTGATTAGTCAACGGCTTGACTTGGTAGGCAGAGCAGTTTTTTGCCCCTGGCCTCCACTCTCCGGCACCTGGCCCCTGCTTTCACACCCAAGTTATAAGACAGCACCTCTTGGTCTTTGGCCCCAATTATGTGATTGAGAGTTCCTGCTCTTTGATCTTGATTACTGACTTGCAGCTTCTAAGCTCTGGCTCCAGTTATGGCCCAGACTTGACATTCTCTGGTGTCAGCAGGCATCAGCTTTTATCACTTCTCAGCATTGCTCACTGTGTTCTGCCCCTCAGCTCGTCATTTCCTGAATGCAGTCATTAGGCACTTGACAAAGATGAAGTGGGAAGAGCGGACGGAAAATTGGAATGGGATCATGAATACTAGCGGACAGGGTCATGGTATAGCGAGACAAGAAATAGACGGTGCAGTTGCAGCAGGCATGATGGGTGATAGTAGCAAAGTGGGAAATGATAGCATAGAATGGGGATGTTACAAGAGGGTCAGGCAGGGTATGGCATGGAAGAGAATGTGGTCAAATGAAATGTGATAGAGGGAGATAGGGTTGGCATTGGGATTATATGGAAAGGATGAAAGTGATTTGCTGGGTATGGCATAAGAGAGTTGACATGGGAAGCATGGAATTGGTTTAAAGAAATTGCTGCAATAAAAATGCTAACATCACCAAAAATATTTTCTCCATATATGTTAGTTTTACAATATTATTTTCCTGAAGATCCTTGCAGCATTTATTTTAATGCAGCTAGTCACATCATTAAGCATCAGCCGATTAAAACTTGAAGTCTTCCAAAGATGTATCCCAGTTTTGGACTTCTTTTTTAATTATTTGAAACAAACCTGTTGTGGTGCTTGTGGCCGCAGTTCAGCCCAATGTTACCAACCTTTGGGCACCCAGTGCAGAGAAGTGCAGGCAGATTGGAGGGCCTTCTTGAGGGCCTGATCCTGGACCTGGTCAAGCTGCCAATAAATAGGTCCAAGCAGTGGGCTGTAGGGAGGGTCAGCTTTGCTGACTGCCTGTTCCTCTCTGTTGTTATGTTTGAGCCTGGATGTTATTGGAGAGGGAGCATGCAATGTCTACCAACGCTCTGGCTCCTTTAGAAAGAGATGGGCACCGTGGGGGATGGACTGCGTTATCCCCTCCTTTGTATTTTGATTTCATTCCCCTCCTTCTCTCTCCACCCCTCGCTTCACTTTTTTGATATCAGCATTGTTTTTAGCCGGCTTTGCTTGGTCACAAATATTTTACTGGTGGTGGAAAAATATACATAATAAAATTTATTCACAAAAGTGTCTTTCCCCTTCTGTCTCATAATATATAAAGATTACCATGGGTCATTTTGGGGGCGAGAAAAAAGGCCACTCCTTGGCCCCACAGAAAAAAAGTTATGTGCTAAAGGGCTGTCTTATGGTAAAGTGGGAGTGTCCCTGCCTCGGAAGAGGCGGCCTTGGACTCACCTGCTCAAGAGGCATGTAAATAACTTCTTTGAACAGGCTGATTAGAAAAATAGGAGAAGGAAAGAAAAAACAAAAAAAAGAATTAGGGTTCTTGAGGTGCAGAAAAATACAGCAGACCCAATGGGCTCTTGTGGCACAGTGATAGTTCCCTACCTCTGGGCTGGGAGGCTCATATTCAAGTCCCACGTGCTCCAGGGGTGTGTAATAACATCTCTGAAAAGAGTGATTAGGAAAAATAGGTTAAATAGAAAAAAATTTAAACAGAGCCGGGGTCCTTTTATCCTACAGAGGTAATCAAGCATCAATTAGCCTTTAGAAACTTTAAGTCTTCCAAGGATAAATCCTAGCTAACATTTTACTAAACGGTTCTATTATACATCCACCAGACGGCTTCCTGCATCTCAGCCAAGTGGATGCTTTTTCATGTGTACCCACCGAGTGGCAATGGGACTGTAAGCGACATCATAACTCAATCTAATTCTGTCATTGCACAACATTCACTTGCCAGCAGGAGGCATCATGCATTAAGGTTTTGTGGAAATTCTGGCCAATTATTACCTCCTCCCTACCCTAGGAAGACTCCAATTATACATCCTACAATATTTTCTTCCATCGAGATTAGACTTTCCCATGTAGAATGGACCCACAAGCATTTTGGTACAGAAATTCCACATTTTCAGAGATTGATATGCAGATTTTGAAAAGAAAATTGCATTCTTGCAAATTAGGCTAGTACTTGTGCTCCCACCCAGTCTTTTGGGAGCAGCACTACATATCCATTTTTACAAAGATAATTTTAATACAGAATGCATGTATGTTGAATACATGATAGTCATTTGTTAGGACTTGCAGTGTAATTTATAAAACAATAAAAATACACAGGCATTTTGATCAACAGCACTCCTCCCTTGGCCATTGCATATAACAATCAATGATGTCTTGGTCTGGATGATTGACAGCTTGTCACCTTTGTGATTAATTAAGTTCAGTTAGCAACTGAGACTGACATTTGACAAGTCATTCGCAGAATTTTAACCACAGTAAACAAAAACAACACAGCAACACAGCAAGAAAAGTCAAACCACACAGATGGTTGTAAAGCATTCATTATGTGGTTTCCATAGTAATGATAAATCTGGAAGCAAACAAACAGCTTGTATGTACACACCATTCAGCTGCTATCGAAACCGTTCAAATGTTGGCTTATCATTCTAATCACATAGCTTTCAAGTGGCAAAACTAAGGGTCATTTTTCATCAGTAACACATATAAACTACTGCTTTACTGTAGTAAATATATGCATAAAACATCAAAGTAACTTAAGTAATTAAATAATAAGAAAATTTATTGTAGATGGTGTTTTCAAAGATTACAAGGCCATAAAAACATTTGGAATTAATATTGCTCAATTTGATTACCACAAATATAGCTGATTATTTTAACTATTAAAAGTGCTACAAAAATCAAAAGTGGACAACATTAAACTTCGGAAAAAGTACTGAATGATCAGCTTATTGATCGTAAGCACACTGAATCTTTAAAGTGTATCACAGCCACAAAACATACATGTATATGAATAGACTGTAGTGACAACAACATTAGCTGTATTTTTCAATACTAATTTCTTTCATTTGAGCTTAAGTTAGCTATTTCCCTACAGTAGAATAGAAAATAAAAATTGACAGATCAATTTGATTCATAAGATAACACTTCAGAAAGATCCCGGTGGCCTTTTCTGTTTTTTTTTAAAAACAGTTCATTTACCATTCAAGGAAATAACAAAGAGGAAAAAAATGGAAGAAGGCACAATCAAAACTGCCCTGTTATAATTACGATTTTTACGTTGTGCCCTTTCTTCTTGTGGCTTTCTACATTTAAGCAGTACAATCTAGTTCCTAATGGTCAGATAGTAGACATTTAGACAACAAGCAGCTAGGGTTGTGGCTAATTGAAGATGGCTCATTTCAGGAGGATATGATCTGATTAGATATTTGATGAAATTTAATGGTAAAAAATATAGATGATGCATTTTGGGAAAAAGAATGAGGAAAGAAAATGTGCATTAAAAGCAGAAGAAATGAAGAGCCATTTAGGAGTTCAGATACATAAATCTGAGATAGTGAGATAACAATTGATGGACTTGCACAAAAATAGGTTTTACAAATATGGCTATTGGCTACGAGTGTCCCAGCCATGTAACATTGCTATTGTGGCAAGATGAGATTTAATCTTTGCAAATAATTGTTTAGATTTTAGGTAATAAGTTGGCCAGCATATTTCAATTTGCAATGAAATTGGATGGAATTGTAAAATGGGTCAGAGAAGAGCAGCACATGCTCCCTCACATTGTTATTTTTAGCTTCTATCATTTCCTGTTACCCATGAACATAAAATTAAGAGTGGAAGTAAATGATATACAGTCTCCAGCCCTCACCTCCATTCAAGAGAATCACGAATGATCTTCAGCCTCAACCCCATTTTCCTGCATGAATCCACATCCTCAAAAATTTAACAATCTCAACCATGACTATACTCAACATCTGAACAGCTACCATTCTCTAGATTACAGTCTTTCACAAATTCAACATTGGTGGAAAAAATTCTCTCATCTCAATCATAAATGACAGAATCCTCGTCCCCTTATTACTGGTTGGATTTGTGCTACCGAGGCAAGTCACTTAATCAAGAAATTTCCCTAACTAGCAGAAGCACACCAGTTTAAAGTGCTTGAAAGAAATGGTGGACAGAGTTGGGCCCTCTGAACCATGCAGCAACTGTAGGCAGACATGAGACAGATGAGTGCTAAGGAAGGTTGGTTCGAAGGTAATCAGTTGTCTGGAACTTTGGCTCAGTTACATTAAACAGCTAGACCCTCTAGCTCTTACTCCCCCATTTCCCGGATACTCCTGCCAACTCACGTTCCCTTCAAGCCATCTCCTCAGCCACACATAAAGCATCTGCTTTGAAGAGACCGTAGGAGCTTCATGGATCTGGAAAAAGACAAATTTCTAAATCTAATACAGCTTCCTCTCATACACACTTGATGCTGAATTTTATGAAACCCATTCAATGCTTTTAAATCCCTCTAAGTATTCTATTTGTTTCAAATACATTTCTATTCAAGTAACCATATCTCAAACAGTGAAAAATTTGGCAACCCCATTAAGCATTCAAACAAATTGTGAACCAAACCCCGAACCGCAGTCCCCAAACAGTTAAGACAAGGCTCTATAACTTTTAACTCACCAAATATTTACACTAACCTCATGGGTAACAGCAGACTTGGAAAATAGTGACAAAGAATTCTGCTGAAACTACGAGAGCAGATTGTAATGGCTTTTACTAACCTACACCAAATGGTGGGTCAATCAAACTAATCCAACCTCTAACTCTTACTGATAGCTTCAGCACTTTTTTTCCTTCATGTTTAAATGGCTGGGGATTTGAAAAAACCTGATGCTGAAACAGACCTAATCCATATTCATCAAAATCTACGTCTACGCCTTAAATTGTGGGTTAAACATAGAAAATAGGAGTATGCCACTCAGCCCCTCAAGCCTGTCCTGTCATTTATTACAAACATGACTGACAATCCAATTTAATATTCGGTTCCTGTTTTACTCCTATATCCTTTGATTCCTTTAGCCATTAATTTCAAATAGACCTGCTGAATTCAGCCTTGTTACCCATAGGATTCAAGGCCTGTCCTGTTCTCTCTGCCTGTAAAAATGGGATTGGTCAGAAATGGGGACTTTCTCAGTCAAGCCTTATCCATTGTTTTCAAAGGCTTCCAGAGTCAGCCCAGTTCTGTGAAAATTGGCTCTCTCCATCAACACTTCAGATGTCAGATTGGTCTTCCTGGGAGTCAACCCAAGGAAAGTAATGGGCCCAGCCAGTGTTCCCGGCCAAACACTTGGTTCTTGTGTGAACCAACTGGTGGAGGCATTCACCGACATTGTCAACTTCTCCCTCCTACAAGCCGAAGTCCCAACCTATTTCAAAAAGGCCACCATCGTCCTGGTACCTAAGAAAACACATGCAATGTGCCTTAATGACTACTGCCCAGTGGCTCTGACCTCAATAATCATGAAGTGCTTCAAGAGGCTGGCTGTGGCCCACATCAACTCCCGTCTCCCACCCTGTCTCGATCTCTTCCAATTTGCTGACCATGTAGATGTAAAAGCCAAAAGAGAGTGCCATATCCCCAGCACTGCACTCATCTGTGGAACATCTGGACATCAAAGACACCTACGTCAGACTCCTCGTCATTGACTACAGTTCCACCTTCAACACCATTATCCCCTCCAGACTGATCTCAAAACTCAGTCTTGGACTCTGCCCTCTGCAACTAAATCCTCAGCTTTCTGACTCACAGACTGCAATCAGTGAAGATAGGTAATGGCACCTCCTCCACAATAACACTCAACACTGAAGACCTCCCCCACTCCCAAAGATGTGTCCTCATAACCCTATCATACTCCATTTACACCTAAGACTGCATTTGGCAAATTCCAAACAAATGCCTTCTACAAGTTGGCTGACAACTCCACTGTAGTGAGATAGATATCTAACAATGACAAGTCAAGCTGCAGAAGAGAGATAAAGGGTTTGTTGACATGATGCAATGAGAACAATCTCAATGCCAGCAAAATGAAAGAACTGATCATTGACTTCAGAAAGAAAGGAGGAAAACATGCCCTCATTTACATCAACGGAACTGAGGTTGACTTGGTGAACAGCATCAAGTTCCTTGGAGTGATGATAACCGACAGCCTGTCCTGGACCTCTCATGCAGATGCAACAGTCAAGGCGGCACAACAATGCATCATCTTCTACAGGCTGCTCTGGAAATTTTGCATGTCCATAAGGTCCCTCACCAATTTCAAGATGGACAATCGAAAACAGAGTGTTTAAATGCCTAACAGCCTGGTATGGCAACTGCCCTGCCTAGGATTGTAAGAAGCTACAGAAGGTGGTGTGCACAGCCCAGACCATCACGGAAGCCAACCTCGCATCCTTGGACTCCATTTACCCAACTTGCTATTGCAGAAAGGCAACATCAAAGACCCATTGCACCCCAGTAATGACCTCCCACAATGTTGTCCATCAGGCACAAGATACAGAAGCCTGAACATATACACAAACAGGTTCAGGAACAGCTTCTTCCGAGCCGCTATCAGGCTGATGAATGGACTCTCTAGCATCAAATAACGCTGATCTTGCTATATTGATATCACCTAGTTCATACCCTGTGTGATGTGACTTGTATGCCTCTAGGACTTGATTTGCAACTCCTTTGCTTACTATGATCAGTCTGTACCACTTGTAAACAAGCTTTTCACTGTAATTTGGTACACATGACAATAAATCAAATAATCTAATGCTACCTCTTCAGCCAGAGGGTGAAACATTTCCACATTTAGTTGGTCAAGCCTTTCAGATTCTTGTATATTTCAACAAGACCTCATCTCACTTCTAATGTACACAGTTGACATTGCTCAACATTTTTTGTTAGGTCTTTTGAACCTGGTTTCTCCAGAAAGAACACAGCATCCTTCAGAGCACTTTGTTGGGCTGCAAGAGGGTCAGGGGAAGACAAGCCAAGCTGCCTTCTGTCTAGGCCCGAAATGTCAGCTTTTGTGCTCCTGAGATGCTGCTTGGCCTGCTGGGTTCGTCCAGCTTCACACTTTGTTATCTCTCTTTGTTATCACTTTTCATGGAATTAGCTTTTATATAGCAAGTTTAAATGTCCACTGTGAACAGGGGATAAATGGCAGTAAACGCGCAAGTAGTTGAGTGAGTGAATGGGTAGGGTGAGATAGGTTGACTGAGGGGTTGTTGGGCATTAGTGTAATATGTAGTTGCCCAGTCCGTGATTGGTCAGTTCGGCATTTACATAAGATTTTAATTTGTCTAATACGCTGAAACAAACCTGTATTTATATAGTAACTCATTATGTCTTCTGGATGGACCAAAGTACCAGACATCTATTTTTGAAGTGCAATCACTACTGTTGCACAAGTAACTGGAATGACTGGTCTCACAGAATTCAAATACATCAACTGCCAAACAGTTTGATTTTGCTAGGTTTGGTTGAAGCAATAAATACATCTACCACTGTCTGAGATAACAAAGTGTGGAGCTGGATGAACGCAGCAGGCCAAGCAGCATCTCAGGAGCACAAGAGCTGACGTTTCGGGCCTAGACATTTCATCAGAGAGGAGATACCACTGTCTGAGGTCCTCCTGCTGAGGTCTATTCAGTTATTGGACCTTCTTGGTGCCTCAAATGCATGTAAATATAGTCCAGTATAAATAACAGATCTTTTGGTTTGTTTGTTGGTTACAGTCAAATTCCAATGTTTGCTTGTTTTCTTCATGTTATTGTACAGAACTGAATTACATTTGTGACTATGTATATAAAAACAATCTTTTAGGAAGAAGCTATATTTTTGAAACTTTTTTTTAAAAAAAGTACATCCACTGGTAGAATTTCCTGCAAACCTTTGGGTAATTCCAGGAGTTTTTTTTTTACACAGATTGGAGCAGGGAGACATGACTCATCGTCGATAGCTAATCCAAAATGCAGCATACCTGATACTGCAGCAATTCCTTGCTACTGCAATGAAATTCACAGCAGATTACATACTCAAGTTCTGAGCTGTGCTTGGACACATGATCATTAGACGGTGGTAAAATTTCCAACAAAGCAGCAATCCTGCAATATTTTCAGTACTGTGGAATAACTGAGAAGAAAATATACAGTAAATTTGTATCAAAGATAAGTGTTGGGGAGCTAAGTTTCATAGCACATGAAAATGAATGAAAAGATTGCAGTAAGTCCACTTTAATTAATTATGATGCAAATAGAATGCCAAATATGAGCCATCTGTTCATTTAAATAATTTTGATGTCCAGCCAGCATTAACTGCACAACATAAAGCTAATATTATGAGAGGTTTACACCACTTTAAGCTAAAATAAAAAAATGTAATAATCAGATTGGACACTATCTATAGAGAGAATAAGAGTTGGGTGTTTAAATGTTAGCTGTGTTTCTCCACACAGATGCTGCTTTACTAGTTCAGTATTTCCAGAATTTTCTTTTATTTCAGATTTTCAGCATCTATATTACTTCACTTTTACATCAGTTCCACTCTATACCAGGCTACATTACATAACAGTGAAGCATAGGGGTAACTGACTGACTGGAGCACATCCTGACAGTCCTGGAGGAAGCTGGAAGCCAAATGAAGCTAGGCAAGAATCTGTCTTAGAGCCTTTAGAAGATGAGTAACTAAAGTGTACTTACAGAGAGTAAGGGGCATGTGGTCAATGTTTGAGTGAGACAATAAGGATTCGACCTTGGGGAATTTGAAAGTGGAAATTTGGTATTTTTAGCATGGGATCGGGGCGGGGGGGGGGGGGGTGGTCATGCTTCAAATACAGTTTACTACACTATGATATGGTCACTGAATGGTGAGTGACATGAGGTCTGCTGACTAAGCAGCTTCTGTTCTAGATGATGATGATGATAATGGTACCTTGGAGCACTAGTGCAACAGCCAAGCCTGTGTCAGCACAGGCAGCCCAGAAGCATAGGACAGAAAGAGAGGAATCTGATAGTACTAGTGGCAGCTGATTCATTAGTTTTGGGAATTGACAGGTGCTTTTGTGGCCATAGGCATGACTTCAGAATGGCACGTTGATTTCTTTGCAGGCAAAATCAAGGATGGCACAAAGCAATGCAAGATGTTCTTCAGGGGAAGGGTGTCAGCCAGAGGTCATGAAAATGTAGATACCAATAACATAGGCAGGAAGCGGGATACGGTCCTACAGACACGACATAGGTAACAAACCAGGAAGCAGGACCTCAAAAGTTGCCATCTCTGGATGACTCCCAGTGCCATATACAAGTGTGTACAGAAATAGAAGAACAATACAGATGAACGCATAGCTGGGAAGAAGACACAGGAGGAGATACATTAGATTCTGGGGACATGCTCTGGGGGATACAACACGTATGAGCTAGAGAGGTTGCATCAGGATTGAGCTCCTTGTAGGGCATTTCACTAGTGCTGTTAGAAGGCTTTATGATACAGAGACATGATTATAAGGAGGTCAAAACAAGGAATTAAATATTCAGAGGTTATAGGACAGAGGGGAAAGGAATGGTGGGGTAGCAATGTTAGCATGTGATGGAATAAATACAAGAACAAGAAAGTATCTTGGATTAGGCAATGTAGAATCCATACAGGTGGAGGTAACAAATAAGGGGAAGACAATATTAGTGGGTGTAATCAATAGACCTCATAAAAGTAGCTGGTTTATAGGATATAGTAAATCAGAAGATAATGACGGCAGGCAAAAGAGACAGTACATTAGTCATGGCTGGCTTTAATCTTCAAATAGATTCGAAAAATGAAGTTGGCAAAGGTGGCTGTGAGGAAGGATTCATATTGTACTCCAGATAGTTTCTAAGAATAAAATGCTATAAAATCTGTCGAGGATCAGGCTATTTTGGATTTTGTAATGTGTACTGAGGCTGGTTTAATAAATGCTCTCAGAGTAAAAAAAATCCTAGGGAACAGTTACCATAACATGGTAGAACTTAGCATTTAATTTGTGAGTGATAAACTCAAATAAGAGTAATCAGGTGGGAATGTGGACAGAATTGGCTGCAGTGGGCTCAAATGTAGTATGGCATAAAAGATGGTTGAGGAACATTGTCAGAGTTGACACACAGCAAAGATATATTCCCATGATGGAGGAGGATTCTAGGAAGGGGCTAACCAGGGAAGCTAAGAATTACATCAATAGAAAGAAAATTGCCAATGTTACAAAGATTAGTGGTAAATTAGTGAACTGAGAAAGTTTCAAAAGCCAAGAAAATATGACAAAAATAGCAAAGAAGGAGAAAATACATACATGCACCAGAAAGTAATCAGACAGTAACAGCTTCTTTGAATATAAAAAGGGAAGACAGCCAACATTGAAATTAGGCCCCTTAAAGAATAGGGTGGGAAAATAACAGGAGCCAAAAATAGCAGGAGCTGAATAAACACTTTGCATTAGTCTTCACGGTACAGGACATTAATGACATTCCAAAAAACATTACGTAATCAAGAGGCTAATGGGGAAGGAGGAGGAAATAAACACAATAACAATCATTACAGAAAAAGTTGTCTGGAGACAAATGGGGCTAAAAACCTAAGGTTGCCTGGGACCTGATGGATTGCATCCTCGGAAATGAAAGTAGCAGCTACAAAGATAGTTGACACTGGCATTAATTTTCCAAGAATTCTTAGACTCTGGGTAAATTCCAGAGGATTGGAAAACTATCAATGTAACATCCCTACTCATAAAGGAAGGGAGACACAAGTAACTATATGGTAGTTAGTTTATCACCCACCTTTGGAAAAAAAAAGTCAGAAATGCATAATGTAATCTAGTTAAATCAGCAATGGCATCATGAAGGGGAAATCATGTCTGAGAAAACTATATTTAATGGAGGCATTTTCAGGAAGGCAGTTGGCAAGTTTTATCCAGTGGAGTGCAACAGGAACCAGTGTTGGGGGCTACAATTATTTACAGTAAGTATTAATGATTTGGATGAGGGAAGTGAATGTACTAGTGCCAAATTTGTGGTAGATGCAAAGTAGATGGGAAGGTAAGAGACAAGCATGACACGAGCAGACTACAGAGGTATGAAGACAAGTTAAGAGAGTGAGCAAAAATTTTGCTATGGAATATAATGAGGGAAAAAATCATGTTATACACTTTAGCAGAAAGAACAGGAGAATAGAAAATTATTTTCACATTTACATGAATACACTGAAAAGTTTAACAAGTCACCCCACCACTGCACTCTACTTCAATGACAGAAATCGTACTCAATAATAAAACAAAAAGTAAAATTAAGACAGAGTTCAAGACAGTTCAGTTAGTGGCTCTTGGAAAGCTGATTAGGGAATGATGGAATATCCTGAAGACACATCCGGGATGAGACCACCATTCCAGGACGAGACCACCACTGGGCCAGAAGCCAGTGACTGTGATTCCGCATCAAGTTTGCAATGACAGTGGAAAGGACAAGGAATCTGACGGGGGGATGGGGTGGGTCAAGAAAGAGTTGGCTGCGATGGAGCAAGCGTGGAGTTGGGCCAGATAAACTGAAGTGAAGGCAGATGGGAAAAGGTATAGCTGAACAATGGGATACCTTCAAAGAAGATGTGGTTTGAACATAGTAGCTGAGCGATATACTCTCAAAGGGGAAAAGAAGACAAAACAAACACAAAGTTCCTTGGATGAAACAGGAAATAGAAACTGAAATAAAGAAAAAGTGTACTTACAACAAACAACATTCCCTCTAAGCTGTTCAGAGGGTCCATCAACACAATCAGTGTGTGGATGCATTGATTTGCAGTTTCAAAAGTTGCTGCTGTACGCAGACCTGCATAGCAGCAAGAAAAATTAGGAGTGATGTAGACGACGAGTTTCAGACAGAAAATACAACTGAAAACCAAGTTAAACAGAGAAGAATCAGAAGGGAAGTTAAGGTAAAGTAAATAAAAGCGGAAGAAGGGATTATGAGAAAAGACTAACAACTAACATTAAACGGGAATTCCAAAATTGTCTACAGGTATAAAAACAACAAAAGAATGGTAAGAGGAGGAATAGGGACGAAAAAAAGACTTGCATATAGAGGCGGTGGCATGGCTGAGCTGTTAAACAAATATTTTGCATTTGCCCTTGCTAACAAAGATGCCATCCAAGACATAGTGACAGTCACTAGAGGGATTTAAAATTACTTAAGGTGGTGTACTGGACAGGCTGTTGGTACTTCAAGTCAGTAAGTTGCTGGTGCCAGATGAGATGCACCAAAACTCATGTAAGGACAAGACAGTAGAAATTACAGAGAAGAATCCCAGGCCCTAAGAAGACCTTCCACATCAAACAGATGTTCACCAGCAAATCTGCTAATGTGGTATACTGTATCCGCTGTTCCCGTTGTGACTTCCTCTATATCGAGGAAACCGAGCAGAGGCTTGGGGGCCGCTTTGTGGAACACCTATGCTAGGTTTGCATCAAACAACTACACCTCCCAATCGTAAACTATTTCACCTCCCACTCCTTGGATGACATGTCCATCCTGGGCCTCCTGCATTGCCTCAATGATGCCACCCGAAGGCCACAGGAACAGCATCTCATATTTCACTTGGGAACAGTGCAGCCCAATGGTATCAACATGGACTCCACAGCTTCAAAATCTCCCCTTACCTGACTGCATCCCAAAACTAGCTCATCTTAACCCCGCCTCCCTAGCCCTCGCACCTCAAGCCCCAACTCCATCTCCTACCCACTAACATCATCCCACCTCCATAACCTGTCCGTCCTCCCTGGACCAACCTATCCCCTCCGTAACTCCCCACCTACATTCACCTTTATTGGCTCCAACCCCACCTCTTTGACCTGTCTGTCTCCTCTCCAACTATCTTCTCCTTTATCCATCTTCTATCCGCCTCCCGCTTTCTCCCTATATGTTTCAGAATCCCCTTTCCCTCCTCCATTTCTGAAGAAGAATCTCGACCCGAAACGTCAGCTTTCCTGCTCCTCTGATGCTGCTTGGCCTGCTGTGTTCGTCCAGCTCTACACCTTGTTATCTCAGATTCTCCAGCATCGGCAGTTCCTACTATCTCGGAAATTGCAGAGGCACTGGCAAGTTTTTCAATGTCACCTCAACTCGGGAATGGTGGCACAAGGGTGGAGAATTACAAACGGAACGCTTATTATAACAATGTGATTCCAGGCCAAAGCACTGCCATGAACTTCCACCTGCGCTCTGGCATGGCCTAATAACCCCCTTAGTTGTGACAGTACACTAACTCCACCCAATCCTGCAAAGTCACTAACACCTGAGGAGATGTGTCCCACAGACGAGTAAAACAACAGCCTGCCACATTCATCTTCTCATACCATATGGCCAATGTCCCGGCCCCCTCTTTCACAATCTCTTAGTTTGCCCTGCACTGTAGCCAGAGGTGGCTACACAGCAATATGCAGTTGCATGGTACTAATACTGAAAATTCTTAACATTAAAACTAGACTGCGTGAAGACTCATAGCTTCAAGCCAAACCTAGCAAGGAAATCTCCTACTGATTACCACATTCTGCCCACCCTTCGCTGATAATCAGTATTACTCCACAATAAACATCACTTGGTAGTAAAATTGAGAATAGCATAAGCACAAAATATACTCTAGGTAGGGGGATTTAGTGTCTGTCATCAAGAGTGGCTTGGTAGAACCAATGTTTCTTGCCTTCAATCCCATTTAGGTTTCCTGATGTCACACTCTGCCAAAAGCTGTCTTAATGCCAAAAGGTCTGTACCACCTGAAATCACCCTTGAGTGGATAGCTCTTTTATCCATGTTTGGACGAAGGCTGTAATGCAGTCAGGAGCTGAGTGGCCCTGGCAAAACTCAAACCAAGTACCAGAGAGCAGGCTAGTTGCAAAAATGTTAGTTGATGGCATTGTCTATTACACCTTCCATTACTGTCAATACAGTGTGGAGCGTGAGGAACACAGCAGGTCAGCAGCATCAAAGGATCAGGAAAGTCGATGTTTCGGGTTTACACCCTTCATCAGGGCTGGCTGCACACTGGGTGCGCACCTGAAACATCAATATTCATGCTCCTCTGATGCTGCCTGACTTGCTGTGTTCCTCCAGCTCCACACTGTATTGACTCCAACTCCAGCATCTGCAACATTCATTACTGCACTGATGACTGAGGGCAGATTGATGCAATTGTAATTGATTGGGTTAGATTTGTCCTATTGGTTTGTGCGCAGGTTATACCTGGATAGTCTTCCACATTGCCGGTAAATGCCTGTGATGTAGTTGCAAGGGACAGCTTCATTTGGGCATTACTAGTTTTGAAGCACAAGTCTTCATACGCTATCAGGGCCTACTGTCTTTGCTGTATCTAATGTCTTCAGCTATTTGAGCCATTACATAGAACGCATCAAAATGGCTGAAGATGGGCACCTGCAATGGTGGGGATCTCAAGAGAAGGTGGAAATAGATCCTTCACTTGACATTACAGGTTGTGCATGATTAAAATGTCTCAGCCCTGCTGTTAGCACTGACATGCTGGGTTCTCCCATTATTAAGAATGGGAATGTTTCTGCAGCTTCCTGCTCCGGTTTGTTGTTTAAATTCCCACAAACATTCACAGCCTAATATGGCAGGACTGCAGTTCAATCTTAGTTACTAGTAGTGGGTTTGCTTAGCTCCACCTGTAGCATTCTGCTAATGCTGTTTGGCAATGCAAGTATTCCTGTGATGTAGTTTCATCAGGTTTTGCACATTAGTTTTAGCTATGCCCAATGCTGCTCCTAGCTTTCTCTCTTGGATTCGTTGTTGAAACAGAATTGATATCCTGGCTTTATGGTAATGGAAAAATGAGGGATTTGCTAGGCCAAGAGGTTATAGATTGTGGTTGCTTCTTGAGAAAAGTGACAAAGCAGCAATATTACTGGACTAATGTTGCTTTGAGGACACCTGTGTAAATCCCACTATAGCAGCTGGTATAATTTATGTTCAATTATTAAATCTGAAGTTAAAAACTATGAAATCATGAATGATTAGATTATCCTTAAAAAAACTCATCTGGTTCAGTTTAGGGAGGGTAACTTACCATCTTTACGTTGTCTGGCCTTTTCGTGAATCCAGCCCGTAGAAGCAAGATAATCTATACCAGATGAATTGCAATGATTGAAGACACCAGCTCATCAAAGCCTCCATATAGGCAATTCTCACATCCCATTAAAGAAAACAAAGCTATGGACTTAAACGTGATGCAGCATCTGATTGTCAATGCTGCAGCTTCCACTACATCAGCAGCAGCAAGCTGATGCTTGATTTCTGCTGTGGGAGCTCAAACAATTACCAGCATGTCTATGGAGCACTGCATGCAAAGAGGGCTGTATGGTGTCACTGCTGTCCAGAAATATAACCTTCTACTGATTGCTGGGATTGCCAAAGTATCACCCAGAGCTTCTCTGAGAGGAAGACAGCATGCGTCCTCCCACAATCATCTGCCAATGCCCTTGCTGTTACCCATCAACCAGATAGGGGAGATTGCTGCTTTCCCTCAAAGTTGACGCAGTATTCAGGTAGGCCAATAGGCACCATTCACAACCAGTCGTAAGCAGTTCTTGCACTGTTCTACGTCACAGATGGCCCTGTAGCAGATGGCAGATTTCAGTGAGGACGTTCTTTCTGAAGTGCAAACATCTCATCAGTTGCTCCTCACTGTTGTCCGGAAAGCAGAACTGCTCTTTGTAAAAATTGTGCCTATTTTTTTTCCATGGACTAGTGACCAATTTTAAATGAAAAGGCCTTTTGCCTGCCAACAACTGTGTGATTGGTACCCAGGTAACTGAATAGTTTAGGATTAGCAGCAAATTAGGGAAAATTGTTTTAATCTTCACCAGCACAAATGCTGTCTCCCTCTATTCTCTGCACTTAAAATCTATTTCAAACTTGAAGGAAAGCAGTTCATCGTTCCTTTAGAAGTTGTAAGCTGTAACCTTTCATTGCAGTACCCTTGTGTCTCTTGAAAACCATTGGTAGCATCCAAAGACTGACGATTGCAAAGCAACATTCTGACCAGCATAAGATCATAAAGATTATCTCAGCAGCCTGTGAACAGACACTCCACTGCTCTTAATCTACTTGCCTTGTCTGTTTGTTTGTGTGTTTTTAAAGGGTAGTTTAAAATGGGATTAAAGTTTTAATTTGTAACATTAAACATTGATGGGGTTTAAATGTTTTCCTGTAGTAAGAATCAAATTGCTTATCATAAATAGGATTTCTTGTCAAGTGCATTCACATGGTCTGTGCTTTCTATTAATCTGGGTCTGAAAATCTGGTAAATTGGGGGATTTGTGTACTTACTTTAAAATCTTTAACTTTTATGACAACTTTGGGAATAATGAGGCTTGAGTTCTAACATCCTAACCCAGTGCATTGTGACATCTCTAACTGATGTGGACAGATAGTGCTTTTTGAGAGCCCTCCTTTCCCTACTACTCCCAGCAGCTTTCCCTGCTGTGTACTGTGTCTGCTCTTTCTCCAAGTTGAGCTGTATTCTCAGGGTAATGTCTAGTGGTACTACACTCAGGTCTGGGAGTAATCAGTTTTACAGAAGCCTTGAAGTCAACATTGACTCTTTTAACATCCATCACACCCCTGCTTGAAGATTCTTACAACTTTAAACAACTTTATCAAGCACCAAACATGTGTAGAACTAAGAGCCCGAAGTAATCAACCAGAGACCAACCTTTAAGAAATTGACCATCCCTTTAAATAGGACCACTTGTGGATTTGATTGGGTTGCCTTTCCGACTGCCAGTAGTTGTGCAGGCAGCATGACAACTTCATGTTATCTATTCACGTCAACAATTTATTTCCATGTTAACTAGCTGCATGCAACAAAAGAATCTAATGTTAACAGTGGAAGCGCCATTTAAGGTAGCCTTCAAATCAAGGTGAGGTTATGGGGGGGCAATGAAGCCAGGCCATGACCGACAGTCATGCAGGAGTGATTCTCATTCAGGACACAAAGAAGAATGGAACAAGATATAAAGCAACTGTGACTTATGCAGAAATTATGAATTCAGCAAAGATTCCTGAAACAGCTGCCACAGCACTCACTGTAAACTAACAGCAACACTAGAAATGATGTGAAACATTGTGCAGCTGTAGAATTGAAGTAGAAGCAGAAGATAACAAACAGCAATTAACCTGTCAGTCGTTTATAGGTCCCTATTAAACAGCACTGGCATGAGGTTCCTCCTGCGTCTGAACACATGTTCAGCTGTATGAGGCTAAGAAAAAAGTATTTGCTGAGGCCTGCATCTCTGCAGAGTTCCTCACGGTAACGTCCCCAGTCCAACTATGTCAGCTGCCTCATCAATGACATTACCTCAAAAGTGAGAATGTTCAACACTATTTGTAACTCCTCAGATACTGAGGTAATCCATTCCCATATTCAGCAAGACGTAGACAATATCAAGGTTTGGGCCACCAAGAAATAAGTAACATCTGCCTATCTCAAATGTCAGGCAAGGACCATCTCCGACAAGACAGAATTGCCTATTGACATTCAATGGCAGTACCCTGCTTTCAAAATCTTCAGTGGAGGTGGTGTGGTTAAAATTGGTCAGAAACTGAACTAGCATTAGAATTAACTTTATTGTGGCATGTACTCAAATAAGTGCAGTCAAAAATTTACAAGTCACCACTTACACCACCATCTTAGGTACAAAAGGTATCTAACGTACAGATTTTTTAGTACAAATTCTCTGGGAAAAGAAATTAGAAAAATTCAGAAATAAAAAGTCCAGGATTTCAGATCACAGGAATAGATTTGAAAAATAAAGAAATAAAAAGTTCAGAATAACAGTCCTGCAACCCAGTTCATGCCAGCACCTAGCCTCTGGCCTGCACCGGGCTTTGATACCAGGCCAAGGCAGGCTTCACCTAGAGGCTGGAAGACCGCTCTGGAATCATCTCGAGGCCACACTGAGCTGAAATACTTCCATGTCGGGCCGAGAGATCACTATGCCAGGCCTGTACTGAGGCTGGGAGTTCAGGACATTGCCAAGAAAAGATGGAACAAAAACATGAGAGAGGAAGAAAAAGAGAGAAGAAAAGAAACGGATGGAGACTATGAGCTCCTGCTGAAGAGTCCCATTCTACCGTCATCTTGCTTGCAACTAGACTAGCCATATTAACACTGCAACTTAAAACAGCTGGTCAGAGGATAGGAATCTTGCAGGGAATAACACATCCCTTGATTCCATAAGCATGTCTACTATCTACATAGTCAGCAGTATGATGGAATACTCACCATTTGCATAGTGACAACAACACTCTAGAATCTTGAAACCATTCAGGACAAAGCAGCCCACTTGGTTTGCACCATATCCACAAGTAGCAGCAGCAGTAGGAGCATCTACAAGGTCTACTGCAGAAATTCACCAAGGCTCCTTAGACAGGATTTTGCAAACTCACAATCATTGCCAGAAGGACAAGGCATGTGGGGCATCAACACTTCCAAGATCACCGTCCAAGCAACTTGCAACCTTGACTTGGAAATGTATTGTCGTTCCTTCAGTATCATATCAGTCAATTAAAATCCCAGAACACCCTCCCTTGCAGT
This sequence comes from Stegostoma tigrinum, assembly GCF_030684315.1. Taxonomy (NCBI): domain Eukaryota; kingdom Metazoa; phylum Chordata; class Chondrichthyes; order Orectolobiformes; family Stegostomatidae; genus Stegostoma; species Stegostoma tigrinum. Next base: position 57,139,523 of record NC_081355.1, read on the forward strand.
ACTGTGGATCTATCTACAGCAAACGAACTGCTGCAGTTTAAGGAGGCATCTCACCACCACCTTCTCAAGGTCAACTAGATTGGGCAATAAATGCTGGGCCAGGCAGTGATGTCCAAACCTCATGAGCATATAGCAAGAAAAGCTCCAAAATAGTGCTGCTGAGGTGAAATTAACATTATATGTTCATTGATATCATGACCTGTTTGCTCTGCATTCTTCCAGTGGCATGCCAAAATCCTTACCAAGATGGTGTCGGGTAATTCACCCACAAAATGTGGACACGTGCCACAGGCATTATTTTGGGGCTGTAAGTGCTTTTGCAACAAAGGCAAAAATGATCTAAATTTCACATTCAAAATGTAGCACTTGAATTATTCTTAAGTCTCATTTAGAATCAACAGAATCTGAGAATGCATAATGGTTCTATTTGCAATTGGTAACCTTGAATCTGATGATAGTTTGAATTATCTCAGTGCTAATTTTCCACTTGTGAAGGTACATAGCTGAATAACTGAAATAATTCATGATAGTGCTTTATGCTTTATGCAGATCATGCAGTTAATGCAGGAAACGAGCCACGTTCACATTTGATTCAATCAATTCTGGCAGCATAGGTGATGAAAAAAGGCAGAGTTAATGTTTCGGGTCTGGTGACCCTTCCTCAGAACAGTGGACCTGAAACGTTAACTTTGATTTTTTTTCTACAGATGCTGCCAGACCTGCTGAGCTTCCAGCAACTTCTGTTTTGTTCCTGATTTACAGCATCCGCAGTTCTTTCGGTTTTAATTCCATTAATTTGTTGATATCATGCAAAGGTTCATGCTCACTGCATTTTTCACCATCTTTAATACTCAAAGCCTTAATTTCTAAAGCATTAGTTTGGAACTTAAATAGGTAATTTCCAGTATAGTCACTGAAATGTTGAAGCTAATTTGTATATATACAAGTTCCCAAAAACAGCAATGTGTTTACAACCATATGATGGGTTTTAGCGAAGCTGTTTAAGGCTAAATATTGGTCACAACTCTGGGACTACCTTCATGTCCTTCGCTGAGTGAAGGGTGTTGGTATGTAGTCTGCCTGCTTTCCTTTCAACTAATTGCTGTCTTACAGTCATGTTTGAGAATGTCTGTTTGAGAACATAGTAGCAGAGGAAGTTGAAAATTAAATAATGGATTAAACTAATGAAGTCAACTGTCAGCAGTGTTGTGAGATTTCAGAAGAGGATGGGTGTGTCAAGGTTTGTTTGGTGACAGGGAAACCCTGGATAGTTAATTTGGAAATGTTTTGTTTCAAACACAATACTTATATGAACATCCTGTTTATAAAATTATTTATTTCAGTAAAATCATCTGTTGGATTATCCAAGTTTGATAAATTCTCTTTGAATTTAGTTTATTCCTGAAATAGGCTGTCAGCTGCTTGAAGATTATTGTATTTCCTGAAAATATTTATAATCAGTAAGACTCCATGAAAATTATTTCTCACTCGTACGTGCAAGAAAAAAAAAACCATGGATCAATCAAACTGTTGGCAATAATCTGCTCCAGACTAATATTAAGCCACAGAGGGAAGAAACCAATTAGGGGACAAAAGATCAAAATGGCAGCATTCAAATCTCTAAATCACAGTCGAGGGAAAGAAGCAGAAAACAATAAACTGCATTAAAAAAATTAGGAAACTTCAAGCAACATAAAAAAAAAGTAGTCGTCCTTTCTTTGTATTTATGCACCACACACCTTTGACAGCACTGAGATGTACTGTTCAGGTGAAGTTGGCAGAATTAACAGTTGCCTTCATTAGGCAATTTGTCTTAAATACCAAACTAAGAAAAGTTCATGGAGAAAAACAAATATGAACTCAATGATAACAACAAAAAAGATTTTAACCGAAGTTGCTCTACAGATTTATCTAAAGGAAATAATGTTTACAATTCATTAATTGAGTTCACCTGGTTTGAGGTTTCAATTAAATGAATGACATCAAATGTTGAAAAAGACCATCTGCAAATCCATTTAAGGTTGTAAGCATTTATTGAATTTCCATGAAAACAATCTTTAATTGAAATATATGAATTGCTTGAATTCCATGAAAATATATATATTTCTTACTGAAAGACATTTATGCAATTAGCAAATGCAAGACTTGAAATCAAAGAAGTAAAGATTAAGGCAAAATAGGAGAAATTGAGATTGTCTTATTCATTAACGAATTCAAGTTATTTTTTATTTTAAGTAAAAAAACTGTCATTTATGTAAATGCTACAGGGTGAAGACATTTTCAAAAAATGGGATCTGTACTTTTCTAACTTAGACAACTTAGGCAAATATTTCCCTCAGAGTAATGTTCAACATGAAAAGCAAAGGAAATAACAATGGTGATAGCAAGAACTGCAGATGCTGGAGTCAGAGATAACACAGTGTGGAGCTACAGGAACACAGCAGGCCAGGTAGCATCAGAGAAGCAGGAAAGTTTACGTTTCGGGTCATTTCTGAAGAAGGGTCTTGACCCGAAATGTCAACTTTCCTGCTCCTCCGAAGCTGCCTGGCCTGCTGTGTTCCTCTAGCTCCACACTATGAAATAACAATGGAGGCAAGGCTTCTTTCACTTGTCATTAAGGATTCATATCATGCTGATAGTTAACTGATTTACAGATCCAGTGCAAGATAAGAAATAGTACTTGAAGAATACCACTCTGGAAGACTAAAATAGTGCTCAGAGACAGTATTGACATTCAATGCCATGGTGTGCTAGAACTAAGTCATTAAGGTCGTAAAATACAAAACTGTAAATACTAGAAATTTAAAACAAAATGCAATTGGAACCTAAAGCAAGTCTGTCAGAATCTCATAATACAAGACAAGTAAACATTTTAGATAATGACCTATAGAAAAGGTTTGAACTCAAAATAATTATTTGTCTACTCACTTTGTAACATTCTCGGCTTTTGAGCCAGAAGTCTGAGTGGGAATCCCACTCAAAAGTTTGAACACATTAACCTAGCTGACTCATCAGTGCAGTACAGAGGGAGAGTGGATCTGTAGGAAGTCCATTCTTTTTGTTGAAATGTTAAACGCTGCCCCATTTGCCTACTTAGAGTCATAGAGTAATACAGCATGGAAACAGACTCTTTACATCAATCAGTCCAAGCCAAACATAACCCCAAATAAAACTAGTCCCACCTGTCTGTGCTTGGCCCATAACCCTCCAAGCAGTTCTTATTCATGTACTTATCTAAATGACTTTTAAACAATGTATCTGTACCCACATCCACCAACTCATCTGGAAGCTCATTCTCCACTAGCCAATCTGCAAAAAAAATTGCCCCTCATGTCCTTTGTAAATCTTTATCTTCTCACCGTAAAAATATGCCCCCGAGTCTTGAAAAGCCCTACCCTAGGGAAGGCACCTGCCATTCACCTTAACTGTGGCCCTCATGATTTCAAAAACCTCTATAAGTTCACCCCTCAACCTCAGGGAGGAGCAAAAAAATCTCATGGCACTATTTTGTAGCTGTTATTCCAAATACGCTGGTCAATATTCATCCTTCAATTAATATCATATAAAATCACAGATAAATGTTGAAATCCTGCAGTGTCCAAACTGAACGAATCTCAAGGGCTCACATCTCAATAAATTATTTGCAGAATATCGCTTTTTTTCTGCCTCAGAGTATAGCATTATGGAGTCCTGTTGACACGTGATCACACACTTAAACCAGGTTTGATGTTTCGTCTTTTGGCATGATATAACTGAGAACTAAGGATCAGAAGATACTGGAGCCTAAATCAGGAATGGAACAGGTAGGAGAGGGTACAATTTTGACTTTGTAGGTAAGATAGCATGACACAGAAACTCTAGTGAGTACGTCTTGTTATCAGTTTATGGTTGATGCATACAACAGCCTCCATTGTACATGAAGAATAGGAAACTTGCTTGTATCCTGAAACAGATTCCAGAATTTTGAACAAATCACTGTGTAGTTTTTGCTTTTCTATTTTTGATTTAGTTAAAAAACAAAACAGGAATTAGCAACAGCTTCACAGTGAATCAATAGTTCAAATGATTTCCACTTATTTCATACAAGTATAAAATGACAGTTTATTAAACATTCCAAGATGACCACAAAGCTGTAAATAACTTAATTAAATGATCATAAATTCACATATTGAGCATAGATGGCCTTCAAATTAGGAGGGGGGATAGTTGGTTAATAATCTTATTCAAACATCCCCTGTAATAATCCAACATCATAACTAAAATTCTAATCATTACATAATATTCACAAAACAGCAGTTTTTAAAATCTTGGTAAAATTTTACTCAAATAATCCATGTTCCCAAATGCTTCTCCATAAATTACCACTGGTCTAATGGAATAATAAATAGTACTCTGTATTTTTTTTCTTTATTCATTCACAGAATGAGGGCATCGCTGGCGAGACAGCATTTATTGCCCATCCCTAATTGCCTAGAGGGCAGTTCAGAGTGAACCACATTGATTGGAGTCACTTGTAGGCCAGACCAGGCAAGGATAACAGTTTCTTTCCCAAAAGGACATTAGTGAACCAGATGGATTTTTCCTGACAACCAGCAACAGGTTTATGGTCATCATTAGACTCTTAATTCGATATTTACTGAATTCAGTTCTGCTATCTGCCTTGGCAGGATTTGAACCCAGGTCCCCAGAACATTATCTGGGTCTCTGGATTAACAGTCCAGTAATAATACCACTAGGCCATCACCTCCCCTAATTTTCTGTCATTATGAAATAGTGACAAAGAGCTTAGAAGCAGCAACAGCCTTGATCGTAATTTTAAGGTGTGGAAATAGATTATTTTTACTGCATTTAATAAATGATAAAGGTGGACCGAGCAGAACCGTATACTCATTTAAATGGTCATTTAAAAAAATACAGTCACAGGATATAGGTATCACTGGCTTGGCCAGCACTTATTGTCCATCCCTAATGGACTTTTAGAAGTGATGAACCACCTTTTTGAATCACTGCAGTTCATGTGGTGTAGACACATTAAGACTGTTAGGAGGAAAGGCAGTGCTAGGATTCTGACCTAGTGAGAGTGAAGGAATTCCTGACTCAGGATGGTGCACAGCTTCAATGACAACTTGCACGTTGTAGTGTTCCCAATCACTTGCTGTCCATGCACTTCCTTCTAGATGGTAAAGATTGTAAATTTGGAAGGTGGTATCAAAACAACCTTGGTGAGTTGCTGCAGTACACGTTTTTGATGACACATGTTGCCATCACTGTGTGTTGATGGTAGAGGGACTGTTTGCTTAAGACGGTGAATGTCAATCAAATCGCTGCTGTATCCTGGATATCAATAGGTTTCTTCAGTGTTGTAGGATCTGCACTCATTCAGGCAAGTGCACTGCACCCCTTCACACTGTGGACTTGTGCTTTGCAGATGGTATACAGCTCAGTGGAGTTGGGAATCAATGACACATCACAGAATTGCCAGCTTCTGACCTGCTGTTGTAGCCACAGTTTTTATATGGTTACTCAAACCTCAGGATGCTGACAGTGAAGAATTCAGAGATTGTAATGTAATTGAATGTCATGGGGAATAGATTCTCTCTTAGAATCACTACAGTACAGAGAGAGACCATGTGGTCCTTCAAGTCTGCAATGATCCTCGAAACAGTATCCCATTCAATCCCCATAGGCCTGCACATACCATGGCTAACTCATGTAAACTGCAATCCTCTGCACACTATAGAACAATTCAGCATGGCCAATCCAGCTAAACTGCACACCTGGAATGTGGGAGGAAATCAGAGCACCTGGTGAAAAGCCGGTATTCATGGGGAGAATGTTCAAACCCCACAGAGCCTAAGGATGGAAGTGAATCTGGGTCCCTGGGGTTGTGAGTCAGCAGTGCTAACCACTGAGCCACCATGCTGCTCTCTCTTGTTGGAGATGGACCTGTTCTGGAAATTGTATGATACAAATGTTAGTTGCCATTTAAGCCTGAATATAGAGTATCTCTTACTGCATACAGGTGTACTTCAGTACTGAGGACTCTCAAACTACTGTATATTGTACAATAGTCAGCAAAATTCCCCACTTCTGACCTTCTGATGGAAGGAAGGTCATTGATGAAGCAGCTGAAGATGGTTGTGGATCAATGTCCCTGAATTTGAGATGCCTGACTTCTGACAACCACAAGCATTTTCATTTGTGCTAAGTATGCCTCCAACCTGTGGAGAGTTCTCCCCTAATTCCCATTAACTCCAGATTTGCTAGCACTCCTTGACACCACACTCAAGCAAATGCTGCCTTGACATCAAGATCAGTCACTTGCAACTTACCTTGGAGTTCAGCTCTTTCATCCATATTTGGACAAAGGATATACAATGAAGCTGAGAGTTGAGTGACCCCAGCAGGCTCCAACTGAGCAGCGAATTTATTGTTGAAAAGTTGTTAGCACTCTTGATGACTCCTTCCATCACCTTGCAGATGATCAGGAGTAGATGGGTCAGCAATTGGCTGGTTTGGATTTGTTCTGTTTTGTGGATAGGACATTCCCCAGCAACTTTCCACATTGTTGTGTAGATGTCAATATTGCAACTGCACTGGAACAGCTCGGTGAGGAGTATGATTAGTCCTAGACTGAAAGCATTCAATAGCATTCAGTGAAATATTATCAGAACCCATGGACTTTGCAATATCCCATGTCTTCTGCTATTTGCTGACATTTCAATCAAATTAGCTGAACATTGGCATCTGCAATGCTGAGGACCTAGGAGAAGACAGCTCTGGACCAACCACTCAACATTCCTACCTGAAAGTAGTTGTAAATACTTCAGGCTTGTCTCCTGCATTCACATTCTGCTCCCCCCCGCCTCCATTAATGATGAAGATGATTAGATTTGATCCATTGATTGTAGGATACTTATTCTGGGTAATTCCAAACAGCTTCCAATGTTTGGCACGCAAACAGTGCACAGCTTGAGTTGTACCTTCATCAAGTTGACACCTCTTTTAAGTTCACTTGGTTTTGCTTCTGGCATGCACTTAAGTCTTCTTCACTGAAGGGGTGATTCTTCTGACAACTTCAGCTGCTTCATCAATGACCTTCCTTCCAGCACAAGATCAGCTGTATGTGACTTTAGTTCAGCCAACTTTGAGTACTGCGTGCAGTTCTAGTCGTCACACTGTAGAAAGGATGTGGTGGCTTTGGAGAGGCTGCAAAAGAGGTTTACCAGGATGTTGCCTGGATCAGAGTGTTTTCACTATAAGGAGAGATTGGGCAAACTTGGATTGCTTTCACTACAGCATAGGAGGCTGAGGGGCAACCTAACAGAAGTATAAAAAAATGAGGGACATGTATAGGATAGATGGTTGGTGTCTCCTCCCCCCTCCCCACCTCCCCGACAAAGATGGAAATGTCATATACTGGAGGCTTTAAGGTGAGAGTGGAGAAGTTTAAAGGAGATGTGTGAGGAAGGTATTTTACACAGTGGGTGATAGATACCTGTAATGTGCTGCCAGAAGAAATTTTGGAAGCAGATAGGATGGCAATGTTTAAAGGCATTTGGACAGACACATGAATAGGTAGGGAATACAGGGATATGGACCATGTGCAGGAGGATGGGATTAGTTTAGAATGGTATCATGGTCAGCACAGGCATGTTGGCTGTTGGGCGAATTCCTGTACTGTACTGTTCTATGCTCTATAATACCATTCTAATAGTAACATGGGGGACTTGCTGGACCAGGTAGATTCTGGTAGGATACAATTCTGCTAGGATACAATTCTGCTGGAGCTGATAGTCCACAGTGCTCATGAACGTCCAGTTTTGAGATGCAATATCTGTTCAAAATCTGTCCCATGCAGCAGTGATAAACTATATGATACACTTTAAAGGTGCCCTAAGTGTGAAGATGGAGGTTTAGCAATACAAAAACTCGCAACTTCCTTCTACTCATAACTTTTCCTTTGCAATTTTTTCTTGTTTCTGTTCCCTGTTTTGGACTTTATTAAGACACAAAGGTATTTAACCGACTGGCCTGATGAACCCACTTTTACAACTTACCCTGTAAAGCCTATTTTGTACAGGTTCAAGGGAAGATCCAAGATAGCGCTTGACTTTGTGAAGTACAAAATGAATGAAATGAATCAGCGACTCATTCTATATCTCTAATTTTTGTTGCATTCATAACAAGCAATCTGCTACGTTGCTACACTACTGTCAGTGACCATTCATGTTAAGTCAGAGCTCACTTTTTCAGTCTTGAACCTACTGTTGCACATTGTTTTTCAATACAAGAACATCCTAGAATGACTTGTAGCAATGTAGTGCAGTAAAACAGCACTGAGAAAGGAGCTTAGATTATGCACTATTTCATCACTTGCCATGACATTTAATATCCTTCAATATGAGAGATGTGTAATCCTGAAAATCTGGAGATCCTCAACTTTCGAGCCACAGCTTGTGGGGCAAAACAGTGAGGCAATGTGCAGAAACTTGACAAGAGAAGACGAGGTTTACATGGAAGCATTTGATTGTGCATTGAAACTTCAAAACATACATTTGCCCACAACACACTTTCTCAATAAAGTTAATGGTATTCGTCAGGCAGTGTCACCTTCTAAATCCATGTTCAGAAGTCATGCAACACCAAGATATAGTCCAACAGATTTATTTAAAATCACAAGCTTTTGGAGGACTGCTCCTTCGTTAGGTGAAGTGATGTTGACTGCTATTTATTATCATGGACCAGCTCAGGGGGTGATTTAGAAGTATGTCTCCAAAGATTTAAATGCAAGTTAGGCTGGCACAACAGTGCAGTAATGATAGAGCGCTGCACACTTTGGTGTATTTTTAGTTGAAACTTTAAACCATAATTATGTCTGCTCTCCACAGCACAATGAAAACAGCTTGGGAATTCTCTTAAGGCAATTGCTATCCTTAATGAGCACCTAAAACATACAGCATGACAATCAAGTTCATTATGTCCTTGCTGTCTGCATTTTGCTTGCTGCACTCCCAATCCAATTTCTATCAAATTCATTAATTCTACACAGATGTATGATGGACATGTTGCTTGTCTAATCTTGTCAACAACTGGAGAATGTTATGATTCAGTATCAATTAAATATCATCCACTGTTTCAGCTTCTTTTACAGTTTGCAGTTGTGTTGGCTCTACAGCTATAATCTTTCTCAAGTCACTTTCGGCACTCTTGACTGTTGTTTCAGCAAGTCTCTACTGATCCATGAGCTTCATGTTCCTGCTGAATGATTACAGGTGCTATTCTTTGTTTCTCTTTTTGTTCATTCATTATTGATCCATGTTTATTTCATTTACGCTTGATGTTTCTATATACATATTAATTAAAACTTACAAGATTATGCCTTTTTATATAAGTTTGTAATAATGTTTTGTTCAACAGTAAAGTGACAATAAATTTTCTTGAGTTACTCCATCACTTCTATGAAGTTATTCCTTTTAAAATTACGTGCCTGGCTTTTGGTTTGTAATATTTATGAATCTTCAGTCACAATGTAGGAATTACATAGGATTTACACCATAAACAGCTCATAATGTTGCTTCTCCCACATTATTTAATCAACAGCAGAACTCTATTTCCTTTAATTTGCAATATGCCATGCCTTCAGCTGCTACCTGACATCAAATACAGTGAACTGAGTTGGCAGAAGACTAACACCTGGCATACTGGGAACTTCAGGAGGAAGCAGAAATGGATCATCCATCAACACTTCTGACTGAAGATGGCTGCGAATGATCCAGTCTCATCTTTGAACTGATGTGTTAGATCCCTTTGACATGGGCACTCTTTTGGAGTTTCCACTTTCAGTAGGTTATTTAATAGTCCACACCATTCATAACTCAATAAAGTGGGACCTATTTAAATTCTTATGATGAGGAACATGTGGCTTCGTTATTCTATCAAAATGCAAAACCTCACATTCAGTTGTTTAGAAAACTCATTTACTTTGTAAGTTAAATAGTTTGCAAGTTTGTTACGATTTTTCTTTTTCTTGCAGTCTCACACAACACTATACCCCAAATTGACAGCATCTGCCAAATGTGGTACAGCTCTTCTAATTTTCGAGTGTAAATCATTGATGTAAATATTGCACAAAGGACCAATTGCTGTGAAACACCAATTCCCATCTCCCACAAAGTGAGCAACTGCTCTTTACCCTTATCTCTCGTTTTGTGTTTTGTCAATTTTGCTGCTTGGCCTCGAAGTTCACATGCCTGGATCTGAGTCTTAAGTCTTATTCTTATCACAAGCCTTGACCAAAGTAGAGTAAAGGTGATCCTTTCTGAGACAGGGGCTACAAAGACCAGGCTTCCCTAAATCTTGACTAGCACTCAGTTCTGTTCACCTAAGCACCTCGTATCTCCTAATCCAAAGGGGTTGTCAGTCAAATTCCTCTATGGCTTTGTCCCTCCTGACCTTTTATAAACCCATACAGTCCTACAAAACTTCTCAATAACATGTTTCCCTAATTCTGCTTTCTTAGTATAGTTGATTTCCCATAAATCAAGAGTTTAAGTCTTTAGAAGTCATGAAACAACATTCAAGATTTTGAAACTGAGTGAACAGAATCAAACTACTTTTTGCAATGAATCATTTGATAAACTTTAAAAAAATCGTCATTCTTTCAGTCTTTGCTATGAGGAATCAGTTGTGTAGAACCACAGAATGACACTGGAAGAGGTTATTCAGCCCATTCTTCTTGTGCTGAATCTTTGGTAAAGTTATCCAATTAATCTGGTTCCTATATCCTTTTCCTGTAGCCCTTCAACCGTCGTTTTACTGAGCAATTGCTCTTTGCTGAATGCTCTCATACCCTTTTTAGTGCTGCAGCCAAACACAGAGCTCTCAGTGTGAGCAGGCATTTCATCATGTCACATCTGGCTCTTCAGTTCACTTTAAATTTCTGTCAGAGGTCTTATAGTTCGGAAAGAGGTTCTTTGGTCCATTTTGACCACATCAGTCATCAAAAATCCATTTATTCTCATTGAATTTTTCCATTTAGCCTTTACCCTTACAAGGCTATGGCATCTCAAGCACTCAGTTCTTAAATGCTTTTAGGGTTCCTACCTCTCCATTCTTACAGGCAGTGAGTTCCAGATAACCACAATCCTCTGGGTGAAAATTGTTTTCCTCAAATACCTTCTAAACTTTCGTCTCCTTATCTTAAAATGATACCCCCTTGTTAATGACTCCTCTACTAAGGGGTCCCTATCTATGCCCCTCAGAACTCTGTACATCTCAATTTGATATCTGGTCAGCCTTCTCTGTTCTAAGGAAAATAATTCCAGCACACCCAGACGCTCTACAAAGCAGAATCATTCCAGCCCACGCAACATCCTCGTGAAACATTTTTGCATTGTCTCATGTGCAACCAAATGCTTCCTACAGTGGGGCAATATGGCCTATGCAATGTCATACACAACTCCTTGCTACTGCATTCAATGCTTCAACTAATACAGGCAAGGGACTATAAGTGCAATTCAAATTTCACCTGTTGCTGTGATAGGATGTGAATCCCTGCATCAACAGCATTAACCTGAGCCTCTAGCCTACTGATTTCGGGGCATTGCTAGTATACCACCATCACACATTAGTAAACGGAATGTGACCATCAGACTCTTATTCCAGATTTTTATTGTGTGGTGGGATTCAAACCTAAGTGTCTGAAAGATTACCTAGGTCTTTGGATTACAGCGACAATATCACTATGCCGTTTCCACTTCCTGCTAATTTGTCCTCTGGTTATTAACACTTCTTTCACTGGAAACAACTACCTCTCATGTTCACACCACACAAGTACCAGACAATAACCATCTTCAACAAGACTGAATCTAAGCACCTTCTCTTGACATTCAGTGGTATCACTGTTGTTGAATTCCCCACTAGCAATATTCTAGGGGTTACCATTGGCCAAAAACTGAACTGAATCAGCCATACAAATACTGTGGTTGAAACAGCAGGTCAGAGGCTAGCAACTCTGTAGAGAATAACTGTGTCTCCAGTGTCTGTCTACAATCTAGAAGATAACAAGTTAGGAGTGTATTGGAATACTCTCCCCTTGCCTGAATGAATGCAGTTCCAACGATACTCAAAAGGCTTGACTCCTTCCAGGACAAAACAGCTTGCTTGATTTCGCATTCCAATTAGCACCTTCAACATTCACTGCATTTACCACTGACAGAGTGGTAGCAGTATGTACCAACCATAAAATGCTCTGCAGCTACTCACAGGCTCCTTTAGAGCACCTTCCAAATCTGCAACTTTACCACCTTTAGGGATAAGGGAACAGAGACAATGGAACACCAGGCAACTCACCAGCCTTACTTGGAACAATATTGTTATTTCTTGTCTCTTGCAAGGGCAAAATCTTGGAATTCCTTTCTTAACAGCACTGAGAGTGCATCTACAGTTCAAGAGGTCAGCTCACCACCTCCTTCTCCAAGTCAATTAGGGATAGGTAATTAACACTGGGCTTGACTGAGGCACCTACATCCCGTAACATGCTTTTAAAGACTTTTAGCAAATGTTTATTAATTTTCTCTGCTCAAGGATGTTTTCTATCCTACCAACATAACTGTAGCCCCTTATACTTGGTTCTATTTCAGTAAACTCCCGAAAAGGCACTGCACAGAATTAGCTATAATAATTAAGTTGAGGTTGGACCACTATTCTACAAAGGCTTAGACATGACTTTTTGTATTTGTGTTCTATTCCTCTAATGATAATCCATATACTTTTGAACAGACTCTCAACTTGTCAGATTGTCAGCAATGTGTGAGAAATTAACTATTCATCACAACTTTTCTATCTTGCCGTAAACTAATTTTAATCATGTTAGCACCCTTAAATTCTAAGGCCTTTAACACGCTAACAGACCTAATGTGCAGTGCTTTGGAAAATAAGGCATATTTGAAAATATTTTGTCTTGTTTACTATTTACAACAATTATTTCAGAAGTTACTTTTGCTATTTGAATTACAATACTACAGCAGTTCTGGATAATACAGTATTTAATTGACTCCAAAAATGTTTTTGAAATAACAACACAATACTCAAAATATTTTGACTTGATGACCTGATAGTATTGCTTTCAAAATATTTCTACCTCTCCATTCGATATTCTAACCAAGCACATCATCACTTCTACATGCACATTCCTGATTTTCTGTCCACTTACCTAATGTAAGTATTGCCATCAACTTCCAAATCCAAAGAAATTTCAACAAATTAATTGAAATACACAATGGAGCTATTTCACTGCATCGATCCCTAAATAATTATATGGTGCATCCATAAAACCATACTGGCTTTCCTTCTATGTATTGGTCTTCTTGTTAGTTTTCTCTGCAGTGTAATTCCTTTTACGCTAATTCGATGGATTATGCAGTTTGCCCATGACCTTTTTTGGCTATTGTGGTAAACCGAGAATTTAAGAATTAGTGACTCCAAAATTTGATTAGTTGGTCATTATTGCCCTTTTTTTTTTACATAATTTATGAGCAATTTGAATAGTTTACAGGCATTAAATCAGTATTTTAAATGCACAAACCTGGAAGCTCTTCATAAATGTCTTCATCTATTGGCACTTGGTTGGAATTATCATCTTTAATTTCTGGATCAATATCATCATACATTTCTTCATCATCTTCTGGGATCATACCAGATTCTCTGTCTTTTAAAAACAATAAGTAAACATTAGGATTGGGGAAACATGTTGTAATTTTGAAACATTTCAATCTATTTAAGTGATTCCTGTATACATCCTGATAGATAACATGAAAGTAACAATGATACAAGTCTTTAACAAGAATGGCTTTAACATTCCGTTCAGAATGAGAATGTTGATTGGGCACAAACAATGAACAGAGAGGGAGGATAAGACCTTCACATCGGTAGTGGGAGGAACACTGGCCAAGGAGAACTCTATGCTGCTACATATTGTGGATCTTAACTCAATTTGAACCTTCAAAATAAGTTGCTGTGGCTTCAATTTAACATCTTCCCAAAAATGGTGCTTGAAACCATGCAACATTCTTTTGGTACTGTACTGAAATTTCAACTTTGTTATTATCTCTGTAGAGATTATTAACATTTACAGCAACAAACTGAAAAGAGGCACTACTGACTGAAAATATTTTTTGCAGGCGTATAGGCTATATTATGGTATGTCAATGAAAGTGGCATGATTAATTCTCTGAAATAAGGCCAGGGATGAAACTAAGCCAGTGGTATTCACAATATACCTATTTGCATGTAGAAGGGGAGCCAGTCTTTGAAAGTATATCACGTAGAGTCCATCCGATGGGTTGATGACTCTGGCATGGGCCCAATTAGTCAAGAATAGGGAGATACCCATGTTATTTGATAAAGAGCAAAAGAAGAATTGGAAATGGAATGTTGCACCTTTTAAAAAGGGAATATTTTAGTCTACAGGTGCAATGCGCTTTGATAACACACCAATCCGACCTGCAGGTTCACAACTGATGAGGAATCAAATCATTATAAAAATGAGTCAAAGAATGGAAACTTTTGTTGCAGGTGTCAGTTTTCTGATGTCAGATCTGGAAACCATTGGAAATCCTTGCCTAGTGAACAGGTGGATGTCTGCAATCATGCTGCTGCCAGTCAATTAGTTCTGGAGATGTATGGGGCTTGACGATTTGCATATGTAAACAGGAAATTAACAACCCTGCCATCATCATCAGCTCATACATTAAAGTCCAGGTACCATTCATAAATGGCCTCCAAACAAGCAACCAGCAGCATATTTGAGGATTGTGCAACCTTGAACATTAAATTGCTGTCAGTCTCTTGCCACTTGTCTCATTTGTCTGGACTTAGAAAGTGCTGTAATCTCCTATAAATACTGAGTAACATCTCACAGTACAAAATATAGGGCCCCATTCAGCTATGTTCAGCAATGCTCCTTCTTCTCCAGGTCTTCTGGGAAAATATTATTCTTCAGCAATGGCACCAAGAGACTTTCCTGGATGACTAAACCAGCATATAGTCAGAGATCACCAGCAGTTTTGCAGCTGTGTGATGTACATGTGGAACTAAATCTAATGCTGAAAAAGAATTGGTAATATCTAGTGCTCTACCAGGTTAAGTTGCACAGTGAGATTCCAGAAAAGTAGTTCTCATAAGGATATCAAGCAATCTATACAGCCTTGTGTAGAGGTATTTCCAGCAGGAGATTGCTACCCAAAAGCCTCCACCAGATAAAACATGACATTTGAATGAATGGGAACCTGTTCATTTTAGGCAAAGTTCTGCAAATTGCAGGGAAGCACGTAAACCATTTTTACAAACCTAAATCCCAAAAAATATGTTTGATCCACAATGTTGCCACAGTGCTTTTAGGAAGGGAGTTCCAAAACATTGATTCAGAAACAATGATGGAGTAGTTGTATAACTCAGATCAAGGATATCACATAACTTAGAAGGTAAATATGGCTATGTTTTCCCACGAATCTGCTGCTTTTGCTCTTCTGGGTGGGAGCACTTCTTGGTTTCTGGCAGCTTGTATGCGAGAGATACTGCTCCTATTATGTGTTGGTGCTGGAGACAGTGAACGCAAGGGGTCAAATGACTTATTCCTGCTCTCATTTCCCAAGTTATGTTGAATATCAAGTTGAGATGATGAGATGTTCTCTTACTGGAGATAGTCATTCCCTAATATTTGCGTGGAATGAATATTACTTGTAACTTGTCAGCCTAGGTTTGAATACTGCCCAGGTCCTGCAAATGGACACAGTCTATTTCGGTACCTGAGGAGTTCAAGAGGGCGATCAAGAGAAAGTTAGCTTACCTGAAAAGGAGGAGCATGCAGAGCCATGGGAAGAAGGCTGGCGAGTGGCTGTAAGTAAGTTACTCCTTTGGAGAGCCAGCATATAAATAATGGCCCAGTTGGCCTGCTGTAACTATTTGGCAATTCTAAGTTTGCACAATCAAGCTCCTTTACAATTTTAAAACCTTTTATCAGACCTGCTCTCCATTTCCCTTTGGGAGTCAAGAGTTCCAGTTTTTCAGTAACATTGTTTCTAATGCTTCTATGTTCATTTTACAGTAGATGACCAGAATCATGTGCAGGGTATCCTAATGAGATCTAGTCATTGAAAATACTTTTTTTAAAGACTTTACATAACGACCCCACTTTCAATTCTCCTTTTCTTTTCCAGAAATAAACCCTAATGCTTTGTTTGGAGATGTTAACTGCTCTTAACCTATTGCTGCTTTTAACTATTTTTTGTATCTGTACCTCTAGAATGTCTACACATTTAAATTCAAAACTGCAAAACTTAAATCTGATTCATCGGTTATGACATCACTTCACTCTAGTGCATCCTGCTTCTGCTGTTTGGTGTGAATGTAGCCTTGGATTGTAGCTTCACCAGGTTGGCAGCTCATTTTTAGATATACCAGGGGCTGCTCTGGCATGTTAATAATCGATATTAATGATCAAGTGAAGCATAAACCAGGCCATGAGATTACAGCTTGTGGTTAACAATCTGCTGCTGATGGTCCATCATATTGTGGAGATCCTGGAGGCCAGCAAAGAGATTACGACCAAATCTACTGATGGAATTTAGTGCCTTGCAATGTAAAATAAAGCAGGGCAGAGTTATATTTATACAGCTGCATTACCACCAGACCCAAAACCAATGAAGGTGGCAGCGATTCCCAAGTGGTATTATCGCTGGACTCTTAATCTACAAACTCAGCTAATATTGTAGGGACCCAGGTTCGAATCCCACCATGGCAGATTCAATAAAAAAAAATTGGAATTAAGAATCTAATGACGTCCATAAAACCATTGGTGATTGCTGAACAAACCCATTTGGCTTAATAACACCCTTCAGGGATGGAAATCTGCAATTCTCACCTGGTCTGGTCTACATGTGACTTGAATGCCACAGCAATGTGGCTGACTCTCAACTGCTCTCTAAATAGCCTAGCTAGCCACTTACTTGTATCAAATGGCTCAAAGAAATGAAACCAAGATGGATCACCTGGCATTGACCTAGGCATCAGAAAAGACAACAGCAAAATCTGACCTGTTGACCCTGCAACATTCTCCTTACCAAAAATCTAGGGACTAATAATGCAAAGCTGGGAGATCTGTCTCACAAACTAGTAAAGCAACAACCTGATGTATTAGTGCTCAGGAAATGATACCTTGCAGACAACGTCCTAGACACCACCCTTGCCATCCCTGGATATGACCTGTCACACAGGCAGTACAGACCCAGCAGAGGTGGCACAGTAGTATACAGTTGGGAGGGAGTTGCTCTGGAAGTACTCAGCATTGACTCCAGGCCCCATGAAATGTTATGGCTTTGAGTTAAACATGGGCAAGGAAACCTCCTGCTGATCACTACATATCATCCTTCTTCAACTGATGGAATCAGTAATCTTCCATGATGAACACTGCTCAGAGGAGGTATTGGGGGTGGCAAGGGCACAAAATGTACCATTGGCAGGGATTTCAATGTCTCCCACCTAGAGTTTCTGGATACTACCACAGCAGTACTACGGACTGAGCTGGCTGGATCCTAAAGGACATAGTTGCTGAAACAGGTCTGCAGTAGACAAGGAGATTAAATATACTTGACCTCATCCTTACTAATCTGCCAGCTGCAGGTGCATCAGCCGATGACAGTTTCGATAAGCGTGACTACTGCACAGCCTTGGGGAGAATACTTTCCATTATGTTGCATGGCACTGTCACCATGTTAAATGGGACAGACTTCGAACAGAGACAGCAGCTCAAGATTGGGTATCCATTGGAGCGCTATGGGCCATCAGCAGCAGAAGTGTACTTCAGCACAATCTGCAATCTCATGGTCTGGCATATCTACTGTATCGCCAGGGGATCAAAGATAATAAAATGTGAGGCTGGATGATAACAGCAGGCACAGCAGCATCTCAGGAGCACAAAAGCTGACGTTTCGGGCCTAGACCCTTCATCAGAGAGGGGGATGGGTTGAGGCTTCTGGAATAAATAGGGAGAGAGGGGGAGGCGGACCGAAGATGGAGAGAAAGGAAGATAGGTGGAGAGGAGAGTATAGGTGGGGAGGTAGGGAGGGGATAGGTCAGTCCAGGGAAGACGGACAGGTCAAGGAGGTGGGATGAGGTTAGTAGGTAGGAGATGGACGTGCGGCTTGGAGTGGGAGGAAGTGAGAGGAAGAACAGGCAAGGGAGGCAGAGACAGGCTGGACTGGCTTTGGGATGCAGTGGGTGGAGGGGAAGAGCTGGGCTGGTTGGGTGGTGCAGTGTGGGGAGGGGACGAACTGGGCTGGTTTTGGGATGCGTTGGGGAAGGGGAGATTTTGAAGCTGGTGAAGTCCACATTGATACCATTGGGCTGCAGGGTTCCCAAGCGGAATATGAGTTGCTGTTCCTGCAACCTTCGCGCGGCATCATTGTGGCACTGCAGGAGGCCCATGATGGACATGTCATCTAAAGAATGGGAGGAGGAGTGGAAATGGTTTGCGACTGGGAGATGCAGTTGTTTATTGCGAACCGAGCGGAGGTGTTCTGCAAAGCGGTCCCCAAGCCTCCGCTTGGTTTCCCCAATGTAGAGGAAGCCACACCAGGTACAATGGATGCAGTATACCACATTGGCAGATGTGCAGGTGAACCTCTGCTTAATATGGAAAGTCATCTTGGGGCCTGGGATAGGGGTGAGGGAGGTGGTGTGGGGGCAAGTGTAGCATTTCCTGCGGTTGCAGGGGAAGGTGCCGGGTGTGGTGGGGTTGGAGGGCAGTGTGAGTTGCAGCCCAATGGTATCAATGTGGACTTCACCAGCTTCAAAATCTCCCCTTCCCCCACCGCATCCCAAAACCAGCCCAGTTCGTCCCCACCCCCCACTGCACCACACAACCAGCCCAGCTCTTCCCCTCCACCCACTGCATCCCAAAACCAGTCCAACCTGTCTCTGCCTCCCTAACCTGTTCTTCCTCTCACCCATCCCCTCCTCCCACCCCAAGCCGCACTTCCATCTCCTACCTACTAACCTCATCCCACCTCCTTGACCTGTCCGTCTTCCCTGGACTGACCTATCCCCTCCCTACCTCCCCACCTATACTCTCCTCTCCACCTATCTTCTTTTCTCTCGATCTTCGGTCTGCCTCCCCCTCTCTCCCTATTTATTCCAGAACCCTCACCCCATCCCCCTCTCTGATGAAGGGTCTAGGCCCGAAACGTCAGCTTTTGTGCTCCTGAGATGCCGCTGGGCCTGTGTTCATCCAGCCTCACATTTTATTATCTTGGATTCTCAAGCATCTGCAGGTCCCATTATCACTGCCAGGGGATCAAGCCTGGTTCAATGCAGTGTGCAAGAGGACATGCCAGGAACAGCAGCAGGCATACCAAAAAATAAAGGTTTCAACCCGGTGAAGCTACTAAACAGACAGATGGAGCTAAGCAATTCCACAAGCAGTGGATAAGATCGAAACTCCAAAATCCTGCTACATCCAGCTGTGAACAGTGGTGAACAATTGAATAACTCACTTGAGCTGGCGGCCCCATAAATATCCCCATCTTCAACAATGGAGGAGCCCAATCAGTGCAGAAGATAAGGCTAAAGTATTTGCAGCAATCTTCAATCAGGAGTGCCAAGTGGTGATCCATCTCGGCCTCTACTAGTGGTTCCCTGCATCACAGATACCATAGTCTACAGCCAATACCATTCACTTCAGGTGATATCAAGGAATGCTGGAGGCGCTGGATAGTGCAAAGGCTATGGACCTTGAGAACATTTTGGCAATATTACTAAAGGCGGCTCCAGAGTTCGCTGTGCCCCTAGAAAACCTGCTCCAGTATAATTACAACACTGTCATCTACCCAACAATGTGGAAAATTGCCCAATTATGTCCTGTATGCTGAAAGCAGGACAAATCCCATCCGACCAATTACTGCCCCATCAGTCTATTCTCGATCATACGTAAAGTAATGGAACCTGTCATCAACAGTACTATCAAAAGGCACCTGTTCAGTAACAACCTGCTTGGTGATGCCCGTTTGTGCTCTGCCAAGGGCACTCACTTCCTGGCCTCATTGCAGACTTGGTTCAAATGCGGACAGAACAGCTGAATTCCAGATGCAAGCTGAAAGGGACAGTGTTTGGTGTGAAAGCTGCACTCGACTAAAAATAGCATTAAGGAGGCTGAACAAAACTGGAATCAAGGGTACTGGGGGCAAAGTCTCCACTTGTTGGAGACATACCTGGCACACAGGAAGATGGTTGTGGTTGTTGGACCTCAATCATCAGCTTCAGAACATCTTCGCAGGAGCTCCTCAGGATAGTATCTGAGGCCCAACTATCTTCAGGTGCTTCACGAATGACCTTCCCTCCATCTTAAGGTCAGAAATAGTGATGTTCTCCAAAGATAGCCTGACATTAAGCACCATGTGACTCCTGAAATGCTGAAGGTGTCCATGTTCAAAAGCAATAAGACCTGGTTGAAATCCAGGCTTGGGCTGAAAAGTAGCAAGTAACTTTCAAGCCACACAAGTGCCAGGCAATGACCATCTGCAAGAAGAGACATCTAAACACTGCTCCATGACATTCAATGATGCTACCATCACTGAATCCTACCACTATCAACACCCTTGGGGCTACCATTTACGAGAAACACAACTGGACTCGTCACACGAACACAGCAACTATAAGAGCAGGTCAGAGGTTAGGAAAACTGCAGCAAGTAATTCACATCCTGACTCCCCAAAGCCAGACCACCATTCACAAGGCACAAGTCTGGAGTGTGATGGAGTATTCCCCACTTGCCTGGATGAATGCAGCTCTAACATTCTCAATGCTTGACACTATCCTGGGCAAAGCAGCCTAGTTGATTGGTGCCACATCCACAAGCATCACTCCCTTCACCATCAACGTTCAGCAGCACAGGTGTATACAAAATGTATAAAATGCAGAATTTTACCATAGATCTTTGGACAGCACCGGCCAAACCTATGACCACCTCCATC
This sequence comes from Stegostoma tigrinum, assembly GCF_030684315.1. NCBI lineage: Eukaryota > Metazoa > Chordata > Chondrichthyes > Orectolobiformes > Stegostomatidae > Stegostoma > Stegostoma tigrinum. The sequence continues at coordinate 57,160,552 of NC_081355.1, forward strand.
TAGAAGGGCAAGGACAGTGGATATAAGGGAACAGCACTACTTGTAAATTCCCCTCTAAGCCACTCAACATCCTGACGTGGTGTTCCTTCACTGTTGCTGGGTCAAAATGCCGGTATTCCGGTATTCCAATTATTCCCTCATTAAGGGCATTGTGGATCTACCTACTGCACATGGACTGCAACGGTTCAAGAATGGAGCTCAGTACTACCTTCTCAAGGGCAACTAGGGACAGGCAATATACACAGGCCAGTCAGTGCCATGACCCACAAGTGAATAAAACAAAGCAATTTTTTATTGAAGTCATGCTGCTGTGGTATTATAGCCATTAACTTGCACACAGCAAATTCCCATAACAATAATGGCATATGACCAGATTTTTTTTTCTGAGATATTGAACAAGGTATAAAACATTGGACACAGAGGTTAACTTCTCCCTTCTCTTTTAAAACTGTCACATGGCATCTTTCACATCCAGCTAATTAAACAGATGCTTCAGTTTAATTTTTCATTCAAAAGATGGCACTTTTAACAATAGGCATTTCTCAGTACCAAGTTGACGTTTGAGCTTTTATTTATGGCCCAAATCCTGAAGTCGAAGCCTACCCGTGACCACAGACAGATAGGAATATGGGTGTTTAAACTTACGTCTGAAGTGGCATAGTAAACTACTCAATTATATTCAATAGGAGTTTGGTATGGCCGAGAAATGCCAACATTTTGAATGATACTTGTGAATGAATTTTAAAAAAAATTACACCAGTGATATGCAGGTGACGAAACCGGTTTCATGAGAGTAAACAGCATGTTGCTTAGGTCTGGAAAAGAATTCTGCAGGACACGTCAAAGATGGTTGAACACTGTTCAAACATAATGGACTGGATAGCGGAGGAAGTGGTCCCAGGTGCAGGAAGCAAGTGGGGTTCATGTGTTGAGTGAGAGAGAGAAAGAGAGAGAGATTGGCTGAGTAAGCGAGAGTGAGACAGAGTGAGACGGAGTGAGACGGAGTGAGACGGAGTGAGACGGAGTGAGACGGAGTGAGAGGGAGTGAGAGGGAGTGAGAGGGAGTGAGAGGGAGTGAGAGGGAGTGAGAGGGAGTGAGAGGGAGTGAGAGGGAGTGAGAGGGAGTGTGAGAGAGTGTGAGAGAGTGTGAGAGAGAGTGAGAGAGAGTGAGAGAGAGTGAGAGAGAGTGAGAGAGAGTGAGATATGTTAGGGTTAGGAATGGGCCGAAGATTGTGGTGGCAGATGTAACCACAGAAGGTTAGAGTCAGAGGCAGCATGAATACAAGGTAGGAAATGCTGCAAGTTCACATGAGGATTTGTAGCTGAGCAGAAGGTGATGGTATTTGGTGAATACAGCACTATCAAGTTGTACAATATAGTGAACGGTAATTAGATTTTTAGTAGCAATGACTAATTGGATTGTTGTGGCAAAATGTCCATAAACTTAAACCAACAATTTCCATTTAATACAGGGCCTTTAATATAGGAAAGCATTCTAGGGTATTTTAAAGGTCCAAATGGAAACAATAAGTGAGCCAATAAAAGGAGATCTTAAGATAAGTCACCAAAATGTGTAACAGGTAACCTTAAGGCGAATGTTAAAGGAGAAGAAAATGTTTTATGAAAGAATTCCAAAGAATAAAGCTCATATGGCAGAAGACATGGCCACAAATGATGATGGCAAGGGGAGTGAGGAATGTACAAGTGGCCCAAGATGTTCTTAAAACTAACAGGCTGTAGAAACTTATGGAAATCTAGGAGGGCCGAGATAATTAATGGATTTTGTATTAATGAGCAAGAACAAGGATTCTAATAGAAAGTTGGTAATGCAGAAAAGCTGAGTAATATTGTTAAGAGGATAGCAGGGCACAACACTGCTTGAAATAAAAACACAGAACTGAAGAAACTCAGCAGGTGGGTGACCTCTGTAGCAAGGGAAAAATTTAACATTTCAAATCCAGTATGACTCTTCATTTCCAGCATCTGCACTATTTTGCTATTATTTAACTCTTCATTTCCAGCATCTGCACTATTTTGCTATTATTTAAATGTTGCTTGATGTGGTCTAGCTGGAATAGCAATGAATGGCTAAAACAATTATTGACCATGTGTACTATACTCTGCACCATTCAGACCTAAATGAGTGGCGGTAAGAGCTGTATCGGGAAATGACAAGTTTGAGAGAAAGTCAAAAGTTTTACAGACAACAGCCTCTAGGCAGTGGTGATAACTGAACAGATTGTAAAAGATATAAAAATACTTTGGCAGAAGGAGTGCAAAAGGCTAGATTACCTGAAATTTGATATTGTAAGTGACTTAAACAGTGGTGTTGCAGAGGGTAGCATTCTTCAGAGACAATTAACGTAAGATAACACTGGAATGGAAAATACGGATAGTGAGGAATAAACAAGTAAACAGGACACTTCGAAGATGGCCAAACACTATTTAAACATAATGGAGTGGATAGTAGAGGAAGTGGTCCAAGTTGCAGGGAGCAAGTGGGGCTCATGTGGTGAGTGCGTGAGTGAGAGACAGACAGAGGGAGGGAGAGGGAGAAGGAGATTGGATAAGTAAGCCTTCTCTGTGAATAAGACAATTGAAATGGAAAGGCTGATTGAGATGGCAAGATCAAGTGGTTGGTAAATATGTTTGAATGTTCATTTGGACGCCAAATTTAGGGGAGACCAATGGAATTAAGGAAGAAAAGGTTAGACAATTTGAAGTGGAGATTGAAATCAATGAAAACAAGAATTTGCTCAGTGTAGAAATTGAAGGAGGGAAGAATCTGGATATCTGAGTGAGAAGTTCAAAGTGATGGTTGAGCGAGGAATGGAGAATATGGACTTTAAAAAAGGATAGAGGAGTGAAACCAGGCAAGAAGGTGCTGGAAGAGTAGGAACAGACAAAGATGAGACCCACATACATTACAGCCCCAAATGGGCAGGAAGGTGGTGAATGCGCGTGGATTTGCATGGAGCAAAGCAATTAGAGCAAACTAACTATCTCTTGTAAGCTTTGTTTTATAGAAAGACCATTATGGGAATAAAAGTGCTTCAAGTTTTCAATGACAGGGCCTATTTCGTTACTAGATGAACATTCTTCACAGCAGAGCTGAATACTTAGTTGCATGCTGGTGCAGATTTGCGTAGCACGTTAACATTAAACTAGCTTAAAGGGTCTGGTGAAGTTTAGCATTTACCACAGATGGCTACCAATAAGTCCATTATACCAGTAGAGGTACAACAACAGTAGTCAGATGTAGGCAGAAAACGGCATACTAGCCCTGCCAATCTTTTAGTTCCAAATCTGTTTTAATTCTTACCTTTTAATACAAATTGAAGCTGCTCAACCCATTCTTCTGCCTCATTTGAAGAAGCTGCAGCAAACTGAAAAAAATTAAAATGAATGGTAAATGTCAGAAACACATGCTGTCAGAAATTTGTGCTTCTTATCTTCAGTATTTTTTTTTATTTGAAGAACATTTATAATTGTGTTCAAGTTAACTTAGACAAATATTAAGAAACTAAAGCAGAGGATGACAATTTTATTTCCTTGCAACAGCTAGCAACTATGTGAATACTGTTCATCCTTATCAATGTCAAACGCAAAGCCAATGAGCAAAATTCACCCTTGGCAATTAAGAAACAGTAGTTTTTTTTTTCTTTTGCTACTACTTCAGATTCTCCAAACCAGAACACACTGGTCAGAATTAGCATCAGCAACTCAACCTGACAATTCAATAAATTAGCTTCCAACAGAAGCAAAAAATTATTACACCAGCAGTCTGTCTCGTTAAAAGATTCCATTGATTGAAAGATTCCATTATATATAATGTATATGTTGAATGTCATTTTCAGACACTGTAAAGGTTTTAGTACTTGTTCAACCGAAAAAAATATGAAAACTAATTAACAAGAATAATTTTGTTACATAATAAATGGTTACGTAAGAACATGAAGAGTGTCATCTAGAATTGTCTTTATTGTTTACAGGTATAAGATAACATTGGCCCAATTTCTGCAGAGGTAACAACAATAATTATCCACTGAGACTGAGAATGACCTGTTGTCTCTTTAAGCTTTAACATGTTAAAAGCATCAAGGTCCTTCACAGGAGGTGCAACAAACATTGAGCCAGGCAAGGAAACACTACTGCAGATGAAAGGAGGTTTAAAACAAGAATTGAGATGGAGGGACAAAGAGGGGTATTGAGGGCATTCTGGAATACAGGGCCCAGGTAGCTAAAAGCACAGCCACCAATAGTGAAGCAATAAAATTGGGGATTGTTAAATTACCAGAACTAGAGGATAGACACAGAGATTTGTGGAATCCAAGAAGATTATGAAGATAAGAAAGCCAAGGCCATGCACAGTTTGAAAGCAAGGGCGCGAATTTTAAAATCAAGACATGACATGAAAAGGAGTTAATGCAATTGCGCAAGCACAAATTATGAGAAAACAGGACATCGTATGAATTAGGTCATTCAGAGCAGAGTTTGCTTGATTTCAAATTAATTTTAGGAAAGACTTCAAAGGAAAATCATTACAATAGTTGCAGCAGGAGACAACAAAAATATGGGTGAGGGCAGCATCTGGAGTCTGCACAAATTGACACAATCAGCAAAACGTGGGATTGAACCCAATCCCTGGTGCTGTAAGGCAGCAGCGTTAAACCATGGGCTACCATGCCACCCACAGCACTACCAACAATTATTTCAGAGAACTTAGACACAAACTGGTTACACCATTTCATGATGAATTGCAGTGGGGTCAATACAAGTTTTACTCAATTATTATTACTCATCTCCAATCTACGGTTCCCCAGTCAGATGTAATTTATGAAGGCTTACAAAATGTGACTAACTCATTGCAAATTGCAGCAGTTCTGAAATGCCTAAATCCAGAGTTGTGTTGGCAACCACTAAACATTAGTGTCTAGGGTTCCTGTCCTATCCTCCTTCCTGTGCATAGCTAGAGATAGAAATCAGGTCAGGGTTTCCAGATGCGCACTGGTCACCATTCTATACCCAAGCCTCATACTTCAGAATCAGTAGTCCGGACCTCTAGATTACTAGCCCAGTAATATTACCGTTATGCTACCATTTGACAAACTATTACAGGGGCAGCATTTTGTTGGAGGGGGGAGGGGTTGAGGCGGAGGGTGCGTGTTGGGGGTGAAGACGGGGTGGGAGGATGTTGGAGGGAAGTGGGGAAGGACAGAAATGTTATGACTGTCTAAAAGTGAGCCAGAAATACCAAAACTTATGATTCCTCAAATACAATTTTAATAAAATCTGACAGGTTCAGCAAGTTAGTGTAGCCACTGCCCAAAATTGGACATTCTAAATCTGACCCACAGTCAGAGTAATCAGGCATCACAAAGAAATTGGCCACACTAAATTAAACTGCAGCCAAGAGCTATTGGTTACAGAGAACAGAGAAAACCAAGGTTAAAGAGGTCACAAGGTTCAGATGCAACCAGTTACAACCACCTGAGGGTTGTATATTCGAGAAGTATCGATTAGATACTCTAGCCTCTTGCCTTCCAACCATTACCTGATGACATGCACCTTATACTTCCCCAGCATGGCAACAGTGAAGGGTGTTGTGTGACCTCACTGGATGCTTTGAAGCCGACTCATGACCCTATCAAACAAGGCCACAAAAACATTCTGGAAGGTCCTGGGCAAGGGGGATAAAAACACACCAGGAAGCTAGCCCCACAGAGAACACTCACATTAAAATTCATAGTGGAAGACTGTGAAGCAACCAAAGACCTAGACGAAGGAATGCCCTGGCAAGACCCACCTTTGTGGAAGTGAGTCAGCCCTTTGTCAGACAGGGAGATTCTAATTGCCCAGCTCCAACACGTAGATTGTTGCGGGTAATATCCTTTCTCAGACCCATAGAGATAGATAGATAGTAAATACTGTAGGGTTCCTGGAAATATTCACATTATATTTTTAAGAAGGAATATTTTGTTAATGGACTTGAGGTGAATTACAAAGCAAATTCTGTATTCCTATGTAGCTGCACTGATCACAGCACTTCGATAAACGGTGTTAAATAAAGACAGTGGTTCAAGTGTCCAAAACAAGGACAATATTAGATTCAGCTATGTTGGAGGCAACTTTTTTGGCTAGCATTTAGAAATGTGACAATCTTAATGCAAGAACAGAAAACGCTGGAAACACTTACTATGTCAGCCTGTGCCATAGAGAGGCAAATTAAGCTAGAAAGATAAAATAATATCTTGTTTCGAGAACATTTTTGGATTTAAAACTATTAAACTATTTAACAACAGTTTATTATGCTTTGCCTTTAAGTCTGTACTTGCCATTTGATACACAGCTGTCTCACCTAATTTTTCAATCAGGTAGGGGAGGTTTTTGCATCAAAATTGGACATAAATTGAAATCAATCTTGAATTTTGTATTGATTCATAATTCAATAATCTGCATGTATACCCACCAAACTGAATTGAAGAGATTTTGCAAACAAATGAAGAATCTGCAATTAATGGGGTTACAAAACTTTAATGCATTGAGTATGTAGTATGTAGAAACTGTAGAAATATTAAAGTGTTGCAAGTAATTAGGATTTGGGACGTTTGCCATTAGCCACCAGAGATAGGTTCCAATTGAATGGGGAGAATACATTTAAGGAAGACAATGAAGGGAAATGTGGCAGAAGTGAAATTCTCTAATTACAGATTTATGAACCATTTGAGGAAATGGACAGAAACCAAAGAGTTTCTTGGGGCATGGTCCAAACAAAATTGACTTCATACATGCAGATTATTGAATTATGAATCGATACAAAATTCAAGATTGATTTCAATTTATGTCCCATTTTGATGCAAAAACCTCCCCTATCTGATTGAAAAATTAGGTGAGACAGCTGTGTATCAAATGGCAAGTACAGACTTAAAGGCAAAGCATAATAAACTGTTGTTAAATAGTTTAATAGTTTTAAATCCAAAAATGTTCTCTAAACAAGATATTATTTTATCTTTCTAGCTTAATTTGCCTCTCTATGGCACAGGCTGACATAGTAAGTGTTTCCAGCATTTTCTGTCCCTGCTTAAAGTTTGATTCTGTATTGTTTACTCTTCTCCCCCATCTCCCTCTGGAGACAGTGACCTATACTCTAATGCAATTTAATAAATAATGGTATCCTTCATGGGGACTGAAACCTTGCAATGGTGAAGAAGCTTGAGTGTTCCGTTGATCCCAACATTGATGCCATAAGGGAGTTCTCAACGCATGGTTGAGCTATCTATAAACCTAAGGTTGAAATGTGAGGAACTAGACAAAGTGTAATCCAAACCAAATCCTCAACAGTGAATGTTTGAATGGAAGATTTTTGCGTAACATCAATGGCTGAGACGGTAGATGAAGGCTTCAACAGTAGAGAGATCCCCAATTATCAAAGGTTCCTTGTCACTAGAATGCACCAGCATTCCCACGTTAAAAGATCTCCTACACAACGCATCTACCTAGCAGAATTCAATAACCCACAAGCCCTGCAGTGATTGGCGAGAGGTGACAGGGACGGAATTGAGATATCTCAATGTCCCTAGTTTTCAACTGGCATGTAAGTAATGGAGTTTGACTCAGTCATTTTTCTCTTGAAATAGGAACAGAAGAACATTTTGTCAGCTTTCCGCACTTCTGAGCAGACCTCTTCGGGATCCACTCTGTTCACCTAGATTGGGGAAGCAGTTAGAAAGATGCTGTAAAAATAGTCCATTCCATCACAAACCTGGCTGAAAAACTGGATCCAGAGGGGTCATCTACCTGTAGTCTGAAAACCAACAGGAAACTTGATCTTTGGACCTGGAATGTACAAATCTCCCGCAGGTAATGAGGAAAACAATCTTACAGAATGAATAACTGCCCTTGTTGCCAATGAAGTCATGCGCTTCAGCATTAATATCACTTCCCTGCAGCAGACTTGAACAATAGGCAAAGGCAACTGAGGGAAAAACCAAAGGGTCAACCCCAGGAAATATGGAATTAGATTTGCAATCAAGAACAAACTCGGCAACCATGCTTTGGAGCTCCCTCCTGGTATCATCGATCACCTCTTGACTCGTAGGTCATGAGTGCCTGTGCTGTAACCTTTGATGTTAATAGTGAGTCCAAAGAAGGATTCTACTTCACTTGGACAACATACTCAACAACATCCCTAAGGAAGATAAAACTATTCTTCTTGGAGACTTCAATGGTAGGGCTAGAAGGGACTCCCAACTTTTGGTGGGGACCATTAGAAAGGGAAGAGTTGGAAGTGCATCTCCAAAGGAATCTTCATACTCACCAAATACACAGAACACCAGCTGATCATCACCGACACTATTTTGCCAAAAAAGACAAGTTCTTGGAAGTGTCTACATCAAAGCACTGGCAGATTATCAACTCATCATTATGTGATCCAGAGACCAAGGGGATGTCCTCATTACCAAAGTGATTGCTAATGCAGAGAACTGATGCCCAGAACAGTGGCTCATCTGCTCCACAACATTCAATGAATGTCACCAGAAGGTGAAGGTGAAGAACCAATTCAGAAAAGAAGCTCTACATTGAGTGGCTTCAATAGTCAAGCAGACCAACGAACATTTAACAATATCTTCAGAAAAATCTCCAGAGAGTTAATCTTATTGGACTGCAGGAAGAAAGCCATCATCTCATGCTGGGAAGCAACCACCAACTACAAGTCTAGGAAACACCAAGACTGGTTTTATGAGAACAACCACATTATCCAAAACCTCAGCTGAAGAGGAGGAAAGCTGTGTGTGCCTGGCAAACAACATCATCAGCAAGGCAAACAGGAGAACTCATCAAACAGCAAAGGCAGAGTTACGAAGAACAACTAGTGAAATCAAAAACCAGTGCTGGCCTGAGAAACCAAAGGAGTTGCAACTCCTTGCCGATAAGCATGACACCTGGGTTATTTTCAGTGCCACCAAGGCACAAAATATGGACACAAAACTTTAGTATAAAATTGATGTGGAGTAAGAATGGCATTTTTTGAGAGACAGAGACAATGTCAGCCTCATCAACAAGGATGTGTTTGAGGAAAATGTCTGACTTGCCAAAGATGATCTTGGATTCCCAGCTATTGCAGCAGAAGCTGAATCCATTATTTGATGCATGAAGACTGGAAAAGCTGCTGGAGCAGGTGGTTTTCCAGTAGAGATTTTCAAACTTAGAGGAGCAGAGCTCCCCTATCATCTTCAGCAACTGTGCCTGAAAATTTGGGACAAAGAAGAAATTCCTGCTCATCTCAGACCTGCTTCCAATGCAACTGCCTTCAGGAAAGGAGAGACAGTGGGTTGTAGGAACTACTGAGGGAAGTTCTTCTGGCAGAATAAAATCATTACCCGAGTCCTTGATAGGTGCCTTGGCCCAGTTGCTGATGAAATCCTCCTGAAATCTAGTGTGAATTCCAACCAATTTGTGGAACTGCAGATATGACTTTCATTACTCAGCAACCCCAATCAAAATACCAAGAACAAGAGAAACACTATACATGGCCTGCTTGATCTGATCAAGGTTTTTGACTGAGTCAGTTGGGAAGTGCTACAGAAGACCCTGCCAAAGGCCGGCTTTCTGGTGAAATTCATCAACGTCCTCTGTTTCCTCCACAACAAGATGTCAGCGATGGTCCTCAGTGATAGTAATATGACAGAATCAAGCAGCAATGTACCAATGCTCCTACCCTCTGGTCTATCTTCATGCCACTATTCTTTATTGTGTCAACAACATGCTTCTCGGAGGTGTAGAAATTGTCTACAGTATGGACAGCAAACTTTTTAACTTCAACCAGCTGAAATTCAAGAAGAAACTGACACAGGCCTCACTTGTGAAACTTCAATATGCAGACGCCAATGTCATCTCTGCTCTCTGGGGAGAAAATCTTCAAGCTTTACTTAACACCTTTGTGGAAACATACCAAGGAACTGGTCTCAGCTTCAACTTCAAAAAGACACAAATCCTTTACCAGCCTATCCCAGGTCAGGTTTCAGTTTGTCCCTTCATGAAGATCAGTGGAGAATACTCCCAAAGGTGGCCCATTTAGCTTACCTGGAAAGGCACATCTCATCTAAGTCTGACATCGATGCAGAGATTCAAGGCATCCAATCTACAAATGCCACATTCAAACTCTGGTGGATGACAGTCTCCAATGATCGTGACATCCATATTGATACCATAATCCTTGCATACAAGGCAGTCATCAGAAGAGACTGACTTGGAGGAGAGTTCTGTGTGAAGGGGCGCAATTCTATGAGAACACTTGTCAGCAACTGGAAGGATGAAAAAGGAATTGGAGAAAGGAATGTCAGTGATCTCCAGGTCAAGGAACAATTCCACCTCCTAGAAACTCCTGCCAAATGTGCAGTCGCTGATGCAGCTCTGCGATCATCAGCCACACAAGGACTCATAAACATGATACAAAGTACTATCAGCAGTCGGACCTAATAGTGAGTGATTGCTGATGCTGACTTAGTAACATACTGATTCATTGATCTACACAAGACCTAGACTGCTACTGCCATAGGTTGTATGAACACAGGTAAGAGAAGTGTTCACTATGCCAGGTCAGATCTGAAAATCCGGGTACACAATCAGCACTAGACAGAAAGGAGCATAAATGTTACAGTTTTTCTTTTCACTTTTCGTAGTTGAGGCAAGTGGGCACTAATTCAATTGAAATTTCAACATATCTAGTTATTCAGATAGCAAGTAGTATTTGCACTGCACAAGTGCCAGGATAGACCGTCTCCAACAAGAGAACATCTAACTACAGCCCCTTGACATTCAATGAACTATTAACATGTTGGGGGATACCTATGAGTGGAAACTAAACTGGACTAGCCAGTTAAACACAATAAGTTCTTGTGGTACAGTGCTGGTGTCTCTACTTTTGAACCAGGAGGCCTGGGTTCAAGTCCCAACTACTCAAGAGGTGTGCAATGCCATCTCTGATCAGGTTCATTCGAAAATATCCATAAATACAGTGGTTGCAAAAGCATATCAGAAACTAGGAATACTCTGGCAAGTAACTGACCTCCTGACTCTCCAAAGTCTGTCCACCATCTACAAGGGACAAGTTAGGAATGTGATGGAATATTCCCCACTCAGCTGGATTGATACAACTCCAATGCCACTCTAGAAGCTTGACACCATCTGGAGCAAAGTGTCCTATTTGAATACACAAACACTGACTCTCTGCACCACCAACACTCAGCGGTAGCAATGTGAACTATCTACAAGATGCGCTGCAGAAATTCACAGAGATCCTCAGATAGTACTTTCCAGAACCATGACCACTTCCACTTTGAAGGACAAAGGCAGCAGGTACATGGGAAAGCCACCACCTGCAAGTTGCCCTCCAAACCACTCACCATTCTGACTTGGAAATATATTGCCATTCCTTCACTGATGCTGGAATTTTATCTACAGCACATGGACTGCAGCGATTCAAGGCAGCATTTCACCACTGTTGTGAAGTTAGTATATTACTTGTGGACTGAAAGGCAGGATGTTAGGATTTGATGTTTGTAAAATGATAGCGGGGAGAGTACGTGGTCCATTTAAAAAATGATGTACCTTTTCTAGGCTTGGAGATTAAAAAGAAGATACTAACACAGAGAACTCCTGAAATTGAAACAATGTATCAAAAGGTTGATGGTTAGAAACCCGGGCAATAGTCTATTTTTGTCAGCAAGGCATAGCAGTTTGAATATCAACCAATTAATTTAAATCAGGCAGTTAGAAACTTAAAAAAAATTAAATCTGATAGCTTTGATAGCCATGGAAAAATCATGTTGGAAGAAACTGATAGGTCATCAAGGTTATAAAAGAAGAGGTTATTTGAGAATCAGGGTGAGAGCGAACTGCCTTCTGAAGAGAAACTCACTGGTTGTAGCATCACTAAGCTCTCTCAGTAAGCATCAATTAAATAAAGGTACCACAGCACTCTCAGCTAATATTCCTGACACCAGAATTCAATGGAGGAAGGCATTCCTGATTGGAGGACAGCAAAGAAGGCAAACAACATTCTGGAAGATTTATCCTGACTATAATTTCGAGAGACTACTAAGTTTTAAGTTCGTTTTTAATAATTTAGGTTACATAAGTGAGGCATGTATTTATTGGAATAGCATACAATTAGAATTTTGATGTATTAGGGGATAGTGAGTAGTTAAGGGGGAATTGTTCGATTTGTTAGTAGTTCTTAATTTGTTCACTGTCAGAGTTGATAAATGAATTATTACTTGTTGATGATACAGTGACTACGAAGAGTTCATTCTATTTAAGCTCCCCTCTATAACAGAGTCTGCGGATAAGAGCCACAAGAACTGTGGACGTTGTAAATCAGAAACAAGAAAAATGTTGCTGGAAAAGCTCAGCAGGTCTGGCAGCACCTGTGAAGGAAAAAACAGAGTTAATGTTTCAGATCCAGTGGCGCTTCCACAGAAGTGAGGGTTCTGAGGAAGGGTCACCGGACCTAAAACATTAACTCTGATTTTTTCTTCACAGATGCTGCTAAACATTGCTGAGCTTGTCCAGCAACTTTGTTTTTATGTCTGCAGATGACAGGCAGGTTATACCACTTTCTTAAACAGATTATGAGGTGAGGCAAGCTTCTTTGGGTATTTTGGTTTTAGTTATCAGATGGGAGTTGACTTCTGCTTCATAACAACCACCACCTTCTCTGCAGCTACTGGGGATATGTGATAAAAACCTGCCAGCCAGCAGTGCCCATGTCCTACAAGTGAATAATAAAAATTCAGACAACCAGAAACCATAACATAACAAATACATTTCTTCTATTGTGTTCTATTAAAGTAAGGTATTTTGATGCTGAAATGGTGTTACACTTTTCAGTTTACAATGAAAACTGACCAAAAAGTAATTTCAAAATTTAGCTGAAATTTGGATGCTTAGCTGTTAAAATTTCTCAATTTTTGATAAAATGTAGCAGTCTGTGCAATCCTGAAATAATTTCAATTTGCCAGTGATTTTTTTTAAGATTGTTACAATCTGTTACGAAGGAAATGGTGCCAATTCAATTAAACCAAGAAAAACATAAACAAACCTGATATAGTCGTTTATTAGGAGCAGAGAGTTCAAAACAGCAATCCTTCTTTGTGTCTTTTCTGATGGTAGTTGTCAGCTGGACTGTGTAGCCATCTATGACAAAATCACCTTTTTGCTGTTTATCTGTAAATACATTACAAAGCAAAGGTTTTATATATTTTATCTTCGTGAATAGATCTCAGCAATTAGTGTTAAATAGAATTACAGCAATGAGCCAAAATACCAGCTAATAATATGTTCAACACATTACTTTGATTTGGGAGACAATGATGTGGTAGTCTTTAGTGCCCATCATTAACAGCCCTCAGGGTACTGAAAGTCAACCTCATGCAGAATCATCTTATAGCCACACTAATTAGTAGAACATGCAAAGAGTGTTCCCGTGAGATTGCTTCATGGCTTCAACATGTTCTTCTAGATACTAGAAATCACAGGCTTGTTGTTAAAGGAGGCCTGGCAAACTGCTGCAGCCACTATCCATTGTGCTCTAAAAAGCCCTACAGTGTGGAAACAGGCCATTCAGCCTATTGAGTCCACACAGCCTCCAAACAGCATCCCACCCGGACCCATCGCCCTCCCCTATTCCTGCAACACTGCATTGCTCATGGCTAATCCACCCAGACTGCACATCCCTGGACACAATGGGCAATTTATCATGGACAATCTCCTAACCAGTACATCTTTGGACTGTGGGAAGAAACTGCAGGACTCAAAGGAAATCCGTGTAGACATGGGGAGAATGTGCAAACTCCACACAGACAGTCGGCTGAGGCTAAAATCGAACTTAGTCCCTGGCGCTGTGAGGCACCGTACCACCCTGTGAGGAGTGTGGATGTTTCAGGTGGTAGACAGGGTGCCAATCAAGTGGGCTGCTTGGTTCTGATTAGTATCAAGTCTTTTTGTGAGTATATGGGAGTTACACTCATTGCAAGGGAGTATTCCAGAAGAACTACATCCTCAGGACTTAAGAAGGTGCTTATGAGACAGTAGATGCATTGGTGTTAATTTTCCAAAATTCCCTAGGTTTCCTCATACGGTGTGAAGGTGAAACAACAAGGATGCAGACTGATATAGATTGGTTAAGTGAGTGGTTAAAAATCTGGCAGATGGAGTACATGTGGGAAAATGTCAAGTTGTACATTTTGGCAGAAAGAAAGAAGAGAATATTACTTGAATAGAGTTTCTAAGGTACGGAAAGATCTAAATATCCTATAGCATGAGTCGCAAGGATAGTAAGCAGATACAGCACATAATCAGGAGGGCCAATGTATCAATATCCTTTATTATGAAGGACTTTTAACATAACAGTAACAAAGTTACAACAGTTAACAAGTGTAAAGTGGTGGTGACACCCTATGTTGAATACTGTATGTCAAAAATGTAGCATTTTGATGTCCTTATTAAGGAAGAAACAAATGCAATGGTAGGAGTTCAGGGTTTACTACACTGATACCTGGAATGAGTGGGTTGTCTTATGAGAATAGGTTAAACAAATTGGGCTTGTTTCCATTGGAATTCAAAACAGCAATGAGTAACTTGGTTAAAGTATAAAAGAATATCAATGATCTTGACCAGATGGATGAAGAAAAAGATGTCTCATCCAGCAGTTGAGTCCAGAACCAAGAGACCCTGTTTTAAAATTAGGGGTTACCACTTTGAGGGTTGAGATAAGGGGAATTTGTTTTCCTGCCAAACATTGAAAGAATTCAGAGCTTCCTACTTAAGGTGCTGATGGAGGCAACATTATTTAATATCTTTAAGGCCGAGGTAGTTAAATTCCCTTGGGTAACAAGAATTTAAGGTTATTGTGGGTAGTTGGGAATATGAAATCTGAAACACAAACTGATTAGACATGATCTTATCGAGTGGAGTATGTTCAAATTCCAGAACACCGACGTCTTGTGCTTTGCAGATGGTGTCACATGAAATGAAACAGATGGTATTGATCTTGGAATTGCATTAGCCAATATAATAACTGTGATTTTCCAATATTGAAACAATTTTAAAAACAGACTTAGAACATAGGTGTCACCTGAACCACACTTTGCCCTAAAGGCAATGAAACCATTCAGCCACGCTCCAAGGGAAGTATGAAAAGCTCATTTGATTTACACCATTATGAGAATTTTCACAAGTTAGAGGTGAAACATCGTCTGCAATTATCAAGCCTGAAAACATATGCTACTAGACATAGAATATGCAAACAAGTTTCTATTCAAGTACAAAAACAAAAATTGCTGGTAAAGCTCAGCAGGTCTGGCAACATCTGTGGACAGAAACCACAGTTAACCTTTTGAGTCCAGCCCTTCCTCAGAACTATTTCAGGAAGTTGTTTTTAGGCAGTGCAGAGGAGAACAAAGCTCCTGGTTGAAAGCACTGACTGGAAAGAAACCGAGAGCTCAGAAATGAAAAGATAACCGCAATATTCACAACTTGCGACCTCTAAGAATACAACTGCAGTCAGATTAAAACATTACGCCATAAAGACACTGATCTGTACATTCTTTTCTCTTTCTCAGCATCCAAAACAATCTATTTTAACTCTGTGCATTTGCACATACGTACAGTATGACTGACTTTGTCTTTCTCCTTTCCTGGGGTTGGCAGGCAATAAAACCACTTTTTCAATCATTCAAGAAAACCCTGGTTTTTGACTCTATTACTTACAGGAAAAATAGCCAACACTTTTAACTGGAGAAAACAAGCGACTTGTGCTAAAAAATAATTAAATCTTTTGTTGCAAACAACTGGGGCAGCTAAGAAGAGGGGTTCAGTTCAGTCCTTCCCTCCAGATTGCAGCAAAGGTGGACAGGTTTTGAGGAGTCATGAGTCAAGTTACTTACTACAAAATTCCTAGTCTCTACCTGTTCTAACCACAACCTGTTCAATAATAATCCCTAAGATGTGGACTAGTTAGGGATTCAATGATAGTAATACCGTTACATATCAAGAGAAGTTGGTTAGACTCTTTCTTGTTGGAGATTATCATTATTTGGCCTTTAACATTGCACAAATATTACTCGCACCCTATCAGCTCAAGCCTAAAGGTTGTTCAGGTCTTGCTGCAGACAGATACAGACAGTTTCAGAATCTCAGGAGTCACGAATACTGAATACACTGCAATCATCAGTAAACATCTCAACTTCTGAATTAATGATAGAGGTAAAATAATTGAGAAGCAGATGAAGGTGGTAGAGCTTGAGAAACACAAGTCTGTCGTGGGAAACAAAAAACAGCTGCAAAAGTAACAGCGATGTCCAAGAGATTGAAATGACTTATACGTGACACCACAACCAACATTAAAGCCATATTTATTTAAGCTAGGTAATACTCGAAATAATGAACAGTTTCCCCTGAGAACCAGTGTCTTTAATTTTGCTCGGACTCTTCTCTGACACACTTAGTCAAAAGTCACCTTGTCTTGAATTCATTGCCGGGATTTGGCTACTTTGTCCATGTTTGGACTAAAGCCCTACGGAAATCTGGAGTCAAGGGGCCCTGGTTGAACATAAACCAAGCAGATTATTAATGAAAACTTGCCTTTTGATAACACCACTGATGATCCCTTACTGATAGCAATAGAACAGAATCCCTATAGTGTGGAAACAGGCCCTTTGGCCCAACAAGTCCACACCGAACCTCAGAGCATCCCACCCAGACCATTCCCCATCACTCACCTACTGTACACATTCCTGTGGGCAATTTAGCGTGGCCAATCCATCTAACCTGCACATCTTTGGACTGTGGGAGGAAACCGGAGCACCCATGCAGACACAGGGAGAATGTGCAAACTCCACACAGACAGTTACCCAAGGCTGGAATCGAACATGGGTCCCCGGTGCTGTGAGGCAGCAGTGCTAACCACTGAGCCACCCTATAAACACAATGAAGCAAGCCACCTCCGCCTTTAGGAATCAAGCAACTAGTGCTATTTGCGAGAAGTTTAGACAAGATACCCTCAATCTAAGCCATAAGCACCAGGGGAACTCGAACCACAGATCTCCTGTTTATTAGATAGGTGCTTCAACCAACTAAGCCACAGTGCCACACAATCGACTGATGGAATGAAAATTGACTAGATTAGCTCTGTCCTGCTTTTCTCTCAAGGATGTGTACCCTGTCAAATTTTTCGCTTTGTCAATGTTACTGCACTGAACAGCTTGAATAGAGCTATGGTTAGTTCTGGAATACAAATCTTCAACATTGTAACTGTATTATTGTTAGGGACTAGCATGTGCTATATACTTGGTAATTTCTTGATGTCAGGTAGACAAACTGAACTGTCTGAAAATCTCTGATGAAGGGTCTAGGCCCGAAACGTCAGCTTTTGTGCTCGTGAGATGCTGCCTGGCCTGCTGTGTTCATCCAGCTCCACACTTTGTTATCTTGGATTCTCCAGCATCTGCAGTTCCCATTATCACTGTCTGAAAATCAGCAATGTTTACGGGAAGCATGGGAGGGAGCAGAATTGGATCACCAAAGAAGTCCCTGTAACTGAAGATGAATGCAGATATGTCAGCCTCATCTTTTGTATTAATGCGATCATTTCTGCCATCATGGAAAATATGGATGTTCCTGAAACAGCCTCCTCTTCCTCAGTTGTTTAAATGTCTGTCACTGTTCAAAACTGGATGTGGTAGGATTGCAGAGTCTTGATCTGATCTATTAATTTATTAATAATTAATTGTTAATGGGGTTGTGGTATTGGAGGCCAATTACCTCTGCCTTGTGTGTTCCTCAGCGTAGTGTTCTACACTTAACCACCTTCAGTCACGTCATCGATGACCTTTCCTCCATCACAAGACCAGAAATGGGTATATTCAATGATGAAAGCATACTATTCAACACCATTTGCAACTCAAACATTTGAAAAAGTCCATGTCCAAATGCAACATGATCTGGCCAACACTCAGGCTTGGATTGATAAGTGACAAGTAACATTTGCACCACAGAAGTGCTGGACAATGACCACTTCCAACAAGACAGAATTCAAACATCATCTCTTAATATTCATTAATGCATCTTTTGCCTAAATCCTCCACCGTTAACATCCTGGAGATTACCATTGACCAAAAAATAAACTGGCCCACCAATATAAACAGAGTGGCCATGACAGCAGGTCAGAAGCTGAGAATCTTGTCGTAAGTACCTCAGATTTTACTCCTCACAACTTGTCCATCTACATGGCAGAAGTCAGAAATGTGATAAAATACCTGCTACCTGCCTGCATGAGTGCAGATTTAATAGGAGTCAAGAATTGTGACAATATCCAGGACAAAGCAGTCTCTTTGCCTGGCAACCCGTCTAATATCTCCCCCTAATAATTCCCTTGAGCACTGATACATAGTGGCAGCAGAGCATACCATTTACAAATGCTCCTTAGACTGCAACTTCCAAATCGGCAACTTAAACCGGCTAGAAGGAAAAGACAGCATATACATGAGAAAATCACTTCTGCAGTATAAATATGGGCCTAGGGTATTTTGTTCTGTACATTTTCATGGAACTTGGGACATTTAATTGCCAACTAAAGTAACAAGAATATGAAATGTTTGTGGAGACAGTAAATTCTGATGCTCAGAAACCAAAATGGGGCTATTTTGCCTAGCACAGTGGCACAGTGCTTAGCACTGCTGCCTCACAGCGTCAGGGAACTGGGTTTGATTTCAGCCTTGGGGGACTGTTTGTTTGGTATTTGCACATTCTCCCAGTGTCTGTGTGGGTTTTCAGGTTTCCTCCCACAATTCAAAGAATGTGCAAGTTAGGTGGATTAGCCATATTAAATTGCCCAGTGTCTGGGGATGTGCAGACTACGTGGGTTAGCTATGATAAATGTGGAGTTAGGGGGATAGGGTGGGCGGAGCTGGGTCTGGGTGGAATGCTCTTCAGAGGATCAGTGCAGACTCGATGGGTCTAATGCCCTCTATCTGCACTGTGGGATTCTATGATTCTATGAGTACTTTTCCCCTCGAACTGCAAGTTCCCCATCATGCACCCTGAATTGTAACTATATTGCTGCTACTGTGTTCAAAATCCAGGAATTCCCTTTCCAATGGCACCTAAGGGTGCACCTATGCCATATGGACTGCAGTGGTTCACAGTGGGAACTCACTGTCACTTTTCAAATAAATACTGGCCTAGCTATCGGTACTCACTCTCTTTGAATGAATAATAAAAACAAAATGTGCAATCACTTTGTTCTGTCAGTAGCATGCAGCTTCCATTGTTAAGCATATGTTGCAATATGTTAAGTTTTATGTTGCAATGTCAACACATTATTAACTCTTTTAGACTTCCTCAGTGCTCTTCTATACTCACTGAATCAGGGTTGGTTCTTTGGCTTTAACAGAAAGGGAGGGATATCTGGGCTTAGAGGTTGTAGTTTGAAGTTGGAGTAGAATTATTGGAGTAGTTTCGTATGTTCACTGATGAGGCTGTATATGTGACTATGTCTAGTTAGGCTTTGTGTAAAAATTAAATTACCTTTTTCTGTTCCATAGTAATAGAAGACATTGTTGTTCAGTACACACCAACGTTTTTGCCATTCAGATCCAAAGAAGCTGTGATCTGTAATAAATGTAAGGCAATTTCTCAGTTCAAAATAAGCAAAAATAATGAACTCAATTATTGTTAATGTATACATTCCAATACAATTGGAAACAGATGATTATTTAAATCTCATGAGCATAGGGACTGGTAAACAAAAGACTTCAGAAATCAGCAAATAAGGATAGGGAGAGTGGGGGTGAGACAAATTGGTGAATCATTATCAGTCATTACATGCTCATTATGTCTTCAGATTAAACTTTCAAACTGCCTTCACCCAAACCTGCTGACCTTATTCACCAGATTCCAGAATCAAGGAAACTAGGTACTGCAAAAGGAGCGATGTGTAAGACAGTCGTGCACTCGTCCAGTAGCTGCAGTTCCGCGGCTTCTCTCCTTTGTTCTTACTGCTGATTTGTTTCTTTGAGGAATTTGGCTTTTGGAGTGTGAAGGTAGATGTCGCCATTTCTCATTCACTGATGGACAAATGCATGAATTCCAGCTATCAATCACTTTCCTGCAAATGCATTGCTCAAGCAGAAAGCTGGTTTTATGGCTACATAGAATGCGGCCCAATATGCTTTTTGCCCTGAAGAAGTTTCTATATGTCATCCCACTGTGCCTCTGATTTTCTACTGTGACTGCCATCATGTTAGGAAATAGTAATTAGCAATTTAGCTTATCAGTGAAATACATTGCTCCAAGTGATGGTGTTCGTAAGGCTTCAAAACGTAGACTTCAAAACTGTTAAGTGAACAGAAATGAATGGTGGCACACATGGGGATTCTCAGCATTGTCTCATCATGATCTCAGCTTGTTCTTCAAGACTCATGTCTTTAAAAATCCATATGTAAAGAAAAAATTTTGAAAATGAGGATGCCTGCAAAATGGGCATCTGGCACTAGTCCTTTAGGTGTCTGTTGTCTAAATGATTGTGTGATTTATTTTAAAATAAGTATAATAGTAAGAGTTATACATTGATAGTTTTGTGTTGCACACAATGCAAAATAACTGCTTACCTTTTCTGCGTTTTTCCAAATATCCAGCTTTCAGAACTTGATTTAGTTCCTGGGCAGGTATCGGAGCAGATCGTTGAACTGCACAAAATGAAGAGAATGTATATTTTTAAATAATTTTCCAAAAGGTGGAGTCATCTTTCCCCCTCATACAAATATACATACTTATTTTGAAAGTATATATTTGTATTTAGGTACATATAATCATGTCAGTTTAAGCAGGTGAAAGTCAATAACAGTTTTTGATGAAACGAAGGTATCCTGCTCGGCAAACAGCTGTGCTCCTTTTTAAACTGTTTTGAACTAACTAAAAGTAAAATGGAGGAAAGAAGGGAACATGAAGGGAAGCATGACAAACAGGTGCAATGGCACCTTAAACACGCAAGATGGAGCCGCTATCCATGAATAACTGTACTTAAGTGTCTCCCAGATAATCTGTATGTGGAGACTGAATTCCAAACGGTTTCACTGAAATATGTAGTGTCTTGGCAGCCACTCCTAGAAACCATTTTATAGACATGTACCCTATGGCCCCTTTAGCTTACAGGATTCAGGTCATTCATTTCTCATTCACAGAATAAATAGCTAAGATTTCAATTTGTCAGCCATTAACTGATATATAGGATATATCCCAGGTGCAACAATTCCATGAAAACCATGCACCATAGAAAGAACATTCATTTGATTTATGTCAAGAAACTTGTATACCGAAGGATAAAAAAGGTAGTTTTTGGGGAATGGGTCTGTTAGTGTTTGAGAACTTTGATCAGAATACAAGCAAGTAATATCAAAACTGGGATAATAAAATGTGAGGTTGGATGAACACAGCAGCATCTCGGGAGCACAAAAGCTGACGTTTCGGGCCTAGACCCTTCATCAGAGAGGGGGATGGGGTGAGCGTTCTGGAATAAATAGGAAGAGAGGGGGAGGCGGACCAAAGATGGAGAGAAAAGAAGATAGGTGGAGAGGAGAGTATAGGTGGGGAGGTAGGGAGGGGATAGGTCAGTCCAGGGAAGACGGACAGGTCAAGGAGGTGGGATGAGGTTAGTAGTTAGGAGATGGACGTGCGGCTTGGGGTGGGAGGAAGGGATGGTTGAGAGGAAGAACAGGTCAGGGAAGCAGAGACAGGCTGGACTGGTTTTGGGATGCAGTGGGTGGAGGGGAAGAGCTGGGCTGGTTGTGTGGTGCAGTGTGGGGAGGGGACGAACTGGGCTGGTTTTGGGATGCGGTGGGGGAAGGGGAGATTTTGAAGCTGGTGAAGTCCACATTGATACCATTGGACTGCAGGATTCCCAAGCGGAATATGAGTTGCTGTTCCTGCAACCTTCGGGTGGCATCATTGTGGCACTGCAGGAGGCCCATGATGGACATGTCATCTAAAGAATGGGAGGGGGAGTGGAAATGGTTCGTGACTGGGAGGTGCAGTTGTTTATTGCGAACCGAGCGGAGGTGTTCTGCAAAGCGGTCCCCAAGCCTCCACTTGGTTTCCCCAATGTAGAGGAAGCCACACCGGGTACAATGGATATAGTATACCACATTGGCAGATGTGCAGGTGAACCTCTGCTTAATATGGAATGTCATCTTGGGGCATGGGATAGGGGTGAGGGAGGAGGTGTGGGGACAAGTGTAGCATTTCCTGCGGTTGCAGGGGAAGGTGCCGGGTGTGGTGGGGTTGGAGGGCAGTGTGGAGCGAACAAGGGAGTCACGGAGAGAGTGGTCTCCTCCCTGTTTTGTACAGTTTTAGTAAAGCATTTATAAAACATGATTTTGATGTGAACCTTTCATGATTCATGTTCAAGGACACTCAAATCCCTCTGTCCTAGAGCATTCTGTAGTCTTATTCGATTTAAATAATATTCATCTCTTCTATTCTTCCTGACAACGTGTAAAATCTCACAGCTTCCCATGCTATATCACATTTACCAAGTTTCTGCTCACTTGCTTAAGCTGTCTACATCTGTCTTACACATAGTGCCACCTTCAACATTTGTCACCCACCTAATTTTGTGTCATTCACAAACTTGGCTATCATACAATCACTTCCTTCATCTAAACAATTATTATTTATTATAAATAATTACACCCAGAACTGATCCCTGTGGCAGTCCACTGGTTACAGTTTGCCATGCTGAAAATGCCTCCTTATTGCAAATCTGTCTCCTATTAGTTAGCCAAACTTCTATCCACATTAATACACCACCTCCAACACCAATGGTATTTACCTTACTAAATAGCTTAATGTGTAGAACGTTATCAAACATTTCCGGAAAATCCAATCGTATTACATGCAGGCTTTCCCTGGATCTATCCAACTTGTTACCTCCCCAAAGAAATCTACTACATTTGCAAGGCTTGATTTCCCTTTCATGAAGCCATGCTGATTGAGCTTGCTCCCATTTCTAAATGCTTTTCTATTACATTCTTTACAAGAGACTCGAACATTTCCCCAATAACAGTCATTACGGTAACTTTCTGGACTACACTCTATGAATTCTTGCTCATGGCTACCTCAGAATTTCCAAATCTATGTGAATGTTAAAGTTATCCATGATGTATGTACTATAATTTTTCCATGCTCTCATTATTTCCTGATTGATTCTGTGACCTACCATATAGCTAAAGCTTGGAGACCAAGAGACTATTACCAAAGTATTCTTTCCTTTTTTTTATTTGTTATCTCCACCCATATGGATTCTTTATTTTCTGATCTATTATTATACTTTATTAGCCAGAAGAAAATAAATGTCCTCTACATTGGCGAGGCCGAATACTGAGTGGTTGAAAGTGCAAACATCCTCTTGGCTGTGAACTTCCATTTTAGTTACCAACTTTGTTTCTACTCTGACTTTACTGCTTTTTCCCTATTGCATATACTGATGACATTCAATGCAAGCTTTTAATTGCGCACCTCGCAAGCTAATGGACTCAATATTCAGTTCAACAATTTTAGGTTGTAATCTCTGTCTAACTTTGTTCCATTTTTCTTTGGCGATTTGTTTTTTATCAACTTATTTCTCTTTCATTCCCTAATTTTTGCTTTCAGTTGGCAGCCATACAGCATCAGGTCACACTTGCTCTGAACACATCATTTGTTTCTTGTTCCATTATCACTCCCTTTAGTTTCTAGCAAATTTTCTGTCATTTAATATTGCCAGTCCTGCATTTTATCAATAGCTGCACTTTTATTCTTTATCCCGCCTCTCCTTTTACTTGCTCAAAGCCTGTCTAACTGTTCCCAGTTAGAATGAAATGTCTTTTTCTTTCCGTAGATGCTTACAGACCTTCTGAGTATTTTCAGGATTTTGTTTTGATTCCAGATTTCTACTACCTGAGTATTGTGTTTTGGTTAAACTGTTAGATTAAACTTACAATAGTAAAAATGCAAAAAAACAGACATGATCAGGAGACTGTCTACAAATAAAAAGAAAACACTCTCAAGCTAGTTATGTAAGGAATAACTGTTGAGGACTAAGGCAAATGACACTACTTGTGTCAACTCATCTCTGCAATGCACAATAGGCAGTAATATTAGTTGGTGCCAAGAAGCTAGGATGTCTTCAATTGCTGATATAAATGCCAAAGGGAAGTACAACTTTAACTGTCTGTTTGAACTCTACCATGTAAATCATGCAGTTGTAAATCTACAGATATTATTTTAAAGTTTCCCCTCAACTGTGAGATTTCCTTTGATGGTCTTAGTCATAATTGGTGTAACACTGAAGTCTTTTGTGCTGGTTACGTGCAGTTAACCTTCAGTATATCACAGTTTTAACTAATCTTAAAAAGATCATGCTAGAAGCAAACTGAAATTGGCTTAACCAGTACAAAAGTTACAAGATTTAATGCCCTGAGGATAAATTAATCAACACCGGGAATTGCACTTGTGCTTTTGGGCTTTAAAAGTGAAGTTAATAGTTCTGGATGCAAGGACACTAAATAATATGTTTGAAAAGCTTTAGATGTGATTTTCGTTTTAATTTACTCTGAAATTTACTACTATAGGCAATGAGAAGAAATATGTTTAAAATGAATTTATTACCTAAAATTGGATCAGTGATGAACTGATGATTAAAACAACTTAAGATGATAAAATTGTTTTCATCTTTTGAAAAAAAGACTAAAGTTATACTTAATCATACGGATATTTTTAAAGCAAATTTTACAAGATAAATTAGTTTTTCAAATTTGACCCATTTGCTTTGGTACATAGCTGGCTTTGTGTTGGCAACGCACAAATAAGTCTAAGTAGTCAATCAGTGGGTAAAATTAGTTTTGAATTGGGCCCAATTGGACAACCACACACAAAGAGGAAACTACACCAAATGTATCATAAACATACAGTTAGTCAGTGAACCCAATCAATAACCAAAATTTATAATCAGCAACCTGTTAAATCTGTCCCTGGATAAATGACATAAAACAAAACCAAAATACTGTAACGACCAGAAACTGAAATATAAACAGAAAATGCTGGAGAAACTAAGCAGGTCTGGCAGCATGTGTGGAGAAAGAAATAGAGTTCACAGTTTGAGTCTGATAATTATTCTTTTCAGGCCTCTCTTCTGAAGAGTCACATCAGGCATGAAGCATTAATCCTGGATATGTCATGCTGTTGAGTGGAATTGTGATCCTAATACAGTTGAAATCAAAGTTTTCATCTTATGTATCAAATGATGATTTTGACATAATGACTCTTTGTTGCTTCCTTGCTTTGGTGGTACATTCTATTTCTAGATTTACAATATATTGAAGATTAATAATTTTTCGCTTTCCTTCTTTGAACCAATAACAAGCAGGAAGAACGTTCACTAAAGCTAATACGATATAGCCTAGACAGGCAGTTCCCGAATTGCGAACAGGTTTCATTTGCAGGTTAATTTATAGGCAAGCTGGAACACAATGCAGGAAAATATAAAAGTAGCCAGCTATAAATACAGGAAACGTTCATAAGTCAGATCTTTAAAATTACATGCCTGTATGGGATTGCATTCGCAAGTACAAGCGTTCGTATGTTGAACATTCATAAATCAGATACCACTTGTAGATTAATTATTATAGACTTTTGCCATAAGATTGCTATAATTCTTGATCAAATATGAAAGAGAATAGGTCAAGGCATCCGAGTTTGCATACAAAGTGTGACCAAAGAGAAGGGATCTGCTCACTCAATGTGACTATTAGAAAATCAAGCCATTCCCAATATTCTGATTTTCTTTGTTGATGAGGCTATTGCTTCATCACCTGTGTCTTTGTCAAGATTATCATCATATGGAACGCATACTTAAGTTATCAGCTCTCAAAAAGAGAGAAAACGTGCACCTATATTGAAGGCGACAGCTACTTTGCAGTCAGATTAATGTTGAATTCCTCTGGGAACAAGTTCAGCTACAGGTTACCAATTTTACATTTTATTTGCATCTTAATCGATAATTTAGTGATCAGATTTAACTGTCCTAAGTGTCTCATTGTTTCCCCTCCCCGATTCTTAACTCCTCTCAAATGAGATGTACAGCCTATCATACTGACCAATTTTGCATTATTTCTTGTACCCTTTACTGAATATCATTTTACCATATTATAAATTTAGTTTATCAAATGCAACACCTTACAAAAATGAGTTCACTCAACTGTTTAGTTTTTTTTGGACTGAAGTCATGTCTATGTAATTATAGTAATTTATTTCATCCATAAAAGGCCAATGCTGCCTTCATAAAACAGACATAGAATGTAGTGGGATGGTTTCAAGAAGTCACGTGATTACTAGTTGCTTCATTGCAGTTAAAAAAGCAAACAGGTTGATGTGTTAAATCACAAAGTGACACCAGAAATTTGATAAACCCTTGGACAACAGGTCCTACTAACGCTGTGAGAATTCGAAGCTTCTGAGAAAACTGGGTACTGAAGGAAATAGCATAGTAATTTACTTTGCGTTGTAGAATAAGAATTCCTTGTAGTTAAAGGTAACAGTCTTTTAAGTTTTGATCTGTACAAGACAAGTTCAGAGACACTATTTTGACCAAACTGAGAAACGTGACCAGACAGGGTTCTCAACATAAGGTTGAGGAAAACGGATTGCTTTAGAAATATTGGATGTACAGTTTAATTATGTCTAGGCAGGGCAGAGTTCAGTGGTGGGACCCCAGCTACTCACAATATATATTAATGATCTGGACGAGGGAACGAAATGCAACATCTCAAAGTCTGCAGATGCCACCAAGTTGGGTGGGGGTGCATACTGTGGCAAGGTTGCAGAGATCCTTCAGCATGATCTGGAAAGGTTGGGTGAGTGGGCAAATCAATGGCAGATGCAGTAGAATTTGGATAAATGTAAAGTTATTCACTTTGGTAGTATCACAAAGCAGCAGATTACTACCTGAATGGCTGTACATTGGGAGAGGGGAGTGTGCAGTGGATCCTGAGTAACTTTTCTCCAGTCACTGAAGGAAAGCATGCAGGTGCAGCAGGTGGTAAAGAAGGCAAATGGTATATTGGCGAGAGGTTGAGTACAGGAGCAGGGATGTGTTGTTGCAGTTATATAGGGCCTTGGTGAGGCCACACCTAGACTACTGTGTGCAGTTTTGGTCTCCTTTTCCGAGGAAGGATGCTCTTGCTCTCGAGAGAATGCAGCGAAGGTTTCCCAGGCTGATTCTGTGGATGGTAGGACTGTTGTATGAAGAGAGATTGAATAGGTTAGGATTGTTTTCACTGGAGTTGAGAAGAATGAGGGGAAATCTCAGAGATTTTTAAAATTCTAACAGGACTAGGCAGGGAGGATGCTCCTGATAGTGGATGTGACAAGAACCAAGGATGACAGTCTGAGGATTTGGGGTAGACAGTTCAGGATGGAAACAATGAGAGATTTCTTCATCCAAACAGTGGTGAGCAATCGGAATTCGTTACCACAGGAAGTAGCTAATGCCAAAACATTGAATATAGTCAAGGGGCGACTAGACATAGCCTTAGGGCAAATGAGATCAAAGGTCAAAGGTTATGGGGAGAAAGCAGGAATAGGCTATTGAGTCGGACGATCAGCCATGATTCTGATGCATGGTGAAGCAGGCTCGAAGGACCAAATGGCCTCCTCCTGCTCCTATCTTTAATGTTTCTATATAATAGTTACGTGAACCATCACGAGAGATTCCATTCAGGCATCAAACTATTAAAACTCAAGGGTCAGATATTCAGTGCTATGGAATCTCGTGGACCTTTAAAAATGGCAGGTGGGACCAGGTTCTAATATAGCTGACACCAAAGAACAGTGCAAGCAGTGAGCCCAGAACTTTCAGTCTGCATTCCAAATCTGAAGTACTCTAATGGTAAGCATCTTCTAGGTCCCTTAACAATTTTCATGGAGTCAGGCCAAAACCTCAAGAACACTTTCTTCATTGACCTTTGGAAGTATCAGAAACAATAGTTCAAATATTGAACTATTGAAAGATGATCTCAAACAGGGCTTAGCCAACCCTGATCCACCCTCAACTGCTATTTACATGCTGCACGTAAGATCACCGTATTTCTTTGTCCAGTGTACGCACTGCACAAAGTCAAGGAATTTGTCTTGTTTTGTGCTATACCTGACTACTTGATTCATGGGGTGTGGGTGTGGCTGGCTAGGTTAGCATTTATAGCTCATTCCTAACTGAATGAGGGGTGGGGATGAGCTGCCTTCTTAACTGCTGCAGTCCTTGGGTTGCCACACCGACTTAAGATGATATTCAGAGTATAGTTCCAGGAATTTGATCCAGTGACATGAAGAAATGCTGATACAGTGGAGTGAGGCTTGCAGATGTGGCATTCTCAAGGTTCTGCTGCATATGTTCTAGGTGGTAGAAGTTGTTATACTGGAAGGTGCTGTCATAGACGCCTGGATGAGTTGATGTCATGTATCTTGCAATAGATAGACACTGTTTTTGTGGTCAAGGGAGCAAATGTGGTAAAAATCAAGTAGGCTTCTTTGCTCTGGAAGATGCTGAGTTTCTTGAGGGCTGTCGGAACTGCACACGTCCAAGCAATTGGATGATATTTCCTTGACATTCCTGATTTCTGCTTTATGAATGGTGGGCAGTAATTGGAGATTTACTCACCATCGAATTCCAAGTTCATTGCCCCTTTAGCCAAAGAATTTATATAGCCAGTTCAGTTTCTGATCGACGGTAACGCCTAGGATGTTGATAGAGGAGGATTTGGCAAAGGTAATGTCACTGACACTAAGGGAGATTAGATTCTTCCTTGCTTGAAATGCTTATTTCCTGGCAATTGTGTGGCACAAAATAGCATATACCATCACCATTTACCAGCCCTCTCCTGAATCTTATTTGGGTATTCCTGGATTAATACACAGGCTGCTTCAGTATCTAAGGTGTGACAAATGAACTTAACTCATGCTATACCCACAAGAAATAAAGATTCCCACTGATTTGAGTTTTGCTTATGCTCCTTAATGCTGCACTTGGTTAACGGCACTTTAATGTCAAGGGCGGTCACTCTTGCTTTCTGTATGCAGTTCAGCTATTTTGTCTTTGCTTGAGCCCAACCTGAGTATCACTGAGCTGGTCACTGCTGAATAAATGCTGCTTCACAGCAATGTCTGTGATTCCTTCCTTCACTTTGCTGATGATCAAGTGTAGACTATCATGATGGTTGATAAAAAAAAATGATTCAAAAATAATAGAGACAGAAAGGTGTGGAGCTGGATGAACACAGCAGGCCAAGCAGCATCAAAGAAGCAGGAAAGCTGACGTTTTGGGTATGGACCCTTCTTCAGAAATGGGGGAAGGGAAGGGCATTCTGAAATAAATGGAGAAAGGAGGTGGCGGATGGAAGATAGATAAAGGAGCAGATAGGTGGAGAGCAGATGGACAGGTCAAGGAGGTGGGGATGGAGCCAGTAAAGGCGAGTGTAGGTGGGGAGTTAGGATAGGTCAAACCCCCACCCCCACCCTCACTTGCTACCTACCAGCCTCATTCCCGCCTACTTGACTTGCTTGCCTTCCCTTGACTGACCAACCCCCATTCTAACCCCCCAGCTACACTCACCTTTACTGGATCCATCTTCGCCTCCTTGACCTGTCCGTCTCCTCTCCACCTATCTTCTCCTTTATCCATCTTCTATTAGCCTCCCACTCTCTCCCTACTTATTTCAGAATCCCCTTACCCTCCCTCATTTCTGAAGAAGGGGCTAGACCCAAAACATCAGCTTTCCTGCTCCTCTGATGCTGCTTGATCTGTTCATCTAGCTCTACACCTTGCTATCTCTGGTTCTCCAGCCTTGGCAGTTCCTCTCTGATTCAAACATAATACTTTGCTTTTTGTTTTTTTGTTCAATGGAAGACAAATGACTACAAATCACATGATTTAGAAGTTTGTCAAATGTCTTAGAAGTAGATTGCTGAAGGATAAAGCCAGATAGATCATTCTTTAAACACTCACCTATTAATGGCTGGACACTACAAACATAGCAGGGGACAAAAGGCACAGACACTATTTCTGAGGCTGGACTGATAACACAGATATATTGAATAAAACAAACAAACAAACTGCAGATGCTGGAGATCTGAAACAGAAATTGTTAGCAAAATGCAGCAGGTCTGGCAGCATCTATATGGACAAAGCACAGTTAACATTTGGAGTCTGACGACCCTTCATCAGAATTTATAGTGAGGAGAAAGTAGTATTTATGCTGAAGATGAGGGGTATTGACACCACACGGTCCTTGTGGAGATAAAGATCCATATTCCTAATGAGGATACCTTCCTTGGAATGTGTGGCACTGCTTTGTATGGAATAGTTTTCATACAGATCTCAATTCAAAACCTGACGTCAGGAAGGACTGTGGGCGACCAGTACAACTGTATCTGACAACTGTCTGTAACTGCATGGCCTAGCATATATGCCATTATTACTATCAAGTGAAAGGATCAACCCGTGGTTTAGGATGGAAGTGAAGTTGAACGAGTAATAATGAAAACTGAGAATAGGAAAGAATGGGAAGGCTGGGCTGAAAGCAATAGATGCACCTATAATAGGTAGCTTGTTGAGGACAAGCTCAAGTAGGATTTTCTCTCACCAGAGAGAATTAGGCACAGACTTAGGCCACTTGGCTCATCATCTGCTCTGCCATTCAATGAAATCATGGCTATTCTGATAATCCTCAGCTCCACTTTCCTGCCTTAACCCTGAATTCTTTAATTAATAAATACCTATCTATTTATCTTAGCCTTGAATATTCTTAATGACCCACCCCAATAGCCCACAGATTCACCCCAAGACAAGAAATTCCTCCTCATCTGTCTTAAATGGGTGATGCTTTACTCTACACTGAACCCTAGGACTAGTCTCCCTCCACAAGGCGGAATAAGCTCACTGCATGCATATTGTCAGGCCCCATTTTAGTCTTATACAATAAAGTCTCCTTTCCTTCTTCTAAATTCTAATGAGAACAAGCCCAACCTACTCAACCTCTTCTCATAAGAAAATTCTTCCACACTCAGAGTCAATTTAATGAACCGTCTCTATTCTGCCCCTAATGACAGTATATCCTTTTTTAGAAGATGGGTCTAAAAAATGTTCATTGTATTCCATCCATGCTCAGACTAGTGTCTCATATCTTCAGCAAGGCCTTCCTAATTTTGTATTCTACTCTCTCTAAGATAAAGGTCAACAGTCTATTTGTCTTCTCTAACACACATTGAACTTGGGTGCTAGCCTTTTGTGATTCATGGACAAGGACTTGAAAATCCCTCAGTACTGCAGCTTTCTGCAATCTTTTCTCATTTAAACAATATTCACCTTTTTTTATTCTTCCTGCATAACCTCACATGTTCCCACATTACATTCAATCTGCCAAGTTACTGCTTACTCACGTACTCTGTCTAAACGTTTCTGTGGACCCCTTGTATCATCATTGCTACTTTTTCTCCCCCCACCTATTTTTAAGTCATCCACACACTTGGTAATTATAAATGTACTTACTTCTTCCATATGAATATATATGGTAAATAATTGTAGTCCCTGCAGTAATCATTGTGGGACATTATTAGGTACTGGTTGTAATCATGACAATGTTTCCTTTATCGCAACAGTGTCTTCTATTACTTTGCCAGTTCTCCATCCATGCTAATATGCTACCTCCAATACCACGGGTTCTAATCCTACTAAGATATTAATTATTAACCTTATGTATGTTATCTCATTAAATACCTTTTAGAAATCAAATATATTACACCTACTGGTTCCTGTTTATCTGTCCTGCTGAGTACCTCCTCAAATCACAGAATAAGTGTTATAGAACAGAAGGAGGCTATTTGACCCATCGTCGCTGCACCAGTTCTGAATCGAGTTGAACTGAACCGAAAGAACTATCATACGTTTCTCTCAAGAATGATTCCCCTCATGAAGCCGTGCTGACTCTGCTTGATTACATTATGTCTTTCTACATGCTCTGCTATTACATTCTTACATAATGGGCACCAACGTTTTCCCCAATGACTGGCATACATATATCTATTTATTGTCTCCATCTTTTTTGATTTTGGCGGTTTTCTCTGGGATGTTTTCAGAATCCAAGGATTCTTGGAAGATTACCATCATTGCATCATTTCTGTAACTATTTCCTTTAAAATTCTAGGATACAATGCATCCGGTCCAGGGCTTTACTGGTCTTTAGCCACAGTAGGTTCCATGGTACCTTTTCTCTTGTGACAGTTATTCTGTTTATCTTTTCCTCCTGTAGCGAACTCACCTTTAGTCCCCTGATTATCTCATATTTTTGGAATGTTATTACTCAACCTATCATGTGAACCATCATAAAATATTTGTTCAACTCTTATGCCATTCTCTGGCTATCCATTATTACTCCCTCAGTCTCACTTTCTAAGAGGCTGACATTCTCTGTGCCTCTGTCTTCCTTTCATCTATCTGTTTTATGTCACTTCTAGTCTGCCCTCATTGTTTACCACAGTTCTCACCACCGGCAATAGATGCAGTCCAACAACTATGTTCTTCAAAACTGAGCCAGTTAACGTTGGTAAAGTTAATACCAATGGTTATGCAGTGTGCGGGAAGTAGTCATCGGGTACAGGGGTCTTATTCATGTTTATCTCCAATTGTTTCCCCAGCATTTTTTTCTCCAGTGGCAGTTATTGTGTTTATTTTTTCACCTCTCCCAGCCGTCAACTTTAGCACTTGTTCATTTTAATTTCTGCAATGTTAATAGTATCCTTTACAACAAGGATGATGCCCATTTTCATGGTCGTTTTACATGCTATTTTTCTGGATTTACATGGAGGGCAGATCCAGTAAAGACTGAAGATTTCCTTTCATAATGCTCCAAATGAGTTTTTATGAGTTCATTAACTCCTTCCCATTACTGGGACTAGCTTCTGATCCTAATTTTAATCTTTCTATTTAAATTCCACCAATTGCTGTGAACTCATATCCCCAGTCAATTAGCCTGGGCTTGCTTATGTTTGCTTATTTGTCAGAGATGAACACAACATCACCTCTTTCCAGCTCCTGACTTATGCCCTGCAGGTAGTGGACAGGCTTTGAGCAGTCAGAACATGAGTCACTCAACACAGAATACCCAGCTTCTGATCTGCACTGACAGCCACGGTTCTAGCCAATGACAGCCCTAGAATGTTGATATTAGGGGATTCGGTAATGATAAAGTACTTGAAATGTAAGGGGATACAGTTAAGTTCTCTCTTTTTGGAGTTAGTCATTGCCTGAGACTTTTGCAGCATGAATGTTATTCATATTTAAGGGCCCAGGCCTGAATGTTGTACAGCTTTTGCTGCGTGCAGGCCCAAACCACTTCAGTACAAGAGATGAGCGTAGTAATGAACACTGAAGCGGAATTGTTGTAGCAGCCGCAGCTTCACAAAACTAAAATGGATGAGCTGGCAAAATGCCATCAGATCACGAACACAAAGCTGAGAAGATAATAAATAGGTCTGCAGAGATACTCTTCACTATCAGCTGGTGTCAGCTCATATTTTTGGTGTTGTTTTGTCAGAAGGTAATCTATAGACCTGAGCTTTTTCTGTAAACTAGATTGAAATAAGTCATTATTATAAATTATAGCAAATCAACACCGCAGCAATTGTCATACTTATCCCAAATGAACTATTCCAATGTTTATATTCAACACAGATATCCTCCCATTACAATGGCCTCTTTTTACCTTATCTCTTTATTGCCTCAATTTCTTTCTCACTTCTGTATACATCAAGCACACCTTTAGGTGCATTAAAACAGCAAGTTTCAACCACTCCCAATGGTAGTGCATTCTTAGGACTCTCAGGAAATGTCTTCTTTTTCAACTGATCGACTTCAGATTAGGAACTACACTATATTTATGCCAATTTGTTTTAAATTCAGCCAGAGAGGAAACAATTTCTGGTTTTTGAGGCCCTTCAAGAAATGTCTGTGTCATCACATGACAGAAACAACTAATGGATTTTGATGGTTTTAAACTGAATGTAAAGCTTTTCCCAAGTTAGCCATATCTAGAAATTTTATTCATATCTAGATCAACAATTAAGAAACAAAATGCGCAATAAGTATGCATGGATTATAGATTGGCATATTTGGTCCTATTGGTTGAAATAGTCATGGAGGATGAGTCAGTTGTAGAATGATCGAACCCTATCTAGCCATTCAAAAATACAGCCTGGACAGGAAAAAAATGTGTGATTTGCATAGCATACAAGAAATATATGAAGTACAAGCAATATATAAATTGTACATACACATGGCATAAATTTCACCATTTAAAGCCTGCTGAATAATTTCAGCATTGATGTCAACCAATCTCTGAAAGAGAGGGTTAACTCTGCTGTGCAAAATCAACAGATTTAGGTACGACAATTCATCACATGCTAAGTTAATGGCATCTTGGCTTTTCCAAGACAAAAAATTATTTGTAATAGAGTCCAAGGGAATTTTTCTGCGACAACTGGCAAAGCTTATATAGTCTATTTATAAATGAAACTACTACTGTATCCCTACCCAAATGATATTTCACTAAACAAAATAGTGACTGCACATGACTACACAGATCAAACATGTATCTTCAAGACATCAGAACGATAAACTATACCATAAAGGTTTTGTATATTTAATGGATCTTTCCGTTTTGCTTTTCTTTTTCAACAGCAACTTCAAAGAGTCAAAGTTATATAGCACAGAAACAGACCCTGCAGTCCAACTCATCAATGCCGATCAGATAGCTTAAACTGATCTACTCCCATTTCCTAGCATTTGGCCCATATCCCTCTAAAACTTTCTTATTCACGCACCCATCTAGATGCCTTTTAAATTTTGTACTTGTACCCACCTGCACCTCTTCCTCTGTCAGCTCGTTCAATACATACCTAACCTCTGCGTGAACAAGTCACCCTTCAGCACCTTTTTAAATCTTTGCCCTCTCACCTTAAACCTATGCCCTCTAGTTTTGGACTCCCCTATCCTAGGGAAAAGACCATGACTATTCATCCTACCACGCCACTCATGATTTTTACAAACTACTATATGGTCATTCCTCAGTGTCCAACATGAGAAGGAAAATAGCCCCAGGCAATTCAGCTCCTCCCTATAGCTCAAACCCTCCACTTCTAGCAATACCATTGTAAATCTTTTCTGAAATTCTTCAATTTTAACAACATTTTTCCTGTAGCAGGGAGAACAGTATTTGATAAGCAGCCTAACCAGATTCCTGTATAGCTGCAACATGACATCCCAACTCCAATATTCAAAGGATTCTCCGAAAGGCAAATGTGCCAAATGCCGCACTCACCATTCTGTCGACCTGCGACTCTACTTTCAAGGCACTGTGCATCTGCACCCCTAGCTCCCTTAGTTTGGCAACACTCCCCAGGGCCCTACCATTAACTGTACAAATCCTGCCCTGATTTGCCTCATCAAAATGCAACACTTCATATTTATCTAAATTAAACTCCATCTGCCACTCCTCGCCCATTGACCTATCTGATCAAGGTCCCACTGTAACGAGATAACCTTCTTCACTGTCTATTGTACCACTAATTTTGGCATCATCTGCGAACTTACTAACCATACCTCCCATATTCACATCCAAATCAGTTATATAAACGGCAAAAAAAAGTGCACCCACCTCTAATCCTTGTGGCACGCCACTAGTCACAAGCCTCCAGTATGAAAAACAGCCCTCCACCATCTTCTTTCTATTTTCTACATTTAAGCCAACTTTGTAATCAATTGGCTGGCTCTCGTGCATTCCATGTGATATAACCATGCCAGACTACCAGATGGCTAAGCCTCAATCAGCCTGAAGTGTGCAAAATGGAATTACAAAATGTAGTGAATTTCAACAGCTTTATACAATGGAATTGCACAACTCAAAAATCCACACGTCAGTACTTGTGACAATAAAAATCATTAACCACATTCTGCCCAACTTCTATAATATTAACAGTCATCCCTGTCCCCTCAGTCCCAACTCTTCAAAGTAAGTCTCCATTGTCTCAAAGATTTAGATTTATGTTAATATATGATTCTATGATACTCGAAAGTAAGATTCCATAGAGAACTAAATGTCCATTGGTAACAAATGGGTAAAAGCTTAATGTATGATATCCTTGCTTAAGTTGCCTTTGTTTCATCTGAAGCCACACTGAGTCTATTCAATCATAGAGGACATTCCACTGTGCCTGGTATTTGTGTGCATGCGCATGTGTCAAGCTGCCAAACTACTGCTATTAATTGTGTCCTGGGTAAGATAATAAAGTACTCGTCCCTTGTTCCAAGACACTGAAACCACTTGTAGCTCCCTCTCGCTGACCAGCTAACAAAAACAGAATACTGATTATGGTTTTAAAAATAAAGTTAAAATGAATTTAAAACCAGCAACTTAAGTTTAGTGCAACTGCATCAAAAATAAATTTTCAGTGAAATGCTGTTCTCCACGTGTCAAATTAATAAATTTCAGAATTTTATCATTACATTGTTAAAATGCTTATTCAATCTCTTAAAATCTACACAGCACCATGGCATCCATTCTAAACAGAATGGACACTTTGTTTTGCATCTAAAGTCAGGTCTTAACATGTCTATAGAGAAGCATTAATATGAATACTGAATACTTTAGACAGTATGGTTCATGGTCCAGCATACCAGTTACACAAACATTAGCACATGTTCTATCAATTTTGTTCTAAGTAGAAGATAAGTAATCAATATTTTCAGGAGTTGCTAAATCCTCGATAAAACCACTTGTTCAATGAGAGAAGTGTTTGCGCAATCTGTATAGTTAATCCCTCTTCATCTAACTGAGCTCTCCATTTATTCAAAACTCTTGCAAACCTTGCTGGAGCAGATTAGCTCATCTTTGCATGCTAAACACGCTTTGACAATTTAAGCACCACATAAGTGTCAAGGGATTCTTCCTGAACATTAGTCCGTTCTTTGGGAATCAGCACCACACAACTTGGAAATCCAAACGTCCCATCTCTCACCAATATCTTTGTAACAATACGGTGCTGCAACTGTACTCAACAATTAGATTTTTTTTAAGTCAATGCACAGCTGTAAAATTATTGCTTAGTTTCAAATAAATCTTTACTCACCCAGGAAGAAGTAAACATGCATTACTTACTACATCTGCATAGTCTTTAACATTATTCCAGATAAGATCAAAACATTTTTCAAGTTATAAATATCAAAATTTCCACTCAACAATACAATTTTTAAAATCATATAGAATTCCATATTAAATTTCTGGTAGATGTGTATTTTTAGGTACTTCAAATAAGATGCTCAATGATAATATTGCCTGATGATGGCTGCTGCATGTCTTTTCAGTATTTAAGATTAGACACTGAAACATGACAGTTCATCTCTTGCTTTGTGGAACGCCGTTTTGCACTGCTATCAGTAAATTAGTTGTTCCTGGAAATGCAGACAATGATTGCTGATTTTCGTTCAGTACATCAGATAGAGAGCACACAGCTCCCAAGAGGGCATTTCAAGTCAAATTATCACAAATTATCATTGGAGCTATATGTAGGTGTCAGCCCTTTCTTTGGCCAATAAACAGATTTAGATATCAAATGAAATACTGGGTTTTTTTTTAAGAAGTTGAAAAAGTAGAAGCACACTACTAGTAAGGTGAAACCAATATTTTAATTCATGCGAATTGATTGATTCCTCTTTTCGGTTTTTTTCATGTTACATGTGTTGTGATCATACTAAAAAGGGACCAGGTGCATCCAACTTTTACCATCTGATTTTATTACCCAAGTCATTTCATGTACTAAAAATGGCTTTGAAAAGGGCAAATATTGACCTAAAATGGCTATGATTACCTAACCAGCTTGAGCCGATCTTGTGGAACTATCAGTAAACAAGGATCAATCTGAGCTGTAATTAATGTAGATTAAAAAAAACTCACTGAACTTGGATCCAAATCTCTCAGTTCATTCATACATGCCTGAAAATCACAGTCATAGCGTCACAAATTGGGATGAAAGCCACCTGCAGGAAATTCAGTTTGGAAAGACAATAGAGCTAGACTCTTGAGTACAAACTCCAATATATGTGTGCTTTCTGTTGTGCAGCAAGGTAAGAGATAAGAAAAAATGTATTTGTAGGCAAGAACTGGAAGACAATCTTTCTCTCTATAAATCTTTAAGTCAGGTCCAATGGAAAAAAACAACCTGGAAAAATAACAATTCACCAACAGCTCAAGGTTATCTGTAAATATCTGCAATGCTGAAGAAAGAAAACAGAAGCTAAAATATTGGGACTCAGGCCATTCTCACAACTCAAGGACCCTAAGAACTTTGAACTGCGATTGCCTTTACCTTCCTGTTTGTACTCAACACCCAACCTATTTTCTCTTCAAATTTATTGCCCACGTTGAACTGAGTGCTTGACATTCCATATTTATTACATTTTCAGGCTAGTTGGTAATAAAATTCCATTTTTTGCTTCTTTATTTTGATCCGGTTAATTATATTTCAATTCAAGTGTGATAGCTACATGTTATAAAAGAAATGAAAACATATGTTGTGAGTGTCTAAGAGAAATAAAAAGGGAAGAGTCTATTCACTCTCCTTATTAGGCATAACAGATGGCAATGAAATGCCATACCAGCTCAGCCAGTTGCAGCAACAGCCATGAGAATATTGCAAATGATCATAAAACAGTGATAAGCTATGGAAACTTTGCTCAAATTTTCAATTTTTCTCCCTGCACATTATAATTTGCAAGGCTTGCTGATTTCAGAGAAAGAGTCCAGCAAGAGGATCTTGGGTGAGAAAGGAGATGGAAAAATATGAAATGACAGGTGCATGGCTTAAAGAAGAAATTATAGGCAGTAATGTTCCATGCATGTGCTATCTTTGCCCTTCTAGATGGTAATGGTCACATGTTTAGAAGTTGCTGCCAAAGGAGCCTGGGTGAGATGCTGCATTTGTGGAGGGTTGAGAGAAAGAAAATTTCCAGAATAAGTGCCCGTGTGAAGAAAAAGATGACAATTAGGCGAGCGGACGTTTGCAGGCAAACTCGGGCCCGGCTGCCAGTGGTGGTTCTCCAAGTTTAATAGGCACGTCAAAAGACAAAATCTCAACTGAACAAAGGGAAATGCATGGAAAAAAGTGCATGGAATATGACTCCTCACAGGAGTCATACTAAATTTCAAGGCAAATTATTTTGCTAGACACACCTTTGACACAATAAACTTGCAAAGGCATTACTCAGGAGCTTTTTGAAAAAAAATCTGACAATAAATCATAGAGGGAAATATTAGGGATGATGACTAAAAGTCCATCCAAAGAGTTAGGTTTCAGGGAACATTTTAATGACAGAACAGCAATAGAGAAACAAAGAAATCTGGGGAGGGAGTTCCTGCATTTAGGGCCTTTGCTGCTAGCAGCACAGTTGCCCATACTGGATCAACTGGAACTGAACAGTTAATGAATCACAACTTCTTGTTAAACAATATATTTTGGTATTGATCTGAGCTATAACCTTGATCACTGGAGACGAAGCACAGAAGAAAACCAGGAATAGGATGGAGGAGCTTTGCCATCTTTCAATAACAACCACGTGCTTGTTTATATCTGTTCCTACTGTTACATTTTCCAGGTACAAGTTGCCAGTCATTGCACCAGTGGAATGACTTGCAGGTTGATAAGCGCCTATTTGACTATGCTATAATTGCTGCATCTCTTAAGCCACAAACCCACCGTGCCACAAAACCTTTGTAAATTAGGAATGACAGTTCATAAGTTGTGTATTAGACAGCGTAGCTTTAGATGCATACATTTAAGAAATGGAAGAAAAATTCTACATGGTAGTAATTAAGGGAAATTCACTCTACACTTAGATACTGCTGGAACAGCAAAGAGATTTGCAGGTTGGGGATCTGATTTTCTATTTAGCAGTTCTTGCTAAGGCTCTTCCTCAGAGCCAAAGCATTAATATCCTGCCATCGGTTCCCCATGCAAAACAGGAAGTGGGGGGGGGGGGGGGGGGGGGGGGCGGAGGATGATGGATGAGATCTATTAAACCAAGGATTTCTAATTCAAGGGGCATTGACGCAAGACTATAACAAATACAAACAGCAGTAGACTGTGTAGCCCCTCCAGCCTGTTTCATCATTCAATAGAATCATGGCTGATCTGACATTCCTCAATTCCTCTTTCCTGTCTTTACCCCATAACACTTGATTCCCTACTGATCATTAATCTCTCTCAACTTAAATATACACAAAGACTCTGGCCCTACAGACATTTGTGGCAAGGAGTTCCAAAGACACACAAACTTCAGAAAAAAAATTCCTCCTCATCTCAGTCTTAAATTGGCACCACTTCATTCAGACATTATGCCCCATGTTTATAGACTCTCACATGAGGGGAAGCATTGTCTCAGCATTTATCCTATCAAGTCCCATAAGAATCATGTGCGTTTCAATAAGTCCATCTCTCATTCTTCTGAATGCCAGTCAACACAGTCCAACTCGTTTAGCCTTTGCTCATGAAACATTCCTTTCATACCAGGGTTGGCAGAGTTTTGCCAGGGGAGTGGGAGGAGGAAATTAAAATGGACGGCAACTGGAAGGTCAGGTTGACTGGTGCGTGCAGATTCTCTGTAAACCTCTCTCTGAATCTGCGTTTGGTCTCCCAATATAGAGACCACCACATCGGGAGCAACAGATACAACAGATCAGTTTGTATGAAGTGCAGGTGAATCTATGCTGTATCTGGAAAGATTGTTTGGGGCCTTGGACGGAGGCAAGCAGGGAGGTATAGGGGCAGGTGTTGCACCTCTTGCGGTTGCAGTG
Source organism: Stegostoma tigrinum (assembly GCF_030684315.1). Lineage (NCBI taxonomy): Eukaryota > Metazoa > Chordata > Chondrichthyes > Orectolobiformes > Stegostomatidae > Stegostoma > Stegostoma tigrinum. Next base: position 57,201,540 of record NC_081355.1, read on the forward strand.
TTTTGTCAGAACAAACTCCAAATCAAATGCAACCTCCGACATTTCTGCCACCTACAATCATGCCCCACTACCCAAAAGGTATTTCGTTCCCTGTCCCTGTCTGCAGGGGCCATTCATTCTGCAACTCCCTCATCAGCTCTATAGTCCCCACCAACTTCTCCACTACACCCATTATCTTTCCCTGCAACTGCAAGAGGTGCAACATCTATCCCTATAACTCCCCCTCTCCTCCATCCAACGCCCCAAACAATCCTTCCAGTTCCAGCTGAGATTGACCTGCACTTCATACGACCTGATCTATTGTATCCGTTGCTCCTGATGTGATCTCCTCTACTTTGTAAGATCAAACACAGACTTGGGGTCCTTATCACAGGGCATCTGCCCTCTGCATGCACCAACCAATTCAACCTTCCAGCTGCCATCTATTTTAACTCCCCTTCCCACTCCCCTGGCAACATATCCATCCTTGTCCTCCCCTACTGTCATAGTGCGGCCAAATGTAAACTGAAGTAACAACAGCTTGATATTTCACCTTGGGAGTTTACAGTCCATTGGCCCTAATATTGACTTCACCAGCTTCAAAATTCCTCCACAATTATCCCATGTCCAGCCCACCCCCCCCCCCACTTCCCTGACTTGACCTGACCTAACCTAACCTGTACATCTTCCTACTCAACTATCCACTCTACCATCCCCATTGACCAATCACAATAACCTCTTGCCTGCATACACCTACCACCATCCCACTCACCCTGCCTCCAGCCCCAACCCCCTCCCTCTATTTACTTCAGGGCTCTCCTCCTCAGTCCTGACGAAGGCTTTCAGCTCAAAACACTGACTTTCTTGCTCCTCAGATACTGTCTGAACTGTGTACTTTTCCAGCTTCGCATCTTTTGACCATTCCATACCAGGGACCATCCTGGTGAGCCTTCTCTTAACTGCCTCCAATGAAATGATGTATTTTCTTACATACAGGGACCAAAATTGCTCACAGTGCTCCAGATGTGATCTCACTAGCACCTTCCACAGTGGCAGTAGCTTTGACTTTCCTGCTCTCATATTCCAATCTCTTTGAAATGAGGACCAACATTCCATTAGCCTTCCTGACTGCCTGTTGTAACTGTGTGCGGACTTTGTATTTCATGCACTAATACCTTCACATCCCTTTGCGTTTCATCTTTCCACAATTTTTTGCCACCTAAGTAATAATGTTCCTTTGTTCTCCTTCCAAAAATGAACAAAATGCGTTGCAATGATTCATCCGAGTTTGAGAAACCACAGGAAGGGATAGCGAGATTGCAGCTTGCTTTATGTGCCCCTCTACAAGCATCTCATATTCCCATACGTGTATCAAACACTTGCCTTTACCCTACTACTTCCTTGCATTCATGCCTCATGGTAACTCTCAACAATCAATATCCTTGGTCCAGCTCCACATGAACTAAATAAAGGCATCCACACCTCTGTGTTTACTCAAATTACAGGAGAAGACAGCACATTGCATAATGATAAGCAGAGAGCTGATCAGCAAGAGGGAAGGCTAGCCCTTCAATGACTGGCATGTTAACAGCTGCTGGCATTACATTCCCACCTAATCTGCTGGCAAGGAACTCTTATTGCAGAAGCCTGATGATGTCAGCAGTGACCCATCATGACAGCCAGAGTCTCAAGGGACAATGGATATGGATGATAAACAGAGTGTCCACCTTGTGCTGGCAGACTTTGGGAATCTTAGTTTCTTTTAGGTGGATCCCAGTGGCCAACCCCTCTGTCGTGTATTTGGAAAAAGGCAGCTAATCCCAATAATGTTGGCTCTGCCCTTATCAGAGGTTGAAGGTGTAGTGGCATAATTCATTTAAGGCTGGCAGCAAGAGGTTCAGCTGAAAGTCAATGAAGTGCTAGACAGGTGAAGTGTCCTGCAATTACTTAGTAATCATCTTGCAATTAGTGATGGCATTCTCAGAGAAGTGCTTCAAGCTGCAGCCTCTCCACTGGCCACTGCTGGAGTTCTCCAGTTACACTGAAGAAACTCCTCTTATGCTCTCAACTCGATGACCCTGATGAGTTGCTGACTAGTCCTCTGGTAGGAACATTCAATGATTTAACCGATGTTTAAGTGGTCCTTAACTGACTTTTTAATTATTCAACAACTCCAAGGCAATTTCCCACTCATGCTCAATCACACTCGATAGAAACCTGGAAATGGGAACATATTGGAATACACAACGAACATCAATTTCAGCGACTTAGCTCCTTTTACGCAGGTATTCCACGCTACTGTGAAAAGCTCCCTTAAATGTCCTAGTTATACACCTTACTGTATTAATGTTGAAAAATGCAGTACAATGTCAGTTTTACAAAACTGAAGGCATGTTTCTTTTTATTTGTCAATCTGAGTGAAAATGGTGACGCCGGCATTTATAGGCCATCCCTAATTGTCCATAGAGCAGTTAAGAGACAACCACATTGCCACGGGACTGCCTTCATAGGTAGGTCAGACCAACTAAGAATGGTAGATTTCATTCCCTGAAGTATATTAGTAAACTAGATGGATTTTTATGACAATTAACAATGGATATGTGGTTGCCTTTAGACTAGCAGCTTCTATTTAATTCTAAATTTGTTTTGATTCAATTTAAATTTCACTATCTGCAATGGTGAGATTTGAACCCTAACCCTAAAACAGAAAATAAGCAAGGGGTTCAAGATTACAAGTCCAGTGGCATTATAACTATACCATTGTGTACCAGTTACATGAACAACCGACAGAGATTGTTGGACCAGTGGTAAATGTATGTATATTGTACTGCAACTGAAGCCAATCCATTTTCAATATTTAAGTAAAATTTAGCCATACATTTTGCATCAACTTAGGTTAAAGATTGGAACCTAGGTTCAAATGCTGCCTAGACTAATGCAATTTGTTTTTCTTCAGGAGAATCCTGTTCTGAAGCTAAACTTTGACAAAGCAGAAAGTGTATCATTCCAATGGAATTTCCTTCCCTACTAAAGATGTTGTTCACTTTGAAGACAACCAGTCATCACATAATAATAGCTCAGTTATGTGCATTACATGGCGCCTTAATGGTGAACTTAAAAAAAAGAACTGTATCCACAAGCAAAATTCCAAACTCTGACTCCAGGATAATCAAATCTCAAGCTATACACTGCCACTGGAAATTGTGATATATCTTCACTGTTTGACCTCTTGCTGTTAACCTCACACTGTGAAGTATCACCTCATTCTATTGTTTATTTTGAGCCCTGTTGGATTCATATTCAGGAAACAAGTTACCACTGGTAGAGGATATAGTTGACCCCCCATCCATGTTCAAAAAACAATGTGCTTTTCCAAAATATTTATACTATCATGTTAATACAGGAAGAATTGTTCAATATACAAACCACTGTTATAGCATGCATCAAAATTACAACTTTTGCTCACAGGAAGGGAATAGAAGCATAATATTGTACAATTTGGTAACTATTGTAATTACAAGGAAGCACCTTGAAAAGTTGACCAAATAAATTCAGGCATTTTGTTCACAAAATGGATTGTAAGTTACCAACACATGCTTTTGAGAAAAAGTACAGTACATTTTATTTAAGTTATTACAAGATTATTCATACTGTTTTCACTAGTGCTACAATTAACCACAACTGCTGCTGACAATACTTTCAATCTAAACTATTTTCCTTGTAAGTAATGTGATCATGTTTGAGAAAAACACAGCATACCGGGGTGGCAAAAGAACAATTATTACTTGGATTGAAAACACTGAAGCAACATTTAATGCATCGACAACAGATCGTGGGGCAGGGGTTGGGTTGGAAGAATGTGCAACAGATAAAAGTCTAAAAATATTGAAGAAATGCATTCATAATAATTTAACATTGCTATAGAAGAAAAGGAGGAGAAAATGAAAGGAGGAGCTGGCGCGGTAAGAGAATAGGAGAAGCAGCAGGTGAAAAGAAGTGGAGAAGGAGGAAGGAATGAGGAAGAAAGAACAAAAGAGACAGATCCGAAGAAAGGAGGAGGATAATCAGGAGGGATACAGCTAACATGTGACAGTCTAGATGGAGAAACAGTAAGAGCAGTGATGGAACACTGCAGTGAAGTGGGCTGGGGGGGTGACGGAACACTGCAGCGAGGGTGGGTGGGGGGTGATGGAACACTGCAGTGAAGTGGGCTGGGGGGGTGACGGAACACTGCAGCGAGGGGGGTGGGGGTGACGGAACACAACAGCGAGGGGGGTGGGGAGACGGAACACAACAGCGAGGGGGGGGGGGAGACAGAACCCTGCAGCGACGGGGGGGGGGGGAGAGACAGAACCCTGCAGCGAGGTTGGGGGGGGGGGGCGGGAGACAGAACCCTGCAGCGAGGGGGGGGGGGGTGGGGGGTGACGGAACACTGCAGCGAGGGAGGGTGGGGGGTGATGGAACACTGCAGTGAAGTGGGGTGGGGGGGTGACGGAACACTGCAGCGAGGGCGGATGGGGGGGTGACGGAACACTGCAGCGAGGGAGGATGGGGAGGGTGACAGAACCCTGCAGCGAGGTGGGGGGGGGGGGGAAGACGGAACACAGCAGCGATGGGGGGAGACAGAACCCTGCAGCGAGGGAATGTGGGGGGTGACGGAACCCTGCAGTGAGGTGGTGGGACAGATGGAACACTACAGTGAGGTGGTGGGGGAGACAGAACACAGTCTGGCCATGGGGATGAGGCTCACACTATGTTGTGGAAGAGAATGGGATTACAAGATTACAAGAAATTTGCTGGATCATGGTAGCAGATTTACTTCAATAATTTGATTTACCTGAATTCCTTGCGGACCACAAGCAGTCCTCAAGAAAACGTTTATCTGCAACCAACACATCTCACCTCCCAACTTTCAGGAAATCCGGTCTTCAGTTGTTAAATTTAAATCACCCCCAAAATTTGAGGAACAGGTCCATTATTTAATATTATCATTATTATGAAACTTTTTCTCTCAAGTGGGTTACTGGTACAACACCAAGCCTGTTACAGTTGAATCTGAAGTAAGCATGTTATGTTTGTGTTTGATATTATTGCCTATTTAATCCCTTTCCATCCTGCAGAGAATCTCTCCCACTTGTCTTCACACAGGGATATTAAAATTCCACCCAAAAAAAGTTTGAGAATTACCCAGAGGTGCTAAACTGACTGAAGCTTGAGAATTACTATTTTATAGCAAGGATTACATTTATAACAACATATTTTGCAGATGGTATTCACGATCCTTCTCTAACCCAATCCCAGCTCTCTCCAAAGAGACAAACTTTACTTCATTTCCTCCTCTGGAGGAGGACATCAAGCAAAATCAATCTATTTTGTTTCTCACCTCTAAGTTCTCTGCCTCTGTAGACTAGTAATGTCCTATTCTCAACTAGCATAAGTGCACCATTTTCAGACCTGGTCACTCAGAAATACAAGCAATTATTCAATAGCTGGAACTATACTCAAGGAACCAGGTACTGTATCCTGGGCTTTTGTTAACCTTTATATGATCCCTCTTCCTCACTAATTCTCGTCTTCACCTTTGCTCAGTGATTGGTTCTTCTTCCTCAATGCTCCCACAGTCTAGTTTTTCTCCACCGTGTGCATCTTCCATATCCCATTCACTTTCAAACACTCATTTTCCTAACTTTGTACTCAACCTCTCATGTGGCAAATGATTGCAGAAACCTCCTCAGTTATCTCAAGGTGCCTAATCCCATAATGCCTGATATTTCAGACTGCCTCTTGGGTGCTCCTACCTGTCTGTTTTAAGAAAGGATTAAATTGCAAGCAATTTTGTGAAAAATAAGTTGAGAACTTAAACATAGCACCCTGTCTAGTTCACTCCGAAGTGAATACAACACTTTGCTCAAAGCCTACCTGAAATTAACCTGTTGCTCCTAAGACATAAACATAACAAGTCCATTTTAATCTTCTTCCCTTAAAAAGTACTGGTAAAATAACTTTGGCCACTAACAAAAATACTTACAATATTTTCTACATATGTGACCTATTAGCTATGTCAGAAAGAAATTTATTTTATTATATGAGAAACTGAGCATCCAGCATACTTATAATATTTGGTTTTGACAACACAAGATTAAAGATATTTTCAGTGGTTCAGTATTGCTCTGTTAAACTGACAGATAAAATCCAAACAGATTATTCGAAAGGATGAAATTTTGTGCTGTACCATGAGAAACCTAATATATCATTACTTTTAACTTGGCCTGTGAATGAACCATTAAATGGTGATGGGTAAATAACTGCTCAGCTCAAAATACTTGAACATTTGTTTGAACACAACACTTAGAAAACAAAATTTTATGCATTGTAACTAAACAGAATGAAAACTCACTACAGATGATGATCTGCCTGTTTACACTTGTGTACTCTAGAAATGCAAGCTTTTGCGTTCTAATATTCTTTCATAAAACAGTGATAACAGAGGACGAAACACGCGAGTTAAATTACAGTACACTAGCCCATCTCTTATCTGGTCAGACTGGATTTGGAGCATCAATGTTTATGTATGTAAATAATAGATAAGTTAAACCTATTCTTGCAAATAAGTGTGATTAGAAATATAAAAATAAGTTTGCAAATACCATTTCATAATAATAAATCATAGCTTTTATTTCAACCCAGACAAAATTTCATATAAAAAAAACTTTGACTGCAAGTTAATCATTTAACTGGCACCTGTATCTCCTTCATTCCAAATGAATGACAGGTGCAGCAAGGCGAATTACAGTAAAAGATTTCAAGACCAGCAAATGCCTAGTCACAGAAGTCCCAAAGATTTTCATATGAAGTGCTAATAAAACATATTTTACCGCTGTGAGAGCAATGGCTGAAATTTACAGCGCAATCAAAAATCAGAAGTCGCATGTTACGAATCTCTCAGAAACCCTCAAAACACAGAATGCTGCACAGTTGGAGGTGATACCTTTCAGGTCTGATGTTCAACCAAAATCCGATCATCCCAAATTAAGCGGACTTAAAATGCAAATATTTTGAAGAGTGGAACACAGTCACCTGCAAGATTAGTTCAATTAAAGTTACGTAAATCTTGAAGGGTGGTACATTCCTCTGGTAAGATAATTTTCATAGCGTCAGTCAACTAATGTCTGCATCATTTGTTCCAAACTTTTGGGTGCTTCTAATTCAAATCTCTTATTACAGATCTCATGCAATAATTATTTAAAGTTAGATTACTTGACACCAGAGTCCAGATTTCTCATTTACGTTAAATTAAAAAGCATTTCCCCTATGGCAATATTATCCTATTCAAAAGATATAATTTTTACCCTAGTAAATCTTTTGGCCATGTAGAACCATCACACATTTTTACCTGCTTACCTGCTTTTGGTAAAGAGAGTAGCTAAAGTAGCAGAGTTTTGCTGGTGGCATCCTCTGTCTGCTACACCGGAGCAATCACAGTAGTCTTCCAAGATGTTGGCAAAAAACAAATTTGTTGCACTGACTTTTGAAATTAATTACTCCAGCATAAGATTTTGTTTGCATTTTTAAATTCAAATTCACTTTCTAATGCTATAACAACATTGAATATCGGTGAAAATTTGAATTCCTTGTGGCAGTATTACTCTGCACATGATGGAAATGCATCATCCGCGATGATTCTGATTTGTGTTGCGCCTGTTGAACTGCTAAGTAAGCTATGCTTCTCTCCTCATCAGAAATTGAGACATAAAATATGGCAGTCAGTTGGCAAAATACATGCCAGACTCAATTCTCCATCCAGCAAGTCCAAAGTACGGCAACTAAAATAAACAAGAAAAGGAAATCCCAATCTGTAACAAAATACCTGTGACAAGAAGAACATTACAAACTCAACTCATGGTCAAGCCCCTTAGCTCCAAGCTCACCTCAATCTTCACCAGACATGAACAAAGGAGCTAAAATCAAGATGTGATTGACTGCCTTTGCTATCAAAGCAGCATTCAACTTCAAGAAGCCCTAGCAAATTGAAATCAAGGAGTATCTGAGAGGGGAAAAAACTGCAGATGAAGATCTGAAACATAAATAAAACTTTTTGACAAAACTCAACAGGTCTGGCAGCATTTGCGGGAAGAAAGCAGAGTTAATGTTTCAAGTCTAGTGACTCTTCATCAGAACTGAAGAATCCCATATGAATGAAATAAAAAGAAATCAAGTATTAAATCAATGTCTGGATGAAATTCAGGTTTGGCCTAATAATGGCAAGTGGCATTCATGACACACAATTATCAGATAATGACATCTCCAACAAATGAAAATCTAACCATCTCTGCGCATTCATTGACTGAGTCAGCTACTTACGTACTGTTGCTGCTACAGTAGGAGAGGCTGGGAAATCTATGGTGAGTAACTCACCTCACACCCAACACTCCCTCTAAGTTAGCACCACATGTTTCTGTGCATGAACTTCAGAGGTTCTCAAAGTGGAGAAAAAGGTAAGGGGAATGTAGCTCATGACTTCTGAGTATGACGCACCATCTGTAAAGCACAAGTCATCAGTGTGATGGAATGGCTCCCACTTCTCTGGCAACCACAGCTCAACCAACATTGAAGAAGTTTGACACCAGTCAAGACAAAGGAACTTGCAACCCATCAACTACTGGTGTACAGATGCTATACTGCACACCATTTGTAATGTTACAATGTGACTGCAACAACTAACCAAGCAAGATTCCTTCAACAGTGTTTCGAAACCCACGCGTGTATAAAGGGCAAAAGACAAAGGGGAACTGAACAGTTGCAAGCCTAATTTTTTTAAGTCACTGAAGAGCATCTGACAATTTGGAAAGCATATGCAGCACAGACATACAGATTACTATCACCCATATTACAATTTTTGAAATTAACTTAGTGAAGGGGCTAGATTTTCATTCGGCCTTGAGAATCAGATGCCAAGATCATTACCATTCTTAATCAAATGGCTCTATGTTTAAATGCAGATCCCCTAATTAAGCACTGCCAGGAGGCAGGAACGGAGTCTAGAATACAATCCTCAAAGACAGGCATAATCAGACTTGACAGTGCCTTGCAGAGTACCGGAGGCAAGAGATCAAAGGGCCAGATTCTCAAGAGGCAGATGTTTCCAAACAGTCAATGAAACTGTAACAGAGAGAATAACTGTTTTCCAAAACAATTGTTCAGCAGAAATTTGACAGTGTATTTCAGCATAGCAAATAACAGCTGTGCACTAACATGCAGCAGTCTGTTTGGTTCTGTTAGTATTTGGTCTGAAATCATATTCTGGCCCTCCTCAACACACTAATAAGCTTCTCAAGGAGTTTAACAGGTAATTAAATGAAGTAGGTGGGTTGCTGGCTACCCCCACCTGTACTAGGTTTCAAAAGAGCATTGTGCCCCAGAGCCTTCAGCTCACTGACAGGATATCCAGAAGCAGTATTTTCAATGCACACCTGTACCTCACCTTTTACCCATGGGTGATTGAAAATCAAAGTAGTGAATTTCATTTCTAGAGGAACAGAATTCAAAAAGAAAAATGTGCCGTCAAATTCATAAAGACTCTTGGTTGGGCAAAATATCTTTTGCAGGACATTTATTAACACATTAAAATATCAAGTTCTGATGAACAATCACTGGACTCAAAATGTTAACTCTGGTTTCTTCCCACAGATACTGTTAGACCTGCTGAGTTTATCCAGCAATTTTTGTTTTTGCTTAAAATATTAAGTTTAGTGAAGTGTGCTGTAAAATCCAGAATAATTAACTCCAGCTTTTTTGAAAAGAAATGTTGAAAATAGCAACATTTAGCAGAATAAATATATGCACCCACTAATTCTATGATTCTAAATAAAATTTTCTTATATATAGTGATATTTTTTAGATATTGAAAGCAGTGATGCAACTCATATCAATATAGCATTACTTTCTGAAAATATTGATCACTTGCTTGACAGGACAGCAGTGAAGATTACATTTGTTTTCCTTCTGGAAAAACCAAGTTAATTTTAAATACTATTTGTTGATTAGGCCTTCAGGTAATTTGACTTGTTTGTCATAGTCGGCTGATGAAATTAGAATTACGTGCCTTTCTCGTTATCCTCAAAATATTTGACTTCCTTTCCTTTACCTGAATTAAAGTAGTTTAACATTACAATTACAGAATTAACAAATAGTTAAGATGCAGCATTTCTTTTTAAACCAATTACATTATTTCATTATCAACTTTAGTGCAATAATGCTTTACTACTTCAATGAGATTGTGAAGTGCAAATTTCCAACTTAAGAAACACACTCGATAATGTTGGAAAATCTGATGTATGGTTTTCAAATATTACTTGAAAATAGTGATATTATACCAAGCATAGGATAACTTTTAACAAGACAAAGGATATTTTATTAAATACTTTTAACTGAAGCACTGGGAGTGTTTCATAATTTTCTTAGCCTTGCAACAAACACGTATGTTACAAATTATGAACAGACTATCTTAACTAGATCTCTTGCTGTGCACCAGCTGCTGCATTGACTATTTCACCTTCACTGGCAATAACCCTAGTAAACTGTAATTTCATTAAAAATGAACGGATTACTATAAATGCTATTTGCACCTCAATTTTACTGAAAAAGTTGAAACATTTGTGGAGACTTCCAAAACAACCTTAGTTTTGCATTTCAGTTAATGTGAAGATTGCAGTAGAATTGGGTTTAAGTGATTGTATTCTGCTGTTCATCCACATGGTAGCAGTACAAGTCTAACAAGCAACCCTATGGGAATGATGATAGCCAAACCCATGCACAAACCAGCTGTTACAACTCATACATATGCAAATATCATAGCAACAAAATAATGTCTCAATGTCACTAATGCAAAGGAAGTAAAATCTAAGTGAACTAAAACCAAGTCCTTTTGACAAGTGATAGTTAACAAATAAAGACACCAAAGACCTTTTGAATAGATCATTTGTATGTTTAAAAAGCCTTTCTCGATAACTCCACAGTTTTTGGGTATCCCTATTATTCATTATCAAACTGTTACACTGCTGAAAGCAATATTAAGTACACTTCTCACTTCATTGGCACATTTTGTACAAGTTAATATTTCAGGTCTTGTTGTGAAAGGCAAAACATAACCTCTGTAGGAATTACAATTTTAGTCATTTTTCCCTGAAGTAACATTTTTAAAATTCAAACCTACAAGTACTAAACCAATTTGTGATTTCCTGAGTTAAACAAGTTGAACAAGGTTGCCAGCACTCATTCTTTATTTGCTTGCCTTTCTATTAAAGCCAACACCTTTATTCAAATGATATGATTACCTGCTTTAATATCTCCTATATGGTTTGGAGTCACATTTTTCTTTAAAGTGCCCAGGAGATTCAGTGAGTTATTTCTCTCATTCAAGGTGCGATATAAACACGAACATCTGAACAAGGAGCAAGAGTAGGCCACTTGGCCCTTTGAGCCTGCTCTGCCATTCAATAATATCATAGTTGATCTGATTTTAACCTCAACTCTACATTCTTGCTTACCCCGATAATCTTTCAAGAATTAAGAATCGATCTACATCTACCTTAAAAATATTTAAAGATTCTTCATCTGCTGCCTTTTGAGGAAGGGAATTCTAAAGAATCACAACCCTCAAAAACAAAATTTCTTATTTCTGTCTCAAATGGGAGACCCTTTGTTTTGTAAAGCTTGACCTAACAGAAGTTACTTTTTCCATAAACACTCACTATGGAGGATCTTGTGCTTTGTATGCCTCAAAGGAATACAGCAGATGTCTCTATATTCAAAAAGGGAGCTAACATCCATAAAGGAGAAAATATCTTGGTATGGTAAACAATTCTCTATCAAGTTCATTAAAAATAGACCTTCAAGATTAGTAAGATTTCTAAATCTGCATTGAATAATCTTTTAATGAGGAAATGAGCAACTGAGTCAATCTCTTCTAACCAACAAATAAACTTAGTTTGTTTCAAAGAGGCATTTAATAGACCTCTCCATAAAAGTAATTAAGCAGAAATAAACTGAAAACTATATAATAAATCAGTGACAAAATAACTTAGCATGTATGATCAATGGAAAATCTTTGATCTTGGTAGCAAGAAATAGTGGAGTTGTGCCAGTATCCGTAATGAGTACACTCCAATTCATCGAATCATTAATAACTTGGAAGAATGCTTTTATTACAGTATGAAATCAACTGCTGATATCACTTGACGACAGCTTGAAATTGGGAAAAACACAAAAATATGGAGATTGCAAGAACTGCAGATGCTGGAGTCAAAATCAATACAGTGTTGGAGCTGGAGGAACACAGCAGATCAGGCAGCAGAGGAGCAGAAAAGTCAGTTTCAGGTTTACACCCTTCATCAGGATGGGTGTAAACCTGGAACGTCCACCTTATCTGTCTCCATCTCAGGCAACCACGTAGACACCGATATCCATTTCAAGCCCACCAACTCCCACAGCTACCTAGAATACACCTCCACCCACCCACCTTCCTGCAAAACTGCCACCCCCTATTCCCAATTCCTTTGCCTCCACTGCATCTGCTCCCAGGATGAGGCATTCCACTCCCATCATCTCAGATGTCCTCGCTTTTCAAGGATCGCAACTTACCCCCCTCAGTGATCGAGAACGCCCTCGACCGTATCTCCCGCATTTCCCACAACTCATTCCTCACATCCTGTCCCTGCAATAACATATTGTCCTCACATACCACCCCAGTGACCTCCAGATCCAACGCACCATCCTCCAACACTTCTGCCATCTGCAATCCAACCCCACCACCAAAGACATTTTTCACTCCCCACCCTTGTCTGCTTTCCAGAGGAACCACTCTCTCCAGGACTCCCTTGTCTGCTTCACATTCCCCTCCAGCCCCACCACACCTGGCACTTTTCCCCGCAACCACACGAAGTGCTACACCTGCCCCTACACCTCCTCCCTCACCCCCATCCCAGGCCCCAAGAAGACTTTCCACATCAAGCAGAGGTTCATCTGCACATCTGCTAATGTGGTATACTGCATCCGCAGTACCCATTATGGCCTCCTCTACCACTGGGGAAACCAAGCGGAGGCTTGGGAGCCATTTTGCAGAACACCTACACTCGGTTTGCAATAAATAGCTACACCTCCCAGTTGTGGACCATTTCAACTCCACCTCCCATTCCTTAGACAATATGTCCATCCTGGGCCTCCTGCAGTGTCACAATGATGCCATCCGAAGCTTGCAGGAACAGCAACTCATATTCCGCTTGGGAACCCTGCAGCCCAATGTTATCAATGTGGATTTCACAAGCTTCAAAATCTCCCCTCCCTCACCGCGTCCTAAAACCAGCCCAGCTCGTCCCCGCCTCCCTAAGCTGTTCTTCCTCTCACCTATGCCCTCCTCCCACCTCAAGGTGCCATCCCCATTTCCTACCTACTAACCTCATCCCGCCCTCTTGACAGGTCTGTCCAGGGAGGACGGACAGATCTCCTCCCTACCTCCCCACCTACGCTCACCTTTACTGGCTCCATCCCCGCCTCTTGAACTTGTCTGTCTCCTCTCCACCTATCTTCTCTTCTATCCATCTTCAATCGCCTCCCCTCTCTCCCTATTTATTTTAGAACCCACTTCCCCTTCCCCATTTCTGATGAAGGGTCTAGGCCCAATTCATCAACTTTCCTGCTCCTAAGATGCTGCTTGGCCTGTTGTGTTCATCCAGCTCCACACCTTGTTATCTCTTATTTCCTGCTCGTCTGTTGTTGCCTGGTCTAACTCCACACTGTATTGACACAAAAATATGGATCAGTTAAACACATGGCTAAGAAATGGCAGATAAATTATGACGCAGATAAACGCATGTTGAAACAGGAATCAAATAGTGTATGATGAATAAAGTGCTCATTAGCAAATCTGGAACTGCAAAATGGTTTGTATGCGATCTGATTGTCTGATGTGGTCCAGTAATAACACTCTTTACTTCGAATTGTAAGTCTGTAAGTTGAATTCACACACTGGAGAACCTAATTTGATACTTCAGGAGTGCTACACTGTCAGCATTTGAAAAAATACATTAAAGACACCACCCTTTCTGTCCTCTAAAGTGACTGTAAAAGATCACATCCACTATTCCTCAGCCATCATTAAAACATTTTTTTTCACCCATGGAATATAGGCATCACTACCTGGCCAGCATTTGTCACCTTTCCCTTGCTCCTGTTGACGAAGAAATGGCAAGCTGCCTTCTTGAACCACTACAGCCCATACACTGTAGGCTGACCCACAATACCGTTAGGAACGCAATTCCAGGATTTTAACTTAGTAACAGTGAAGGAACACTGATACATTTCCAAGTCAAGATGTTGAAAGACTTGGAGGGGAACTTGCAGTGGCAGTGTTCCCATGTATCTGCTGCCCTTGTCCTTCTGATTATGTGGTTATGTCATTACTTTGCCATAAATGTGTAGAGAACATTGGTGATACTGTGGGGGAGCACAGTGACTCAGTGGTTAGCACTGTTACCGCACAATCTGGTTTCGATTCCAGCCTTAGATGAGTGTCTGTGTGAGGGTTGCGCATTCTCCTGCATCTATGTCGGTTTCCTCTGGGTGCTCCCCTTTCCTCTACAGTCCAAAGGTGTGCAACTTAAGTTGATGGGCAGTGTTTAATTGCCAATAGTGTCTAGGGATGTACAGGTTAGGTGAAATGCAAGGTCACAGTGTTTGGGTCTTGGTGGGATGCTCTTTGGAGGGTGGGTGTGGACTCAATGGGCCAAATGGCCTGCTTCCTTGCTGTAGGGATTCTATTTACTACACGTTAGTGACCCCAAATTTCAAAATGATTAAATGTTTAGGAACAGTTCTAAGAAAAGTGGGAATGATGACTCAGGCGGCCTCAAAGCTATGAATGAAAACTGAAAGAAGCAGATGATAATCAAACGATTCAGTTTTATCAAACAATATAAAAAGGTCAATAAGAATACAACAGAAAACCCAGGTTCAATCTAGGCACTGGAGGTGACAAACGCATGCCTCATCAACCCTGTAAAAGTCCTCCTCACCAACACTTGGGAAGTTGTGCAAAATTTGGAAAAACTACTGCATATTATAAAATCGCTCATTCAGTGTCCAGATATTTCTATCACCATGCATGACTCATCAGAGTTGGCGGTAAAATGGTATACAATCAAGAGTAAATGCTCCTGTAAAACCTCATTGTTCTGGATCCCTGGAGATTCCATGGTATCAAATCAAATATAGACAAGAAACCCATTACCATTTACTCTCTTCTCAAAGAGAATGAATCAGTACACCACCATGCCGGATGTCAACTGTAGGAAGCACTAAGAGCAGCAAGGGCAAAGAGGGTACCATAAGCAGGGAACACCAATGTCCATCTGAGAGTGACGCTTGGTACCATCATTACTGACACAGCTCAGAAGGCCATTGGTGCAAGAGTGGGATTGCAGCCGATTACAAGAAATCCGACAAGAGGGAAATCTACTTAATTTCAACCTCACGAATCTAACTGTTGAAGATGCAACTATCCATGACAGTATTGACAGAAATGATCAGTGCACAAGTCCTTGTGGAGAAAAAAAATTTCTGTCTTTAAACTAAGGACACTCCATTGCGTGACACTGCTAATATGCCAAATTAATAGATTCAGAACAGAACAAAACTTGAAATTGGAAATTTGAGAGGTGCTGTGATTCAATCAGCAGAGTTGTATTCCACTAAAATCTGTATCCTTAGGTTCTGGTTTGGTTCATTCTGCCATTATGAAACTTGGAACCAAGCCTGGTTCAAAAATAGCTGTGAAAGAACATGCCAAGAGCAGCATTACGTGTGCCTAAAATGATACATCCACAACACACAGTTGCATGCATACAAAACAGCAGAATATGTCTGTTGCAAAGTATGTGATCACACAATAGATCAGATCAAACCTCTACAGTACTACCCCATATCGATCACGAATGCTAACAGACAATAAAACCAGCTAATGCGGCAGTTCCTGTAGAACACATACCATCCCTAAAGTTACAAGGCAAAGGAATTAAGAAGTGAATATGGTTCAAGTTGGTATTTATATAAAATTCCTTTTGTTTGGAAAGCCAAATTTATCAGCATCTCACTGGAATTTAAACAGACTGAGTCCAGTGGCAGTTAAAACAATAATTCTGAATTGTTTGTGTACATTTAAAATACTATATGGGTTCAATGTTCTGTTGGGACTTCTCTTAATTTGGAGGCAACAGAATTACACTGTCATGAAGTTCTGGAACTAATTCTTCATAGAATGGAACTAACATTTGTACCTAGATATAGTTTTAGAATTGATGCAGAGCGCAGCATTCAAGCTAAGACAGCAATCATTAGATCAAACATTCCACTACAGGGCTGCAAACATTGAGCACAGAGAAATTACAAAGGCTGGAGTCTATGTTTCATGTACTGCCATATCTCAGAACAGCAGCAAAAATCAAATAGCTGGTCTTCTCCCACAAAGCATCATTGCAGCGGAAAATGAGAGGGTAAACATAAAAAAAATCAACAGCATTCCCTAGGGCTGCAGTAAATAGGATTTTAATGCCAGGAAACAGCTTCCATGAGATCCTAGCCTTCAGATAATGTACAACTAAAAATTATGACAAAATTGCTCTGATATTCCTGAAATTATAAAAATGACCAAAATTCTAACAACTGAAATTTCATGCAGGTCCAATGACTGCAAATTGTTTGAGAGTGTGCTCATCAACAACTTTACGTAAACCAAAGATTCACAGAAACAATCATACACATTAGTTGTATTAACTAACTTGAGTTAGATACATTTCAGTTTCAAATATACTTATTCTACTATCATATGCATTAGCGAGTGATTGCCACTGACCACGACACTATCAATCTACCCATTGCCGATCAGCTAACATCACTATGCCATTAAGTGGGAGACTGATGTGACTTTATAGTCTACATTCCACAGTGGCAGGGCAAATTTCAGCTTGTTTATACAGAATTGCAGAAGTATTTGTACAGCTTATGCAGAACTGTCAAACTTATTTATATTTCACAGCGAAGCTACACATCTCAACCAGTCTTTCATTTAGAACATATAGAGTTATCTTAGAATAACAATCCTCCAAGCTCAAGAGATATTAAAGATAAAGTTGATAAGATATTAGCTGTGTAATGCTAAGAACATAACCTTTAAAAAATATGTTCTGATACATAGGGTTGAATCTAACCAGAAATTTAATTGGCTACATGTCAATTTTGACAAATTTCTTGCAGGATTTCTCTCTGTGAGTCTTAGTAAGAATTCTCAGACTATTCTGTAAATTTAACCCTACATATGCACCAGACATCTTGGCACCCTGCTTGTCCTATCTTCCCACTTGCCAGAGGTGGAGGTATGTGTCACTACCAGGACTTCCTGAGATTTGAGGCACAATATTTAAAATGCAGTTATATACCAGTTAAAGCACTGTTAATCCAGAGTTGCCTTGCACAGCTCCTTTGTGAGAGCAACTGCCCTGGAAATAGCAAAGGCAAATTGGCATAATGAGTTGACAGGGATCTGGAGGACCTGGTAGACAGTGTGGTGCAGAGAAGGGCTGTCCTTTTCGTTCCTCAGAACCAGAAGAGGAGATTATGCCACTCATTGCTAGCAGCATTGAAAGACACCAAGAGTCAGTGCATGTTGATAGTCTGGAGGAATGTGCAACAATGGTGCGAAAATGTCACTGACTGCAAGGGTAGGTGCTCCATCTTCTCTTTACTACCTCACACTGACTGTCTGCCACTATACCCATCTCCTAATACAGCTCATGCTCTATCAACCTCATTATGAATGCAACGTTTTCCCTTACATTCCCTTGTTCATACAACATCCTTACACTACAAACCCTGTATAGCCTCTGCAATGCCTAATCACTCACTTGAGACATCTCACCAATTTTACTCCACCTTCATCAGTACAAACAGATGGACCAGCCACTTTCAAGTTACTCAGTTCCTCCCTTTATCATATTCCAGGAGAAAATGGCCCAGTGAGGCTGAATGAGCCATGATGGATAATAGATTACCTGACAAACATCTCTTCAACTCATAGGAAGAGAGAATCTTGCCCCAAATGGACAAGACCAACCTTCATACACTAGTGCTGAAATTTCCACATCCTAGAAACCATTAAAGAATTATGGTCCATTACTGTGCAACTCTCCCATTAACACAATCGTGGATATACATTAAAAACCTTGATTTTTAAATCATCACTTATTCTTACTTTTCTCACTTCTGCATGTACCAATGGAAACTTCTGGAAAAGCTATAGATTCCTTTGTGGACGCACTGGTAAGGTTGTCTCCTGTCATCCTCCTCCAGCTCAGACGTTTATATGTTGGTGAAATTTTCGACACACTAGAGTTAGGAGCTCATGCTGGCAAGCATACTGGTTGTTGTCTCATAGCGAGCCAGGGATCTGATTCAATTCGATTCAATCCGATCCTTGGGCATCTGTGTGGAGTTTGCACATTCTCCCTGTGCCTGCATGTGTTTTCCCCAGATGCTTTGCTTTCCTACCACCTGTCCAAAGATGTGCAAGTTAGGTGATTTCCTGTGCCAAACCGGCCATAGTGTGCAAGGATGTGCAGACTAGGTGGGTCAGCTGTGGGAAAATACAGGGTTACAGGGATAGTCTTTGGAAGATTGACATTCACTCGATGGGCTGTTTGGCCTGCTTCCAAACTGTAGGGGTTCTATGATCCCTGCCACGTCTCCACAGATGGTTGAGAAAGAAATGCCCTAAGTCACTGATATTTGGTTACCCATCCTGCCAATCTGAACAGCTTTGATTTTCCCATGTTGCCACCCAACCCAGTTTATTTAACTGCTTCTCTCCCCACTTTACCTCTGTACCCAGGTAAACAATGTCATCATGTCAAACATAGAAGTTCACTATCTCCAATGAAACCCAAATGGTATTGACAATCATTAACACCCCCCTTGTATTTATCCTTTTCCCTCCCAAGCTTTACTATTCCCTTCACTGCTTATATATTGAGTTGTTCCCTTCACAGCTGCTATCAACTCTGCATGCTGCCTGTAATCCCTACAACTGAATTCACCAGTTGCCCTTGCAGAGCAGTGGTCTGTGATGATCCTCCTTTGACATTTAGTGGTTAAAGCCCCAATACATGGAGAGAAAGTCCTAACTGACGAGTGGCAGGGACCCTTTACTGATCTCTGTACAGGTTCCCCAACCGACAGGCCATAAAAACTCCAAATGGTTGCAATGGACTGTCAGGGCTGACCATGGCTCACTCCCTGGGATGGCATGATACACACACCCGACAGTAACTAAATGCCTAGGCTAATAGCAAATGCTGCCTTGACTGAGTCCCCCTATCTGAAGGCAGTCTTGGTCTTATTAAAGGCTTCAGACAGGGCCATCCATTTGAAGTACATGCAATGTGTTTAACTTGTACGCAGCTGGCACATGGTTTATGTGAGAAACTGATGTAGCATTGCATTCTACAGCAACATGTTCATGCCTTTGAAGAATGACGGCTGACAACCATGATGAGCTACCTGGCTTAGTGTCCGCTTTAAACAGCAAGGCAATTCAGAAGTACTTTGAGCCATTAAGCTCTGGCTGAAGCAGAAAAGCACAAAAAGCCAAGTCAAGACAAGGCCAGGATGCTGTGAGCATCCAGGTAGGCGCAAAATGAGTGAGTGTGAAGAGCGAAGCAAATGGCCCTTGCGCCTTTTTGAATAGGAGTTGGGTATCTGTTCCTGCAAATCTCCAGGCAGCAGAATTACAATGAGATGTTCTGCCGCACTTCAAACTGCAACACTGAAATGAAAAACTATATGGTACACAGATCAGAGATGTGCCATGAGGATGCAGTGAGGCTGGTACATGTCCAAAGTACCATAATGGATGGAGGATTTTGGGCAGTCAGGAATTGTGCCCTTTGATTTGGGGACTGCTGTCCAAAACAATGTATTGGAGGGGCAAGCAGCAAAATGGAGATGGCAGATACCCGATACCGACTCTTGTTTTAACGTAAGGAATTGCTACTGCAGTTTATAACCTGAGAGTGACAGAATGGGAAACTGCATATAAATGAGGCAAAATTAGGTAATATTGGCATACTAATGCAAGTAAAAGTTGCAATCTGTTACTGCTCACTCATAAGATTATCATCTCATCATTCAAAACTAGGTTGGCGAACTGGACATTTTTAATTTTTCATCAAGAAGCTACTTGCTACTGAGCTCGCCCTGTTTTCCCAACTTACTCTCCAATGCCCACATTCTTCAGAGCTGGGTCGATTCCACAAGTTGTTCGATAGTACAGAACTTGAGAATTATTGCAAAAGCTCAGATTGTGTCAAAGCTCGTCATCTTGCATTCATCAGGACATTTCACAAGAACAATCAAAAGGAAAACAATATTTATACTGTATGCAAGGAGTGTGTTGATTTGTTGGAATGCAATTGCTGATCTGTGAAGGCTTTGCCATGAGGGTTATACAGTTGACGACAACTGATAGTTAACTGCCTAGATTTGTTTAAATGTTAAACCAGGAAAGTTGACTCTTATTAAGATATTGCCTGAGAAATTAACCTATGAATGGCTGCCCTTTTTTTTAGATGAAACAGGTAGCGTTAATTCCAAATGGAGATTAATTCTGTCCAATAGTTTCCTTAACACAGATGTTAGACTCACTAGTCTATACTGTCCTACAAAGCCTTCAAAAACACATGCCTGAAATTTCACATCCAACTCCTCCTGATTCAACTGAAGTACTTAGTAGCAAAACTCAATGCTCACCCTTCATTTAAAATGCCATTGCAAGTTTGCTTATCTTTTCACTGTAGTTTCTAAAAGTACAGGCACACTTACATTTCTCTTTGCTCTCCAGGTGGAAAATAGGCTACATTTCATCTTCAATGGTCATACTGAAAACACATTTAACATGGTTGTTCCCTATAACCTCATCTTCCAGGGAGTTTGCACTTCAGATACAACAGCCCAATATGCATAACACCTACGCAAAGCCACTTAAAATTATGAAAAACTGGTCCTAAAATAACTGTGGGTGGAGGAGGTGAGCAATGATGAGAACAAGGAGAACTTTTAGCGGCCTTGAGGTAGCTCAAAGTGAATGCTTCCTTCACATTTATGTTACCGTCTAGCACTGGCTAGGAGGTAACCACATAGACCCTTTGTACAATGCATTTTGAATATGGGAGATTAGATTGGAGAGTGAGGAAGGAGCATGAGCAAAGCACTTACCACCAGGTGAGACAGAAGGAGAACCACCTCTTAAAATTTAGTATCAAGTGAGCAATTTATGCACAATCCACAAGCTTTTAAATTTAAGAGGCTGTATGCCAATTACATTCATTAAGCACCATAAATTATTTGATGTTCTTTGAGAGGCTTCAGAGTTCTCAGATGGATTGTTTGAAAATGTATAACACCTCTACTTCAGCATCTATGTTGGGCTGCAAGAACTGTATATACTTTCCATGTTTCTGATATAGCAATAATGACAATTCAAGGGCTTCTAGGGTGTGTTGCTCATTTCATTAGGCTGCAATAATCTATCCAGAGAATCAATATACTTATACTGACCAATGTGAAAAATGGTGCTATATTTTTCCCTTTATTCAAGGGATGATGATATCACTGACAAGTTTAGCATTTGTCACCCATTCCTAATTGCACATGCACTGAGTGAGTTGCTTGGATATTGCAGAGGGCTGTTAAGGAGTTAATCACACTGCTGTGGCTCTGAACTCACAAATAGGTCAGATAAGGTAAGAATAACAGATTTCCTTACCCAAAGAACATCAAATGTTCCAAATGAGTCTTCATGACGACTGATGGCAGTTTCATTATCATCGTTACTGAGTCTAGCTTCCAATTTCAGATTTATTAACTAATTGAATTTGAATCATGAGCTGCCGTGGTGGGATTTTTACCCACCTTACAGTGAATTAGCTTGCTGTCTGGATAACTAGTGGCATTACTATTCTCCAACCATCTCTTTCTCGCTGTCAAAAATCAGCAATCTGCATTCAAGTGACTTTTACCATAACAGACAGGGCAGTCCAAGTGCTGGACCTATTAAAGAAGTTGGATTTTAGTACCTGGTACAACCTGCTTCAGAAGAAGGGTGCCGACCCGAATTGTCGACTTTCCTACTCCTCTGATGCTGCCTGAACTGCTGCATTCCTCCAGCTCCACACTATGTTGTCTCTGACTCCAGCATCTGCAGTTCTTGCTATCTCCAGAATCTCTAAACTGAGACTAAAGTTGTGGTTTTGCTGACAATGATGACCACACTCCATATTCTCTAGATTTTGACAACCTTTAACTAGCAATTGGAAGCAATGGGCAAATACCACCAGAAGTGACTTCATGAGATACTCCAAATTCAGTGACAATACAGGCAGTCTAACAGCAGTGTTTCTTTCCCTGAACAATTTGCCTAGCATTAACATGCTATCATACAATTCTCTTATTACTCCTTTAGAGTCTGCAGGAATGAGTAAAAGCAAGTAGTTATAAAGTTGAGCATCATCTGTTGATTTTTAACTGCTTAATTGTTTTCTATTGTATGGGATGGTAAGTTTCTTTAATTAGCAGTATCAACATAGCGTGAAATATTGCACTTGTTCACATTTCCAAATTGTAGAAGTTATGACAAGTCACTTGTTCGCTCTTGAGATGTGAAATTTGTTGGATGTTCATACCTCAGATAACATAGTATGAAAATTACAATTACCTAAGGGAACACACTCTCTACAAACCATTTTGAAGCTGTACCTTCTTTCTCACCATCCTCTAAACTACTGTGCAGCATCTTAACTCAGTTGGCAGTAGTCTTGCCTCAATCACCAAGATGAGGATTCAAGTCTCATTTTGGAACTTCAGTGTTGACCAGCCTGGCTCTCCAATGCAGTACAGAAATACATTATTGGAGGTGGCTGCCGCTTAACACTTGCTCACTTTAGAACCGCTAAACATCAAAATAATTAATCATATGTCAAGAGTTTGTAATACAGTATAAACAAAAGGCTTTAGTGAAATTGCATTGTACTGGAATAATTATAAAGAAATCAAAATTTCAGAATAACTAAACAGTTTATACCACTGTCTGGAAATAAATAGATGATTTAAAAAACTTTTCTGGTAACTCCATTAACAAACTGCATACTGAAATATGGGTTGGAAATTTGTCTCAGAGGTACATAATGGATGTTTTCCGAATATAACAGCACATGACATTTAGTTTATTGCAGTCAACAGAATTAAACATCAAGAGTTGAATATAACAGGCAACCAATCAGGTACTGCTCAGTTTGCGCCATAGCCCAAGATAATTTTCTGAGCCTCGCTGTGCCAGCTGTGTGAAAGAGCAGTCTAATTTTGTCAACCCAATGCTTATTTCATCTGCAATAACTCTGCAAGTTTGCTTTTTTTAAATACATGGCAAATTGCCTTTGAAAATTTTGTACTGAATGAGCCTGAATGTATCCCTCTGCTCCCTGTCCATTCATGTATCAGTCTAGATACATCTTAAATGACGCTATTGTGCCCGCCTCTACCACCTCCACACGCAGATCGTTCCAGGCACCCACCACCCTCCGCATAAAGAACTTTCCACGCATATCTCCCTTAAACTTTTCCCTCTCACCTCGAAATCATGACTCCTAGTAATTGAGTCCCCCACTCTGGGAAAAAGCTTCTTGCTATCCACCCTGTCTATACCTCTCATGATTTTGTAGACCTCAATCAGATCCCCCTCAACCTCCGTCTTTCTAATATAAATAATCCTAATCTACTCAACCTCTCTTCATAATAGTCACAGAGTTGTTGAGTTCTGCAGCACAACTTGAAAAAAATTGGGCTCATTTTCCTCTTGTTGTTTTGCAAATTGTTTTAAGTTATGTCTTCTAGTTAGCTACCCACTTGCCATAGGAAACTCTTTCTCCAGATAAAATTTGAACTTTCCAAATCCCTTTTTGCAAGCATTTCGAATACTGCTTCAGAACAGAGGTTGTTACTCTACATTTCCCTTTATCTTTCCTAGATCCATCATGTCTCCTTTAACTTTGCTCATCTCAAGTATACTGAAATCCCAGTGCCCTACACAGCCCTTCAGTACTCCTCCACCATTCTTCTAGCTTGCCACTATCTCAGTTTCACTTCCTATTAAATAAGTTTATGCCTTATCTTTGTGCATCTACTAGCATTCTCAACAGCAGTCATGAGCCACTATATGCCAGTTCACTATAAACAGGAACTCCAATTGCCGACCTATGCTCTAACTTAGAACATAGAACATTACAGCACAGTACAGGCCCTTCGGCCCTCGATGTTGTGCCGACCTGTCATATCAATCTGAAGCCCATCTAACCTACACTATTCCATGTACGTCCACATGCTTGTCCAATGACGACTTAAATGTACCTAAAGTTGGCGAATCTACTACCATTGCAGGCAAAGCATTCCATTCCCTTACTACTCTCTGAATAAAGAAACCACCTCTGACATCTGTCCTATATCTTTCACCCCTCAATTTAAAGCTATGCCCCCTCGTGCTCGCCGTCCCCATCCTAGGAAAAGCTCTCTCCCTATCCACCCTATCTAACCCTCTGATTATTTTATATGTTTCAATTAAGTCACCTCTCAACCTTCTTCTCTCAAATGAAAACAGCCTCAAGTCCCTCAGCCTTTCCTCATCAGACCTTCCCTCCATACCAGGCAACATCCTAGTAAATCTCCTCTGCACCCTTTCCAAAGCTTCCACATCCTTCTTAAAATGCGGTGACCAGAACTGTACACAATACTCCAAGTGCGGCCGCACCAGAGTTTTGTACAGCTTCACCATAACCTCTTGGTTCCGGAACTCGATCCCTCTATTAATAAAAGCTAAAACACTGTACGCCTTCTTAACAGCACTGTCAACCTGGGTGGCAACTTTCAAGGATCTGTGTACATGGACACCAAGATCTCTCTGCTCATCTACACTGCTAAGAATCTTACCATTAGCCCAGTACTTTGCCTTCTGGTTACTCCTACCAAAGTGCATCACCTCACACTTGTCTGCATTAAACTCCATTTGCCACCTCTCAGCCCAGCTCTGCAGCTTATCTATGTCTCTCTGCAACCTACAGCATCCTTTGTCACTATCCACAACTCCACCGACCTTAGTGTCGTCTGCAAATTTACTAACCCATCCTTCTCGCCCTCATCCAGGTCATTTATAAAAATGACAAACAGCAGTGGACCCAACACCGACCCTTGCAGTACACCACTAGTAAAAAGGACTTAACAAGATCTTGTAGGAGAGTCTAGGACCAGAGGGCATAGAACAAAGAACAAAGAAAATTACAGCACAGGAACATGCCTTTTGGCCCTCCAAGCCTGCGGTGATCCAGGTCCTCTATCAAAACCTGTAGCCTATTTTCCCAGGATCTGTATCCCTCTGCTCCCTGCACATTCATGTATCCTTCTAGATACGTCTTAAATGACGCTATCGTGCCCACCTCTACAACCTCCACTGGCAATGCATTCCAGGCACCCACCACCCCCTGCGTAAAGAACTTTCCATGCATATCTCCCTTAAACTTTTCCCCTCTCACCTTGAAATCATGACTCCAAGTAACTGAGTCCCCCACTATGGGGAAAAAAGCTTCTTGCTATCCACCCTGTCTAGACCTCTCATGATTTTGTAGACTCTTCATAATAGTCACAGAAGGGGATCACAGATTTTGGACAGAGCCATGGAGGAATTTCTTTTCTCAGAAAGGAGTGAATCTGCGGAATTGTTTACTACTGAGGGCTGTTGAGGCTGGGTTTTTAACCACATTCGAAGTTGAGATAGATAGATCAAGGATTATGCAGAAAAGACAGGAAAGTGGAATTGAGGATTACCAAACCAGATATCATCTCATTGAATGTAGGAGCAGACTCAATGAGTCAATCAGGCCTACACCTGCTCCTAACTCTTAAGGTGAATATTAGGTAAAATGACTGAAAGCTTCATTAAAAAGGTAGGTTTCATAGCATTTTGGAGGACAAGAGGAAGGTAGGCAGGGAGAGAAATATAGGGAACTTGACACCTAGGCAAAGTGAAGATGCAATCACTCGTATTGATGTGACTAAAATCAATAACGCATAGGATGCCAGAATTACAGGAATATAGATATCTGGGGTCAAAAATGATGACAAAAATAAGATGGCATGTGATTATGGAGAAATTTGAAAACAAGGAGGACATTAAAATCAAGACATTGGGAGTCAACTTTGGTCAGAATGACAGAGGCAAATGGGGAAAGGAATTCTGTAGAAACTAAGACATGGACAAAATTTTGCAAGACTTCAAGTTTATAGACAAAAGATTGTGAGGGGCCAGCCAGGAACACCATGGAATTATCAAGTCTATAGGCAAACAATAAGCATGAGTGAGAATTTCAGCATCAGATGAGCTGGGACATGGGCAAGGTCAAGCAAATATTAGATACGACACAATTATGAGATTGAGATTGACAGTTCATTTCAGGGTCAAAGGCTGCATACAGACCAGTTTAATCTGACTCATGCACCAAGATAAGGACTGAATTTGTAGCTAGGCATCAGAGTTTGGAGTAGGGATGAAAAGCAAACATAGCAACATACAAACAAAAGTAGATAATTTGAGTCCTCAAGTCTGCTCCGCTATTCAATAAGATCATGGCCAAACTACTTATTTTTGAATTCCACATTACCATCTACTCTCAATAACCCTCAATTCCCTTGTGTGACACGAGTCTATTAGCCTCAGTCTTAAAAAAGTTCACTGAACTGCCTGCACCACTTTCTGAGGCAAAGAGCTCCAAAGTCGTACAATCCCCCAGGAAAAAAAAATCTCACCATCTCTGTTCTGAAAGGGTGGCCCCTAATTTTAAAACCGTGCTCCCAAGTTCTGGATTTACCCACAGGAAGAAACATTTTCCCACATCCATCTCATGAAGACCATTTAGGATCTTATAGGAATTTTTTAAATCAACCCGTTCAGACATTTTATGACACCTCTGAAGCAGAAGAGACTTGAAACCAGGCACTGTGGCCTAGAAGTATGGATACTACCACTAGGGATAACAGTCCCACTCAATCAGTGTACTAACTCATAAAAATCAAATCAACTCTGAGGAAGGTCTTTTCTAAAAGAAGGGTCCCGATCCGAAACGTCAGCTTTCCTGCTCGTCCGATGCTGCCTGACCTTCTGTGTTCCTCCAGCTCCACAGTGTTAACTCTGAGGAAGGGTCACTCGACTCAAAATGTTAACTCTGATTTCTCTCCAAAGATGCTGCCAGGTCTGCTGAGCTTTTCCAGCAATTTCTGGTTTGTTACAAACCAGTAAACCTCTTCTGAACTGCTAACAAAGCAATTACATCCTTCCTTAATAAGGAGACCAAAACTCCATACAATATTTGAAATGTGGTCGCATCAAAGTCTTGTATGACAGCAGCACGACATCCTTTATGTTCAAGTTCTCTCATAACAAAGGATAACACCTCACTAACCTTCTTGGTTATGTGCTGCACAATGGCTTTTTTTGACTCATGCATCAAAACAAAGCAAATACATTTGAACCTCTGAATTCCACAGTCATTTTCTATTCAAGTAACAACCTTACTCTACCGGCCAAAATAAACAACTTCATATTTTTCCCCATTATTCTCCATCAACAGATTGTTGTCCACTCACTCAATCTAAATATATCCATCTTCAATTTCCTTACGTCTTTTTCGGAGCATACCTTCTTACATATCTGCAAATTTAGCTGCTGTGCATTCACGTCCCTTGTCCGAGTCACTGATGTGAATTGTAAGAAGGGGAGGCCCCAGCACCAATCCATTCCTCTCATCACATCCTTCCAATAAAACAAAGACCTGTTTTTTTGTTTTCTACCAGCCAATCAGCAAGCCAATCCTCTGTACATGCTAATATGTCATTCGCTACACCATGAGCACTCACTTCCCACAATAAACATTGATGTAGTGCCTTATCAAATGTATTCTGGAAGCTGAAGTATAGCATGCATATAGGCACTCCTTTATCCACAGCACGTGCTATTGCTTCAAAGAATTCCAATAAATCGGTTAAAACGTGATTTTGTTTTGATGAAACTAAGCTGACTCTTCCTAATTACTCTGAGTTGTTCTAAGTGTGCAGCAATCGATTCTAATACCTTCCCACGACAGGTATCAAACAAACTGACCTACATTTTCCTGTTTTCTACCGCACTCCCTCTTTGAACAGAGGGGTTATATTTGCTATTTTTCAGTCCAGTTGAACCTGTCCTGATTGAGGGAATTTTTGAAAATTAATACCAGTGCATCTACTACAATATTAGTAATCTCTTCTAAGACTCTCTGATGAAATTATTCCTTCACACCTGGAGACTTGTCAACCCACAGCTCCACCATTTGCTTTGTAACACTTTCCTTGTGAGTGTAATTTTGCTAAGTTCCTCTCTTCCTTCCACCCCCCAATTTACAGCTATTACTAAAATTATTTTTGTATCCTCTATTGTGAGGACAAAAGAAAAACATTTGTATGAATTTCACCATTTCCTTATTATTGACTACTAACTCCCCGTGTTCACTCAACTTCAGTCATTTCAAAATATGATTAGAAGAAATATCTGTCCATTCAGCACCATGTGTCACATAATTTAGCAACAGTGGAAGAATCAAAAGATCTGATGGGAAGACACTGCAAAGCAATATACATATAAAAACTAAATTTGTGCTTGTAGCTGATGTCACAGAGCCAGAATAAAGATGATATATTGGAGGGGGGAGTAATGACACATCCTTGGGTGTCATGAGAAGTAACAATAGTGAGAGGAGAAGTTGTAGGGGATGTCATGGCATCAAGGTACTGTCACTCGATTTGAAATCCAGAGAACCAGGTTATTGCCATGGGGCACAGATTCAAATCCCAGCATGGCAGCTGCTAGAATATTGAGTTTGATAAATAAAAGTCTCAGTAAATAATGGAGGAAACTACTGTTAATTTGCAAAGACCATAGTTCACTGATATTCTTTAGTCATGTATATCTGGCCTCAACAGAAACCTGGCACAAGGGTAATGACACCTTTCTCCTCAAGTATTTTCACCTAGCAATGCCTTTGTCCTCTCAAGACTACCGCATTGAGTGGGCAACACTCATCACCACATCATACTGTGGCATGACCCCTTACTTTCCCAATACTTATCCCTTCTTTGAATATCTGATTTTGTTTCACTGCTCGCGAGTCTCATTATTACTTGCTACAACCCTGCTGATTATGATTAAAAATAACCTCTATCAAGATCATTTCACTGCTTCACTCCCTCAGCCTCTGCACTTCATTCTGGGTGGTTATAATTTCCAGTTCAAATCATCTTGGTCTCTTTCATAGTTTACCGTTTCATATCCTCTCTCCAGGTAAGTTCACTAACCAATATCCACATTCATCTCCGAGGTGTCTCTTAAGTGGTTTGCCAGTCCCGTTGTGTCAATCACAGGTCAGGCCATCTCTGATTATTTCCTTCCATCATTCTCTGCCCATAGCCCATATCCACATCTTCCATAACCATCCCAGAACAAAAACTCTCTCCCAACTCATTTACAACAAAACTTTAAAAATCCCAAACTAATGTGTCATTTTGCCGGCTGCAATATTTCTGTAACTGCAGATTTGCTCAAACTCAAACGAACTTCCACTTTACATGGCCTCTTCTGAAGTAGAACCTTATTCTCTTTTGTGCTGGCTGTTGCCTTTGCATATCCCTTAAGCTCTGCTCCCTTAAAAAGATATGGCAAAACACCGGTTCAGCCATTCTTTGCCAGTTCTGGCTGGGTCATAAATTGTTTCTGGGACTTGTTCTTATCTGCCAAAATGGCTCCTTAAACATCTTTGCCCATCTCGTCTAAGATTAGCTAGTACAAACTTGGATCCTGTGAACAGGACAACTTATAGTAGAAAGCAAAGAACTGGCTGAGAAAGAAATTGTCACCAAAGATGATGATACAGCAGGTTTTCCAGAAAACTCAGCTACTAAGGGACTGTGAAACTGGTGAATTGAAATAAACTAAATTAGAATTAGGGCAGAGCTATTTTACTTAAAAACTAGAACGCAAATTGATAAATTCTGCGGACAAGATAAAGTGCATCCTTGGGTGTTGAAAGAGCTGGATAGAAACATAGTAAACACTTGGTGGTTGTGGTCAAAAATTCAATAGATTCTGGAAAGGTTCCTACAGATTTGAAAGTAGCAAATGCAAACCTATTATTTAAGGGAGGAAGAGGAAGAATGGAGAACTACTGACCAGTTCGAGTGATGTCAATAGGCATGAAACTGTTAGAGTTTTTTTATAAAAATCATCAAATTGAACACAGTCAACATGGATTTATGAAAGGGAAATTAGATTTCACAAACTTAAGGTTTTTTTGAGGATAGTTCTGTCCCATTGATTAAGGAGAATCAGTGGATATGGTGCATTTGGAATTTTTAGAAAACTTTTGATAAGGTTCCACAGTCATTATTAAATAGAGTACATGCAATGTGATTAAATATAGTGGCGTGGAATGAGAATTGTTTAATAAATGAAAAGCAGAGATAGGAATAAATGGATCATTCTCAGGATAACAGGTTGCTACCAGTCGGGTAATGCAAGGATCAGTGCTAGGTTCACAATCTATGTCAATGATTTTGATGTGGGAACCAACTGTACTATTTGTTGATGACAGCAAATTGGGTGACAACGAAGTCTGAGCAAGATGTATGGAGACATTAAGAGGACTTGTACAAGCTAACTGAATAGGCTAGAACACTGCAAAAGGAACGCAATATAAGTAAATCCACTTTGGTAGAAGAAACAGAAAGGCAGAAACTCTTAAATGTGGAAAGGCTGGGAAGCGTGGGTGTTCAAAGGGATCTGTATATTCCTGTTCGTGATTCATTAAAAGTTTATCACATATGTGCAACAAGCAATTAGGAAAGTAAACAGTATGTTAGCCTTCATTGCAAGGGGATTTGAGCACACGAGTAAAGATGTCTTGCCTTGGTGAGACACCTTCCGAGTTCTGAAGAAGACTCATACTGGACTTGAAATACTGAACTCAGCTTCTCTCTCCACAGAAGCAGCCAGGCCTGCTGCATTTCTCCAGCATTGTTTTTATTTCAGATGTCCAGCATCCACAGCATTTTGCTTTTATCTAGAGTATCGTGTACTGTTCTTGAACTTTATCTAGGGAGGGACACACACACCATACAAGGAGTACAATAGAGGTTCACCAAATTAACCAATGAGATATTAGGATTGTCTTCTGAAGAGAAAATGAGATGGCTAAAGCCGTTTTGCCTAGATTTTAGAAGGTGATCTCATTGAAACTTAAAAAATTCTTACAGAATGTTGCACAGTGATATAGTTGAGATGTTTTTCAGGCTAGTAAATCTGCAGACGACATAATCTGAAGATAGGGATTGGGACAAATCAGACTGAGATAATGCTGAATTTCCTCACTCTGTTGGGGAGTCTTTGGAATACTGTACCCCAAAGGACTTTGGAAGCTCAATCACTGATAACGTTCGATACATATATGCAGACTACTGACAAGGTACGTAGAGAATGTGCATTAAAGTGGCATTGAGGCATATGGTCAGCCATGATCTAATCAAATAGCAGTGCTAGGCTAACACCCTATTTATGTTCCTGATTTCTAAAAAATGTTTTAGGAGCTCAATGACTTTTTTGTCCATTTTCAGGTCCCGTCAACAGTAGCCTTTTTTTCCTGCGGATGTGGAATATCTGCCATGAGGAATCTAATCAAAAGGGGCAATGGTACCAGATATCCTAATGTTCTATGACAAGGCACTGAACCATTTCCCAGACAGGACCCAGAAGAGCCACTGCTGAATTTCAACCATCCCCAAGAACAAGCTTCCTAAACCAATGAGAGCAAGATTAATTTTAAATATCTGTCGAAATGTCAACAATCATAAGGCTGAAGGAGTGAGAAAGTCCAATTACATGGAACACTGTCAGCAATTTTGAGAGAGGAAAGAAAGGGTTTCACCAAAAGTCAATTTGGATTGGGTCCTAGAGGACAGAATAGAGGAATGTTATAAGGAACTTTAAACTAATAAATGATTGTTTTGTAGTGACAGGGAGAGATGGGGGGGCTCAACTGTAAATTATAGTGTAAAACTAATTTTAGAATAGACAGAAGCAAAGTAGATGAACAGTCAGAAATTCCACTTTTGATACCACCTGTAAATGAAATTTAAAAAGGTCAAAGTAATTAAACCATGAGAGTAAAATAAGGAAGATGTTAAATAAAACATGAGTAGATTATGGTGTGTGGTCCAAATCAGCATTCTCTACACAAATGCGCCATGCAAACAAACAGAATGCAAACGGAGAGTATCACGCAATAGCCGTTAGAAAGACATGGCTACTTATAACATTATTACACTGAGGATTGGGAACAAATCACATTAAATCAGGAGGAAAGATAGCCATTCTTGATTTTTCTATTAGAGGCTACAGTGATTAAGATGCCTTTCAATGATATGAGAATATAAAAAGGAAAGGTGAGGTAAGATATGCAAATAATTTAAGACTGCAGTGGAATTTGGGCACCAACAGTAGCAACTATAAAGTGTTAAACTGCACACATGCAGAGATTAGACAGACTTGTCACAAAACACAGAGCGGTTTCAAGATAGGTTCAATTTTAATGGTAACTTTGTAAAAAACATAAGAACTAGGAGCATGAGTAGACAATTCAGTCTGTTGACCCTGCTCCACCGTTTAATATGATCATGGCTGAACTCAACTCGGCCTCAGCTCTGATTTCCAGCCCAATCATTACTAATTTTTAAAAATTGTTCATCTCCTCCTCAAATGAATTCACAATCCTGACGTCCACTGCACTCTGGGGTAGTGAATTCCACAGATAAAAGTAATACATCCTCTTAGTTTTAGGTCAAGGTGTGGCAGATTTAAAACAATGACTTCTCATTCTAGATTGCCACAAGGGGAATAATCATTTTTGCATCTACTCCATTAATCCCCTTTTGCATCCTGTATTCCTCAATTAGATTTCATCTCCTCCTCCAAAACTCCAGTGAGTACACACCTACACTACTCAATCTCTCCTCATAACACAAGCTTTTCATCTCTGAAATTAACCTAACCTGTTTCCACACTATAGAGAATCTAATCTAATCTAAACCTCTGCACTGCCTCCAATGCAATTACATCCTTCCTCAAGTAAGGAGACCAAAACTGTATGCAGTACACTGAATGCAGTCTCACCAGTTCAACTGGAACAACAATTCCCTAATTTACTGCTTAATTTCTTTAGCAATAAACTCAAAAATTCCATTTGCTGCCAACTATCATAAAATCCATCTGGTTTGGCAATGTCCTTCAAGGAAGGAATTCTGCCATCCTCATATAGTTTGGCCTACATGCAAGTCCAAATCCACTGAATTGTGACTAACTCTTAAAGGCCTTCTGGGGAAAGAAAAATAGATAATAAATGCTGATATAGCCAGAGATGTCCACATTTCCTGCATAAATTTTTATTAAAGAATTATAAGCAGATTAGCACATGCTGGAAAGGCAGTTAATTTCCTGACTGTGTCCGAGATAGTTTTCTGAAACAATGTGCCTTGGAATCTACAGAACATAAGAACATTAGAATTAGGGGTAGGAGTAGGCCATCTGGCCCCTTGAGCCTAACCCATCATTTAATAAGATCACGGCTGATCTTTTTGAGACTCAGCTCCACTTACCCACCCTTCACCATAACCCTTAATTCCTTCACTGTTCAAAAATTTATCTAGCCTTGCCTTAAAAACATTCAACGAGGCAGCTTCAACCACTTCACTGGGCAGGGAATTCCACGGATTCACAACCCTTTGGGTGAAGAAGTTCCTCCTGACCTCAGTCCTACATCTGCTTCCCTTCATTTTGAGGCAAGGACCTCTAATTCTAGTTGCACCTGCAAGCGGAAACAACCTCCCTGCCTCCACCTTATCTGTTCCTTTCATAATCTTATAAATTTCTATAAGATCTCCCCTCATTCTTCTGAATTCCAATGAGTATAATCCCAGTCTACTCAGTCTCTCCTCATAATCCAACCCTCTCAACTCTGGAATCAACCGAGTGAATCTCCTCTGTACCCCCTCCAGTGCTAGTATATCTCTTCTCAAGTAAGGCAACCAAAACTGCACATAGTACTCCAGGTGTGCCCTCACCAGGACCCTATACAGCTGCAGCATAGCCTCCCTGTTTCTAAGCTCCATCCCTCTAGCAATGGCAGACAAAATTCCATTTGCTTTTTTAATTACCTGCTGCACCTGCAATCCTACTTTTAGCGATTCATACACAAGGGCGCCCAAGTCCCTCTGCACTGCAGCGTGCTGCAATTTTCTACCATTTAAAACATAGTCCATTTTTCTGTTATTCCTACAAAATGGATGACCTCACACTTATCAATATTGTGTTCTATCTGCCAAACCTTTGCCCACTCACAGATTATCTATATCCTCTACAGACTTTCAACGTCTTCTGTATACTTTGCTCTACCACTCATCGTAGTGTCATCTGGAAATTTTGACATACCACACTTAGTCCCAACTCCAAATCATCTATGTAAACTGTAAACAATTGTGATCTGAATACCAATCCCTGAGGCATACCACTAACTGCTGGCCGCCAATCAGAAAAAACACACATTTACCCCTACTCTTTGCGTTCTACTGGTCAACCAATTCTTTATCCATGCCAATACATTACCTGCAATACCATGCAACTTTATCTTATGTAGCAGCCGTTGGTGTGGCACCTTGTAAAATGCCTTCTGGAAATCCGGATACACCATACCCACAAGTTCCTCATTGTCCACAATGCAAGTCATATCCTCAAAGAATTCCACCAAATTAGTTAAACATGACCTACCCTTCATGAACCCATGTTGGGTATTACCAAAGGGACAATTTATATCCAGATGTCTTGTTATTTCTTCCTTACTGATAGTTTCAAGCATTTTCTCCACTACTGACGTTAAGCTAACTGGCTTATAGTTACCTGCTTTTTGTCTACTTGTTTTTAAAAACAGTGGCATCACATTGGCTGTTTTCCAATCTGTGAGAACCACCCCAGAGTCTAGTGAATTTTGGTAAATAATTACGAGTGCATTTGCTATTTCCCCCATTACCTCTTTTAGTACCCAGGGATGCATTTCATCAGGGCAGGAGACTTGTCTACCTTTAGACCCCATTAGCTTGCCCAGCACTGCCTCCTCAGTGATGATGATAGTTTCTCGTTCCTCACCTGCTATAACCTTCTTGCCATTAGTTTTCAGCATGTCATTTGTGTCTTCCATAGTGAAGACTGACGCGAAATAACTGTTTAATGTCGCGGTTATTTTCTCATTCAGAGCTATTAAACAGCCTTTCTCATCCTCTAAAGGACTCATGTTTACCTTCGCCACACTTTGCATGCCATATCAGATTTAGTATTGAGATTTAGTTCAGAGCTTTATGATATATTAACATTTATCTAACAGTGATCACAATATCAAGCTAAACCTTGTGCTTGGAAAGGAGAACATGAAGCTGCTAAGATTCTAGCTTTAGGTAAGGCTGGCTGATATGAGGCAAAGACTGTCCATGGTAAACTGAGCATACCGTTTAATGGTTAAAAATGACAGAAAATCAATGGGAGGTGTGGAAAAGTAACTTGTGGTGCAGAACCAGTTTGTACCCCAGAATGACTGAAGAATTGAGAGACAAAATAAACCCACTATCAACATCCTGGTGGTTACCATTGACCAGAAACGTAACTGGACTCACAACATTAACACAGTGGCAAAGTGGCTACAAGAGCAGGCCAGAAGTTGGGAATACTGTGGTAAGTAACTCATCTGCTGGCTCCACCCTCTACTAGGCACAAGTCAGGACCATGATGGAATACTCCCCACTTGCCTGGACGAGTGCAACACTCAAGAAGTTTGAACCATCCAGGACAAAGCAGCCCACTTGACTGGCACTACATCTACAAGCATTCACTCCCTCCACCACCAATGGTCAGTAGCAGCAGTGTGTACTATTTACAAGATGCACTGCAGAAATTCACCAATGATCCTCAGACAGCACCTTCCAAACTCACGACAACTTCCATCTCAAAGCAACAGATATATGGAAACACCATCACCTCCAAGTCCCCATTCAAGTCACTCACCATCCTGACTGGGAAATATATCGCCGCTCCTTCAATGTCGCTGGGTCAAATGCCTGGAATTCCCTCCCTAATAGCATTGTGGGTCAACCCACAGCAGGACGACTGCAGCGGTTCAAAAAGGCAGCTCACCACCACCTTCTCAAGGGCAACTAGGGATGGAGAAGAAATTTTGGCCAGCCAGCAACACCCACATCCCACAAATGAATTTTTAAAAAATTGTCCTGCCTCATATTAATTAAAAGATCATCACCTAAAACTAAAGTGATATTTACAATGAAGTATGGAAAGCTGATACCAAAACACCAAATATAAGACTGGGTTAGATTTGACAGTCGCAAAACAGAAAATATTTTACTGGAACTCAAAAGAGCACGGAAAAGATTCAAGATTTACTAATTCAAATTATACTAACAGAACTAGGGGAACTGTTCACTAAGGATTTACCAAAATAGAAACACAGAAACTAAGAGCATAATCAGGAATAGGCCATTCAGCCCTTCTCGCCTGCTCCACAATTCAATGTGATAGTCGATTATCAAACTCAGTACCCTGTTCCTGGTCTCCCCTGTACTCTTGATCCCTTTAGTACTAGGAGCCATATCTAACTCGTCCTTGAAAAAAAAATTAATGTTTCGGCCTCAAATACTTTCCGTGGCAGAGAATTCCACAGGCTCACTACTCAATGGGTATAGAATACTGTCCTTGTCTCAATCCCAAGTAGCATACTCCATATCAATTAAATGACGATCCCAGAATCCCCAGTCATTGGGAACATCCTCACTGCATTTATTCTGACTAGCCCTTTTCGAACTTCACAGGTTTCAATGAGACTCCCCCTCATTCTTCTAAACTCCAGCGAATATAGTCAAAGCCAATCCAGTCATCCAGTCCAGAATGGAAAATATTGCTCAGAATAGTGGAGGATTTTGCTATGAAGAATGGATAATGTGCTCGAGAGACCAGAGAAAGTATCAGATTTAGGGAAGAAGGAATCATCAAATATAAAAAGAATGACAAATTTAAAGTGAAACTATATTGTCATTTGATGGAGAAGGTCATATATTCACTTCATTACCAACGTATTATCTCCGGCACTTTGCCATGCATTGCCCCTTGGTAGATGCTGTGCATCTCTCTTGCCTGAAGCCTGTTCCTGCTCATAACACATCTGCCAACTGCTGCACCTAGCACCTTGCTAAATTGTCTGGAAACCAGAACACGGCATTAATAAGGCACATGTCACTTGCCACAAAATAATTGTGTGTTATATGATGCTGATGGCGATCTCATGGCTGTTATCTTACCAAAGATGATCAACCATGAGAATCAGGGGTAGCCTTTAAGCTCTGGCAATGCTCCTGACAATTGTGGATGAATGGGAAACTGTAGGAAATGGATGGCTCATTGCAAATCAAAAGTGTTATGGCTATTGTTAATGAAACTGATGCAGTCTTGTTATGATCCTGTTATGACCGCACATCAATTCTAAGTTGGCCAAGTGAAAGCGCTGCCTTTTCACACAGGTTGCTGGCTCGTGTTATGATGCTTTCATAGTTATGAGTACATTGGATTTTATGTAGATGTGAAGGAAGCCAGCCACGGATGTACTTGCTAGAGCATTCTCACTGTGCCTTCAGCTGTTCTTGGAAGGCTCTGAAAAACAGGCAACCAACAAATGCAGTTGCGTATTGCAAGATGCACAGGTAAAAATGGTATGGGCTGTTGTGACTCAGAGCCGCTGATACAGCTGGACTTTGACCAAAGTGGCAGCAAGCTTTGCTGCAACAGTCTGCACACAATAGAAACATCATGTCTGTTCAAGTGGAGGCTCTTAAATGCAGTACTCTTGAAAGATATCAAGGAAACTGGCTTTGACCATGTGGACTGGGTACAGCTGCTTTCTACAAGCAATGTCTCTCACATCACAGATAATGGGAACTGCAGATGCTGGAGAATTCCAAGATAATAAAATGTGAGGCTGGACGAACACAGCAGGCCAAGCAGCATCTCAGGAGCACAAAAGCTGACGTTTCGGGCCTAGACCCTTCATCAGAGAGGGGGATGGGGAGAGGGAACTGGAATAAATAGGGAGAGAGGGGGAGGCGGACCGAAGATGGAGAGTAAAGAAGATAGGTGGAGAGAGTATAGGTGGGGAGGTAGGGAGGGGATAGGTCAGTCCAGGGAAGACGGAACCCCGCCCACGGCCGACGCTGACGGAACCCCGCCCACGGCCGACGGAACCCCGCCCACGGCCGACGCTGACGGAACCCCGCCCACGGCCGACGGAACCCCGCCCACGGCCGACGACCTCATCGCTCCGCCCACAACCTCCACAGCCAGCAACCCCAGAGAAGACAGCCACACTGAGCCCTGCCGCATCTTCACCAACCCCCCAGACCTCCCACTGACTGAGGACGAACGGTCAGTCCTTAGTAAGGGGCTCACCTTTGTCCCCCTACAACCACACATCAACGAATACCAGTCACGGTTGGACAAAGAGCAGTTTTTCCGCCGTCTTCGCCTCCATGCCTACTTCTTCAACCGGGAACCTAACCCTCCTTCCACTGACCCCTTCACCCGCTTCCAACACAAGTCCTCCTAATGGACACCACCCCCAGGCCTCCTACCCTCCCTCGACCTCTTCATCTCCAACTGCCGTCGAGACATTAGCCGCATCAACCTCTCCACCCCTCTCACCCACTCCAACCATTCCCCCACAGAACGGGCAGCCCTCCGCTCCAACCACAACCTCACCATCAAACCCGCAGACAAGGGTGGCGCAGTGGTAGTATGGCGCACTGACCTCTACAACGCCGAGGCCAGACGCCAACTCTCCGACACCACCTCCTACCGCCCCCTCGATCATGACCCCACACCCGAGCACCAAACCATCATCTCCAACACCATTCACGACCTCATCACCTCAGGGGACCTCCCACCCACAGCCTCCAACCTCATTGTTCCCCAACCCCGCACGGCCCGTTTCTATCTCCTTCCCAAAATCCACAAACCTGCCTGCCCTGGTCGACCCATCGTCTCAGCCTGCTCCTGCCCCACCGAACTCATCTCCACCTATCTGGACTCCATTTTCTCCCCTTTGGTCCAGGAACTCCCCACCTACGTCCGTGACACACCGCACGCCCTCCACCTCCTCCAGGACTTCCAATTCCCTGGCCCCCAACACCTCATATTCACCATGGACGTCCAGTCCCTATACACCTGCATTCCACATGCAGATGGCCTCAAGGCCCTCCGCTTCTTCCTGTCCCGCAGGCCCGACCAGTCCCCCTCCACCGACACTCTCATCCGCCTAGCTGAACTCGTCCTCACACTCAACAACTTCTCTTTTGACTCCTCCCACTTCCTACAGACTAAGGGGGTGGCCATGGGCACCCGCATGGGCCCCAGCTATGCCTGCCTCTTTGTAGGTTACGTGGAACAGTCCCTCTTCCGCACCTACACAGGCCCCAAACCCCACCTCTTCCTCCGGTACATTGATGACTGTATCGGCCCCGCCTCTTGCTCCCCAGAGGAGCTCGAACGGTTCATCCACTTCACCAACACCTTCCACCCCAACCTTCAGTTCACCTGGGCCATCTCCAGCACATCCCTCACCTTCCTGGACCTCTCAGTCTCCATCTCAGGCAACCATCTTGTAACTGATGTCCATTTCAAGCCCACCGACTCCCACAGCTACCTAGAATACACCTCCTCCCACCCACCCTCCTGCAAAAATTTCATTCCCTATTCCCAATTCCTCCGCCTCCGCCGCATCTGCTCCCACGATAAGACATTCCACTCCCGCACATCCCAGATGTCCAAGTTCTTCAAGGACCGCAACTTTCCCCCCACAGTGATCGAGAACGCCCTTGACCGCGTCTCCCGTATTTCCCGCAACACATCCCTCACACCCCGCCCCCGCCACAACCGCCCTAAGAGGATCCCCCTCGTTCTCACACACCACCCTACCAACCTCCGGATACAACGCATCATCCTCCGACACTTCCGCCATTTACAATCCAACCCCACCACCCAAGACATTTTTCCATCCCCACCCCTGTCTGCTTTCCGGAGAGACCACTCTCTCCATGACTCCCTTGTTCGCTCCACACTGCCCTCCAACCCCACCACACCCGGCACCTTCCCCTGCAACCGCAGGAAATGCTACACTTGCCCCCACACCTCCTCCCTCACCCCTATCCCAGGCCCCAAGATGACTTTCCACATTAAGTAAAGGTTCACCTGCACATCTGCCCAATGTGGTATACTGCATCCACTGTACCCAGTGTGGCTTCCTCTACATTGGGGAAACCAAGCGGAGGCTTGGAGACCGCTTTGCAGAACACCTCCGCTCAGTTCGCAACAAACAACTGCACCTCCCAGTCGCAAACCATTTCCACTCCCCCTCCCATTCTCTAGATGACATGTCCAGCATGGGCCTCCTGCACTGCCACAATGATGCCACCCGAAGGTTGCAGGAACAGCAACTCATATTCGCCTGGAAACCCTGCAGCCTAATGGTATCGATGTGGACTTCACCAGTTTCAAAATCTCCCCTCCCCCCACTGCACCACACAACCAGCCCAGCTCTTCCCCCCCACCCACTGCATCCCAAAACCAGTCCAACCTGTCTCTGCCTCCCTAACCGGTTCTTCCTCTCACCCATCCCTTCCTCCCACCCCAAGCCGCACCCCCATCTACCTACTAACCTCATCCCACCTCCTTGACCTGTCCGTCTTCCCTGGACTGACCTATCCCCTCCCTACCTCCCCACCTATACTCTCTCCACCTGTCTTCTTTACTCTCCATCTTCGGTCCGCCTCCCTCTCTCTCCCTATTTATTCCAGTTCCCTCTCCCCATCCCCCTCTCTGATGAAGGGTCTAGGCCCGAAACGTCAGCTTTTGTGCTCCTGAGATGCTGCTTGGCCTGCTGTGTTCACCCAGCCTCACATGTTATTCTCTCACATCACATACAGGTTCACCAATTGTGTCCTAGTTGATATTGATGCTCATCTTCCTCCAAGTGTTTCGCTAACCAAAGCAAAAATGGAACAAATGATGAGCCGAGTACTTCATCAGAGTAAATAAGGTTGAATGGGGGAGAAAAAAAGCAATTTCCAAACTCAGAAATCCTGTGGAAATGTGCTGTGTACAATAGATTAATACCATTTGATGCATGTAGCTCAATGTTCCTTTGAATAATGCTTCTAGTCATGTCAGACAGATAGCAAAGAACCAATCTTTGGGATTTTAACCAGCTGAACAAAACTTTCAATCTGTCCAATTAAAATGGTGTCTGAACATTAATTACATCATGTTCTGAGTCTGTGTTAGCATTTGATTTTAAAAGTACAAGTAACTTTATTCTGCTGTTTGTGTTGCACGGTATCTAAATGCTTTAATCAAATTTCTATGCAAGCACACAAGCTACTTAAGAATTCACAAAGAACATCGCTCTAGTCCACTGTACAATTGGTCTCTGCAGTCATAAATGGACCTGTATAAAAGACAGGAGACTGTCCTGTCATGTGTGACCACTGATACAGGTTTACTTTATTCAAAATTACAAACTGGACAAAATAATTACTTTAAACAGTTTTCATTTGTGCTGGTATAATATGCCATTGCAACATAAAGGCATCTTGATGCATTGAGATACCTTCACCATTTGTTTTGTGCCCTGTAAACCATTTTATCTATTGCTCACATAGAACTTAATAGGTCATCATAAAGCTGTGAAGGAAATAGACGTGTGTCCTCTGTTTTATTTGAACACGAGTTTTTAATATAAAGCAAGCAAGTTTACATTCATTAGATGGCTCTAATAAAATTCAAGTCTCAGATTTAAAATTACTTTACAGTCATGATTACAGGATCTCAAACATACTCAGAGAAAATGAACACTCAAGTTACATGCAGCTTAGACCAGTATAAAAATAAGCACATAGATTGCAGAACAAGACAGACTGCAAGAAGAAGAGTTTTTAAATAAATCAAACCCCATATCATGAAAGAGACTACAATAGAACAAACATAACCTATAAGATCGTCGAACTGATACCTGGGACTAAACTTGTTCTTTGACAACTCCCTGATAGCTCAGTAAATAAATAAATCAGTGCATTGGTGAGTTATGCAGGCTCATGAAGACCCTTGGTTCTATTTATGGTTCCTGCTGAGTGCCAGGTTCAACAAAACTAACGGACTTTATGGAAAAAAATCATCTCTCTTTCCTGGGTTAGAGCAGATAAATTTTGCACACAAAGCTAATTAATATTTCCTAATAATTATCATAAAGACCATGTTAAGATAGATTATGATCTGTTACAACTATTAAGAATGACAGAAGTTGATCCACTGTAAAGGATTGGTAGGTACTAAGACTTTCAGGCAATAAAAAGCACATTTATATTTTCACTTGGTGAAAGGTGACTGGATATTATTTAAATGATGACAAGATAACTTGTTATACTTGATTCATTCATCTCCCTTTGATAAGATAAGTCAGAATGTTTAAGAAGACTTTCACTTTTAGAAATCAAACTGAGAATTTTCTGTTCACATAATCCTCATTAGCTGCTGAAACGATTCCACATGTCCCTTCCCTTTAAGCAAAACAAACCAGTTATAGTTTAAAAGCTATTATGGATTTGTTTCCATGACTGTCTCTGGTAGTGAATTATGTCTTAATATACCTGAAACAAACTCTCCAACCTTATTTGATATCATGATCTTAAATGTTCATTCCCAACATGGAGATAAATAAAACTTTTTCCACATTTACCTTGGTAAAACCACGCAAATTTGAACACTTCCTTCAAAGGTGTTACTTATACAAGCATTAAAAATTGAAATATTTTTACATATTTTAACAGTAGATT
This sequence comes from Stegostoma tigrinum, assembly GCF_030684315.1. Taxonomy (NCBI): domain Eukaryota; kingdom Metazoa; phylum Chordata; class Chondrichthyes; order Orectolobiformes; family Stegostomatidae; genus Stegostoma; species Stegostoma tigrinum. The sequence goes on from NC_081355.1 coordinate 57,244,725, forward strand.
GCATCAGCAGGAACCAAATATTTACCACAACCTGGAATAGTTTATCTTTATATTAAACATCTGGCAATAGAAATTCTATTGCCACATTCTTCATTATACTGTATTTAGCTCGTGCTGAGTTTTGTTTACTAATTCACTCAGCCAAATAAAAATCTTAGGCTTTATCAGCAACTAAATATCAATCCAGCACCATCTGTCAACTGGCTCAGATTCAGCAGAAGCGATTCTATAGTTTTAGTTGTAATTGTGTTTAATACTGCACTAATTATTTCAATAGGGAATAATTTCTTACAGTCAAACTGAACTCATTTTATAAACTGGAAGCTCTTCGGCTAGAAATTGGCAGGTCTCATCCTTCATTTCTCCTAAGCTCCATGCCAAAGGGGAATAAGTATATGGTCGCTTTGTGACCAAATGTCATGTGCTGGGCAGAAACATTGATCCTGGCTATTAATCACTCTGCAAGCCCTCCCAGTAATCAAAGGGCATAGCTGCAATGATATATGACCAATGTCAACACAGAAAGGCCTTTACAAGACTGCATGCCTACCAGCTGATGGCCAGTATGTTCCACAGCATATACAATAGCAAGCCCATAGTGCCCAGGCCAATTAATCATCACTTCTAACTGTTCTTACCATCATTAAACACCTTTATTGGCTGAATCATCTGTGGATGCTCACCCTCTAATTACTAAGGTCTGAAAGCCAAGGATTCTCACCTGTACACAGTACTCCTTTATACCTGCTAAACCAGAATGGCCCTTTTCCACAGGAAGGATACTGACCCAGCAGTGAACCCATGGCTGTGAGAAAATTGGATGCTCAATGACTGCTCTTAATGTCCGTCCATATCGTTTGATCAGTACAGGATTAATAATCTCAAACCAAGATTCAATAACATCAATATGCTTTAAAGGCTAAAGACTTTAAACAGGCTTGCTCCTAACAAGAGAGGAATAAAGATAACAAATTATACTTGATATAAATTACTAAAATTCTGAGGTCTTAAGAAATACTGTTGAAATTCTATTTAGTTAAAACTTAAAATGCATATGCGACCAACCTTGCAGTACTAGCAATCTATCTCTGAAATATTTGAAGCAAGGAAAAGGTTATCTAATTTCACAGGAAAGTACTAATTATATCTCAGTTGATAAATTATTCATTTTCACAATTATTTGATACAACAGTTTATATTATTCCTAATGTGCAAGTAGTGAAGTCAGTGCATTCTAAAATTAAAGACAGTAAAAGATAGCATGTTAAGCAGGGTTTTAAATCTAATTTCTGTTTCAAAATAAAGCTATTGTAAATTTCAAATTAATGAGTCATTCATGTAATTAAATGCTCCAGATTTAGTATTAATGGACTTTATGGTTAAATGCTAGAGTTATTTAATGCACCATTGATGTACCAAATTTTTGTTAGGTACAGCACAATGTAACATTGTCAATCATTCACAAATCACAATGAGACTGTTTTGCATCACCTGTAGCACAAACCTGCAAAAAGGTGCCCAAAAGTGCTCTATAACGTGATTAAAAATACTGGAATTCAGTCTGAATGAGGCAAAGGAAAAAGCTGGCTAGAAGCAAAACAATACAGTTTAAAAAGCAAGTAGTGTTTGTCAGGTAGATGAAGTTAGGACAGGAATAGTTGCTGATCTTTGTACTGCAGAAGACCTGGCAAAGGCATAAACCAGTGTTACAGGAATATATGCAATGTTGATTGCAAGCAAGTGAAGGTAAGGTAGAAAGAGGCCATTAAAATCTGAAAACATAAACAGAGCTCAAAGTCCATTAAGGCTCAGTGCGCCAGGAGACCTTAGTACAGTTGGGAAAGGTTGTGATGAAAATGTCAAACATTCTAGAAGCCACCTTCAACATTGTGAATTAAGTCAAACTTGTAAAGGTTGAGTTGACTCATGTGGGATGGGGATGGGGAGATAAGGACAAATAAGAATAAAAAATGTGGCAGAAGCAAAAAGGATCTAAAGAAAACTTTTATTTACAACAGCTAACTTGCAAGGATGGAAGTTCAACTTGAAATTAGGCAATGTGCTAACATTCAGGCCTCTGACTTGCTTAACGGTAATTAAGTCATGACCATGTGCAGCAGTCATTGTTGATACTTATTTTGCCAACAATGATTTGGAAGAGATCTTATGTCTGATCTTAGGTGAATATACTGTCTATGCTATTGCTGAAGGTAGGACTGGAAAACTCAATTACAGGTTTTCAGAATATTCTGCAGTCTGTAAACATTAAGGAAGAAATATTCATTTGAGCAATGCACTTGCAGTGGCACAACAGAGACATATTTTGACTTCCCCGGGAGCAGGCAAGACAAAATTGTGCAGAGATGGTAGGAACTGCCAATGCTAGAGTCTGAGATAACAAGGTGTACAGCTGGACAGTAGGTCAGGCAGCATCAGAGGAGCAGGAAAGCTGATGTTTCGGGTCTGGGCGCTTCTTCAGAAATGGGGGAGGGGGAGGGGGCTCTAAAAAACATAGGGGGGAGGCAATGATAGGAGGTGGGGAGAAAACAGATGGGTCAAGGAGGTATGGATGGAGCCAGTAAAGGTGACTGTAGGTAGGGAGGTGGGATGGGGGTTGGTCAGCGAGGTAGGAGGAGCAGATAGGTGGGAGAAAAGACATAGAAGTCAAGGAGGCAGCAATGAGACGAGCTGGTCTTGGGATGAGGTGGGGGTTAGGGACATCTTGAAACTTGTGAAATCCACATTGATACCATTGGGCTGCAGGGTTCCCAAGCAGAATATGAGGTACTGCTCCTCCAGCCTTTGGGTGGCATAGTTGTGGCACTGGGAGGAGGCCCAGGATGGACATGTCATCAAAGGAGTGGGAGGGAGAGTTGAAGTGGTTTGTGACTGGGAGTTGTTGTTGTTTGTCACAAACCGAGCGTAGGCGCTCCATAAAGCTGCCTCCAAGCCACAGCTTGACTTCCCCAGTGTAGAGCAGGCCACATCGGGGAACAACGGATACAATATACCACATTAGCAGATGTGCAGGTGAATATCTGTTTAATGTGGAATATTTTCTTTGGGCCTGGGATGGAAGTGAAGGGGGAGGTGTAGGGGCAGGTGTAGTACTTGCTGTGGTTGCAGGAGGGGAGGGACCGCCCGTGTTCTCCGTGACTCCCTCATCCGCTCCACATTCCCCAGTAGCCCAACCACCTTTGGCACTTTTCCCTCCAACAAGGTACACCCATATTCTGTTGGGAAGGGAATTCCACGTTTTTTACACCATGACAGAGAGGTAATGGTACCATGCTTCCAAGGATAGTGGGTAACTTACAAAGGAACTTGCTGGTGGATGTATTTCCATGTGGTTACTGTTCGTGTCTTTCTACATGGTAGAGGTCACAGTTTTGCAAGGTGCCGCTGCATGTGCTTCGCAAGTTGGAGCTGTGCATCCTGTATATGGTAAATATTTCTGTAATACGCACCAGTGGTAGATGGAATGAATGGTTAAGATGGGCTGTGTTACTATGAACGATGCTTGGCTTCCAAGAGTATTGCTGGAGCTACAATCATCCAGGCAAGTGAAGAATATTCCATCAAAGTCCTGGCATGTGCCTTGTAGATGGCTGGTCAGCCTTTGGGACACTGGACAAAAAAAAAATGAGCTGCAGATGTTGGAACTCTGAAACAAAACAGAAATCACTGGAGAAATTCAGCAGATCTGGCAGCATCCGTGGAGAGAAAGCTCAGTCACCACTTCAGTTCCAGTGACTTGTAGTTCTGTAGTCACATACCTGAAATGTTGACTGTGCTTTCTCTCCGCATATGTTGCCAGGCCTGCTAAATTTCTCCAGCAACTACTGTTTTTGCTTGGGACACATGTGGGGAGTTATTTGCCATAAAAGTCCCAGCCTCCAGTGGCTGATCCAGTGTGGTTTCTGGTCAGTGATAACTCCTTTAGAAGATGGTGGTGGAGGCTCAGTTATTGTAATGCCTTGAAATTTCAAAGGGATTGGTCTGATCACTCTCTTGGTAGAGATGGTCATTGCCTGGCCTTTAAGTGGAAAGTAACATTTGCCCTGCATATCAGCTAAAGGCTGAATGCTGCCCAGGTCATGCTACATTCAGGCAAGGATAACATCAGTGTCTGAAGAGTTGTAAATGGAACATGGCAGTAGTTAGTTATCACCACACTCATGACCTTATGATAAAGAAAAGATCACTGATGAAGCAGTTAAAGATAATTATGTCTAGGACACCATCTTCACAAAATGCTGTAGTCAAGTCCTAGGGATGAGATGCTTGATTTCGAACAACCACAGCCATTATAAAAGTTAGGTAAGATTCTAGACAGTGGAGATTATTTCCCCAATTCCCATTAAATTCAATTTTGCTAGGGTTCCTTGAAGCTATCACACTCTGCCAAATACTGCCTGATGTTTTGGGCAATCCCACTTCAGCTTGGTTGTTCAACTTTTTTGTCCCTGTTTAGACCAGGGTTGTCATAAAGTCTACAGCTAAGGAACCCGGGTAGAAACTGAATTGACCAGAGTGCTCAGATTATTGTCATTTAAGTGCTACTGAATATAAATGTAAGTTCATCTCTTTGCTGATAATTGAGAGGAAACAGATAGAACACAGTTTTGATCTAATTTGTCAATTTTGAGATTATATGGCTTTTTATGTTACATGTTGCTTGCCTGTTTAGTATGAATCTAGTCCTGTGTTGTATGCCGTACAGAATAGAGCTTGATTTTTATTTATGCTATGTACTGTTCCTGGCATGTTCTCCAGCATTCCTCGGTGAAACAGATTTGGACTTCTGCCATATGGCTCTGGCTTGATGTATTGGTAAAGTGAGGAAGAAGTCAAGCCATGAGTTTACATAATGTGACTGAACACAATTCCACTGCTAATAGCTCGAGGTCCCTCAACAGACATACTGTTGAGTTGCTAGATTTGTTCCATATCTATCCATTTTAAAAAGGGTGTTAGTGCCACAAACACATTGGAGGGGTGAAAATGGAGGCTCCAGTGAGTTACCACCTCCAGGCACATTAGCTAGTCAGCATTCTGCAGGGACTCTTCCCACCAGGACACTCTGGCCCACTCCTCCTCCACTACCAATTCCTCCAACCACCCAATGGCAGCCTTAGTAGCTGGGTGACTGCTTTGCATACACCTATGTTCTGTCCATAAAAGTGACCCTGAGGTTCTGGTTGCCTGCCATTTCAACACACGTTCCTATGTCAACATTTCTGTCTCAGACCTGCTGCAGTGAAACTCATCGCAAGCTGAAGTAACAAAACCTCATCTTCTACCGAAGTATCTTAAAATCTTCAGGACTCAATATCAAGTTTAACATAGCATGAAAATTTCCTTCCTGTCTATTACCTACCTCCACAACTTCAGGAACTGTCATCAAATGGGTCATTTTTTAAAAAGTCAACTCATTTTCAACCATCCGCAATCCCCATTTTCACCTTTCAATACTATGAACAATCCCTTAGTCTGCCTATCCCTTTCTCTCTCTACGCTCCATTTCCACTTATTCGTTCACACCTTTCTTTGTCTTTCCCCATCCCCCAGACATCAGTCTAAAAACCACTCAAAGCTGCTGTTAGTTTTGAAGAAGGGTCGCTAAACTAGAGACTTGAAATTTGTTTTCTCTTCATGTATGTTGCCAGGCCTGCTTGCTGATTCCTTCTAGAAATTTCCATTTTTGCTTATTTCAAACCTCAGTGAAACTTGGCTTGATTTTTATGCTTTTATTATAGTTTACGCAGTGGTCAGTCACACAAAGCTGCAGAGTTTCTTTAACAACAGAAGTTTTATATCGAAAAGATGAAGCAAAACAAAAAACAAAGCAAACAGACACTGAAGAGAGTTTAGGAAAATTTTACACAGCAAAACAAAACATTTTCACCGACAGTTATATACAGTGATTCAAGAACTGAGAAATTATTCATCTATAAAAAATATTAAATTCTACACAACTGTGTCTCAGTGGTGGCTTTTTGGTGGGACTGTGGAGTCTTCTTACATGAATACTCAAAAAATCAAAAGCTTAAATTTTCCTATCTTCTAACAACCTGCAGATTTCTGAAAAAACTTTCCTGATTTGGAAGCATCGCAAACTAATCTCTTCCACTGAGGTGAATGTCCTTCCTGGAAACTGTCCTGAAATCCTTTCAGGACAGAAACCAAATTTACTGCTGACCCCAGTCAAGTTTCCTTAGAACTATTCTTCCAGCTTTCACCTCTAGATTTTCAAAACTTAAATCAATCCTCGATTATGCTGAACTGAAAACAAACTCAAAGCCTTCAAAATATGTCACATTATTCATATGAGGCAGTCAACTTCTGTGAAAACACAAGCTGTGTGAATCTCATAACCAGTGATAATGGGAACTGCAGATGCTGGAGAATCCAAGATAATAAAATGTGGAGCTGGATGAACACAGCAGGCCAAGCAGCATCTCAGGAGCACAAAAGCTGACGTTTCGGGCCTAGACCCTTCATCAGAGAGGGAACTGGAATAAATAGAGAGAGAGGGGGAGGCGGACCAAAGATGGAGAGAAAAGGAGATAGGTAGAGAGGAGCGTACAGGTGAGGAGGTAGGGAGGGGATAGGTCAGTCCAGGGAAGACAGACAGGTCAAGGAGGCGGGATGAGGTGGTATGTAGGAAATGGAGGTGCGGTTTGAGGTGGGTGGAAGGGATGGGTGAGAGGAAGAACAGGTTAGGGAAGCGAAGGCAGGCTGGGCTGATTTTGGGATGTGGTGGGGGGAGGGGACAAGCTGGGCTGGTTTTGGGATGCAGTGGGGGAAGGGGAGATTTTGAAGCTTGTGAAGTCCACATCGATACCATTGGGCTGCAGGGTTCCCAAGTGGAATATGAGTTGCTGTTCTTGCAACCTTCGGGTGGCATCATTGTGGCACTGCAGGAGGCCCATGATGGACACCGATACAGTCATCAATGTAACAGAGGAAGAGGTAGGGTTTGGGGCCTGTGTAGGTGCAGAAGAGGGACTGTTCCACGTAACCTACAAAGAGGCAGGCATAGCTTGGGCCAATGCGGGTACCCATGGTCACCCCCTTAGTCTGAAGGAAGTGGAAGGAATTGAAAGAGAAGTTGTTGAGGGTGAGGACGAGTTCGGCTAGGCAGATAAGGGTGTCGGTGGAGGGGGATTGGTCGGGCCTGCGGGACAGGAAGAAGCGGAGGGCCTTGAGACCATCTGCATGAGGAATGCAATCCTCCGTTACATTGATGACTGTATCGGCGCCACCTCTTGCTCCCCAGAGGAGCTCAAACAGTTCATCCACTTCACCAACAACTTCCACCCCAACCTCAAGTTCACCTGGGCCATCTCCCACATCCCTTACCTTCCTGGACCTCTCAGTCTCCATCTCAGGTAACCAGCTAGAAACTGATGTCCATTTCAAGCCCACTGACTCCTACAGCTACCTAGAATACACCTCCTCCCACCCACCCTCCTGCAAAAATTCCATCCCCTATTCCCATTTCCTCCGCCTCCGCCGCATCTGCTCCCAGGATGAGGCATTCCACTCCCGCACATCCAGATGTCCACATTCTTCAAGAATCGCAACTTGCCCCCCGCAGTGGTCGAGAACGCCCTTGGCCGCGTCTCCCGCATTTCCCGCAACACATCCCTCACACCCTGCCACCACAACTGTCCTAAGAGGATCCCCCTCGTTCTCACATACCATCCCACCAACCTCCGTATACAACGCAGCATCCTCCTACACTTGCGCCGTCTACAATCCGACCCCACCACCCAAGCTATTTTTCCAACCCCACCCTTGTCCGCCTTCCGGAGAGACCACTCTTTCCAGGACTCCCGTGTCTGCTCCACACTCCCCTCCAACCCCACCACACCTGGCACCTTCCCCTGCAACCGCAGGAAGTGCTACACTTGCCCCCACACCTCCTCCCTCACCCCCATCCCAGGCCCCAAGATGACCTTCCATATCAAGCAGATGTTCACCTACACATCTGCCAATGTGGTATACTGTATCCATTGTACCCGGTGTGGCCTCCTCTACATTGGGGAAACCAAGCGGAGGCTTGGGGACTGCTTTGCAGAACACCTCTGCTTGCTTCGCAAAAAACAACTGTACCTCCCAGTCGTGAACCATTTTAACTACCCCTCCCATTCCTCAGACGACATGTCCATCATGGGCCTCCTGCAGTGCCACCATGATGCCACCCGAAGGATGCAGGAACAGCAACTCATATTCCGCTTGGGAACCCTGCAGCCCAATGGTATCAATGCGGACTTCACAAGCTTCAAAATCTCCCCTTCCCCCACTGCATCCCAAAACCAGCCCAGTTCTTCTCCTCCCCCCACTGCATCACAAAACCAGCCCAGCTCGTCCCCTCCCCCCACTGCATCCCAAAACCAGCCCAGCCTGTCTCCGCTTCCCTAACCTGTTCTTCCTCCCTCTCTCCCTATTTATTCCAGTTCCCTCTCCCCATTCCCCTCCCTGATGAAGGGTCTAGGCCCGAAACGTCAGCTTTTGTGCTCCTGAGATGCTGCTTGGCCTGCTGTGTTCATCCAGCTCCACACTGTGTTATCTTGAATCTCATAACCAGCTACCTACTGTGTCCCTAGTTTGTGATGAGATGACAGGCGGCCACAATTATATTGATGGAATGGGTAGACTTTTATTATGTCTAACCCATTCAATCTGAACTGACCCAAGCACACCACGAATTGCTGCCTATACATGTACAAATGTAACATTTGGATTTTACCAACCTACATATTTATCTATGTATTTTCCACACTGACCAATGACAGAGTGACAAGAAATTTAACTCCTGGCTGCATATAAGACAAAGGTTAAAATAGGACTGATGGTGGAGGCTGATGCATTGGGAAGGCCTGATTGTTTAGCTTTAGCTCAAACTATTTGGATGTATTTGAACACATCCCTCAACGTCTCTTGCTGCAAGGGAACACAGCTCAGTAAGATGGAGACTGAGGTGTTTATACCCTTAGGTCAAATGCCATGTTATGGTGGAAACATCATGAACATTTCCTTTAAAGGTATTTCACTTATGTGCCACGAGACAATTTATCATTCCTTTTTTGCCTCCAAATAACAGAAATTCCAAATAGGTGCGCAATCTGGTATGCAGACACGTACTGTCAATTCAACAATTACGCAAAAAAGCTAACGATTAATAATTCAAACTCTGATATAACATATTGGAGAATTGACAAATTGCCCTGTTCTGAAGAGGTACTCATCTGGAAAGGGACATGCTGTTCTCAGCTGAGATTGTGCAGTATGATTATACCGCCAATGGAAATGATCCATTATACACAGAGATGGTCTTTTGTAATATACATAATGCATTGGGGGTTTATTGGGGGATGCATAGTGGTAATATGTTTACAAGTGTTTTTCAGACCATGCCAACTTGCCTTCTGGGGAACAATGTTGAGAGTTGTTAAAGCTCCTGATCATCTCATACCATAGATATAGTGAATGAGGTTGACAAAATGAAAGGATTGGTCATCCCCCCAAAGGTTGCTGTTTGGTGTGCTGATTGTGCACAATTGGATGATTTTCTGTGCTGCCCAAGTTGTAGTATTGTACCACCTTATTGATCACCTGGGTTGAGTGCCAGGGTCTGGTTTGGCTTTTGAAACCAGATTTTCTGCACATGACCAGTATTCTTTGCAGAGTGAAGAAACACTAGACATCCTCTGGGTAGGTGCAATAAACTATTTGTCTAACAGATCTTGCTGGTTTGGTGCACTTTGTTGACCACAGCATAATGTTACACCCAAAGCATGTAACCGGTTGATTGATACCAATATGGCTTCATCCTGGCATCCATCTTCCAAAAAGGCAATAATGTTATGCTTTGTCTTAACCAGACAATCTTTCCTGAAGGCTTTGTTAAGAGTTTTTCTTCAGATTTTCATACTAGTACTCTTTGCTGCAGCATCTGTATAGGAGTTAGGAGGTCACGTTGAGGCTGTACAGGACATTCGTTAGGCCGCTTTTGGAATACTGCATGTAATTCTGGTCTCCCTGTCATGGAAGGATGTGGCAAAACTTCAAAAAGTTCAGAAAAGATTTACAAGAATGTTGCCAGGTTTGGACGGTTTGAGCTATTGGGAGCAACTGAATACACTGGCGCTATTTATACTGAAGAATTGAAAGCTGAGGGATGACTATATAGAGGTTTATAAAATCATTAGGGGCATGGATAGGATAAATAGATAAGGTATTTTTGCTGAGGTGGGGGGAGCCCAAAACTAGAAGGTATAGGTTTAAGAGAAGGAAAAGATTTAAAACAGACCTCGGGAGCAACGTTGTCACACAGAGGGTGGTGCATGTATGGAATGAACTGCCAGAGGAAGTTGTGGAGGCTGATACAATTACAGCATTTAAAAGGCATCTGTATAAGTATATGAATAGGAACGGTTCAGAGGGATATGGGCCAAATGCTAGCCAGTGGGGCTAGATTTATTTAAGATATCTGGTCAACGAGGAGGAGTTGGACTGAAAGGTCTGTTTCCGTCCTGAATATTTCTTTGACTCTATCTGGCAACAAGTTAACCAGTAAACTCTTGGGGCTTTTTGTCTATAACAGGAAGTCTGTTAATGGGGAAATTGAATTGTACTTTGAGTTAGGCCTTAGCTACTCTTTTAAGTATTTCTCCTCTCACCTTAAAAATATGCCCCCTTGTTTTGAAATCCCCCACTCTAGGCAAAAGACACCTGCTGTTCACCTTATCTGTAGCCCTCATGATTTTATAAACTTCTATATGGTCACCCCTCAACTTCCTACTCTCCAGTGAAAAAATGTGCCAGCCTATTCACCCTCTCACTATAACTCATGCCTTCCATTCCCAGCAACATCCTGGTAAACCCTGTTCAGTTTAGTAATGTTTTTCCTATATTGGGAGAGGTCTCTGACCTGATGCATGTTGGTACCCTGAAGAAGTCTCAATATAGATACCTGTGGTAGTTTAGACCAGATATTTAAACTTTTGATTTCCAGTTTCACCTTGCTGAGACTACTTTGCGATTCCAACAACAGTGGGGTCAGGTGTCTAGAACCAAATAGACTTGGGTTGTTTGTGCTATTCTCGACCTGGTTTTTGCACTGATTTACTTAGAGCTTTGCACAAGCAGTTAACTCTTAAGCAAATTAGCTGGAGTGTCAAACAGTGTTACCCTTCCCCCTTCCAAACCACAGATAGTGCTCAACACCAATCACTCCCCTTTCCAGCACTCCTTTCTTGACTCAGCTTCTGTAATCATGGAGTCGAAGATTTAGCATTGTTGGGGTGTATACATGGTCATGGAAGGTTGAGCATATTCACAGTTTTGTTGAAGCGGGGTGAACACCCTTGTGGTAAGATTGAGCAACATCTTGTGAGGAAATGGTTGGAGGGTGACAGAGGGGTTCAAAGTTGGGTGGGGTAACACTGAACTGTGTTAGGGGTTCACAATTATTTTTAAAACAATGCAAGTCAAATGTACTGAAGACAGACTAAGAGGGACATGAATTCCAGTTCATGAAGAGAAAAGGGGGCATGGCTGCACTGGAATTATATCTGACATTTTGCCTCCTGACAGCAATCCTGCTACCATCAGCATTGCAGATTGCAAATGCTTTAGTGTAAAATGGTAAGGTAACTTACATCACAGACAGCATCAGACATCTAGTCTCTGGCATTGGCTGCAAGATCTAGGCCAATAAACCAGTGTGTTCATTTCAGAATTAAATTACATTAGAAGTTATACTTCTGCAGAATTTATTTCAAATATAATTTTGCATAATTATTCTTAACACAAGGTTAAAATAAATTGTTTAAATAATGAATATTTACTGTTACATATTCCACTTGTAAACACCAAGGCATATCCAAGTTTGTTTCATAAAATGGAGTTTCATACATTTCATATTTTTATGTTGATTTGTGAACTGAGGTTTGGTTTCAATTTTCTATCAATCTTCATAGCTAAAATGAAAACACAATCACTTTCCAATGATTGTCTTGGTAAACAGACTTTAACATTTGACTAAAATGCATTTTATCTAGTTTTAGTTTCTGGGTTATTTTCCATCACCTGGTTAGTGTGACTTTGGACGTATGAGACTTTTTTTTCCAAGTTTTAAATATTTTTAAATTAAACATAACTGGAGTTTGCAAATTACTGGTGAATACAATTCTACTACTGCTTTGGTCCACTGCCCTCATGGATGTTGCTAAATCTGTTTTGAGTCTATCCCATTTGCCAGCACAATACAATGAACAGTACGTTCTTTAGTCTGGAGGTGGGCCTTTGCTTTGGCAAGGACTATGTGGCAATCATCCTACTGCTACTGTAAGGACATGTGGATCTCTGACTTGCTGAATTGGTGAGAACTATGTCAATTAGGTTTTTCCTCATGGTCTCTTCACCACCAGACAGGAAAAGAATCCATCCTTTGCAAACTCCAAAGATACCATATCATCATGTGCAGCCCAATAACAGGATAATTGATTACAAATCAACTATTTCATCTTCTTGAAATCTGCTGCCTAAGCACATGCAAGCCTTGTCAATGATTCCCGATTTTGCAATAGTCAATATTTAACAATAGTTAAAACTTGTTCTCGGACAGGACAGTTACTTGGGGCCAGGCAACGCATAGTAATTCAATATTCAGGGACAAAATTTTTATTGAAATTAATTTATGTGCAAGAAAATCAATGTGGATAAGTATGAAGTGATATGCTAATACTGAAATACAAACTAATCCTGATAGATTCGAAAATTGAAAGGACTAATACAAGTTTATAACGTCATAAAAACAATTCAGAGCACTTGGGCTTGTTTCTAAAGAATTGAAATGTAGAGAAGTTCTAGGGACCATATTTAGAAACTTAGTAAAACTATCCTGAGAGTGCAGTTTATATTATTATTACATGTTACAAAAAGGATATAGAGGAATTTTTTTTCTTTTACAAAGTTGATACGAGAAAGGGTGTCACAGGGTATAAGGCCACATGACACAGGAGCAAAAGAGCAGAAAGTATGGGAACGTATTTAATTCAGGGAGGGAAGTTACAATGCTATTAGGCAAGAATTGCGGAGCATAAATTGGGAACAGATGTTCTCAGGGAAATGTACGACAGAAACATGGAGGCTGTTTAGGGAGCAGTTGCTACAAGTACCGGATAGGTTTGTCCCACTGAGGCAAGGAAGCGATGGTAAGGTGAAGGAACCTTGGATGACAAGACATGTAGAACATCTAACCAAGAGGAAGAAGCAAGTTTATGTAAGGTTAAGGAAGCAAGGATCGGACAGGGCTCCAGAAGGCTACAATGTAGCCAGGTAGGAACTAAAGACTGGACCTAGGAGAGCTAGAAGGGGATATGAAAAAGCCTTGGTGGGTAGTATCAAGGAAATCCCCAAGGTGTTTTATGCTTATGTGAGGAACAAGATGATGGCCAGAGTGAGGGTAGGGCCATTAAGGGATAGTGGAGGGAACTTGGGCACAGAGTCTGAAGAGGTTGGGGAGGTCCTTAACGAATACTCTGCTTCAGTATTCACCAATGAGAGAGACCTTGGTGTTTGTGAACATAGCATGAAACAGGCTGATATGCTCGAACAGGTTAATGTTAGGAAGGAGGATGTGCTAGAAATTTTGAAAAACACGAGGATAGATGAGACCCCGGGCCACACGAGATATACCCAAGCTTACTACAGGAAGCGAGGGAAGAGATTGCTGCCCCTTTGGCAATGATCTTTGTGTCCTCACTGTCTACTGTAGTACCAGATGATTAGAGGGTGGCAAATATCATTCCCTTGTTCAAGAAAGGGAATACGGAGAATCCTAGGAATCACAGACCAGTCAGTCTTACTTCTGTGGTGGGCAAATCATTACAGATGATTGTAAGAGATAGTGTTTATGATTATTTGGAAAAGCACAGTTTGATTAGAAATAGTCAGCATGGCTTTGAGGGGGGCAGGTCATGCCTCACAAGCCTTATTGAATTCTTTGAGGATGTGACAAAACACATTGAAGAAGACTGAGCAATAGATGTGGTGTAAACAGATTTTAGCAAGGCATTTGATAAGGTTCTCCATGGTAGGCTCATTCAGAAAGTAAGGAGGCATGGAATCCAGGGAAATTTGGCTGTCTGGATACAAAGCTGGCTGTACAATAGATGACAGAGGGTGGTAGTAGATGGCAAGTATTCAGCCTGGAGCTCAGTGACCAGTGGTGTTCCACAGGGATCTGTTCTGGGACCTCTGCTCTTTGTGATCTTTATAAATGACTTGCATGAGGAAGTGGAAGAGTGGGTTAGTAGGTTTGCTGATGACACGAAGATTGGTGGAGTTGTAGATAGTGTGGAGGGCTGTTGTAGGTTGCAACAGAACGTTGACAGGACGCAAAGCTGGGCAAAAAAGTGGCAGATGGAATGCAACCCAGAAAGTGTGAAGTGATTCATTTCGGAAGGTTGAATTTGAAGGCAGAATAGAGGGTTAATGGCAGGATTCTTGATGGTGTGGAGGAACAGAGGAATCTTGGAGTCTACATCCCTAGAGCCCTCAAAGTCGCTAACCAAGTTGACAGGGTTGGAAGGAAGGCGTATGATGTGTTGGCTTTCATTGGCAGGGGAACTGAGTTTAACAGCCAGAAGATTGTGCTGCTGCTCTATAAAACCATGGTTAGCCCACATTGGTAATATTGTGTTCAGTTCTGGTCGGCTCATTATAGGAAGGCTGTAGAAGCTTTAGACAGGGTGCAGAGGAAATTTTGAGACCATCTTGAGATGCTGCTTGGCCTGCTGTGTTCATCCAGCTTCACACTTTGTTATCTTGGATTCTCCAGCATCTGCACTTCCCATTATCACTGATACACCTTTACTAGAATGCTACCTGGACTGGAAGGCAGGTCATATGAGGAAAGGCTGAGGGAGCTCGGGCTTTTTTCATTGGAACGAAGAAGGATAAGAGGTGACTTGATAAAGGTGTACAAAATGATGAGAGGCACAGTTAGAGTAGATAGTCAGAGGCTTTTTCCCAGGGCAGAAATGACTATAATGAGGGGGCACAATTTTAAGGTGATTGAAGGCACAGGGGAGATGTCAGAGGTAGGTTCTTTACACAGAGAATAGTGGGTATGTGGAATGCGCTGCCGGCAGTGGTAGTAGAGTCAGATACATTAGAGACATTCGTGCAACTCTCGGATCGGCACATGGATGATAGTAAAATGTAGGGTATGCAGGGTAGTTTGATTTTAATAGGATATAGGTCAGCACAGCATCATGGGCTGAAGGGCCTGTACTGTGCTATACTGTTCTATGTTCTTAAAAGTAGACCATTCACTCTTTATGCCTACACTGCCATTTAATCACATCATGATTGCTCTGATAATTCTCAAATACACTTTGTCATATTCACATAACCCTTGATTATCTTACTGATTAAAAATCTGCCTATCTTATGTTTAAAAATACTTAAATGACTCATCCTTAACATCTCCCTCTATTAAACAATTCCACACACGCAATATCCTCCCAGATAAAAGAAAATCCTCATCACTGTCGTACTCTGCAAACCCGTAGACCCATCTCTCCCACAAAGGGAAACAATCGGTCCATATTGACCCTATCAAGTCCCCTACGAACTTACATACATCAATAAAGTCTCCGCTCATTCTTCTAAACTCCAATTACTATCCACCCATAAGGAGATCCCTCAATTTCTAGTGAACTTTGTCTGGATCGCCTCCATAGACATTAAATCTTCTTTCAGATAACATGACCAAAACTGGTCAGAGTTCCACTACAGTCTGACTACTGCATTGTGTAGTTTCAGAAAGACCTCTCTATTTTTATACTCCATTTCCTTTGAAATAAATGCCAACGGTCCATTTACCTTCCCTACAACACACCGAACTTGGACGCCAGCTTTTGGTGGTTCATGTACAAGGGCTCCCAAATCTCCGTGCTGTAGCTTTCTGCAATTTTTCTCAATTTAATATTCAGCTCCTCTATTCCCCCTGTTAAAATAGACAACATTATATTTCCCACATATTTTCGATCTGCCAAGATTTTTTCCACTCACTCGACCTGTATTTATCCCCCTGTTGTCTCTTTGCATCATCCTCTTAATGTACTTCTCCACATAATTATGTGTCAGCTACAAATTTGACAATAATACATTCAATTCTTTCATTCAAATCATTAATATAAACTGGAAATAATTTTAGTCCCACCATTGATAACAGTGATACTTCATTAGTTACAGGTTACAATCCTAAAATGAACCACTTTGTGTTAACTCTCTGTCTTCTATTTGTTAGCCCAGCCTCTATCCGTTACAACACAACCTCCAATATGGAGGCCATATCTCACTACTTAGCCTTATATGCAGTACCTTATTGAATACCTTTTGGAGATCCAAATATCTTGCATCAACTGATTCTCCTTTATCTATTCTGCTTGTTGGGTCTCAAGAAATGCTAATAAATTTGCCAGGAATAGTTTCCCCTTCATGATTCTGCCTTACCGACTCTACGAGATCACGCTGTAGATTATTAGATGATCTGCTATCACATCCTTTATAATAGACTAACGTTCTCCCAATTAAAGATTTTAAACTAACTGGTCATAGTTACCTTTTTTTTGCCTCCTTCCTTTTTGAATAATGATGTAACATTGTCAGTTTTCTGGAGTCTAAGAACTCTTAGAAGATTCCAACTAATACATTGACTATCACCAGCTACTGCCTTTGAAATCTTAAGGTGCAACTCATTAGGTCATGTGGGCATATCGGTATTTAGCCTCATTAATTTCTCAAAAACATCTTTAGTGATAGTTATAGGGTCAATGAGGTATACAGCACAGAACCAGAACCTTTGGTCCAATTTGACAATGCTGACCAGTTATTCCACATTAATCTAGTCCCATTTGGCCCATATCCCTCTAAACCTTTCCTATTCGTATACCCATCCAGATGCCTTTTAAATCTTGTAATTGTACTGGCTCTACCACTTCCTCTGGCTGCTCGTTACATACATGTACCACCCTCTGTGTGAAAAAGTTGAAAGTTTAATAATGAGGCAGATCTCAATAAAACAAGCAAAATAAAGAAAGCCCTGCTCTACTCACTACTGTAGAGTTACACAAGAAAAACAGTAAGATCATACTTTAAACGGCCACTTAGCTGCTTCCCTGCTGAGCTCCCCCACACAGTTTCTCCAAGGTTAGCTGAGAATTTCACTGTTGGTTTATTTTTCTTAGAACAGACTCCAATGTACAGAGATACATGAAACTAGACAGCTTAAGCTGTGTAGTTTACTGCTGGGTCAGGCAACAGTGTAGGTTTCTTTCTCCGTTAGAATCACTGCCCATTTGGTCACTGCCTTTGACTGTCTTCCTCCACTTCAAGTGCCATAGCTTTGATATTCTCCACCCACCGCCACCCCCCCCCCAACTTCCAAAACAATGCAACAACTTATAAAACAATAATTACTGCTCCTAGAATTCGTGGAAATCAATTCCAAAACTGAAAACATCACAAAAAAGGAGCAGCACTTACAGCTACAACTTTTTCCTATCCTCTATCTTGGATTACCTAGAATCCTTTATTGTGTTTATTTCCTCCCCCTTTAACACTCGATTATTTAGTACTTACGGAATATGATTAGTGTCCTCTACAATGAAGACTGACGCAAAATACCTATTCCGCTCCTCAGCCTTTTTCTGGTTCAATATTATTTCCTCTCTTGTGCTCTAAGAGGCTATATTCACTTTGGTGCCTCTTCCTTTTGAGATAAAGAAGCTCAAATTGCACATTTGTACATTTCTTGCTACTTTCTCAATTTATTTTTACGTTTTATTGGCTTTTTAAAAACTTTCTCAATTCTTTCCCTCCATACATGTCTTTGCCACATAATTTCAAATTGATATGATTCTCTACTTAAAAAAATAATTCATGAGATGTAATCAAAGATGTCTAGGTCAGCATTTATTGCTCTTCCCTAATCGTCAATCTCAAGGGCAACTAGGGATGAGGAATAAATTCTGGCTCAGTCAATGTCTATTGTCCCATGAGTAAATAAAAGAAATCCTCCTTTGATAACCATGGTTTGTTTATCCCCTTTCTAAACTTCTTCTCTGTATTGTTAGACTGGAAGTACCTGATAGATTCTTCAAAGTTTGATAAAAGTCATGAGCAAATCTATTAGCTTAAACTACTTGATATATAAGGAAACACATGACTCTTACTGCTTTAGCTTTACACTGGGAACCTGGAGTTCTAGCTCAGATTTCATGGCACTGGTTTCCTGAACCCCAGTTCAATTGTGAGAGTCCATGACCCCAGTGTCATGAACTCAATCCAATGGGAAAAGTCCAAAAAGTGCAATGAATCCAACCAGTGGGACAAAGCCCCCTATCATAGAAGATTATAGAATCCCTACAGTGTGGAAACAGGCCCTTCTGTCCAACAAGTCCACACCGACCCTCAAAGCACCCGCCCAAGCCCATCTCCCTATAACCCAGATACATGAGAAAACCAACACTTGCAAGTTCCCCTCCAAGTCACTTACTGTCACGGCTAGGAAATATTTCACTATTCCTCCAGTGTCGTTGGGTCAAAATCCTGGAATTCCATCCATAAGGGCATTGTGGGTCAACCTACAGCACATGGATTGTAGCGGTTCAAAAAAGCAGCTCACCACCTTTCAAACACAACAAGGGAAGGGCAACAAATGCTGGCCCAGCCGGGGATACCCTAATACCAACAGTAAGTAAAACAGTCTGTGTCTTGTTGGAAAATTAGCAGCCTGTTTAATGAATAGTAAAGTTCCACAAATTGTTTTTATAGCCCCAAGCTAACAATTTGATAACAAATAGTTTAACTCACAAATACATAACATTTCAATTTTATTTTTCAAGCTAATACATCTCCTCACATTGACATTCGTTCTTTATTGCAACATAGATTTGAACTCATTAGTTACACAATGATTCCTAGTTACATGAAAGAAAGATACTATTTTAAAGAGATGGTTAACTCACTGAATTGTTCAACTCTTCTGAGAAAGGGCTTTGAACATTTTTCTATTTTCTCACACTTTAAGCTTACAATCTGAACACTTCCAGGACACTGCGCTTCCTACTCACTAGAGCAGGCTAATGACCTGGCATGGCTATGTATGCTTGTTAAGTTTTCATGTACACATTCCCATCATACACAACCTTTCCTTTCTCTCATTGCGGGGGGGGGGGAGGTTGTGGGGCATCGGCACGAAGCATGGAAATTTAAAACAGCACTAGGACAAATACTCAGGCATAACATATTGTAAAGGTCAGTAGCAGGCTGGAGGATTGGGAAACTTAAAGACCAAAGGATGCTTTAAAAAGTAATATAAAAGAACAAAGGTTAATTAAAGAATAATAACACAACATTTAAAATGGATAGCAGAACTTTGATAAGCCTACAAGAACGAAGAAAGTAGCTAAAGTGAATGTAGGTCTTCAAGAGGACAAGACTGGGGAGTTAATAGTGGGGTCACTAAAATCAATATTTTGCCTTAAGGTGAAGCATAGCGAAATCATTCCATTTTTAGCAGGCAATGCAAAGACCATAGAAAAGAAAAAGCTTAAAACAATCACAACTACAGAAAAAGTACTGAGCAAACAATTCAAAGCAGTGAAGTCCCCAAGGCCTGCTAGAATATATTCTTGGAACCTTAGGGAAACTGGCAACGGAGATGGTGGGTTCACCAGTTAGAGTATTCCAAGATTCCTTGGAATCGAAGAATGCTTATGTAAGGATATTATTTTAAAAAAGCAAAAACAGAAAGCAGCCAGTTAGATTAACATTTGCCATTGAAAAATTGCTAGAATCCATTACTAAGGAAATAGTAACAGGACATTAAGGAAATCAAAACACAGTCCATCACAATCAGCACTGTATCATGAAGGGAAAATTATGTTTGACTAATTTGTTGGAGTTCTTTGTATATGTAACAAGCAAAGTCGACAATGGTGATCCTGTAAATGTAGTCTTTCTGGATATTCAGAAGGTATTTGATACAGTGTCACACAAAAGATTAACAAAGATTAACAACCAAGATCACTCAGCATTAGGGGTAATCTATTAGATTGAACAGATGATTGGCTAACCAACAGAAAACAGAGTCAAGACAAGTAAGTTTTTTTCCAGTTGACAGCTACAACTAGTGGGATACCATAGGCTTCAGCTCTGCTGTCTAAAATCTATATTAATGACTTGGATGCAGGGATAGAATGTACTATAGCCAAATTTGCTGATGACAGTAGAATAGTTGGGAAAGTATATTGAAATAAAGAAATAAAAAAATTTACAAATAAATCAGGATCGGTTCAGTGAATAGGCCTAAATTTGCCAGATGGAGTTTAATGTGGGTAAGTGAAAGGTTATCCATTTTGGTTGGAACAATGGAGGGAAACTTCAAAATGCTTCAGTAGAGAGGGGTCTGGGTGTCTTCACAAATGAGTCAAAGAAAACTGGCATGCAGCTACACTAGCTAAGAACAAGAGCAAATCGGATTTTTTCATTTATTGCTCATGGAATGGAGTATAAAAATAGGGAAGTGTTTTGCAAGGCAGTGAAGTATTGTGTTTAGTTTTTGTTCTTCCATTTGAGTAAGAATGAAACTGCAATAGAGATAGTTCAAAGGAGGATCACTGGATTAATTCACATGAAAGGTTCCTTTTATGGGGAGTGAGTAAACAGTTTGGGCTTGCACTGGCTAGAGTTTAGAATGATGAAGGGAGATCAAATTGAGGTGTAAAAGATGGTTACGAGGATTGACAAAGTAGATGTAGACTGGATATTTCCTCTAGTGGAGCAATCCAGAATGGGAGATCAGTTATAGGCTAGAGTATGGTAGGCTTAAAACAAGAAGAAGGAGGAGCTACTTCTCTTTAAGGGCCACAAATCTTTGGAATTTGCTACCCCACAGTGCAGTGAATACTGGGAAACTGAATGAATTTGAGGAAGTAGGCAGATTTTTCATTACAACTGGTTTAAAGGTTATGGGGAGACTGGGCAAGAAAGTGGAGTGAGTTGAGGGTATGGTGAGGTCAGCCATAAGCGTATTAAATGGTGAAACAGGCTCAAGGGGCTAAATTGCCTACTGCTGCTGCAAGGTCTTATGTTCTTACCTGGCCTGCAGAGTCACAGTAATGTGGTTAATTCAGAAGACCACAAGACTTAGGAGCTGAAATTAGGTCATTCGGCCCACCGGGTCTGCGCCGCCATTCAATCATGACTGGTAAGTTCCTCAAACCCATTCTCCCGCTTTCTCCCCGTAACTCTTGATCCCTTTGATAATCAAGAACCTATCTATCTCAGTCTTAAATGTACTCAACGACTTGACCTCCACAGCCTTCTGTGGCAGAGAATTCCATAGATTCACCACTCTCTAGCTGAAGAAATTTCTCCTTATCTCCATTCAAAAAGGTTTTCCCTTTACCCTAAGGCTGTGCCCTCGGGTCCTAGACTCTCCTACCAATGGAAGCATCTTGCCAGCACTTTGTCCAGGTCATTCAGTATTCTGAAAGTTTCAATTAAATCCCTCCTCATCCATCTAGACTCCAATGATATAGTCCCAGAGTCCTCAAACGTTTCTCATATGTTAAGCTTTCCATTCCTGAAACCATTCTTGTGAACCTCCTCTGAACCCACTCCAGGGCCAATATATCCTTCCTGAGATATGGGGTCCAAAACTGCATGCACTACTCCAAATGTGGTCTGACCAGAGTCTTATAAAGCCTTAGTACATCCCTGTTTTTATAATCATATTCAAGTCCTCTCAATTTAAATGCCAACATTGCACTTGTCTTCCTGACTACTGACTCAATCTGCAAGTTTATCTTGGCAGAATCCTGGACTAGAACTCCTAAGTCTCTCTGCACTTCAGATTTCTGAATTTTCTCCCCATTTAGAAACTAGCCCATGCTTTTATTCTACTTCCCAAGTGAATGACCTCACACTTTCCCACGTTGTACTCCATCTGCCACTTCTTTGCCCATTCTTGTAACCTGTCCAAGTCCTTCTGCAGTCTCACAACCTCCTCAATACTACCTGTCCCTCCTCCTATCTTTGCATCATCTGCAAACTTAGCCAGAATGCCCACAGTTTGTTCATCTAGATCATTAAATGTACAAAGTGAAAAGGTGTGGTCCCAGCAATGACCCTTGCGGAAGTCTACTTGTCATCGGTTGCCATCCTGAGAAAGACCCCTTTATCCCTACTCTCTGATTTCTGCCAGACTGTCAGTCTTATATCCATGCTAGCACCTTGCCTCTAACACCATGGGCCCTTATCTAACCCAGCAGCCTCCTGTAATGGCACCTTATCAAAGGCCTTCTTGAAGTCCAGGTAGATAACATCCATTGGCTCTCTTTGGTCTACCCTGCTTGTTACTTCCTCGAAGAACTCCAGCAGATTTGTCAGGCATGACGTCCCCTTGGTGAAACAATGTTGACTCTACCCTATTTTACTATACACTTCCAAATATTGAACAATCGCATCCTTTACAATGGACTCCAAAATCTTAGCCACGACTGATGTTAGGCTAATCGCCCTGTAATTTTCCATCTTTTGCCTTGCTCCCTTTTTAAACAGGGGAGTCATGTTAGTGATTTTCCAGTCCTCCGGGACCCTCCCTGACTCTACTGATGCCTGAAAGATCACTACTAATGCTTCCACTATCTCTTCAGCTCTCTCCTTTAGAACTCTGGTGTATAGTTAATCTGGTCGAAGTGACCTGTCCATCTTCAGGCCAATCAGTTTTACTAGCATTTTTTCATTGGCGATGGCCAGCATACTCAGCTCTGACCCCGACTCTCTCCAATTTTTGGGATATTAGTCATGTCTTCCACCATGAAGACTGACAAAGTAGTTATTCAGTTCCTCAGCCATTTCCTTGCCCCCACTACCATCTCTCTATCGTCATTTTCCAATGGTCCAATGTCACTTT
Organism: Stegostoma tigrinum; assembly: GCF_030684315.1. NCBI lineage: Eukaryota > Metazoa > Chordata > Chondrichthyes > Orectolobiformes > Stegostomatidae > Stegostoma > Stegostoma tigrinum. The sequence continues at coordinate 57,267,733 of NC_081355.1, forward strand.
TGTCTCTCTTTTGCCCTTTATATACCTAAAGAAACTCTTAGTTTTCATTTATTTTACTGGCTAGCTTACCCTCATATTTAATCTTCCCCCTCCTTATTTCTTTTTTGTTGCCCTCCATTGGTCTTTGTAAGCTTCCCAGTCCTCTGGCTTCCCATTGCCCTTCACCATATTATATGCTTTCTCTTTTGCTTTTATGCTATCCCTGACTTCATTAGTCAGCCATGAGTGCCTCATCCTCCCTGTACCATACTTCTTTTTCCCCATGGATGATTTTTTTGCTGCGCCTCCTGAATTACTCCCAGAAATTCCTGCCATTGCCGTCTCACTGTCTTTTCTACTAGGCTCGTCTTCTAGTCAATTCTGCCCAGCTCCTCCCTCATATCTTTGTAGTCACCCTTATTCAGCAGTAATACCAACTCTTGTCTGCCATTTACTTCAAGAGTAATTCAGCTTGGGAAATAAATGTTAGTCTTGCTAGTAATGGCCATATCCAAACAAAAAATAAAACAACACTTATTTATATGACGCAATATAGCCAGCCAATCCAGGAAAGTGAGGCACTGCCAAGTTGTATTAATTAGACTTAGCGAGCCTAACCATAAACACTGCTCCGTACTTTTCCTTAATGCAACATAAAGATGCTTAATAATTCTTATTTACTGAAATATTTCCACACTGTACATTAGTTTTAAAAAGTACTTGTGAAACAAGGAACATCAAATTCAGATTACAAGAAAATTCTACAGACCTGGGTTATGTATAATTCAGTTAGATATAGAACTGAACACCTCGAAAATGAAGATGGTAAAACTAATTAAAGGATTAATTAACATCGTCTCAAGAGAATACCTAAGACAGGACCTCATCTTTACGAGAGATCAAGGACTTCTGTAGAGTCCTTGGAACAATACAGAACACAGACATACACAAAAACCCTAGTCATCCTCTGAATGTGCATCTGCATAAGAGAGTGTTGTTCAGGACCCTGTGCAAATAATGATGATTAAAGTTGCTGGAGGCTGGCAAATCCAGGAAATCATTGCAGGAGTTGCTCAGCATAGTGTCCTCAGCCCAACAATCATCAGCTGTTCTATTAATAACCTTTCTATCATAATCTCAGAAATGGGTATTCCTCGCTGACCATCACATCATTTTCGGTATCATTTCAATTCCTATGATACTGTACCTGGGTGAATGTGGTTCCAACAACACATGATGCTCTATACTTTCCAAACCAATGCAACCCATTTGATTAGCACCTCATCCACCACCATCAACATACTCTCCCTTCACCACTGACCCACAGTGACAGTAATGAAAGGTGCACTGCATCAACTTGCCGAACCCACCTCAATAGTATCTTCCAAACCCATAACCTCTCCCATCATGAGCAGCTAGGGCATAAGAAACATCACATCACTTTTAAGTCATACACCATCCCGACTTGGAACTAAAACACCATTCCTTCACTGTTACTGCCTTAAAAACCCAGAACTCACTTTGTAACAGCATTGCAGGAGGCCTAACACCACATAGATTCCAGCAGATCCATAAGGTGGTTAAGAGCAGTTACAGATAGGTAAAAGATGATGGCCTTGCCGGCAATGCCCATATCCCATGAACAAATAATGAAAACTATGTAACTGAACAGAAGAGAAATTAAGTTTTCAATGTACCTTATTAAAGGCAAACAGGTGAAGTTACTTCCTCGTGAAAATTATAAGCCCCCAAAAATCCAGTCAAGTATTCAGGAAAATGTCAAGTTCTTTTAGAATTGCTTGCTTGTGAAAATGGTATAATTAACTGCATAAACAAGCAACTCTTAAAAGAGCTTGATATTTTTTAGTACTGTTTCTTGAATAACTGAACAAATTCATGGATCTGGGAGTGTTGGTCCAGGATTCTCTAAAAGTTAACTTGCAGGTAGAGTCCGTGATTAAGAAAGCGAATGTAATGTCGTTTATCTCAAGAGGGTTGGAATACAAAAGCAGCGATGTGCTTCTGAGACTTTATAAAAGCTCTAGTTAGGCCCCTTATAGAATACTGTGTCCAATTTTGGGCCCCACACCTCAGGAAGGACATACTAGCCCTGGAGCGTGTCCAGCGGAAATTCACACAGATGATCCCTGGAATGGTAGGTTTAACGTATGATGAATGGCTAAGGATCCTGGGATTGTCTTCATTAGAGTTTAGAAGGTTGAGGGGAGATCTAATAGAAACTTACAAGATAAAGTATGGCTTGGAAGGGGTGGATGCTGAGAAGTTGTTCCGTTAGGCGGGGAGACTAGGACCCGTGGCACAGCCTTAAAATTAGAGGGGGTAAATTTAAAGGGAAATGAGATGACATTTCTTCAGCCAGAGTGTGGTGGGCTTGTGGAATTCATTGCCACAGAGTGCAGTGGAGGCCGGGATGTTACATGCCTTCAACGCAGAGATCAACAAATTCTTGATCTCACAAGGAATCAAGAGCTACGGGGAGAGTGCAGGGAAGAAGTGGAGTTGAAATGCCCATCAGCCATGTTTTAAATGGCTGGGTGGACTTGATGGGCCGAATGGCCTTACTTCCACTCTATGTCTTATGGTCTTATGGTTTCAGCACGCCCGTAATTCATGGGGGTCAATGAAAAGACATAACAATGAAGTTAAGTAAACAGTGATAGTTTTATTTTCACAAAAAAGGTTCGGTCCATAAGAAATACAGGAGCATCATAGCAATGTTACACATCCTTCAATAAATTCAAAACCCATCCAACTGTGAAGTCTTTACATAGAAATAGAGGACCCACCATGGTGATACCTCACAAAAGCAAAGCAAGTTGCAACAAAGTTCAACATGTAAATGATCACTGTGGAATATTTCTGAACTCATGCTTTTTTGGCGTACTTTTTTTTTGGGAAAAGGTTTGTTTTATCGGAGCCACAATAAAAACGGTTTAAGATTCTGTCAAGAAACCCACCGCCTAGAATAATGGAACAGATATTTCATAAAGAAATTTTCTACTAAGACTGCCAAACCAGTTGCATTGGACAATGCCACAAATCACATTGCGAGCACTGGAGAAGGTAACCCCAAGCACCTTGGCGTGGTATGGTATTATGAATCTTCCAGTATAATAAATGTTGCCTAGAAGGAAATGCACAGAATGGCACTGAATTTCTAAGCCTGACTGCAGAAATTTTAAGTATTTTGGACTTCAGTTCAAAATATCTACATATTGTGATCATCACTGGAATAATGTCTCATGACTGCAGAAATACAGGTTTCATTTGCAATGAAATACCCCAACACTTACTTGGTCCTTGGATGTCAATACCAGTGTCATTTGTAGGCCATTCTTAGTTACCATTGAACTGATTGGCTTGCTGCACCATTTAAGAGGGCAGTTAAAAAACAAATACACATGTAGGTCAAACTGAGTAAAGTTGGCAAATTTCCTTCCTGACAGGACATTAGTGAAACATGTTTTGTTTTAGGGTAATTAACAATGGCTTCATGATCACTATTGTAGAAATTAATTTCACTTCTAGATTTTTATGAATTGAATTTAAATTCCACCAGCTGTCACTTAATAAGAAGGTTTCAGCAAACCCCAAGTCAGCCAATAGCAGCTCTTTAACTTCAATATCAAGGGAAAGTATGACATGTCATGGAATAAAAGTTTGCAAACAAAAGCACAATTACATTTATGTTATAGCATATATGGCAATGAAGAGTTTATATTCCAAAAATAGCATCTGGTTTGCTTTCATCTTTCTCAAGGCTTATAGTTAAGACATTTCAATTTTTTTATTTGCATCATGATGTGCAGAAAATATACTTCAAATATATGACGAGTTGAAATAGGGACAGGATGGTAATTGAAGATATTCGATGCTACTTCAGAAGAGCAGGAGGGGAAAGAGCTTCCATTTTTACACATTTGTTGAGACAAGCTGACGTTGTACCACAAATTGTACCCATTATGAAGTGTACATTTCTCAAATGCTTCCACTCAAATTTATTGATAATTCATTAGTGGTATCATCAAACATATTGATAATTTCAAAATTTGCCATAAACCAATGCAATTAAGGCAGTTTTTTTTAAAATAACAAAGTGTGGGGCTGGGTGAACACAGCAGGCCAAGCAGCATCTCAAGAGCACAAAAGCTGATGTTTCGGGCCTAGACCCTTCATCAGAGAGGGGAATGGGGAGAGGGTTCTGAAATAAATAGGGAGAGAGGGGGAGGTGGACCGAAGATGGATAGAGGAGAAGATAGGTGTAGAGGAGAAGATAGGTGTAGAGGAGAGTATAGGTGGGGAGGTAGGGAGGGGATAGGTCAGTCTGGGGAGGACGGACAGGTCAAGGAGGCGGGATGAGGTTAGTAGGTGGGAAATGGAGGTGCGGCTTGAGGTGAGAGGAAGAATAGGTTAGGGAGGCGGGGACGAGCTGGGCTGGTTTTGGGATGCAGTGGGGGAAGGGGAGATTTCGAAGCTTGTGAAGTCCACATTGATACCATTGGGCTGCAGGGTTCCCAAGCGGAATATGAGTTGCTGTTCCTGCAACCTTCGGGTGGCATCATTGTGGCACTGCAGGAGGCCCATGATGAACATGTTGTCTAAGGAATGGGAGGGGGAGTAAAAATGGTTCGTGACTGGGAGGTGCAGAACTCTTTCCCCATCCCCCTCTCTGAAGAAGGGACTAGGCCTGAAACATCAGCTTTTGTGCTCCTGAGATGCTGCTTGGCCAGCTGTGTTCATCCAGCCCCACACTTTGTGATCTTGGGTTCTCCAGCATCTGCAGTCCCCATTATCTCTGATCACAGTTTTTTTTTTAAATATTGCTTGCCTGGTGACTTTGCAACAATTTGTACTTACATAGTGCCCTTAATGGCAGTAAAACATTTCAAGTAGTTTCACAGAAGTATTATCAATCAGAATATTACCAAACCACATCAGAATTCCAGAGCTTAGGGCCATGGCAGTTAGGAAATGGCTGCCAACAGTGGAATGATTAAAAGAGGGGGCATAGAAGAGGCCGAACTGTTAGAATGTAGATATCAAAAGGATTGAAGGAAATGACAGAGATAGGGAGGGCAAAAGCTGTGGAGCAATTTGTAAACAAGAATGAGAATATTACAGTCAAGTCTCTATAAAAACCACAGTTAGCATTGGAACACGAAGCTAGTTAAGGCCTGGACATTACGTAGTTTTAAGTTTTCAGACGTAGATTAAAATTCATCGTTACTTAGTGTGGGGCTGGGTGAACACAGCAGGCCAAGCAGCATCTCAAGAGCACAAAAGCTGATGTTTCGGGCCTAGACCCTTAGTAGTCTAAGCTTCAGCTTTCTCACAAAGTATGATACAGAGTTTGACATCGGATGCTGTAAATTTATATTCCATTTCCGCAATAACAAACAGAACAACAGCAATCAACTAAAAAGAGGAAAATTAACTTGGACCTTAGATCAAAGTTGATTTTTGGCGTCTGCATTCAATGCTAATGGATAAGAGTGGCAAACAGGTCTTTACAACAATGGAAGTTAGGTAAAAAATGATGGTGTGTGCATTTCCTACTCCTGAGGCACTCCATAAGAAGAATTAATTTCAATGTAAAAAAAAATCAATGTTCTATGTTAATCTTCATTATGATTACACTTAAAACAATACAATTAAAACTCAGTGGCTTCCAAAGAGAGTTTCTCGTGAAAGACTGATATGAGCTCAGTTTCAACAATTAGCTTTGAAGCAGAATCCTCAATTTCAAAATAAACTAACTTTGTAGATGTCAATCGTTTTATGCACCAGATTTTGGAAAGTTTGTTCTGTTCTACACATACATTTCAATAGCAAAATTATTCAATGCATTTGCAGCAACTGAATGGAACACTGAATCAAACATTCAGTGAAAATTATTTGGGTTAACCAGTATATTCAAAGGGAAAACTGAACTTTGCCTCTCAGTTGACAAGTAATAGTTCCTCGAAGTACATAACAATGTCATGTATCTAAACACTATCCGAATCCACCTCAGCTAAAAAAAAGTTTTGAGAAGTAGTGAGAAGCTCATCAACAACTGAAACAAGCTGTTGTGCAGCATCCTTTTTCCCTTTACCCTTATTAGTTTTTTCCTTAACAAATGCAGACCAAGGGAAGAAAGCTATAAAGTAATTAACCTTCCCCCTTTCCTGCCAGATTTCCAAAGGCTATAAAGTTCTTCTGAGAAATTCTGCCCCGTCACACCCCTTGTTTACTGAAGTTGTAAATACTTCCACTTACTTAAAAGTCTACTCACCCCAGGCTGGCAAATCTAATACTGAACTGCAAACAAGACAATTCACACACTTACGTGGATTTGTGTTTAGGAAAGTTAAAGCTATTTACCTTTACAATTATACACAGGTATGTTCTCAATTCATTCAATTCACACATTTATGAGAAGAATTTAAACTAAGCGAGACAAATAAACAAACCCATTTGCACTATTGCAACACTCAGAACTCTTCCACTTATCAACGGCAAATTCCAAACGTGTCTTCACAATGCAAAATCTTCGAAGGCAGTATAAATGTTGTGTGTTGTGCAAATGCAATTGCTAAGAGAATATATTTCCTTTATAATCAAAATAACGAGAATGAGCTGGCCTGCCAACTAAGAGTAAGGAAATTCCACCAGCCACAAACTTAAAAACAATCTTGAATCATTTGTTGCTGACCGCCAGCTGAACTCTATGCTGATGAGTACTGTCACCATTAGGCTATTCTGTGCACAATCAACCATCAGCAAAGCAGTATGGTTCCGTTCAACTCACTAGCAATGGATTGAGAAGCATAATGAAGCGAATTTCTGTATGATAATTTGCAAATGGAGGTTGTCTTGACTTAAAAGTACCTCTCTAGATGCTGAAATAGCTTTCTCCAAGTGCATGGGCACTGCTAAAAGTTACAGCTTGTGAGCCAAAAGCCAAAACAAAGGTGATTCCTGTTCTAATAAAAATGTAAACTACTAAGTTGCATCTTCCTCACCTCACTGAGCTTTTCTTTGGCTCTTTGATTGATGTGTCTGGAGCTTCAATGAACAAGACAATGCGGACCTTTCGTACATAATTTGCCAGTTAACAGACATCTGTAACAAATGTTTTTCTAAATAATATGAGAAGTTATAAACCATGAATTATTGTTCAGATTATGAAACCAAAAACGGTTTGTTTATTTAGGTACACTTCACCTTATTTACCATGCCTTGCATAAGACCAGATTCTCCTATTAGTGCATTTTTATTTGTCACAATAAACTGCATTTAAAAAATTCTGCCATACAACACCAGGACATAGGTGCATGACTGCAATTCTCTACATGGGTGCATTTTACCTCAACTGAGCTGTCAACATCACTTAGAAAGGAGGTAAAACCTACATGAATTAGAGAACCGAGATAATGGGAACTGCAGATGCTGGAGAATCCGAGATAACGAAGTGTGAAGCTGGATGAACACAGCAGGCCAAGCAGCATCTTAGGAGCACAAAAGCTGACGTTTCGGGCCTAGACCTCTGAAGAAGGGTCTAGGCCTGAAATGTAAGCTTTTGTGCTCCTAAGATGCTGCTTGGCTTGCTGTGTTCATCCAGCTTCACACTGAATTAGAGAACCACCTCTTGCTGTCACTATTTATAGCTATTTACAATAAATGGTTGTAGTAATTCACAGAAGACTGCCACCTTTCTTTGCCCCAAGCTTGATGTAGAGTGGTGCCCCTAAATCTAAATGAACAATAGTCTTTCTCTAAAGAGAAGTCTATGGTCTTTTGTAGATCATGTGTAATTACCTGAATTACCCAAGAGAAAACAGGAACTAGTTTGCTCGTCCTCTGTAGCACAATACTATATGATGATGGAGAAGAGATGAAGAGAGAGGAATCTTTTAAGGGCATGTACTAAGGAGGAAAGAAGAATTACAATTAAGTACAACGACTAATTAGCACTCATTCTGAGTCTCTCAAAAAGCATTAGACCTTTTTTATCCTAATCTTGTAAATATTAGTTTAAAGGGCTTTCATTTGGGCAATGCAGATTTTAAACAGACTTGTGCGTTGTTTTTTTTTGGTTAAACCTGAAGTATTTAGCCAAATCTAAAGAACTTCTTTTTTGTTCTTGCACACACCATATGGACAGGTTTCCTGACTTTACATTCCAATTGCGCCAAAAGATAAAACAGGTTTACAAAGCTCTGTCATTGACTACGCTGAAGCCAGAAATCAATAGAATTCTTGACACTAATGGCATCAAGGGATATGGGATTGTGTGAAAAAATGGAGTTGACTCAGATGATCAGCAATTATTTAGAAAGACAGGGCAGGTTCAAGGACCAGAATGACATACCTCTACCTACCTATTGGTGAGACACATCCCATTACGATGAGGAGATACAGGAATTTACTCTTACTGACACTACCAAAATCCTCCACTAGGTTGAAGAAACTTTTAAATTAAAAGTAACAGAATGTTTTGAATTTTAGAATTAGGTAATAACTACAACACAAAAATAGGCCAACTGATCCACAGGCCCATGGCAAGGGTACTGTATAGTAAAAAAGAACTGTTTAGCCCCAGAGTAATTTTAATATTTTGTACAACTTTAAAAATGGATATTAATGGCATTATACCTGCAAGGTCATATTGTTACACTTGCCCAATGTAACATATCAGTATTCAAAAAAAAAGCAATGTATTGAACGGCTCAGGAAATCAGCATCAGCAAGGATGGTACCAGATGTGGAACTCTCATCAATAATTTCTGTTCTATATCAGAATGAATACTTCTCATTTATTTTCACAACTTATGTTTTTGAAAAACTTACCTTTTCACAAAGAAAACATTCTTTAATTCAGCAAGTCTCCCATGATCCAGTACTAATCTGACTAGAGAATCCCATCATGCTGAAATTCTTCCAACTTCTTGTAACCATAACTGAAAATCATTTACGTGCAATTTCTTTTATTTATGTATCTATTAATCGTTCAAACACTGATGCAACCTTTTGCATCAAGCAGGTAATCCTGATCTAACATTAGCTGCTGCCATAGCAACAGAAAATGATTATGTCCATTCCTGCTCTGTCAAGAGGTCTGATTATGTATCCCAAGAATCATTCTAATTATAGACTTAAGCCTGGAGGCTTATAATCAGATTACAATTTGCAGTATACTGAGCATACTTTATTATTGTATAAAACAGGTTATGGTCATTAAAGCTAGATGTAATACTTTTGCAGAGGAAATTGATTTTTTTAAATACTAACTTGATCTATAATGAGAAATTCAAACAAACATTAATGTGCTTCCAAAAATTTAAATTTCAGTGCAGTATCCTTCAAAAACAAAGCATGAGAGTTTCAGTGTCACTTCAACTATAATAAACTTATTTCCATTCAAAAACTGCACAGCCACAGTTATGACAAACAAACGACAAGACTGAAATTTCATAGCTGTTCATTTTCACAAGTTGCATGTCTAGACTGGTAATGCACTTTATTTTCTCATACCATACAAAGCACTGAAAAGGTGGCTCACAAATAAACATTTGGGATATGAAGCAGCACCCTGCAGAGCAGGAAATGTCCAGGGATAAGCAAAAAAGGGACACACCAAAGAAACCTTCACATTCTCCTTACGTATGTTGCCAAAGAGAACTTATTGCTCCATGCTAAAATCTATGTTCTTTGTCCTGTCCCTAAATGATTTCAGTTCAGCACAGAAAGGTTGTCCTCTCACAGATAGCAGATGTTTCTGTTTGACTTCTAGGATGGTTTGAAGGCACTCATAAATCACCTGACATCAGATACTCAAGAGATGGCAGTGAATAACCATGTGCTGATTTTGTAGAATTAGGTTCCAGGTTTATAGGACTCTCAGCTAAAGATAGATGGGAGAGGTAGATTCTTCCTTTAATTTAGATACAAACAAACAAACTCAAACACATGTACAGAGATTCGGCAAAACACAAAGACTTTACCTACATTTCTTGTTAACATTTACCAGGGCCCTCGCAAGGTTCAGTAAGGGCTTCCCAAATGTCCTGCCAAATTGAATTACCGGACCTGTTTTAAACTAACTCACCAGCATTTGCCATTCAACAAGCCAGACTGGCAGCCGATGAGTCGATGGCAAGTAAGACTGATAATATCATGCGAGTAGTAGAGAACATAGACAAACATGAGTGCTGGAATCAGCTGATTTGGAGAGGGGAAAACTGCACAGAGTTGAAAAGGGAAACTTGTGGGTTATTATGGAGAATTCGCATTCATTTTGATCCATGATAAACGACTCTTATCTCATGAGTCCACCCGTGGAAACATTTTGTCATCTCTCATAATTTCAGGTCCTGCTAAACTTGGTCTGAAAAAGTGAAGTGTTTGTTCGACTGAGTCACATAAAAATATTTTAGTGAATGTCCCAGTTCCTCAGGGCAGATTGGTTGCTCCCTTCAAGAAAGTTAAGTGCTTATGTTGTCATTGAATGATCAGTTATGTCTTAAAATCTCATGTAAATTCCTAGTGTCATAAACCAATGTTAACAGGCTAGTGATCCCAATTACCTAAACTAGCAAAGTGAAGGGGACTTACATTTTTCATCTAAGAGAGGCGATGAATAGCTGCGGAAAAATACAAGCTCAAAAGTTTTCATGCAGCATTTCAATGATGAGCTTGAGTTAGGTTGCACTTTCCTACATAGGTTGCCGTAGTACTTGTGTCTAAGTCAGAAAGTTCACCTCTAAGATTTGAACATAAAATTCTAGGCTGACACTCCAATCTAAAGCAGAAAGAGGGCTGCAAAGTTGGAGCTCTTGTCTTCCAATAAAAATGTTCAACCAAGATCCTCCCTGCCCCAAGTAGTTGCAAAAGATCACCTATCTCTATTTTAAAGAGCAGGGAGACATCTACAGTACCAAGCTCAATATGTATCCTTGAATGAATCACATCACAAAAAAATTCTGTTCCTTGTCATATTACTGTTTGCAGCAGATTACCGTGTGCAAATTGGCTGTCACATTTCCTACATTATCAGTAATCACATTTTAAAACTATTCCATTGGCTGTAATAGAAATTGACAAGTGACCGTGAAATACATTTTAAAATGCAACTCTCCCTTACTCAAACAGCGAAAAGACAGACAAAAAGATTGTATTAAACCCACTCTTCTCAAATGGAGCAGATATCCCACTGGGACTGTTTGGGAGGGTCACTAGATAGTTAAGCCAATACTGCCAGGGCCTTTAACCGGCAAACATTTTTTCAGATGTACCCATTGAAAAGGAACAAGCAGGTGCACAATACATCACTTCAGCACACACCCACACTTAGAACAAGGAAACATAATTTGAATTCATGATATAAATTATATACAATTATATATTTAAAAAATCATCCTGAAAAACCTTGACCGATATTAGATTCGTAAGGTTCAGCTACATGAATGATAGATAAGCTAACACAATTTCCATGTTACATTAAAAGTACAGATCAACACTTCTTCCCACATCACGACACACCACATAACATGAAAGGAATAAGGAAATTATGAAAACCGTGAGGAAAAAAAAAAGTTAGGTAGAGAGGAGCAAACTTCAAAACCTATGAAATGGGAAGGAAAACTCATTCCATAGTTCACAGTTTGGAGGAGGGAGAGGGGGACCACGAGCCCAGCTGGTCAACACAATGAGAAGGGACTGTAATCAGCAGAAGGGAGACAGTTTTTTTTGAGGAAGTAGAGAGGTGCAGCACACTTAAACGCTGCAGCCAGAGGCACTCATTTCCATTCACATATCCTGGAAAAGGGCCAGCAGCTGTTAAATTTTAGTTATGAGCTACAGCTGTCACTATAAGGTCAACATAGGCTGTCCCATCCCAAGAGCCCTCAAGACGGTGGCAATGAGCCACCTTGTTTAACCATATCGTACCGGTTCCCACTCTGTGATATTAAGCAGAGTGTGCCAGCACTGTGACCAAACAACCAGGGAATGCCAACTTATTTCTAATTTCAGAAGGTGTAAGATTTTCAAAGGAACAGGTGGTGTGTTCCTATATACCTGTTGCTCTTGTTTATCCAGTTTGTTGAAGGAATTCTGTTAAGATTCTGCAGTGCATCTTGTTGACAGCACATTATGCAGCCACAGCACACCAATTCTAGATGAAGATAACTATTAAAGCAGTGAATGAGATGTTAACCGACTGGGTTAGTTTCTTCCAGATGATTGTTAGGCCTCAAACGTTACTCATGCTGGACTCAACAGCAAGTGAGGAATATTCAATTACGCTCTAGGGGTGTTGGGGAGGGGTGAGGAAAGAGGCTGCAAGGAGGTGTTCAGAGGCTGAAAGTGGAGCAGGTCACTAAAACAAAAGGGCAAAATAGATGCTGCAGGGTAGGAGGAAACATAGGGATGCCACAAGAGGGAGTGGAAAAGAGGTAGTGGTGGCAACAAAAGTAGGGGAAGGCTACAGTGGATGAAAGGTAAAAGCTGCAAAATTTTGGGGGGTGGTTGCAAGAGCACATGGGATGAAGAAAGAAGCTACAAAGTTGTTGGGGGGGGGGGGGTTGGAGGAGAAAGGGAGGCTGAAAAGCAGATTTTTAAACCATCTATCACTATGAATATTCAAGATAACCAGGAACCAGTTATAAGGAATATTTAAAATCAAAGCAATTGATTACTTGCAAAGTAACGAGGAATTTCTAGTTTAAGGCGACAAATGTTCAGGTGTTGCTATAACCAGGAAATGGAGGTAGAGAAAAGTAGTGCATGCTTTATCATCAACACAATGTCAATTGTCAAATTTAAACTTGAGAATGAGATTAGAGTTGCAGTAAATAGGGTGGTAACTACATGGTTAAAATCATCCAGCTTTGTGCACATTATGGAAACACATAAAATGTGACCTTATCTGTCTATGGAAAGTGTGCTAAACTGGTCGGATTGTGTTTAGAAGTGTGTGTCAGTTATTTTAAAAGCAAAATTTTCTTGCTAACTAATGCATGTTTTGTCTTGTGCCAATTTAAACAATGTGTTGAGTAACAAGTTAATCCTTTCCTTTTGTGATGTGGTTTTAAGTATAACGGAAGGTTGATTGAGAATATTGATAAATTCTTCTAATTCTGCTTCTATTTGAATGCAAATATGTCATATGTTAAAACAAATACCGACGGTGTGTTACTATAAGAACATGCCACTGAATAATTGTGTTCGTGGGAATGAAAAATTCACCCATAAAAATCAAACAGTAGCCCAAAATAAAAAAAAATTAGCACCCAAAAGATCTCAAGAACAGCTATCCAGAAAAAAAATACAGTTATACCTTGAAAGGCAGAAATCTTATTTCATCTCTGTAATTTAGCACTCTTGTTCACGTTTGGATCAAGTTTGTAATGAGGTTTAGATCTTCACAGAACCAAGCCAAGCACAAGCGAACAATTTGTGAGTATCTGATACTCACTTGATAGCATTGTCAAAACAACTCTCCACCACTTTGCTGATAATAGAGAGAACAATGGTGTGGTAACAGGCCAGACCGGTTAGGATCAGAGATAGTGGGAACTGCCAATGCTGGAATCTGAGAAAATAAGGTGTAGAGCTGGATAAACACAGCAGGCCAGGCAGCATCAGAGGTGCAAGAAAGCTGACATTTTAGGTCTGGACCTTTCTTCAGAAAATCAGACTGGATAGGATTTTCAGATAGGGCATACCCAGACAAAGGGAAGAATCACCTAGACTTGAAACATTACCTTACTGTCTCTCCACAAATTCTGCCTAACCCTCTGTTTCCTGAAGGGTCCAGACCCAAAACGTCAGCTGCTGCTCTGACACTGCCTGGTCTGCTATGTTCATCCAGCTCTACATCTTGTAATCTCAGACTCCAGCATCGGCAGTTCCTACTACCTCTGTGGTGCCCAGTACTTTTTTGTCTTTAACGTTCACATTCTGTTGGGCAGATGCCATTGTTGTAGCTACATTGGAATACTTTGGCTATAACTGCAGTTGGTTCCAGAATAAACATCTTCAGCACCCATCCAGGACATTGACCAAGCCCACAGTTTTGTTATACATAGAAAATTCAGTGTTCTGTAATGTCATGTCGAGTGAACTTAAATTGACTGAAGGGTAGCATCTATGATGATACTGACCTTGGAAAGAAACCATTGCAAATCATCCACTCAACACCTCTGGCTAAAGACTGCAGGTTTCTAGCTGGTCTTTTGCAGTCAAGTGGTGGGCTGTGTCACCAATGCAGATGATCATGGAACCACTTTTTCATTCTAGTCGTTTACCTATCCATCATGTTTATGGGGCACCAAATCATATAGCTTTCATCTGATTTAGAGGCTGTGGGACCTGTATATAACATGAAGCTTGCACTAACTAAAAGCCGAAAGAACTGCAGATTATGTAGACAAAAACAGGAACAGAAATGGCTGGAAAAGCTCAGCAGGTCTGGTAGCATCTGTGAAGAGAAATCAGAATTAACATTTCGGGTCCGGTGATCGTCTCTCAGAACTGATGGCAGCTAGGAAAATATTGGTTTATATACAGAAAATGTGGTGGAGGCGGGGGGAATAGGGAGTACATGATAAGTGGGGATGGAGCCTGAAGAGACAGAAGAACGGCTAAACAGATAAAGGAGCGGATAATAATCTGCCTAGGAGAGTGAATAGCTGTAAATAGAAATTGGTAGTGCCTAACAATGTGTGTAATGACGGACTATGTGATAACAAGGTTGAATGTGGGGGGTTGGGGGCTTGGACTTAGGAGAGTTTCGGCTCTAAAATTATTGAACTCTATATCAAGTCTAGAGGGCTTCAGGGTCCCCAAGTGGAAAATGAGGTGCTGTTCTGCAGCAAGCCTGAGACATCGTGTCCCAGCTCCCAACCCAACATGTCAAGCCTTGTTATCACAGTCTGCCATTACATATCCTTATTGTTAGGTACTAACAGTCTCCACTAACAGCTATTCACTCTCCTAGCCTGGCTGTTATCCACTCCTTTGTCCTTGCAACTGTTCTTCTCTCTCTTTGGGCTCATTCTCCAACCATAGTTTACTCTTTACCCTCTATCCTATGAAGCTTGCATTGTTTAGCATGTATGAAGTCATAGATGCTCCTTTGTCAGGTTGGCACCTTATTTTTAAGTGTACTTGTCACTGCTCCTGGCATGCAGTCCTACACATTAATTGAACCAGGGTTGGTCCCGTTGCTTAATGATAATGGTTGAGTGAGGAATATACTGATTGTCGTGGACAACAGGTTTGCTGATGTTGCAGTGTACCTCCAATTTTAGCTGCTTGATCTAGTCTGAATCTATCCCATTTCACACAGAGGTAGGGCCACAGTACACAATGTCCTCAGTTTGAAGTTGGGATCATTTCTCCATAAGAAATATAACACCTACTCCTGTCAAAACTTCCATGTAAATATGCATGCAACAAGTAGACTGGGGAGGACAAAACTAAGTACACCATCATGATGGTTCAATGATTCTCTCACCACTTGTTGAAGGACGAGTCTGGCAGACTTATCCTCCAGATATAGTTAGCTTGGTAATGAGCAATATTACCAAGCGATCACTGGTGACGGACCGCATTCTGTGCCCCTGTTACGCTTCGTGCTTCATCCAATTGATTTTTGACTTAGAGGAGAAATGGTTTTCAGCTGAGGGAAGGGAGTTTGTAGTAAATTGACTGAAGGTTTCCTTCTTTATATTTGGTTTGGCGCAATGAGACCAGGGGGCCCAAGTCTAGGTTGAAGATTCCCAGACTAACTCTCTTCTGACTGACCCTTTGGTGATAATGGGACGCCATTAAGAAATGCTAATGGAGCAGTCTAGAATTACTGCTGAAAGGCACAATTCTCATTCTGACTCAGTTGTGAGACAATACTGTTGGACAATTATCTCAATTTTTGTACAAATGCCCAGATTGAGAGAGGTCGACTTTGCAGAGTCAAAATACTAGGTGTGTGCTGTCTGGTACAATGCCTTGGTCAATGCCAGGGGATCCAGGTTTTACTCTTATTCATCAATTCTGTAGCAGCTTGATACACTGAGTGGCCTGCTAGGCCATTTCAGATAACAAATAAAAGTCAAACACATTGAGCTAGATCTGGAGTCAAATATAAGCCAGCCCATGTAAGGGGATCAGATTTTCTCCCGGAAAGGAGATGAGTAAAGGCAATGCACTTTTACAATAATTGATAGTTTCAGGATCACTATTGTTGGGAACAACTTTTCATCTTGTATTTATTTAAGTTACACAGCTATCCTGGTGGGATCAGAAACCATGTCTCATGATCATTAATCTAGATATCTGAATTACCAGTCTTAGAACATAGAACATAGAACAGTACAGCACAGAACAGGCCCTTCAGCCCACAATGTTGTGCCGACCATTGATCCTCATGTATGCACCCTCAAATTTCTGTGACCATATACATGTCCAGCAGTCTCTTAAATGACCCCAATGACCTTGCTTCCACAACTGCTGCTGGCAACGCATTCCATGCTCTCACAACTCTCTGCGTAAAGAACCTGCCTCTGACATCCCCTCTATACTTTCCACCAACCAGCTTAAAACTATGACCCCTCGTGCTAGCCATTTCCGCCCTGGGAAATAGTCTCTGGCTATCAACTCTATCTATGCCTCTCATTATCTTGTATACCTCAATTAGGTCCCCTCTCCTCCTCCTTTAGTATGACTGAAAAAACACTTTTTTTGAAAACAAATAACATGCACAGGCATCACACCTGTTTCAATTCATGAAAACGAGTAATATCCATTCACTAATTCATTTTTCAGGCCACGTTATTTGTTTGTCAATCAACATTAACTGGTGCAGTCTCCATGGCAACACTCTACTAATCAGAACCAACTCTCCTCTCACATAGGACATATGTTAATTTGCCCGCATGAATTGGTAGTCTTGTAACTTGCCCTGATAAAAGTAAGGTGAAAGCTTTGATAAAATAGATCCTTATTGTCAGCAATACTCAACTTCTGTACTACCAAATGATTAGAATGTCTTTGTGAATTTTTCTGCCTCTCCAACATGAGAGAGCAGCCATGGTACCACCGACTTAAAAGCAGTGACAATCTTGAATGCAACAGACTGGAGACACATTCCCTAATTACACACCATGAGATATAGGAAGAATTAAGTAATTCAGCTCATCACGTTTGATCAGCCATGATCAATTGGCAGAAATGTTTTTCAAATCCATTCTCCTGCCTTCTCAATGTAACCTTTGATTCCTTTACGAATCAAGAACCTCTCTCCCTCTGCCTAAAATATACACAGTGGCTCAACATCTACAACCTTCTGTGGCCATGAATTTGACAGAATAACCACACTCTTGCTGAATAAATTCCTCCCTGTCTTAGTTCTAATGGTCTTCCCTTTCACTCTGAAGCTATGTCCTCAGGTCCTTTTTTCTCCTATTTGTGGGAACATCTTCGCCATGCCCACTCTATCCAGGTCTCTCAGCATTCTGCAAGTTTCAAAGAGATCCTTCCTCACCCTTCTAAACTATCCATCAAGTCGAGATCCAGAGTCTTCCACCAATTCTCATATGACATGCCAATCAGCCCCCAGATCATTCTTGGAAAGCTTCATTGGACTCCTTCCAAGGCCTTCCATTCCTAAACATGGAGCCCAAAATTGCTCACAATATTCCAAATGCAGTCTGATCATGGCCTTATACAGCCTCAGCAGTACATCCCTGCTCTTGTATTCTGGTCCTCTCAAAATGAATGCTAAGATTGCATTTGCCTTCCTAAGTGCTAAATGAACCCGTATGTGAGCCTTAAGAGAATCCTGAACTAGGACTCCAAAGTCTGTTTCAGCTTTTCAAAACCTTTCCCCATTTAGAAAATAGTTTACACTTCTATTCGTCCAATCAAATTGCATGACTTCACACTTATCTACTTTGTATTCCATTTTCCACTTCTTTGCCCACTCTCCGAGCTTTCCAAGTTATTCTGCAGCCTCATCACCTCATCAACATAACCTGTCCCTCCACCTAATTTGTTTCATCTGCAAATTTAGCTACAATGCCCTCAGTTCCTTCATCCAAATTATTAAAGTATAACTTGAATAGTTGTGGTCCCAACGCTGAACCCCACGGAACTCCACTTGTCACTGGCTGCCATCCTGAAAACATTCATTTGAACCATCTTTGCATGCTACAGCTAGCTATGCCAGTACCTTACCCCTAACACCTTGGGCTCTTGTCTTATTTAGCAGCCTCCTGTGTGGTAACTTGTCAAAAGCCTGCTAGAAATGCACATAGATGATATTCACTGGCTCTCCTTTAATTTGCTCATTATCTCCTCAAACAATTCTAACAGATTTGAGAAGCAAGCCCTCTCGTTGACAAAGCCATGCTGTCTATGTCTGATTTTACCATGCACTTCCAACTGCTCTGCAATAATCTTTAATAACGCACTCCAAAATATTATCGACTGAGATCAGGCTAATCAGCTTATAGTTTCCCACCTTTTGCCTCCCTCCCTTCTTAAACACAGGTGCTACATTTGCCATTTTCCAGTCCTTTGGCACCTTTCCTGATTCCAGTGTATCCTGAAAGATCACCAAAGGCCCCACATTCTCAGCTTTCTCCTTCAGAATCCCATCGTCTACTCCACCTGGGCTAGTTGATTTATCCACTTTCAGATCTTTCAGCTTCCCATAGTACCTTCTCCATTGTGAGGCCACTACATTCACCTCTGCTACATCTCTCTCAAAGATTTGGTATGCTACTGGTGTTTTCTACTATAAAGATTGATGCAAAGTACCTATTCAATTCCTCTGCCATTTCTTTGTTCCCCATACATACTTTACCATGAGAGCTTCTCTCTTATCTTATATCTAAAAAGAACTTGAATTCTCTTTTCTTACTGGCTAGTTTACTCCCATCTTCTCCCCCGCTTTGCTTTTTTTAAAAATAGTCATCCTCCGCTGGTTTTGAAGGTTTCCCAATCCTCTGACTTCCCACTGATTTTTACTGCATTATATACTTTTTCTTTTGGTTTTATGCTGTCCCTAACTTCTCTTGACAGCCATGCTTACCTCATCCTGCCCTTAATAGGTTTCTTCTTCCTTGGTGTGCTTCCCAAATTATTCTCAGAAATTCCTGCTATTGCTGCTGCATCTCATCTTCCCTGCTAGGTTCTCTTTCCAAGAATACTGTTCTAGTGCTTCCATCATGTCTTTTTAGACACCTTTACTCAATTGTAATACTGCTACATCCAATTCACCTTGTCCCTCTCATAGTGCAGTGAATTCTGTCATATTACTTTCACTGCCACCTGCGATTCCTTCAGCTTAAGCTCCCTAATCAAACCTGCGTCATCACACATCACCAAATTTAGAATTGCCTGTTCACAAGTTGCTCCAAAAAGTCATCTTGTAGACATTCCACAAATTCTTTTTCTTGGGATCCACAATCAACCTGACTTTCCCAGTCCACCTGCATATTGAGTTCCTCCATTGTTCACCTGTGTCTTCCTCACATGTTTTTCTGTCTCCTGATTTATTTTCTGGGCCACAACCTGGCTAGTGCTGTAACTAATTCCCATCAGGGTCTTTTTCTCCTTTGGGGTTATTCAAATCTACCCAGACAGATTTTGCATTTTTCCACCTACCATTTGTGCAACAAGGGTAATATTACCTTCATAATATTCTCCAAGCCATTAACAAAATAATGGTATTAAGGAAGCTTTTTTTAAAAACGCCCTGTTGGACTAGATGAAGCTTCTTTACTGCATTTAAAGCATGCATTTAGTTTGTTGATGACTTGTCATGAATGGTTCAATTTTCTGAGTTTGGCAACTTCTCATAAACAAAGCTACATTAAATTAGGAGGATAAAATTCAGTATACAATTCATTAAATTTGGTGTATTTGTTAATTTTATTTAATTACAAGTAATAATTAACTCTTCAAATATCAATCTCCAGTCAATACTTTAAGCAAATTTTTTTTGATTACTAGTTACAAATTCAATTATATCAGAGTTGGATCATTGTGCATAACATTACAAAGCATATTGCAGAGCTTATTTACTTTCACAACAAGGTTTGCTTTCCATTCTGTAACCCGACAGTTGTACAACATTTTTAGCTCTTGAACACTGGAGTGTCACAGTGCAAAGATCAAAGTAAATAAGGCAGTCCCACACTACATTCCTTGCCCTCTGAAGCTAACGATCAAATTTACAAGCATTGCCATCATACTGAATATTTATGTTTGGAACATGTAAACAATCTGCTCTCTTTCCTCTTCCTTGGTCAATATTTTCCACTGGGAGAAAGAGAAGTACTATTAGAAATAATTTAACTCTGAAGTGTCAGATGTCTGTCAACTTGATGCATCCTTTTGCAGGGCTTCATGAGCAAAAAAATTTGGGAATGCGATTTATGAATCCACAGACGTAATTTAGCACCATAATTGCAGTACAACTTTTGCAAGCTGTTAGCTACACAATAATTGCTGTACAAGCAAATTGTACACACAAATGTGAATGCTGAAATCATATTCAAGGGATACAGATGAAAACCGCTGAAAAAAATAATTTACACATTTGATGACTTAATACAAAACTAATAGGTAGGCAAAACTTCAAAATGATAACATATTCAGATAACACGAACTATGAAAACAAAAACTCAAGCACTTGAACTGCCCTTAAAACCTAATTAATTATGCTGATATATTAATTTCTTAAATATTATTCACTTCATGGGCAGTTAAATTTTGGGCCTTTTTAGTTGCAGCAGGTGCCATTATATGAATCATTGAAAAAATGCAAGTGACACTTTACAGATCACAACTGAGTTTTGTCATTTAATACACATTGAGCTGCTTGTGAGATATTTTGTGCTAGTATAAAACTCTAGAATGAGCAAAGAATTAAAGCAATGAGCTGCATTTTATTTGCATACATTTGTAGCACTATCAGGATTGTTGACATTGTGCACGCACATTATTAGCACAGCACAACAATTCTACAACATAAGTTAACAAGAGCTAAACAGAACAAAGCTCCTGGAAAGAATTATTTAAAATATTTAATGCAAAGTGGCTCTAGGGTATTATTTCAAGATTTTTGTAATATTAGCTACAAGATAATGGTTAAGCATTATCTACTCAAGCTTGCCACTGATATTTAAGACAAAATCTAAACTTCAGTTAGATTACACCCCTGTAATTACGTCTAGATAGCTATTCATTTCCATTTAATATTACAGAAATATCAAATCACAATATGCCAGAGCATTGATTGTTCTCATTATAATATAATGTATAATATTAATTATATATACTGCCAATAATCATCGCTTATACAGATCCTTATCATTCTGGAAAAGTGAATTTTCAATATTTCATTCAGAAAATATGATTAATTTCATACCTACTTAATAAACAATGCAAAATATCCATGGTGAAACCAAGGTAAGTTTGATATAAAAAGTCTCAGGTTTCTGTGGG
Source organism: Stegostoma tigrinum (assembly GCF_030684315.1). Classification (NCBI taxonomy): domain Eukaryota; kingdom Metazoa; phylum Chordata; class Chondrichthyes; order Orectolobiformes; family Stegostomatidae; genus Stegostoma; species Stegostoma tigrinum. The sequence continues at coordinate 57,289,231 of NC_081355.1, forward strand.
AGAGACAATAAAAGACATGGTGCAATATCAAAATAGACAGATAAACCATTAATTGTCATGTGGATAATGTGCTCATTACCTTGTTCGGTGAAAATCTCAATGATTAATCACTTAACAATTCTTTTTCAGTGCAAAATCTTAAAATTGATCCACGAAAGCATCAGTAGTGTATACTTGTTGAAGAGAAACAATTAGTTCTGGTAGGTATAAACTCAAAATGAAAACATTCAACTCAATACAGGTTCATAAACTTAAAACTGTCAAATATAACAGAAAAACTCTGTCTTAAGGGGTGAAAGAATTTTTAAAAAGTATAAAAACACAGTCATCAATAAGTTTAAAAACAATTCAATTCCAATTTGTCTTTGCTGTTTGGTCTAATGGAAAAGCACACCTTTTTTGCATCTGGTATTAGCTGGTAGACATGGCAATAGAATCTTCATCAGTTTTCCTGACAAAGCTGTAGCAATTCAAAGCTGTAATTGAAATTCCATTAATCTGCTGTACTCAGATTCGATACAGAAAAATCAAAACCTCATCCAGTGCTTTATCTGCTCACAATAACCTAGCAGTGAACTCTCCCTGTTAGCAAGGAGCAAGTTATGATTTTGCAATCAATCAGGCTTGTGGTCAGCCAAAAGGCAGATTGGTAACGGAGAGCCTGGCATTTATTTTTTAGGCTTTGTCAGTTTCTGTAGGGAAACATAGGGCAGAGAGTCCATGCATTACCCTCCTTTGCTGTGATTTAATTGCTGCCAGCAATCAAGAGACGAAGTGCCAGTGAAGTGTGTGTGAATTACATTAGAAGATATAACGGATGTTTCTTTCCTACAGTACCTAATAAACCATAAAGAAACCCAAACACATATGGCTTGAGGGAATAACCAGAAAATTAGGTGGTCATTTGGGAATTGAGTGAACTTTTGAACTAGAAAGACTGAGACAGAGATTGAAAGAGAAAAGCAGACTCAGAAATAAAAAGAACAAAATGGATGTAAGTTTTTTGACCTTCACAGTACCTCAAAAATTCTATCAACATATCAAAAATAATGCATTGCTGTTGAAGTTTATAATTTACAAAGGTATAATATTTTGTCTGAATATTAAGTAAGACCAAAGGGCGAAAGTAGAGATCTTACATAATTTGATTTGAATAAAGCTCTTCATGTGACCTCAACCTAATTGAGCTGTTAATATATGCTTCCAAATACCTGGGTGGGGGGGGGGGGGGGCGGGGAGAGAAACTAGGTGGTGTCCTTTACAAATAGAAAATTCTAGCAGCACAAATGTCTTTCATGTCTCATCCATACAGAGAGGAAACAAACACTATGTTCTTAGCATAGGCAAGTAACTATATTAGAAATTACAGGCAATATTCCTTAGGTACTAGCATTCTACAAATTTATACTCATCTCAGATGTTAAAATAATGGTAGGTACAGTTACGCTTCAAGGTTTTGATCAAGGCAATACTTAAACTGCTAAATCCCAAATGAGAGAATATATACATTATATATATGAGAGAGAGAGAGGGAGGGAGAATATCCAGGTGGTGAATGGAGTCCATAAAAATATCATATTGGGTAACCTGATTTAACATATAAATTGCCTCAATTTGAATAGACTTATGTAAAAAAACTATGGTGTTGTGTATCTGGGATGAAGGCTATACATAGTTAGGAGGTGGAATTGCAGAAGAACTGCCACAGAACCTCATGATTGACCCAGACGTGTTCAATCTTGGTCACAAATACAAAGCTGCAGAAATGTGATGCTTTAGCAGATCTTTAATACAGTGCATCTATTATTTTCTTTTAGTAAGGATTAGAATAATCAACTAGGATCCAAAGGAAGTTTAAAGAACAGGTGCCATTTTCAATATATTTACAAGTTGACTAGAAGAGATCCTGAAAATTGGAGATAATAAATTATATCCATATTTAGTACCAGTCACACACGGATATTTGTGATTCTACTTCTCAGCACTAATACAAAATAGAAGTGTGCCATTATGAACTTATTTATGAATTATTAAAGTCAAAGACATTGCAATGGAGACAAATATTCCAGTTATGAAATTGGAAACCATACATTTGAAGACCAATATCTACTTTCATCTTAAGTGGCATTGCAGGAGTCAACTGAATGTTTATTAAGGACTTGCATTATATTTGTTGCTAAGAATGGGTTAAATTCAACATAAAATATCATGTGGTTTTAAATAAGTTAAAAATTAAGGACGAGCTACTTCTGAGTCAAAAAGCAAAGACAATAGTACTCTCAACATTGCTACAAAGAGATTTGCATCCAAGCTTTTTCTTTTATTTATACCTGAACATTTCTGACTTCGCTGATATTTTATACATTATAAGAACATGTTGTCTTTTCAAATCCACGTTGTACAAGCACTTCTTTCCAATTAGACTGCTGTATTCACTACATGCAAAGAACCCTCTTTTACATTGACAAGACAGAATACAGACAAAACAGACTGGTGATTGCTTTTCAGAACACCTTTTCACTGTCCATAGGAACAACCCCAAACCTCCAGATGATTGCTATTTCAATAAATCCTCTTGCTCCCATTCTAACATTTCCATCCTAGGCCTGATATAGCATTCCAACAAAGCACAATGCAAGCTGGAAGAAGGACATCTCATTTTTCCTGAGGTATTTTACAGACTCTAGGACTCAATATTGAATCCTACAATTTCAGGGAATGACCCCTTTCCTCCATTCACTTACATACTTACAGCCTGTGTCCTATTGACTTTGCTCTCAGCAGGCACTTGCTCGTTTTCACACCCATTTCATATCTCAGTCTCTCCTTCAGCAGAATTAACAATCTTCCTTCACCATCATTAGGTCCAGGCATCCTCAACGTTTGTTTCACTAACTCCTCCCAAAACAGCATAAAAACCACCATTTTTGCAACTCTTTTGGTTCTGAAGAGCAGTCATGTTGGATTTGAAACATGAACATTGTTTCTCTCCCCACAGATATCGCCAAACACATTGAGTTTCTTCAGCACTTTGTTTTTAACTGCTAAATTCATGTATTGTTCTAACTAGAAATAAAGCCTTTGAAGGATAATAACACAACAGAACAAGTTGTCAAGGAGAACAGTCATAGCAGCATCACTAAAAACCTTCAGTACCCATCTTTTGGTTATCTCCTTATGCAAGCTGTCATCAACATGACTACCATTTCAGAAAGCCATGCCTGGTATTGTCATTGCTACTCATGTAAATGTTGGCAAAATACAGACATTAGTCCATGATGTTGACAAGTAAAGTTGCAGCACTAACATATGCTTGAAATTACTTGCTCGACCAGCAATTTCTTTCCAGTTAAAAGTAGCTCATCATCCAGAAACATTTTAAACATGCATTGCCAGTTACAGCATCCTAAGTTTGTTTTAAAATATAGGTTTATCTGTATTAATTTGATAATTTTCACAACAATAGAAATAATAGACTTACAGTAGAGAAAGATACTATTTGCTCTGTTATTCCGGGGCAAGCTCTGAAAAAGAGCTACTCAACTCAGTTGCACATCTTAGTTTTATGCCCACAAACATGCAAAATTAATCCCCTTCAAATGCAGATCTAACTGCCTTTTGCAAGTTTTGATGCAATCTGATTCCACCACATTTTCAGGTCATACATTTCAGGGCTTATCAATCACCTTAAGAGATCTCTGATTTTACCTTTGGCACTTTTGGCAATAATTTTGATCTCATGACCTTTGGTTACTGACAGTTTGCAGAGGAAACATTTTCTTCCCTACCTGCTCTATCAAAAAGCCTCGTCTAGTAAATATGAATACAAGGCCAGACCTCAACTGCCCTGAGGAAAATAATCTCTCTACTTGAATGGACTCTTTCATTCCCCTGTCGAAAGCATCAGAGAAGACAAGGAGCTGCGTTCTGGTAAAGCACTCATGGAATGGAATCACCCTGTTGAATCTCCTCTAAATTCACTCCAAAGACTTAAAATCCTCCTTAAGATTGGTGTCCAGAATTGTACAATACTGCAACTGAGAACTTATTGATGATGTGTGAAGAATTGTGTATGCAAGCCCCATGTCCCTCTGCATTTGCATCCCTTTCAAAATGGTACCACGTGCAATACAGTGTCTTTTCACAATCTTTTTCCAAAGGTGACCACTTCACATAGCCAGATTAAATTGCATCTGCCACATGCCTGCTCATTCTATCAGTATATTTTCTTTGATATCTATCTTTTTTACTACTTTCCATGCTGCCAAACCTCTAAATTGTACTGTCTATACTTGAATCCAAATTCAATTATCCTAATATCACCTTTGGGAGACTGCATTATGTACATTTTTGCCAGTCAGAAACCACGCTTGCCATTACCTTATATCCTTCAGCAAGTTACATATTCGTGTTATCACTGTACGCTTACCATCACATGATAGATTTATTTGGAAAATAGAAGTGTTACTTGATGCATTGTCAAATATCTTTTGAAACTTCATATCTACAACCACAACACTATCTTTATCAATTATCACTATTATTTCAGGGGACGGAAATCAGGTTAGTCAAAGATGATCAACAAATGCATGCTGGCTGTCATCTATGAACTCATGTTTTTCCAAGTGAGAAATAACTTTGTGCTTATAGATTCTATAGTTTTCCCACTTTTGGTGTTAGGCTGATTGGCTTCTGGTTACTGAGTTTACTCCTCCTGATTTGAATAACACAAAATATCAGAGGATGAAATGATCATAGTCTTCTATGGCCACCCTATATTTATATTAAAGATATAAAACCGCTACAAATTTAACTACTCCATCTAAGATAAACTATCACTATATTTGAAGACAATAAACATGAGCTTGTCTAAACATTAATGCTTATAGAACAAGTTCAGTGCAAAGCTAGATTTCTTTCTCAATGGTTGCAACAAAAGCCAGATACAGATACAATGCCTACACTGAAATCAATGTCATAGATTCAACAAAGATCATAGAATGCATAATGGTACTAATTGTTTTTCAGAGCAAAGGATATACAAATCTTTAATGCATTGGTTTAAATATATACTGACTCCCAAAGTGGTAAACAACGCAAGTGTTACTGTGGAACAAAGAATTTAAATTCAAGATTAAATAGCTGAAATTCACTACAAAGTTATTGCGACGTAAGACAGGAAGAATGGACACACTGATTTGCAAACTATTTGCAAAATCAATTATTTGATGTGGATTTTGACTAGGTTTAAACTTGAGCATTAGACCCCAGAACACTTAATTTTACTAGTTGCATTAGATTAACGTCTCTGCTTTCGATTTTACAGCAGAATGCTGTGCCAGTAAAAAAATTTTGTTCTATAGTTAAGTACTTCACATGGGAACAAATGATAAACACCATGGTGTTACTTTCAATGTAAAATAACCATTACATCAGAGAATACAACAATGTCATGTACATAAGCAGAGATGAAAATTAGCATGGATCAATTAGTGTGCAATTTTACTTGAATGCAACTCTTCGGGAAGGTTTTATTCATATATATTTGCATGTGAATCCTTACTCATTTAAAGCTTACATTGGAAAATCATGAAAATGCACAGACGATTTTGCAGTACACATTTGCAGCAAGTTGGTTATGGAAAAATGAATCAGTTAGGAAGAGGCCAAACCCATGTGCACCTAATATTATGATGTACACAACTGAATATCATATTTTGAGCATTATAAGCCCACAGAAACTTTGATTCAACATATGGACTTTCATTTTGAATAGGGACCTATATTTCAAACGGTGGTTCATACATGACTGAAATACAAAATCGCCTAATTGAGATTTTTGAGGAAGCAACTTAAAAAGATTGATGCACAGCAACAGACGTTGTTTACATAGGTCTTTAGTAAACGACTTGACAAGGGTCAGCATGGTAGACTCATTAGTAAAGTTAGATTACATGGAATTCAGAGTGAGCTTGCCAACTGGACACAAAATTAGTTTGATGGTAGGAGACAGTGGGTGGTGGTGGAGGGTTGTATTTCAGCCCAGAGGCTTGTGGCCATTGGCGATCAATACTGGGACCACTTCTGTTCGCCATTTATAAAAACAATTTGGATAAGAATTTAGGATGTATGGTTAGTAAGTTTGTGATAGCACCAAAATTGGTGATGAAGTGATGAAGGTTTTCTAAGATTACAGTGATCATGATCAATTGGGTCAATGGACTGAGGAGTGGCAGACGGAGTTTAATTTGGTAAAATACGTGTTGCATTTTTGTAAAACAAAGGGCAGAACACACACAATTAATGGTGAGGCAATTAGGCGGTGGTGTAGTACAGAGGGACTTAGGGTTCAGGTACTTTGAAATTCGCAACACATGTAGGCAGGGCGGTTAAGGCAGCATTTAACATGCTTGCCTTCATTGCTCAGACCTTTGAGGATAGGAGTTGAGGCACCATGATGATGTTGTAGCAGGACGTCGGGAAGGTCTCTTCTGGAATACTGTTTACAGCTCGGGTCACCCTGCTATAGGAAGGATATTACTAAATTGGAGAGATATTGCCAAAAATGGAGGGCTTTACTTATCAAATAAGACTTAATAGGCTGGAACTTTATTCATTAGAGCATAGGAGTTTGAGCAGTGACCTTACAGAGGCTTGTAAAATCATGAGGGGCAGAGATAAGGTGAATAGCAGGTGTTGTTTGCGTAGAGTGAGGTTTGTAAAACAAGGGGGTATATTTTTAAAGGTGAAAGGAGAAGACTTAAAAAGAACAAGGGGCAACATTTTTATACAGAGTGGTTCATTTGTGAAATAAGCTGCCACAGGACGTGGTGGATGCAGGTAGTTTAAAAAATTAAAAGACATTTGGACAAGTACATGAATAGGAAGTGTTTGAAGGGACATGGGCCACATGCAGACATCTATAACACTAACATATTAACATCAATTTACATTTCTGATGCCATTCCTCACCATAAGCATAATCATGCTAAATGTTTCAAGTCAGCAAGAACTACAGATTTTATAAATAGGAATTAAGATCACATAATTCCAGTTAATGAATTACAAGCTTTTACTTTTGAATCAAGTGTAATCTTTGCTGAAAATTTTATAATCCACTTCAGTTGAAACATCCAGCGTAAAGTTCTGGAAATTTTCAAACTATTTACAGAATTTATGGAGGCAATTTTAGTTTAGTTTAAAAATAAATTTCTGGTCGGTATTCCAATGTTGACAACAGGAAATTTCAAAATCAACAAAATTGCAACAGATATATCCAAGGTAATTCTGGGGGAGGAGTATGAGCTAAACTAACTTGCACTCAATTCTTGGTCATAAAGAAATATGTTAATCATTGTTAGTCCTTAACTGAAATATATTTTAAGTGAATATATTCAACTACTTTCAAATGTGGAAGTTTATGAAACACATGAGACAAAAAGAGCAATGACTTGCTAAAATGCTAATATTCAACTGATACCTGAGACAGTTTATTTCTATAACTCTTCCCAAAAAGACTAAACCACCTCAATTTAAAATGAAGTACTGTTTCTGTTTTTGTCCAGGTTTCTTTTTCCTTAGTTTATATGCTCTTTGAATAAACAATCTTTACTGGATAAAAAAGTTCTATGGAAGAGAAACTGTAACTCCATGTTTAGTTTTCATTTAAGAAATGAGAGTCAGAGGTCAGCAACTGATATAAGATAAACTGTAGGGTAGGGACAGCTTTATAAAAATGATATCTTTAAGCAAAGTAAATTATCAAGTTGCAACATCATTGGTTTCTTTGTTTAACTACAAGTCCCTAGCAAGCTTTCCAGTTATACAAAACACCAGTTATACTACTGTATACAATGGCATTTCTGGATATATTGTAAAATTTTATTCCATTTAATATAATGTTTCAGTAATCTCCATGTTCTGCTTGCGAGATTCGCACGCTGATTCAGATAGAATATGCTAGTCTTAATAAGAGAGGAAAATATTTCTGGAATAATTCCGTGAAAATCATAACATGGGGTAGCACAATGGCTCAGTGGTTAGTGCTGCTGCCTCACAGTGCCAGGGATCTGCGTTTGATTCCATCCTTAGGCAACTGCCTATGTGGGGTTTGCACATTATCCCTGTCTCAACATGGATTTCCTCCAGGTGTTCCAGTTTCCTCCCACAGACCAAGCATCTGCATGTTAGCTGGACTGGCAGTGCTGAAATTGCCCATAGTATCCAGGGATCTGCAGGCTAGGTGGATTAACCATGGGAAATGCAGAGCTACAGGGACACAGTAGGGAGGGTGGGTCTCGGTGAGATGCTCTTCAGAGGGTGGGTATGGACTTGATGGGCCAAATGGTGTGCTTCCATACCGTAGGGATTCTATGATTGACTCTATGATTCTATAAGATAACTCTCAACAAAATGTGCTCTGCAATGTTGCCTTGCATTTTAATTGAACTGCATTAATAAATTTTGCTTATGTAAAGGATCTGCTGTCTTAATCATTTGGTTCATCCCTGTTGCAAACAATGGCTGGTTATTTAAAGAAAGATATTGTCAATGATTTAATATATGTTGTAAATTCATAGTCAGAATTTTGTCAATTAGGATACATAACACTTCTGAAAATAATTTTTGCGATTGCTCAGTGTAATAGAAAAAAAATTATGCACTAGAAGTTAAAACTTCCTTTTACTTTTCAGCAACTGCTACTGTCTATAAGCTTGACAAGTACATTTTAACCTGAGGTTCATATTAAAACTACGTTTTTACATTTTTGTGATGCAGCTATTCTTCTCAGTTGTATACACATTGAATACCACTAGAGAGAGCTCTTCAATTCCACATAGCTGCCCAATTCAATATCACTTTAAAATTGCAGCTTATCTGGATTTATCAAGAATTTCTTCAAACTGGAGTCCCAGATTACACAGACTCTAAATAAAAACTGTAAATTGCAGATTGTACATAGATCTGTAATAACACATACCGTCACCTGCAGATTCTTCATGATTATCATAACGTTCAGATGCTAGTGAAATACTATCTTCCAAAGGTTCTTCACAGCTGTCAGAATCATCCGATCCTCCTACAAAATAATTAAAAATTTAAGCACAGTTAACGTTCTGTGTTAATATGCACAGGAGAATTGTTCATTAAATATTTAATAAAATTCAATTTAGCATATCATTAAAATTCATTGATATAGCAGGTTTATTTCATGAGGGCAAATAAGGAGTTAAGAGCAATTTTTGTAACACACTCTCACTAGGCAGCAAAGAGCAATCCTTTATGCTGTATTTATTCTTGAAATATGACGGGCTGCATTTGTTGCCCAGTAGCTACTAATTCCAACTGCAAAATCTAAAGAGTAGAAAGAAACAGAATACAATTTCACTGTCATTGCCTGGCCTAAATGGAAGGATACCAAACTTATTTTGAGGCTGTTCTGTAACTGTCCTATTACCTTACAAACAGACCAGAACAATTTAGAAAAGCATTTGCCACTGGGTGTCCAAATCGTCTGACTGTTCCAGTTTGGAGGCCTATGTTAGAATGCAAATTAGGGTCCTTGACATAAATAGAACTGAGACTGACATTTTAGGTCAGAATGTGTGCCATGTAGATTCCATGGATGACAAAGCTGAGAAGCTACTAAAGACAAGTGTTCAATTATTATTTGTCTCTTCAACTCTGCAGTTTGTGACCCCTGTCTCTACAAAACTTGCCTTTCTGACAAAGTTTAGCACCTTACTACTTGCCTGCCAAATTTAACTGAGAGCAGGACCACAGAATTATCAGGCCCACTTTGCCAAGCTGGCCAGCAGATTATGTCAAACCTCAGATCCAAAATCAAACCCCCACACCCACCTCACCCCAAAACTAATAGTCAACATAGTTTACATTAAAAAGGGAATTTTGGAAATATTCACGATCAAAGAAAACTCCTGCAAACATTTTGCAAAAATGTGAAATTCGCAGAGCCTATCAAAATTGACACTAATGGAGTTTTCAGACAAGGAGGTAATTTCTACCACTTGGGGGCTAGGTGAAATATTAAATATATTTTTGTCAGAGAGAAAATTAAAAGGACATGTTATGGCAGCACATTGCCTGCACTGCTGCCTCACAGTCCCAAGGGCCTGGATTCAATTCCATGCTCTTTGGATGGTCGGTATAGACTTCATGGGCCAAATGACCTCTTTCTACACTGTAAGGTTTCGATGATTGTATGTGATCCACTTGCATAAAACCTTTACAGGTATGCAGGTTAATTTAAATTGAATGCAAAAACAGAAGACACAAGTACAATCTTACAGAAAATCATTTTCCCTATTTAATGGTGAAAGTGGAAAAGGATCTAATTAAAAGCAGTTAATGCTACATTGCCATTACAGAATATATAAGCCTGAATCTAAAGTTAGGGGCTTGCCAGAGATGGAAGGAAGTCTAACACACTTGATTCCAGAGTCAGTTTAGGAAAGATACAAAGTTAAAAATGGTGCTTCATACTAAGACAAAACTGGGATGTACATTTACATAAATACAGCTTTCCATTGCTATTTATTTCTGGGTTATTTTGGAAATATCATGAAAAAGTATCACCTTCCTTGATGTGTTTTTTCCCCAAATATTCTCCATCTCAGGAGATTAAATGAAGTTGGTACAGTTTAGGGAAAAGCAAATACACATTTGTAAGTAAAACATCAAAAATTACTGCAACACCAGGACCCAACAGCAGCAAATGTTATGTTTGAAACAAGTTCAAAACTTAACAAAAGCTTAGTTATATGCATTACATGATTTCAGACAGATTTAGAGCAGAGGAAAAGATTCTCAGCCCATTGCTTCTATGCCAGTCAAAAACAACCACATACCTATTCTAATCCCATTTTCCAGCACTTGGTCCACAGGCTTGTATGCCTTGGCATTGCAAATGAATGTCTAAATACTTCTTAAATGTTTTAAGAATTTCTGCCTTTGATTAACAGAGACTGAGTTCCAGGCTCCAACTACCTTCTGGGTGGAACGTTCTTCTCATTTCTCCTCCAAATCTTCTGCATCTTGGTTTAAACCTATGTCCACTGTTCATTGATCCTTCCATCAAGGGGAAAGCCTCTTCCTGTTTATCCTATCTAAACCCCTCAATTGTAAACATTTCAGTCATGGTGCTCTAAATCATCTCTGTTCTATGGCAAACAACCTGACTGTTCAACTTGCCTTCAATAGCTGACACTCCCCAGCATCCCATTGGCATAAACAGTATTTTACAAGTATACTGAAGTTTTAACTCACCCACAAGGGGATGACCACTTCCATTCTGCATGGATGCAAGGAGGACAAGGTTATAACAGTGATGTGATTGCATGGCTATCAATAACTTGTGGGCAAGGGACAGTGCTGCCACCAAGCCGCCTTACTATGCTAGCCTAGGGATTTAGTAAACATCTGGTGGAGGATGATCCATGAATAACTCCGTCAAATAAGCTCTCATCTTCGATAGTAAGATGCAGTTTATTATATCTGAGTAACTGTACATGGATTATATTAACTCTTGGGTATAGTATCTGTTACTAGGCAAGACATGCACCACCATTAGAAAACCATGCCAGATTCCAAGTGACAACCGCCCAAACTGCCTCCCATTGCCAGGCAGATGTTGTCTACATGGGCTTTAGCAAAGCCTTTGACAAGGTCCCTTATGACAGGCCAACACAAAAGGATAAATCACAGAGAATTGCGGTGAGCTGGTAAGATGAATACAGAACTGGCTTTGTCATAGAAGACAAGAGTAGCAGTGGAAGGGTGTTTTTCTGATTGGAGATGTGTGACCAATGATACTCTGCAGGGATCAGTGCTGGGGCCCCTCTTGTTTGTAATATATATATAGATTTCGAGAAGAGAGGTGGCCTGATTAGTAAGTTTGCAGACAACACAAAGATTGGGGAGCTGTGGATAGTGAGGAAGATCACTAGAGGATACAACGGGATCTAGACTGACAGTAGACTCAGGCAGAGAAATGGGAGATGATGTTTAATCCGGGCAAATGCAAGGTGATGTATTTTGGAAAGTCTAATGTAGGTGGGAAGTACACAGTGAATGGTAGAACCCTTTGTAGCATCGATACACAGAGGGTCGAGGTTTAAGGTTCCACAGTTCCCTGAAAGTGGCAACGTACTTAATAAGGTGGTCGAGAAGTCATCTCGCATGCTTATCTTCCTTGGTTGGGGCACAGAGTATTAAAAATTGCAAGTTATGTTGTGATCATAAGGAACTTTAGTTAGGCCACATTTGGAATATATTTGGTACATTCCTGGTTGTCACACTACAAGGAGGATGTGGAGGCTTTGGAGAGGATATAGAAACAGTTTACCAAGATGTTGCCTGGTTTGGAGGGAATCAGCTATGAGGAGTAATTGGAAAAACTTAGATCATTTTCATTTGAATGTTGAAGAATGAGGGGTGACCTGATTGAAGTTTACAAAATTATGGCAGGCACGAATAGAATCAATAGTCACATTCTTTTTCCTCCAGGGTAGGAATATCAATTACTAGGGGGTGTAGGTTTAAGGCAAAAGGGGCTAAGTTTAAAGGAGACATGAAACGCAAGTTTTTCTTTCCCCCCACACAGAGCGTGGTAAGTGCCTAGAATGCATTGCTAGAGGTGGTGGTAGAGATGGATACAATAGCAACATTTAAGAGGCGCCTTGACAGATATAGTGATAGGCAGGGACAGGGGTATAAACCAAGTAGAGGCAAAAGACTTTTTAGTTTAGAAAGGCATCATGTGTTGGAACAGTCTTGGTGGGCACAAGGGTCTGTTCCTGTGTTGTAATGTTCTTTACATTCTTTGCCCAAAATGCCCAACTCTCCACATTGTGGCTGCCTTACGGGTCAGAGTGGGCAGACAAACACCTTAGTTCAGATTAACCCTTTCATTTCCATTACTTTATACATCTACCCCCATTGGTTCTTCTTAACAACCAACTATAGAGAGGTATAACGAACAATACAATATTTATCACCACTCCTTCTCCCTTCATGTCTCATACGTCAAAGCAGTTTGAAGGCTTCACAATTCTTCCATAACACACTTGCTTGAAATTTAGAAGAACAGTAGGTTGTTGGCTTGAGGACTGCTGGTGTGATGTTGATCATTAGCTCGAGTAGTCTATGAACCAATGCCATTCATTTCTCACTGTGTTTGCCCCAGTAAAGCATTAATGGACAATGGCTGTACAATGATGCAAAAATTCTTAAGGTCCTACCTTAAAACAGCCTCTGCTGTATGGGCAATTTACGACTGTTGTAGGTCTGCCCCCCTCCCCCACCACCCCCACCCCCCACCGGGCAACCATATATTTTTGTAGAAGTCCCTTATCCACACCTGTCCTTGGTTCAACTATTGCACAGCTAGTGAATAGCCTGGCGATATTGATAAGTTTTGTGCTTTGTTGAAAAGGACTTTTATAATCCTTTGGACTTAATGGCAGAATTAACTGTTTTGGTAAGGTGGCGTATTCAGTTTTATCCCAATCAATAATTCTGCTAATGATAAGCCATATTGGAGTGTATGGGCCAGTAATTTAATGAGCTGTAAAAGATATCTTAATTTTTCCAAAAGAGATTTGACTATCTTTAAACCATACCTAACTTCCCCATTTGATGGGAAACCTCTGCATCCAAACTGATCTGAGATAGCTTTTACTAAAGTTAGATCTCCGTCGAACTTTAAATGATCTGAACAAATATTTTTGACAACAATTTTTTCTCATGAATTCTAATCGCTAGACATCGTATTCATAGGTGTCAAGGAACTTTAGAGATCATTAACAAAATTGACATTTCTCCCTGAAGTTGAATTGTTTTGTTAAATCTTGCCCATTCAAGACTTCTATTTGCTCTTAAATTAGAATAATTGTTGAAAGATTTTATCATATCTCAAAACTCTCTCCATCTTTTTTTTTGTTATTTAGAACATCGGCTGCAGGACCCACTAAATTTAGCAGTGCCATTAACTTGTTCTGTTTCTGATTTGATGTACAATTTTGCAACAATTCTGTACCTCATGCATTATTTTCTCCAGGAATTCTTATGTTCTTTTAAGACTATCGCTGATGTTAAATCCACTAGGAATTAGAATGCTTTTGTCTATGTCTCATTGACATGGTAATTAGGCTTATTATTATCTATTTTCCACCTATATACTTTCAGTAATGTTTTAAATCTGCTGTTCTACTAGTTTGTCTTCTATTTAGACATACAGTTTAAATTTAAAATCACTGTAGAACTTGCTCTTGTCTTTGAGGCTTTTTATTTACCAGTCTGGGGCTACCACTGATTGCTATCAAATACTTCCAACAAAGTTTTAAATTACATTTATTAGTTGTTCTGTAATGCTTTATTGTTTCCAAGTCTGGAATACTTTTCTTGTCAAATACTTATATTTTTTAAATTGTTTAAATTCTTAAAATTGATCAAAGATCTCCGAATAAAGCATTTTAAACTATTTTAAAAACTTCTCAAAAGTTATCATTTTCTTCCTGAAGTTCCCAGCTGCAGAAACCAAAATGAAGGATTCCTGCCTTTTCGCTTGTTCTGTGCACATTTCCTGCTATTTTGAACAGAACAGAAGGTTTTTCCCTTTCTCCCTCTTGTCGAAACAATTTGTGCTTTGCCCATCCAAATAGTGTATTCACACCGAAAACAACAAATGTTGGAGATCACAGCAGGTCAGGCAGCATCCATGGGCAGACAGCAAGCTAACGAGTCTAGTTGACTCTTCTTTCCACAATTAAAATATTCTGATTTTCTAATAAAATGTTTTGTTGCCTCTGAAATGCTTTATTGTTGGTTTTCGTCTGCAGTGGACTTACAATGTTTAAATTTGTTTTCCTATATTCTCAAATTCAATATGAAATATGGCCTCATTTTAAACTTGTGCAGAACCATATGCTTGTTTTCTCATTGCAGTGATACTTGTTTTACTGGTATAAACTTCAGTTTTATTACTTCCAGCCTATCAGCCTGGGTTCTGCACCATTCAAATAAGTTTTCCACCCTTTTCCCTCAAGGGTCTAATTTACTGCTGGAGCTCTGATATCCAATTGTATCTGAACTGGTCCAGATCTGCTACCTTATTGCCAAAGTGTGACCACCTTTGGCTTTTATTGTACTGTACTTTTCTCTCCCATCTGCCAAGTTTTAGTACCTTTTTGCCTTGTAGTGCAGCTGTTACAGTTTCCGTGAGGCTATGCTAGATATTTTCTAAACAACCTGTTCAGAAATGTTATTATATACCTCTGGGACAGGTGGGGTTTGAGGTTTCCTGGCTTGAGGTTAGGGACACTACCACTATACCACAACACCCCATGAGGCTGTGCAAATACTGTCCGCTTAAATGCTTTCAGCTACTAACTAATCACCTACGCCTTTCTTAAAGGTGTTCCAACTTAAAGTAGAAAACAGTCTACAATAGACTAAAACTAGACTCTCAAACATAAAATTATCAAAGACTTCTTGCTCAATAGCTGGTACGAGTTTGAATCTTGCTTCCCAAAATGATAATTGATGCTTGATCATTTATTATTTTAAACCTGTTTTTTGTTAGTCTGAAGCATTTAGGGATACAAGGGAAATATGGGCAACAGGTTAGGTCACAGCTCTACTGCCATCTTCTTAAACTATTTTAAAAACTTCTCAAAAATTATCATTCTTGAAGGGCTGAACAAATGACAAGGGTTAACATTGACTTTTTTCATATAATAGATAAGATGGCAGGCAGGATGATGATCAATTGAGAGATGAAATCCATGCACTTTATTTAAATAATTGTCAAAGGGAGGGAATCTATCACCCACTACTTTCCTCAGCTGATGAATCTGTACTCCTCCATGTTAAACACAATTTAAAAGAAGAACTGAGGGCAGCAATACTAAAGATTGGTACTCTGGGTGAGGAACTTCGATGTCCATTACCAACTGTGGTCCGGTATCACTACTAGCCTAGAGGGCTAGACTGAGCTTGTGGCAGCTGGTGAAAAAAGCCAAAAGCGAAAAATGTACTTCACTTTGCCCTCAACAAACTGTTACACGAGTTATTCGTGATGGCATTGACAAGGATGACCATACAGTCCTTGTAGACTCAAACACCCACTTTCACAAAAAAAACCAATTGCGTTGTGTGATACTATCACTATGCTAAATGAGACAGACTTTGGATAGATCTAGCAACTTAAAAGTGGGCATTCACGAGGCATTGCGAGTCATCAGCAGCAGCAGAATTGTAGTCAACCACAATCTGTAATCTTGTTGCCTGATGTCCCTCATGCTTCGATTAGTATCAAGTCTGATTCAATGAGAAATGTAGCAGAGCAGACGTGGAGTACCAGCAGCTATATCTTAAAAAAAAAGTGCCACCTTAATAAAACTATGACTTAGGACAACATGAATGTTAAGCAGGAGAAATAACATGATACAGAGTTAAACAAACCCATAGCCAGAGCAGTTCCAAGTTCTGCATATTCATTCATAGACGGCAGTCAAAAAGTAAAGAACTAATGCCAGATGATTCCACTCACATTTCCATTCTGAGTGATAATACAGCCCAATGACTGAGCACAAAAAACAAGTATTAAGCATCAGCAATAATCTTCTACTGGAAGTGCCACACTGACAATCCAACACAGCCTCCTGGAATCCCCAGCTTCACAGATGCCAAACATAGATTGGGAAAATATATTTCCACTAGTTGGGAATCTCAAACTAGGAGAAAACAGTCTACAATAAACAAAAACCAGACTCTCAAATATAAAATTAGTAAAGACTTCTTACTCTATAGCTGGGACAAGTTTGAAACTTCCTTCTCCAAATGATAATTGATGCTAGATCATTTATTAATTTAAACCTGAGATTGCTAGATTTTTGTGAGTCTGAAGTATATAGGGATACAAGGCAAATACGGGCAACAGGTTAGATCACAGGTCAGTTGCCATCTTCTTAAAATGGCAGAAGAGGCTTGAAGGGCTAAACAGCCTACTCCTTTCCCTGTGTTCAATTGCAATCGACTCCATAAGAGACAGAACAGCTAAGTTGGATGCAGTGAAAATATGGGGCCTGATAACACCTCAGTTGTAATGCTGAAGCCAGTGATCTTGTACTAGCCACACCTCCAGTCCTCCTGTTCCAGCCAGCTAAAAGACAGTCATCTACCTGACCAGATGGAAAACTGCTGAGCTATGTTTGTCTAAAAATAAAAACAAGGGAAAAATCTCATCTTGAACACTACTGAAAAGAGAAACACTATGTCAAAGGTTTTCATCCTGCACCCAACAAGGCAAAGTACAAAAATGCCCCCAAAAATTCAAACAAACAACTACTTATACCACAGAAAAGGGTGCTGATTGGTTGGCACGTCAACATTGTTTGGGTCAGACACTGCCATGGGGAAAACAACAAGGAACTACAGGCTCCACAAGCTCTCTGATAATTCAAAAAGGGTATAAGATTTGAACATATTCCTATTGAATGCAAAGATCATGGTGATGAGCTTCAAGCAAGCATAAATGAGGTGCTTCACATGCATGTTTGAATATCTTAGTGACTGTTAGTGCAGTTATTAATACACTCAGCACATTCTGCCTATCACACAACTTAACAGTGGCATATATGATTTTTAGTTTTCACAAGCATCCAGATAAATAGGACATAGACCCCCTAGAAGCAGCCCACTTGATTGGTACCACATCCAGAAACATCCAATCCCTCCAGCTCTGATGCTCAACAGCAGCTGTGTGTACTATCTACAAGATGCACTGCTGAAATTTGTCAAAGGTCCCAAGGCAGCACCTTCCAAACCCACGACCACGTCCACCTAGAAGGACAAGGACAGCAGATATATGGGAGCGCCATCACCTTTAAGTTTCCATCCGAGTCACTCACCGTCCAGACTTAGAAGTATATTGTCCTTCCTCCACTATTCTCTGGGTCAAAATCCTGGAATTCCCTCCTAAATGGCATTGTGGGTCTACTAACAGTACACGGACTGCTGCAGCTCTGGAAGGCAGCTCACCACCACCTTGTCCAGGGCACTATGGATGGATAATATATGCTGGCCAGCTAGTCATGTCCACGCCCATGAGTGAATAAAGAAAAAGAATGGGCGGGTTGAATCAAACAGCATGCTCCTTTAGACATTCATGACAGGCAGAGTACATTGAAAGAATGGGCTTGTTGAGCACAAAACCTGAAACGAACAGCTTTAAGATATGATTCCACAATTGGACAGCACTTTATGTCTCCCATCTGCAAGGCACAAGTCAGAATTATGACAAAATACTCTTGACTTTCCTGGATGGGTGTCTCTTCAACAACACCCAAAACTTACCATCCAGGATAAAAGAAGGCCACATGACTGACACTCCAACCATCATCACAAACGTTCACTCGAGCTACCATCCGTCAACAAAGGTAACACTATGCATCATCCATAACATGCACTGCAAAAATTTGCTGAGGCTCCTTTGATAGTACCTTCTAATTCCAGAGGGCTACTACCTAGAACAGCACTTGCCACCAGATTTCCCATGGCAAGTAGAGATGGGCTATAATAGAAAGCCTTTGACTGATGCTCAGATCTTAAAGTTAGAGGACAGGGACTATTGCCAGAATTCCTTTCCACTGTCTGGTTCTCAGTAATGCCAGATCACATTTCTGTTTAAATAATCCCGTCCCATCAAATAAAACGAAAATTCAAAAGATGTGCAATGCTTTAACTATTTTAAAAAAAAATGAATTATGAATGGCTTGTGGACATATTCTAGATTAATCTGACACTCAACCAAAATAATTATCGTTACAAAAGGAAGATTCTTACATGGCAAGTGAAAGAATAGCTGATGCAATGATTATTCTCACTGGTGGAACTACATGTTCATCGATGAGATTCTCGATGAGTAATGAAATCAAGAATTCTTTTTCTTTAATGCTATGTGGGATAATGCTACAAAAGGAGCGAATGAGACAACCGAGACCCTTCTCCAACCTACTTAAATGTAGGTACTCTTCTTTCTTATTGGCAAGATTCAGGACTAAAGATTGCTTGAGGTTATGATTTACAACCTGCCTGCTGAAGGCGGGCATCACATAAAGAAGGCTGGCAATGCTTCTGCAAGTGGTGGGGAAGCCCTGAGATTACACCCTCTCAAAAAAAGGAAACAGGTAGCAATTAAAGTTACTGCCAGAAATCCAGGCCTCAAAGACTTGGCAGCAGTGCCTGAAGTAGTTTCAACAGTTTACATCATTGTCATCATCAGCAAATGCGTCCTCATATCACCACCTCGTACACCCTTAAAATCACCATCCTCTCATGCTATTCAATGTACCACTTCTCATCAATCACCCAGTAGCACTCGAAACTCTTGATGAAACTTCAAATACTCCACCTCACTCAATCGCACCAATGCCATGTTCATATCATTGGACATTCAACTATGACAGGCACATAACGAAGCATTACACAACCAATGTTGTCTCTTTTCACTCCAGCAGAAAAAGATCATCCATAAACAGGAGGAAGAGTCAGGCGTGGGGTCAGAGTGCTGTCTCAACCCCAACCACTGAATTCAGTAGAGCAGTTGGTGCACCAAATCAAAGGACATCGCAATAGAATAAGCAGTGTCACACGTTGTCAAGATCGAGAGGTATTATGTTGCTGCCTTAAGATCCTTCTCACCTGCCTCTTTATCCTTTCCCTGAGATATGGTACGAAGTAAAAGTGTAGAAGGTGTAATCGAAAACCTCCTCACTTTGTTTTCTATGCCGATCCCTTAGCCGAATCTTTTCCTTTTGCTTTAAAGCTTTCAGATACCCAAGAACTCCCACCTAAACAAACACTACATACTCACACAGAAAAAGAGCAGCCACATAGCAGTGATGAGAAAGAACTGTCCATTG
This sequence comes from Stegostoma tigrinum, assembly GCF_030684315.1. Lineage (NCBI taxonomy): Eukaryota > Metazoa > Chordata > Chondrichthyes > Orectolobiformes > Stegostomatidae > Stegostoma > Stegostoma tigrinum. Next base: position 57,309,174 of record NC_081355.1, read on the forward strand.
ATCTTACATCTGCGGCTACCAGTGCATCTATAGTGTCAACAGATGCACTTCAGAGGCTAGTATAGAGTTGGGATTTGTGATGAGTCACCAGCAGCACGTGGGCTGCAGATAGTCCAGATGGAAAGTGGAATTGTGCAGAGGTTGGAGCCCCTTCCAGCCACTGAGGTGGGATTTAAGCTATGGAGGTTAGAGGTTGAGGGAAAATTTGATATGAAATGCCAAAGATTATGACAGGTTTAGGTAATGTGGATGAGAAAAGCTATTTCCATTGATGATGGTAAAAGGTCTAGAGATATACACTTCAGGCAAGTAATGCAGTGAGGGAATAGGGGAGACTTCTCAGATTGCTGAGGTGTGTTAGTAGCAGTGACCTAATGCCAAACATGTTATCTCTTAGGATAACAGCATTCATGCTCTTCCCACTACTACCTGACTGTGTTGCATCAGAACCAGCCAACCCAGATTGATGACACTATAGCAAGGTCCATCTTCCATATTTAGTCTTCAGGTCCCTCGAAGTATGCTGTATTGTCATATTGGAGATTATAGAAGATGTGGCGAACCAGCATAAATTTTGAGAAGTGCTCTGACATGTATTGTGGCACACCCTGCTTCACAGGGTGGTTAAGGCGGTGAAACCATCATTTCAGTAAGGCATGCTCAATGATATTACAAGCAGTTTTGTCATTACAGGCTTGGCCTGCCCACACACAGATGGCAAAAGGGGCTATCACCTACATGTACGCGTGTGTTAGTTTTTACCCCCGAGCAGACAGATTGTGCTTCTGCTAGGAGCTTTGAATTATTGGACATAAGGTCAACTGCTGCATTGTGGTTCATGCTTTAATGGTGGTCATTAAGTAATGAAGGTCCAGGCAGCATCACACTAACTACAGATTTATGGACTGGAAGCCATTGGAGTTCCTGTAACTCACTAATTGATATTGTAGGCCTACAGAGTCACTTGGATGCAGAGACAATGGTTTGTACCTTTTCAGCCTGTTCCAGTGAAGACAATTATCCTGATTTGTGATAAATGGTTTCTGTGCGCACCTGGGATGCTCAACACGGGGAAATGTTGTCAATATCTGCCAATTGAGTCGATATGGAAGCCAAGATTAACAAATTGAGGGAAAGCATCACTTTTGTGGCTGCGGTGGTTAGAACCTCACACCAGAGCAAAGGCTAAGTTAGTTTGAAAGAAATGGCACAAGTCACTGATCATATCTTTACTGAGTCACATCAGGCACTACCAAATCACACAGCCGCATTCTTTAGGAACAGCTTCAATTTACATTTTTGATTGCATCGACAAAAAGATCAATATGAAGAATGTGAAAACTGGGAACCTTTCAAATATCAGCTACCAATTGCAATGCACATGGAATAAGCTGGATACTTATAAATGAACTTTTTAAGAGGTGTGTTGCACTCTCAGAAAACTGCTCTCTGCAGTACCAGTGTTACATTTGCAATTTCTGCAGTGTTGTTTCTTTCTAACATTGGTATCTGCAACGTAACCCATATGCCTGTTTAAGTCTTTTAGATCCATGCATCCTTGCCTACTATGATTTGCCTGTACTTCTAATAAACAAAGTTTTACACTGTACATTGATACATGTGATAATAAAAATCAATTTGATCATTTGTGATATTACTTAATTAGCATTGAACTGAATTATGCCAATTAAAAATTGTAATTTATGAGTAACCATGGAAACATCATCCCATAAATCTCAATATCATTCATATCTAGGGTCTAGGAATGAATATTGCATCGCACCATATAATTATCGACTAGATTTAACAGATGTCAACAATTATTTTCATAATCGAAAATAGTTCTGGAAAATATGAAACTGTCAATGTCAGTAAATGAGAAGCACTCATAACCACTCATCTTCATTTACAAAATAGGTATGTTTTTGAATTAGCTTCAACCTAGGCAGTGGAATTATGACTTCCTAAAAATGTTATACAACAATATTACAAAATATAAAATTTGATGATACAAACCCTAGATACAGAACACAATTTTGTATTTCTTTAATTGGAAAATTAGGTGGAACTGGAAACTCCTCACAGGCAGGTGTTGGATTTTATTCTATATCAACAAATTGTATTTTGAAGCAATATCAATTTAGAAATTACCTATCAGAATGCAACATACAGCAAAAATGACACGATTCACGATATTTTTAAAACTCTGAGCAAGGCATACTTTTTAAACAGGCATCTTTATTAGCCCCTTAAAAGAAAGATATAATATCCTCAGTCATAAAAATAAATTTTACCAACAGTTGATCTCAGACTGGACATTTAGTTACTTTAGCAGTTTTATATGAGTGCAGTAAAAGATGTCACCACTTTGAACCACGTGGAGCTGTAAACATTTAGCTCACAACTGGAGCCAAAAATCTGTCACAGAAGCCTGAGCCAAGATTGTAGTTGCTACGCGCCCAGCCAACAAACTATTCGTCAATCCAGTTTTATGTTGTAACATTTATCCTCCAACAATACTTACATTCTGTGCTTATAATAATGGCTTGACCTTAGTCATAAATTGCTTAAGCCAGCCAGGTGACAATTTTTCACTAGCCTACTTACATTCAGCTAATTTAATGGGTCTACTTTTGTTCATTATTCAACCCCAAAAGTATAACTATTCAATTAAAATTTACACAATTTAAGTGTGCTAAAAGAATCTTCTCTTTAGAACTGCCAGCCAGTGAAGGTGTTGACACTTTCTGCGAACTCTCTTGTATAACTTAAATACTTTTGTTCACAATCTTCTCACCCACATCTTCGGTTGCATTGTCATTGTGATGTTTTAACTTGGGCACCTTAGGTTGTACAAAACATTTCAGTACTTAGTACTATGTCATCCCCGAGATAGCAATAAATCAATGCAATGAAAATAAATTTTTATGAAATGCAATAAAACTCCTCAAAATAATGCAGTAAACAACAAAGGATAATGCTAGCCAAAAGTTACGCCAAGACAAATTTAGTAACCAAATACATACTGCATTTAACTTACCAATACTGTATATCTAATTGCACCTAACCATATAAACTAAAACCAGTCTTTTAAAGTTGCCTCGACACAAATTCGAACTCCACCCATGGCTGAATATATTCAGTTTGACCAAATGCAATAACTGCAATCACCAAAGTCTCAGTTCTCACTTCATCAATCTGATTGGTTAGACTATCAAACTGCTGCATTGTCATTACCTTTTTAGCCTATCAAGAAACACAGATATAAGTTATTAAGGATCAATTCCAGGTCTACAGCTGGTAGATAACAGACGTCTTCCTGTAGTTTCACACAAGCTTTTGCTGACCTCAAGCTGTGACCCTCATACCAGTGACCACAGGCTATAAAGGTCATCACCTCCTCAAGTGGTATCTTGGGAGAAATGTCAATTCTGCTGTTACCAGGATCAACAAAATCCATTGCAAGATTTAGATACCAGTACTATTCCATCTACAGATTTATGATGCATAGGAAAAAGGATAAAATAGGGACAATATAACCTACTACATCATCATCATTAAAATAAACAGTTCCTAGCATCAGCAAAATTTGCATATAAAGGTACAACTTTTTAAAAACGTGTATTGTAAGAAGGCAAATCTACACTGAGCACTGTAGATAATTAGAAAAAAGTTCTCACTGGAAAGGTGTCATTTAAAGATGTTAACAAGAACAAGTTGCATCACATTGCTTTTCTCTCCCTCTTAAATTCACAAAAGACACATTAATAAAAGTTAAGAGGTTAATTAAAAAACAATATGATTCATCTGATAATATAAAGCATTTAATATAGTCAACTATTCAATAAAACACCAACTCCCAAAACACTTCAGCTACAAATCACAATGCATTACAATTCAGGAAAATCTCTGATTGCACAACCTCCATATGCATTTTAATATTCACAAACACTTTTGTGAAACAGAAATACATTACTAAAATTAAAAAGGTACTAGAAATAACCAATTACAACAGCCATTGGTTGACACAACTAACGTAATGTCTGAGAATGTAAATAAGATTAAGGTTTGACCAGCAGAGGGAGCAACTACACCCCCTTCCTCTCCCTAAACCAACAAAAATTTCAGATTGTTGAGAATTACTGCCCTTTTCAGTATTCATTAACACTTTTCATTAGATGAGGCACTTTACTACGACTAGAAAAGCACTGAGCATTTTAAAAATACAATATCACGCATAAAGTGCATTAAGATTGGAGATTACAGAAACAAGCACAGATACTAATACTAAAGAACAGCATGTCAAAGTGTTTCATGAACAACTGAGGTCAAAAAATATTTTCCACGAAGGCCAGCAGGAAAAGATTCAATTCTGCAGAAATGGGAGATAGATAAAATTACAGATAATGGAATGTCCCCTTCAGGAATGTGATAAATCACTATTTTACAGCATGTGTTGAGTTCTCAAAGCAATTCTCAAAGAAATATCCATTAGTACCATACTATCACTCCTCCCCATGCCCACTGAAATTCCTTTTTCAATTATTTTACGATTTTCTTTTAAAAATCATTCTATTGTCACCATAGTCGTGGATGGAGAATTCCATGTCGTAACAACGTTTTGCTTACAGAAGAAACCATACTCTAACTCTCCCTTTATTTTATCAACACAATCATCACCCACAGGTTTCTCCATATTTTTCTCACATTGCTTCATACTTTGAGAATTTAAGGCACATCTTCAGTTCTCTGCTCTAACGGTAAGATCCTCAATTGCTCTAGTACCAATTCATAACTAAAGTCTGGTATTACTCTATTGAATCTCTTTTATACACTTTAAGTAGCCATGCCTTTAATCAACAGTGCGTTAAATTGCAACTTATTTGCAGTTTAATCAATAATTTGTCTCAGTCTATCATTAAGATTGGCTGTTTACCTCTGTACTGAGTTTTACTATCTTTAAGATTTAGGAGCTCATGCTTCTTTTTAAAAAAAAGGTGTCCCCTCATTCTTAAAGTTGTTTGTACCAAAGTTTATATTAGCTGTGAAGGGGAACAGTCAAGTGTTTCTATGGTGGAAAAGAGTGTCCAGGAAGGTGTGTTGCCTCCCTAATGCTACAGTCCTTGATTCCTCGGAGTGGCTGCAGGACATTTGGAGGGGGAAGGTGAACTGCCGGTAGTCATGCTAATATGTTGGTGCTAACGACATAGGTTTAAATGAAAGGATGAGGTCCTAAAAAAACAGAATATAGAAAACTAGGAAGAAAGTTCAAATGTAGCACCTCAAAGGTACATCAGGATTACAACTCGTGCAATGAGCTAATCACAGTAGAAACAGCAGGATATATTGGATGAACACGTGGCTGAAAAAGATGGTGTCGAGGGGATGGTTTCAGATTTGTGGGGGGTTGGGACTGGTTCAGGTGGGAGGTGGGACCTGTACAATCTGGACAAGCTACACCTGGACAGGACTAGGGCTGATATCCTTGCGGGGGGCAGGGGAATACTTGGTAAAGTGGCTGGGGAGGGTTTCAACTAGTGTGGCAGGGGATGGGAACCAGGAGCACAGGGTAATAGATGCAGAAATTGAGGGAGAAGTAAAAACCAAGGCAAGCAATACTAGAAACAAAAACAGGAAGGGAAACACTGCTGAAAAGAGCAAAGGAGGTGGTCCGAAATGCACGTGTTTCGAAGAGTGAAGTGTAATAGTCAAGGTAGATGAACTTAGAACTTCAGTTAGCACTTGGAACTATGACATTATTGTGACTACATAGATTTGACTGAAAGAGGGACAGGACCAGCAGCTGAATGTCCCAGGATTTATGAGTTTCAGGTGTGATAGAAAGGGAGATAAAAGGAGTGGGGGAGTTACTTTACTGGGAAAGGAGTATCTCACAGTCATACTAAGGGAAGATTCATCAGAGGACTTGCGCAGCAAGGCAGTATGGGTAGAACTCACGAACAGTGTGGTCACGATGCCAGGGGTATACTACATGCCTTCCAACAGCCAACGGGAGATCGAGGAGAGAAAGCATAATCAGATTTTGTAAAGACGTAAAAACAGCAGGGTTGTCATGGTGGGTGATTTTAACTTCCCCTATATTGATTGGGACTTACTACATGCCAGAGGCTTGGATGAGGCAGAATTTGTAAGGACCATTCAGGAGGGATTCTTCACACAATATGTAAACAGTCCAACCAGGGAAGGGGTTATACTGGACCTAGTTTTGGGAAATGAGCCCGGCAGCTGCATGAAGTTTCAGTGGGAGAGCATTTGGGGAGTAGTGACCCTAATACCATGAGTTTTAAGATACTCACTGTCAGGGTTAACACCACTCCTCGGGTGAAGGTGCTAAATTGAGGGAAGGTGAACTACAACAATATTAGGCAGGAACTGGAGACTTTTAATTAGAGGCAGCTGTTTGAGGGTAAATCTACATCAAACACATGGGAGTATTTCAAATGACAGTTGATAACAGTTCAGAAGAGGCGCAATCCTTTAAGAACCAAGGATACATATGATAAGTCACATGAACCTTGGATGTTCTGACCTTGGTCAGAAAGAAACAGGAGGTGAAGGAGTATGGGAACTGATGAGGCCCTTCAAGTATATAAGGAACGTAGGAAAGAACTTAAACAAGGAAATTAGAACGGCTAAAGGGGGTCGTGAAAAGTCATCAGCAAACAGAATTAAAGGAGAATCCCAACACATTTTATACATATATAAAAAGCAAGAAGGTAGCCAGGGTAAAGGTTGACCCACTAGAGGATGAAGGAGGGAATCTATGCGTGGAGCCAGAAGAGGTATGAGAGGTCTGAAACGAATACTGTGCGTCTGTATTGACTGAAAGAAGGAACTGGTGTAGGATGATCTCAGTGAAGGGAGTGCTGAGTTTCTAAGCCAAGTTGCTATTAAAAAGGAAGAGGTGTTGTGCATCTTAAAAAGTATTAAGGTAGATAAGCCCCCAGGTCCTGACAGGATCTAACCCAGAATATTGAGGGAAGCTACAGAACAAATTGCTAGAGCATCGACAGATATCTCTGTATCCTCTGTAGCCACAGGTGAGATCCCAGAGGACTGGAGAATAGCCAATGTTGTCCCATTGTTTATTATGGGTGGCAGGGATAATATTGGATACAACAGGCCTGAGTCTCACGCTGGTGGAAGGGAACTTATTGGAAAATATTCTCAGGGCTAAGATCGATATGTATTTAGATGCAAATTGACCTATTAGCGATAGACAGCATGGTTTTGTGCAGGGTGGTTGTGCTTCACTGACTTGAACAAGTTTGTGGAGGTGACAATGATGGTTGATGACTGATCAGGAAAAACAGTTGATATTGTCTACATGAACTTCAGTAAAGACTCTGACAAGGTCCCTCATGGTAGATTTGTACAAAAGGTGAAGTCACATGGTATCAAGGATACCATGGCAAGATGGATACAGAACTGGCTTAGTCACAAGAAGCAGAGGGTAGCAACGGAAGAACGCTTTTCAGAATAGAGGGCTGTGACTGGTGGTGTTCCACAGAGGTCAGTACTGGGATCTCTGCTGTTCATGATCTACATAAAGGATTTGGATGAAAACGTAGCTGGTCTAATTAGTTATTTTGCAAATGATACAAAGATTGGTGGAGTTACAGATAATGAGGACGGTCAGAGAATACAGCAGGATATAGATCAGTTGGAGGCATGGGCAGAAAAATGGCAGATGGCATTTAATCTGGACAAATGGGCAGCACAGTGGCTCAGTGGTTAGCACTGCAGCCTCACAGTGCCAGGGACCTGGGTTCGATTCCAGCCTCGGGTAACTGTCTGTGCAGAGTTTGCATGTTCTCCCCGTGTCTGCGTGGGTTTCCTCCAAGTGCTCTGGTTTCCTCCCACAGTCCAAAGATGTTCAGGCTAAGTGTATTGGCCATGCTAAATTGCCCATAGTGTTCAGGGTCTGTGGGTCATAAGGGGATGGGTCTGGGTGGAATGCTGCAAGGGGTGGTGTGGGCTTGTTGGGCCAAAGGGCCTGTTTCCATACTGTAGGGAATCTAATCTAAAAAAAAAAAGAGGTAAAGCATTTTGGAAAATCAAATACAGATAGAAATTATACTGTGAATGGCAGAACCCTTCAGAGTATTGATATGCAGAGGAATCTGGGTGTGCAGGTCCAGAGATCACTGAAGGTGGTAGTTCAGGTGGGTAAGGCATTAAAAAGGCCCAGCGCATGCTTCGCTTCATCGGAAGGGGCATTGAATATAAGGATAGAGAAGTTATGCTATAGCTTTATAGAACTTTAGTCAGGCCACAATTGGAATACTACCAGAAGGATGTGGATGCTTTGGAGAGGGTACAGAGAAGGTTCACCAGGATGTTGCCTAGTATGGGGGATTTTAGCTATGACGGAAGGTTGGACAGATGATGTTTGTTTTCACTGGAATGCAGGAGGTTGAGGGGCAACCTAATAGAAGGTCATAAGATTGCCTGGCTAGCTCAAATCGGTAGAGCAAGAGACTCTTCACTTCAAAATCGTGGGCTCTTGCCCCACAAAGGGTGCCTTCGTTTAAGGTGGCACAGTAGCTCAGGGATTAGCACTGCTGCCTTACAGCCCTGGGCCTGGGTTCGATTTCACCCTCAGGCGACTGTCTGGATGGGTTTCCACTGGGTGCTCTGGTTTCCTCCCACAGTCTAAAGATTGTAAATTGCCCATAGTGTTCAGGGCCATGTCGGCTAGGTGGGTTAGCCATGGGAAATGCAGGGATAGCTCAGGGGAATGGTTCTGGGGGTGATGATCTTTGGAGGGTTGGTAAGGACCCATTGGGTCTAAAGGCCTGTTTCCACACTGTAGGGGTTCCATGATTGTGAGCAGCATGGATAGAGCGGAAAGTATGAGGCTTTCTCCCAGGGTGGAGGGATCAATTACTAGGGGGACACAGGTTCAAATGTGCAAAGTTTGGTGGGGGAGGGGAGCGGTGGAGTGGAGTGGAGTTTAAAGGAGATATGTAAGGAAAATTCACACAAAGGGCATTTAGTGCCTGGAACATGCTGTCAGAGGTGGTGGTAGTGGGAGCAGACACAAAAGCTGCATTCAAGAAGCACCTCGACGAATTTATGAATAGGAAGGGAACAGAGGGATACGGACCGTGTATGTGAAGACAGTTTTAGTATGGAAGGGCAAAGTATGGCAGCACAGGCTTGAAGGGCCAAAGGGCCTGTTCCCATGTTGTACTGTCCTTTCTTCCTAAGACTCTTCGCTTTCTCCTTCTAAAGACGTATAATTTAGTAAGTACACAATTTTTATCCACGTATTGTTTTTCCTTAGAGTTCGTAAATGAGCAGTTGGAGTAAATTACAGGGCAGATTGTTTGTAATCTGCATATGAAGGTTTAAATGGCATATTTTCATTCTTGCTTTATATCGTTTAATGTGTTGAATCACTGCACCTCTAACTGCTAAAATGCCAAATTTGAAATTGTAATATGTAGAACACAAAAATCAACTGAGAAGCCAGTGCTTCTTCAATGAGTAGGACAAGATGGGGAAAAAATTCTTTACCCTAACTACTCATTGATTCCAAACTTAAAACCTATTTTAAAAAGATATCAAGAATGTACCTTTTGCCTGGAACTCCTGAGGATAGCTAGAAAACAAAATAGTAAATACATTAGCTTGAGTCAAACACTTTTCTACATTTGTAACAAATGCTTAGCATTCTTTTATAATTTAAGGCTAGAGTACTTATCTTACACACTGGAGTCATACCTAACATAAAATAAAATAGTTACATTCTATGCTGTCATACACAGTCATTGCCTGACATGTGCGGAGTGAATGTTATTTGCTGTTCATCAATCTAAACCTGAAAGCTAGCATGAAATGCTTCAGTGTCTGAGGAGACATGAATGGTACTGAAAACTGTTCAATCATTAACGAACATCCTTGGTGCTAACCTCCTCATGATGGGAAAGTCATCAGTATAGCAGTAAAAGAATCTTGGGCCTATGAAATTAACCTGAGGAACTCCTACACAGTGATGTCCTGGATCAGAGATGATTGGGCTCCAATAACCACAACGATTTACCAGCTAACGAACAGTTTCTCTACCCTCTTCCTTCCCACAACCTTTTAGCAAGAAGATGAATTGAGGACTATATCAGACCTTAAGTTACAGAGTGTGTATATTACAATTCTCCTGCTGCTGATGGTCGAAATGTCTCAGATGCCAAGCTTTGAGCTGTTAGATCTGTTCTGAATCAATCTTATGCTAATCATTTCATCTTTATATTTACTTGGGACAATTATTCTCAGAATTCTTGAGCACAATACATTTAACATCTTCAGAATGTATAACAATCTGAAACCAGCAAACAAATATCTGACACCAAAATAGTTAAGATAACAAAATGTGAGGCTGGATGAACACAGCAGGCCCCAGCAGCATCTCAGGAGCACAAAAGCTGACGTTTCGGGCCTAGACCCTTCATCAGAGAGGATGAAGAAGGGTCTAGGCCCAAAACGTCAGCTTTTGTGCTCCTGAGATGCTGCTGGGGCCTGCTGTGTTCATCCAGCCTCACATTTTGTTATCTTGGATTCTCCAGCATCTGCAGTTCCCATTATCACCAAAATATTTACCTTGTTTTAATAACCTTAAGTTTTCTCAATAGTGCATCTTTCTTTTCTTTTGTCCTCTTAGTCAGGTTTTCTTCTTTTAATATTTCAAGTATAAATATTTCAGTGTCTGCAAATGAAGAATATTTAAAATTTCAAATTTATCTCAATTTCATTAACTAACAATAAAACTTAATGAGAAAAGGTCGTGCTTTCAACTAGCTGCTGATATATAACTCACTCATTTGGATTTGAAAATTGAGTATTCAAAAGATACAGAACAATGTAGGAAATTCTTCAAAGCAAGCATATTTCAAGTTAGAACCATTTAGCAAATTATAAAGGCAATTTAGTTAGGAACTAAAGCAATGACATGCACAAACATTTGAGGCCACCCGAAGGTCATCTGTAGATTGACTGAATCAAGATAGGCATTTTGAGAGCTGGAATCCAAATGGAATTTAAAATTAAGAGAAAAACAAAAGTTATAAAATCAATGAATTCACATCATACTGTATGCAAAACAATTATATGCATCATTACTATTGTTATTTTAGCATAATGACGCTAAAAGTTTCATTATAACAGTTGTTTGCATTATTAGGGTGTTCAGGAAATCTATTATAACACTACAATATCCATGTTATAATTCAACTGCAAGTGATAGCAAATATTCCTTGAATCATGGCAGACAGATTTTACCCTTCCAGTGTTCAGAAGTTCAGTCCTGATCAGTTGTGTTGCCTTTGTGAAAATAGTCATGTGTGACACACCACCACGCAACTATGTGAAGGTAATGATCTGGCAATTAAACTTGACTGTACTACAGCAAAACAATTTTTACTTTAGATTTACACTACTACATTTACAAACCTGGCATAATAATCCTACTCTCAAACAGACAACAGATTCAGTCACAGAAAGCACCATTATGTTTTAAAGTTAGATTTAGCATGTACGAAAATCCCATCTCTATCACTCACAATGCCCATAATGTAGTAATGCAAGATTTGCACTTGTGAATGAAAAGCATCAGAACATAATAATGTAAAGATGATGCTAAGAGAGGACACCTTCCTTGCAGCTCTACAATCCAGGTCCTAGTTCCAAGTATCTGACATCACTATGACCTAACTCGTCATTCATATGTAATATAGTTAGAATAAAAAAAAGGTACAATTCCCTCTTTTCTATATTCCTCCCACAAGATCTTTTTACCATGAACATTTAACATTTTACTCTATTGCACCACTCTTTCCTTAACCCACAAGTCTCCAACAGCATTCTCAGTTTTCTTAGAAGAACTGTAGAATGTTTGTGCTCCTTTGTCATTTTATTGGTGGGAAAACAAATTGAAATAGAATGACTACTCATTGCAGGTTGAGCTCCAAGACTCAAGTATATAAAGCCTCTTTAAAATGACGACAAGGAAGTGAAATTCTCTCTCTGATTAACTCTCTGATCCCCATGGGGACAGATGCAAGACATGGGAAGAAAAACAAAGGGCACCCTAAAGATTATTTTGTAGGCAAAGAAATGAAGCCTTCTTCATTGCTTCCAAGACAGGAATTTCTTAATCTATGGGTAACGGCATCACTTTAATACCTGCTGTGATGGGTGGCTGATTGGTGGACAAAGGTACACCATGTGAAGGAAAGATATTACTGTCATGGACAACAGAATGCACTGCCAAAGCAGACCAAAAGACAAAATGTGTGCTGCTCTGATTTGTGTGCTATTTAAAACGACAATCTCGTTCCAGAGGCAATTTCTATCATTAATAAAGGACCAAAAATTCCTGTTCTCTGTGTCTATTCAGTATTTCTTTTTGAAAGACTAGGTCATGGCACAGTAATTGTACCAGAGGGGTTTTTCAGCTTGTCATTCACTGTGATCTTGAGAGTTCTGAACATTTCTATGAAAAAGAGGCCTTTTCCTTCATTAAAATCTCTCAATTGTTTCACTTGGATGAGATTATCAATTACCTGAATGCAAGACTTTTGTAAATTTTGTCTAAGCTTCTCATTTTCAGACTGCAAAGCTTGACTGCACAGACTGCTAGCTTTCAGGTTGGTCGCTTAGGTAGGCAAATTGTGCCAAATTTTGCCATCTCTGAACTGTTCAACCTTGTTCCCACGTTAAAATTTAAACTTGACAAAGGCAATTTGTCACCCGACAATCTGAAAAATCTGATTTTGAAAGGTTTGGCTAAAACACCAGTCGTGTGCTTCCATGGCTTTTGATAAGTTTCTCTTGTAGTTTCTAGCTGCTATCTGTACAGATCAACAATTTATGCATGTTAAGACCTTAGGAACAGATACATGGAAACACCACTAGCTGCAAGTTCTCTTTCAAGCAATTCACCATTCTGACTTGGAATTATATCATCTTCCCTTCACTGTCACTGGGTCAAATACCTGGAATTTACTCTCTATGCATACTGCAGATAAGCCCACAGCATATGGATTGCGGTAGGTCAAGGAGGCAGCTCACCATCCTTCTAGACACAGGCCATAAGTGCTAAACAGCTAGTGACATCCACATCACACAAATGAAGACAAAAAAATCTGAAATAGATCATTCATCTCACCAAGTCTGCTTCACCATTCATGAGATCATGGCTGACCTAATAATCCTCTACTCCATTTGCTGCCGTTTTCCCATAACACTCAATTCCCTGATTGATTAAAAAAACCTGTCAATGTCAACCCGATTGTATTTAATGACCTGGTCTCAACAGCCCTCAATAGTAAAGAAGTCCATAGATTCACCACCCTCAGAGGAAATCATTCATCTGTATTAAACATACAACCCCTCATTCTCAGATTATGTCCCCTTGTCCTAGAATTTCCCAAAAAAAAATGACCTTTCTGTATCTAGCCTGCCAGGTCCACCAAAAACCTTGTATGTTTCAAGAAGGTTGCCTCTGACTTTTCAATATTCCAAACAGTGTGGGCCCAATTTACTCAAACTCTCCCCATAAGACAGTCCTTCCATTCTCAGTACTAGCCTATCGCCGGACTGCCTCCAATGCCCCAGTATATTCTTATGAGGGACTCAAAACTGTTCACAGTATTTCAGCTGTGGTCTGACTCGTATACTATAGACTCAGCAGAATCTCTTTGCTTTCATACATCATTCCCTTGGAAATAAATGCCAACATTCCATTTGTGTTCCCTATTAACCAGTGAACTTGGACGTGAATTTTTTGATATTCATGGAGGAGGACTCCCAAATTCATTAGGCCCTATTTAAATTATATTCAACTCCTCTATTATCCCTCCTAAAAAGTGTATGAGCTCATATTTCTCATAGTATATTCCATCTACCAACCTTTTGCCCATCACTTAACCTGTCAATATCCCTCTGCAGACTATTTATGTCACCTGCACCATAAGCCTCCACATCTATTTTTGTGTTATCTGCAATCTTGGCTGTGGTACCTTCACCTTCTTCAACCAAGTCATGAATACATTATTGCCAACAATTGCGGTCCCAGCACAGATCCTATGGCACATCACTAGTTATGGGTTGCCATCCTGAAAATGCCCCTTTATTTCAACTCTCCATCTTCTACCAGTTAGCCAATCCTCTATCCATTTAGTATACTACCTCCACTATGGGGCCTTATCTTATTAAATAGTCTGTGTAGTACAGAATCAAACACCATCTGAGTATCTAAAATATGGTATATCTCCTGCTTCTGCTTTATCTATCTTGCTTATTAACTCCTCAAAAGAATTCTAATAAATTTGTCAGGCAATATTTGCCCTTCACGAAGCAATGCTGACACTGCTTGATCGTGTTATGTATTTCTAAATTCTCTGCAAATACATTCTTTAATACTTTACTCACTGTAGAAAATTGTCATCTTCATGCTGTTAACTGCATACAATGCAGTGGACCTTCTGCACTTTCTTCAGCTTTTGTGCAGATTTTTCCTTCTGCAGTTCAGTTCTACAACACCTCATAATCCATCAAGAGTCACCAGTGAGCTTCATTTCTAGCATTTTCCTTGTGTCTCGGTCTGGATCATTAGGCTAACCTTGTTGTTTAATATCACTGGGCTTTTACCACCTATTCACTGGTTCCATAAAACAGAAAATAGGAGCAGTAGGCCATTTTTTCTTTGGATCTACTCCACTATTCAAAATGACCATGGCTAATCATCTAATACTGTGCCCTGTATCTGCTTTCCCCACATACTCGTTAATCCCTTTAGCCCCAAGAACTCTCTCAAACTCCTCGAAAACATCTGATGTTTTGATCTCAACTGCTTTCTGCTACAGAAAATTCCAGAGGCTCACCACTCTGGATGAAGAAATTTTTCCTCACCTCGGTTGTAAATGGCTTATCCCGTATTCTGAGACTGTGACCTTAGTTCTGCACTCCTTGGCCATCACAAACATCCTTCCTGCGTTTACCCTGTCTTATCCAGTTAGAATTGCATAGGTTTCTGCAAGAACTCCCCTCATTCTTTTAAACTTCAGTGAATATAGTCCTAATTGATCCAGCCTCTTTTCATACATCATTCCTACCCTCCCAGCAATCAGCCTGATAAACCTTTGTTGTGCTCCTTCCATAGCCAGAACATCTTTTATCAAATAATGAAACCAATGCCGTATAAATACTCCAGGTAAGGTCTGTTCCTGTGCATTCTTAGCAGGACATCCCTGCTCCTTGAGTTGAATCCTCTCCCTATAAAAGCCAACATACCAGCAGCCTTCTTCACCACCTGCTGCACTGGTATACTTCCTTTCAGAGATTAGTGTAAGAGTACCTTTCCTTTTCCCAGTCTATTCAAATAATAATTTGCCTACCTGTTGTTGCTACCAAAAAGTGCATAACCTCACATTTATCCAATAATCACTGGCTGCCACTTGAAAAAAGACTCAACTTGCCAACCAGTTTTCCATTCAAGTCAGCACACCAATCCCATGCATGTTAAATCTTACACGCAGTTTGTGGGACCTTCTGAAAATCCATGCAAACCAAATCCACTGGTTCCATCTTATATCTGCTCATTATATCCTTCAAAAAATCCAGTAAATGTGTCAAGCCTGAATTCTCTTTCAGAAATCCATGGTCACTCAATCCAATCTTGGAAACAGTGACAAGATTCCTGTAGTTAATATTTTTATAATATAATGGACTCTAGAAATGTCTCTCTAGATGTAAGGCTAACCGATTTATAATTCCTTGTTTTCTCTCTACCTCATTTTTCCTGAAATAGGGATGTCACATTAGCTACATTCCAATCCATAGGAACTGTTCCTGTGTCTGAAGAAATTTATAATATGACTAATATTTCTAGGCCTGATTCCTTAAGTACACTAGGATGTAGATTATCAGGTCCTGGGGATTTAACAGGCTTTAATTCCATCAATGTCCCTCACACCACTTCTCCGCTACTAATACTTCAGTTCCTCCCTCTCGCTAGATCTTGTGTTTACCAACATGATTGGCGCATTATTTCTGTCCTCTTTTGTTGAGATAGAATGAAAATATGTATTTTGTTGCACTGTAATCTCTGCTTCTTATTATAACTTCCCTTATCGCTGATTGTGGTGCCCTACAATTGTCTTCACTAATTTTTTTCCCTTTATATACCTGCAGAAGCTTTTTCAATCTGTTTGTATGCTCCTCCCACAAGCTTACTTGCAGACTGAAGGGTCTCGTGGGTTTGGTCAGCGCTGTCAACATGTAATGATGTGACTACACTCTTGTGAATGAACAACATATTTTACTGAACATAACTATACACAGGATGCCAAGAGAAGACATTTTATTTGCACCCCTACTAACCTACTTTCAGTTCCACATGATCTTGTGTCACTTTGACTCTCTTCGCACAAGCTCAGTAGCCATACTCAAAAGGCACAATTCCTTTTTGCTCTACCCAAGGTTCAATATTTGAAATCTTTGGACATACAGTGCACACCCACCCCCACCAACTTAGAACCACCCTGTCATGCATTATAAATGAAATTGCTTTCATCTGGATAAATAAACAAACCAGGAGGATGATGCCGCTCATCTATGTCACACATGAAGTACACATTAGAAACAGCTCCAGTCATTCATTGCTAACAAGATTACTGCACAGTGGTCTTGAGAATAATCATAAAAAGCAGAGCGAGGGAATAACATTATTATTGTCCATAATTTCTGAGCACAAAGTGAAATAGACCAGCCATATCAATATTGTTGATACACAGGCAAGTCAGAAACTGAGATTTCTACTTGAGTAACCTCCTGAATCCTAAAAACCTGTCCACCATTAACAAGACATTTCTCCACTTGCCTCGTGCAGCTCCCAACAACTCTCAAGTCCTTTGACATTATCCAAGACAGAACAGCCAACTTGATTGGCACCCAACATAACACCTTCAACATTTCCCCTCTCAATATTCAACAACAGTTCTTTCTTTCTTCCCATATGCTCCCAAATATTGGATGAGAGGCAGTTTTAAAATGGTAACTACAGACAAGAACATAGGCAGGTTAACCAAACTACAGTTGCATGTCAGAAAATTACAGTAATAGAACAATTTGGTTCTGGACCAAAATCTCCTTCCTTCTTATTTAAAGAGAATACAAAAGTTAATTCAAGATTGGTCACCTTCCAACAAAGGTTTAAAACTTTCTGTAATGTATCAGTATTCAAACATTGACATTTTCCAGACTATGAATAAAAAATATTCACCAAATAAATTTTATACAAATTTGGGTTACAGATTAATGATAATATCTGTTTAACTAGCTAGGTCCTTTAGCAAGGGAACTAGATTTGTAAACTACTCAGATTAAGTGTAAAACTTCTTACTTCTGTTTGTTATTTGTTCTATATAAATTAGTTCTAACTGACTTAACCTGGTTCCCATTGAGCATTAGATTGACATCTAGATGTCAGTACTGTACCTTCAGTTACCATCAGCCATAGGCCAACTGATGCTCTCTAAATAACCCTGGCAACTTTAGACCTTCCACTGAAAATGTGAAACCCACAAGTTAGGTTTTGGACATCCCACTTGCAAAAATGTAATCAGTTGGAAGGCAGCTACATTGCACAAAAATTGTTATGGTATAGGAGGCAGACATTTGGAATGTTTTCTGTGCAGACTGAATAAGCCTTATGAATTAGCGCACAATAAGATGGTGAGTGCTATTTTCGGTGGTGGGATCTGCAGAATCAGGGATTGCCAACATGGCACAAGAGCCATCATTATAAAAATTTGGCCTTCTCAAATTGTAACGCACAAATTATATTAAATTATGTGGAGAAAACAATAGTTTTGCAGCACAAATAATGAAGAATAACAAACAGCAGTATGGCTTATTGAAATAATTTCTCAAGAGAATCACAAACATCACTAGCCAGGCATAGCATTTGCACACCTAAGCAGTGGGGTTCCACAGCTACGTTTGTTTGCAGATGAGTAGGAACATTTAGAAATTTCTTACATCTATATCAAGTCAAATCAATAACTAAATTACAAATGATGCACTGTCTATGATGCACTGGCTAATGTCAATTGTCATATCAGGACCATCATTTTACTAGGAACATTGCTTCAATTTTAATAGAGAACCTCATCTTAAAAATAAAACTTTTCCACAGCTGATCATATTGCAGTTAGGATGTAGAGATAATGGGAACTGCAGATGCTGGAGAATTCCAAGATAATAAAATGTGAGGCTGGATGAAGGGTCTAGGCCCGAAACGTCAGCTTTTGTGCTCCTGAGATACTGCTTGGCCTGCTGTGCTCATCCAGCCTCACATTTTATTATCTTGCAGTTAGGATGCAGTTTTATTTGCACAATTTGGAGAACTACAGTTAACAGCCTACAAAACAAGAATGGGTCTGCAACTTGAGCCACAACATCTTGAGCCCAAATATTATTAGACATTCATATGTTGCTCCAGTTCATAAATAACCCTTTATACTTGCTCTCATTTAGGCTAACAGGACTATAAAAACACCTATCACTTAGAAGTGTTTCAAAGGGTCTTACCCACAAGTAGATTGATAGTATTGAACACTGTTTCATAGTAGGCGCTTCATTGTCCAAGTATGCTCAAGCTGTAAATTATTTTATTGCTTTCTGTAGGTCCACTCAACAACGAAGAGACCAAGGTAGGACTAGGTTGGCGTAGACATTCATGAAACTGAGTTTATACTGTTGTAATACACCATTTGCTGCAGCACATTAATCTGTTTTACTTAAAGGTAGAAGGTTTCACAATATATGTGAATTTTCTTTGACTTTAGACTATTTATTAGCCTTCGACTTGACCATTTCCAAGTTGCACACCATCTTGAATGAGGTTCAGCAGGTTCCTGTTCCTTCACCAATGCACTTCACACGTCGATTCTAAGGCCAATTACAAGTGCCTTTGCCCATCATTTTCACTGCTTGTGCAGAATTATCCAAGATCTAAACTGGCCATTCCCATGACAGCATAACAAGATATTCTATGGGCCACATTAAAATACTTGCTTTGTTTTAAGTTTCAACTCTACATTTTGTTCTTACAAAGATAGTACTAAGTTTGAACTTATAAAAATCTGTTACTGCCCACCACTAAGGCAGACTATTTTAATTTCCAAAAATGGAACTCAACTGCCTGTGATGGAAAAACATCCATGATTTAACTTGAGTTGATATTCCAATGTACTCCTGACTAACTTCCCAAGTTCTCTCCTCCGTTAAACAAATCACCAAAAACATTGCTAACTGTGTTCTAACTCACAACAATACACCAATCATCCCCATGCTCGCTGCTGTAAATGGAGAGAGAGAGTTCAGCAATGCTGGTCAAATCAGTATTTTATGGAAGTTAATGTAATTTTCTAACTTTTGTACTCTGTGGAGTAGAGAATCTTGTACGCTTATTTTAAACTACTTTTTCCAATCTCCCTTGCCACCATCAACTATTTGTGCGTATAATCACCTCTATTCATGAACATCCCTTAGGAATTGTACACTTTAAATTTATATTACTTCTCCTTTTTCTTCCTAGCAAAGTGCATCCCTTCAAATTTCCTATAAACTTCACATTCACCCATTCTACTAGGTTGCACGTTCACTCTTATTTGTTCGAGGGAATGAGAGTAGCACTGGCTGAAGTCCTCTTCACTGCTCACTACAGTTTTGTCTCAACTACAGATTTTGAAATTGTGCCCTACCAAGGCAGGTCCATGCATACTGACGAAGTTCTTATAAAGAATCACTGGACTCAAAACGTTAACTCTGCTTTCTCTGTACAAATGTTGTCAGTCCTGCCGACCTTCACCAGGAATTTCTGTCTTTGTTTCAGATCTCCAACATCCACAGTTCTTTGTTTTACCTTTAGGTCAATACATATGAAAAACAGTAGTGTTCATAAAGAAAGCTTGGAAACGACTACTGTATGCTTTCCCCCAATCCAAAAAACAATCACACACTTTCCTGTTCTTGAGCCAAGGTTTTGCCGCAAATGAGCTGTGGCATCATATTTAGTTTAGAGAATGCGTCTGTGAATGTTGTATTATATTCAACTTGGCACATAAATACAAATTGTTATATTCACAGACATTTCCAATTGTTGAAATTATCATGCTCAAAAAGGCTGTCATAGGTAAATAAGTTTTATACAGATTCCATTTACAACAATAAAGACCTGAACATTTTTTTTAAAAAAAACGTTAAAGTTAGACTTTAAAATTTTGTTTTTTTAAGTAAAATTTCAGGAAAAACATCCATCCACATCTTTAATAATAATCCTTAGCGATAACTCACGGCAACTCTTTGTCTAGCTGAAAAATTTTGAAAGGGTTAAACTTGTAAAAATAGTGTCAGTTGACACCAACCATCAGATGCTAAATTCCGATTGCAAAGCCGAAAAAGTAATTTGTTATGCAAAACAACAAGAATAGCTTCCGTAGCCCCATCATAAATTGATAGGTCAGCATGTTTGCAAGTTGTATTCGGTAAAATAATTTCTAATTTGATTCGCTATAAATTATGGTCTTCATCTCCGTAAATACATGTAGTACTTATTTAAAGATTTTTGCTACAGCATAACAGTATCGACCTCTTACAAGATTAATGTCTTGATTCCATAAGCACAAAACGCACTGATTTTAATCTCAATACTCAATCCTAAACAGTTCCATAAAAATTTAATTAGTTACTCTATTTACATTTTACTTTTTCAGGCAATGACTTTAACGAATGGCGGGGCAAAAAGGGCTAAAAGTCGTTAAGTTTTTACAACAGTTCCTTATTGCCGAAAATAAACTTCGTAACAAGTCACCAGTTGTGTTGGCGCTTCGCTTGAAACAAGTGTATCATTTGAATTCCTCTTCGATTTTTAAAAAGGAAACTCAGTGAGATCTGATTTTTAACTGGGCAGTGAGAAGTGACCTTTCACTCGCTAAGCTGCCAGTGACTATTCCCGGACAGGAGTGCAAAGGGCAGGTCGCTTCGAGCTCACGTTCATATCGACATTCCCGGCAGGTGCCCACCGACGTCCCCGACATATCATTCGGTATTCAGCCTCTTGGGCAAGTTACAGGTCATGGCCACGGTAAATAATCTAACAATCTGACAATAGACGAGGGAAACGTTGTTGTTGTTTCAAAGAGCAGGGAAGCTTGTACTTCTCAGAAACTGACTGCATCACTCCAACTTCCTCCTTTGACTTTGCTCTGGACCACACTCCTTCAACTCCTTTAGAAAATACCGTGGGGTTGTTCGTAATTCTTATCAAGCTGCCGTGACGAACGGATCGTTTGGAGGTTTTATTTACCTGCAATGAAGCCCTTCACGTCTTCAGGAACTCGCTGCATCTTCCACCCGGGGGCCGAGCTGAGCGTTGTCACCGGCTGTGTTCGCGCGACGCGGAAACGCAGCCCCAACAGCGGCCGGGGGAGCGCGCGCGCAACCACCACATCGCACAAAGTGCGGCCGCACCTCGCGAGCGCCTACGTAGCGTCAATGCTCGCGCAAGCAATTGGAGCAGCGGTCCCGGGGTTTGTTGCTGTTGATCCGGAAGGCGGGGGGCGGTGGTTGTTTTCGTGTCATTACAGCAGTAATCCTTAACTGAGGCCAAAGCTGAGGACGAGGTCTCACATCCCACTTTGCCAGACGATGAAATTTGAAAGAGGGCGGAAAGGGAAAACTAGTTTTTATAATCCATCTGAGAGTAAGACTTTCCTTTAGGGAAGGAAACTTGCCGCACAGTATTGCGTTTGATTCGTAACTGCTCTCAGAATTGATCAAGGAAGGCACTCACTTGCATTAAATGTATAATCCGACAGAGAGGAATGAAACTGGATGTACCCACCTAGTTGTGAGGTATGCATCAACAACGGCAAACACCGCCTTACTGGCCTTGTAAATTCTTCCTTACCAACAAGTGCCAAAATGGAGAGACGTCCCAAGCATTAAAAGCAACAGCTACCGTTTGCTAAATTTACTGACACATAATATCGGATACATCCCTGGGTTCGTCCCTGTGGGGAACAGTGATGTACACTCAGGAAGGAGTCATCCTGGAAGACCTCAGCCATCGACACCAGACCCTACAAAGTCCCATTGCACCAGGTCACGCATGGACAAGGTACTGCCTCTTCTCCCCGCAGTTGCAATGTACAGCAAACCCCTTCACCTGCCCAATTGCCATTGGTCTTGCATGATGGAAGAAGTTAACAAACTGCTCTGCTCCTGTACTATGAACTTGGAACAGCAGATAGTCACACAGAAACAAGGCAAATGGGCGTGATATTCCCCTCCACTGAGTCAAAGAACATGGACCCCAGATTCCAGCTGCTCTTGTTACTGCTATGTGTGGTAAATTTGGCCCATATCCCATTTCTGCCCCTCAGAATCCCTTACAACAACTTACCCATTACTGGCATCTGACTCACTGGTCTATAGTTCCCAGGCTTTTCCTTGCAACTTTTCTGAAATAAAGGCACAACATTAGCTGCCCTCCAATCTTCTGGCACCTCCTCCACAGTTGTGGATGATACAAATATCTCTACTGGGGGCTCAGCAATTTCTTCCCTGGCTTCCCACAATGTCCTAGGATACACTTCATAAGGTCCCAGAGATTAATCTATCCTTTTAAGATCTCCAGCACCTCTTTTTCTACAATGTTGACCAACAAGTTAATTGGAGGAGATTGGTTTGCCATCATCCCTGTTCAGACTTTTGATATGGAAATAGCAGCACATTCCTGGAATGTCAGAAGATTCTCAGTTCAGTCAGGAGTGCTATTTTTAGAGTGCACCCTGACCAGACCTTGTCCCCAAAGGTGATTGAAAATCAAGCCCCAAGTGTCATTACATACTGATATTCTAGCTGTCTCTAGATGGTATAAAGGATGGATCTGGCCGCTTTGCTCTGAATGTTTGATTATGTCAGGTCTTGCCATACAAACTGTACCTCATGGAAAAGGTTGTGCTGAAAAACACGTTTTCCAAGTTCACTAGCCAGTGGTCTGTGCAAAACATTCTCCAGGTACTGCAATGAAAGATGGCATATCCTATCATATGATTTCCTTGAGCAGACTGCCAGAGACATTTGTCAGAAAGGCCTATTACCAGAACTTTCAAATAAGCACCAAATTGCAGCTTGGCTGTTGCTGAGAAGATCCACCTTGTCAGATCCTTCATGTACAGCCAGATTCTCAACACTGTACACTGACCTTGAGGACGCCATGTTAAGGGAGAATCTGTGGCCACATCCCTTTGAAATGCACCTTTTATTGTACTGTTTGATGTCCTCATCTAAGAGTTTGTGTTCAAGACAGACTGATTGGGGAGACGGTAAGGTCAAGAACTTCATTGTGCAATTAACTGTTTATTGTATATTAATACTAAATATTACTGTACATGGTAATTTGAAATATAGCAAGCTCTAATATCACTTTTTCATCAGTAAAAGACTATCCCCTGATTTATTATATATCTTTCATCATCTAACTACCAAAGTAATTCCCACAGTGCTGTTTATGCCCGGGGGTGTGCAGATCCATGAAAATAATTGCAAGGTTGCACCAGGATCGTAAAGTTCTTTGGAAACATCTTTGCAAAGGTGGTTGGAAAGACACACTGGATTATGTCAAGGTTCATCCTGAGCTGTTCCACAACACAGAACTCAGTAATGTACAGACTGTTTCCTGGGACGCACACCAAGACAAATATCAACTGCTGCTGAAGAACAAAGACTGTCTTTGATCTGCACAAAACCCAATCATATTCCAGCTTAAAATAGTTGTCAATGACAAAACATTGCAGACTGGCACTCTCCAACATGCTAAGGGCCATGCCAGAGCTGAACATAACATCTGAAAGGGATCAATGCAGGAAGGCCACATTTTAAGGTCCTCCCACTATGGTACATCAAGAGTCTGGAACACATGTGAAACCCTTTATATTGTATGTGCAACCTGTAGTTCTAAGTAAAAGTCAAAAGTACTTCCTCTGTTTGGAGTAAGGGTCACCAGACCCGAAACATTAACTCTGCATTTTCCTTAACAGATGCTGCCAGACCTGCTGAGATTTTCCAGCAGCTTTATTTTTGTTCCTGTAATTCTGTTGTGAGAAACCTCAAGTCCGGTATTGACTTAGTGTTGGGAGTTACTGAATGAACTAAAACAATCTGAGTGAATTGAACAGTGGCCAATTCAACTTAAAGCAAGAATGTATGAAAAACTGCACAAAATGAAACAATAAAGCGATGATTTGTGCAATTTGAGAACGAAGGTTACTCTAAAATGTTGCCATTTTGGGAACTTCAAACTTAATATCGGCCTCTGCAAATATATTGATGACACACTGCTCTCTACCACCACCAGTCTTAAGCCTGCCACTACATTTATGTTGTCACACAGTTTGTCTGGCAAATCTGGATAAAACAAAATTTCCTCTGAAGTGAACAAAACCATTTTCTTTGGCCCTGCTGTAAGTTCCATTACCTATCTGCTAATTCCGACATTGTCTCTGGCTGAGTCAAGTCTGTTCACAACTTCAGCATCCTATTTAACCCTGAGCTGAGCTTCCAACCCTACGTTCTTCACTACTAACCACTTCAGCATCCTTTTTTCCCAGGCAAATTTGAAAGATTCCTCTGGGGTCAGGTAGATAATTAATGAGGTGAGTTTGATATGATAGGATGGGTAAACTCAGTGGGCCGCATGGTAAAAGACCCCCTGAAAAACTCACCTGACCAGGAACTTAATGAAAAAAAAAATTCAGCTGCAAGAGTTGCTTAACAGCACCTCTACAGACCAAGCTGGGTGGAGTCGCTGGAGAGGATCTGCAGCAGTGGTGAAGGAGCTCGCAGTAGGAAAAGTCATAGTTGACTTCATCCTCGCCAATTTTCCTGTCACGAATGCATCTGTCCAAAACAGTGAAGTGACCACTACATTGTCATTGTCGATATAAAGTCAGTGACACTGACACCGTCCTAAATGAGAAGAGCTCAAACAGGTGTATTAAATCAAAACGGAGTGTCCATGTGGTACTGTGAACCATCAACAGCAGAATTGTATTCAGTTCTGCAGGGGTGCTGTCAAGCAATTCTTGCAGCTGATTTTTTTTTGCCTAAGTCCTAGTTGGATGAGTTTTTCAGAGGGTCTCTTGCCATGAGGCCTACTGAGTTTTCTTGTATTTGTATTCAGTTGTATTCAATCTGTAAACTAATTTCCAAGCATAGTTCCCACTCCACCCTTACCACCAAGCTAGAAAATTAACTGTGGCTCAATGAAGGAGAGTGTAACAGACATGCTAGCGGCAGCTTCAGGCATATCTAAAAATGAAGTGTCAACCAGGTGAAGCTACAACACAGGACTACTACACACTAAACAACAGAAGCAGCATACAATAAACAGGGCTAAGCAATCCCACAACCAACATAAGAGATCTAAGCTACAGTCATGAATGGTGATGGAAACAACCAACTAGAGGGGGAAGCTCCACAAATATCCCCATCTTTAGCAATGGAAGAGTCCAGCACATTTGTATTCATGTTCAGTCAGAAGTAGTGAGTGATACTTTTAAGAAAGTGATAGATAGAGCTCTTAAAGATAGAGGAATCAAGGGTTATGGGGATAAGGCAGGAACAGGATACTGATTGTGGATGATCAGCCATGATCTTAATGAGTGGTGATGCTGGCTCGAAGGGCCGAATGGCCTACTCCAGCACCTATTGTCTATTGAATGATCCATCTCGGACTACTCCAGTCAGCCAGAGTTTAGCCTTTGCTGGTTAATATATCCAGTTCTTAATTGCTATTGTTCTTCCATGCTGATGAAAGTTGGCAAATTGCTCTGCTCTCGTGAAAAACTTGGAGCAGTAGATAGCCAAAGTCACACAGAAACTAGGCAAGTTGGAGTAATACTCCCACTCAACAGAGTCAAAGAACCAAAATATGTGCTTAGTTCCAATACCAGAAGAATCTAATGTAACGATTTATGCTTTTATTTCATATACTTGATTTTCTTGGTCTCCTGACTTCAGCACTGAATTATGTGATGTGGGATTTGGAGTTTGACAACAACACTAATGAGAAGGCAGAAGAGGTAAGGAAATAAGTGAGAGGAACAATAAGATTTCATCTGCTCATAATAAGATATGATGTGGAGGTGCTGGTGTTGGACAAGGGTGGACAAAGTCGAAAGTCAGATGACACCAGGTTATAGTGAACAGGTTTTTTGAAATCACAAGCTTTCAGTGCGCTTGTAATTTCAAAGAAACCTGTTGGACTATAACCTGGTGTCATCTGACTCCTGAAGTAATAAAACACTTAACCTTAAGGTGTTTGTAGTACTATTTTGAGTATGTTTTAATTTCAAATTTCCAGAGTGATTAGTTGAACTGTGATCAATGAACCGCTGCTAATTTATCCATATACAGGGCCAGTCAAGTCAAGTGTAGGATCCACACTGCTGCTCAACAGAGATCAAGCTATTATCTCAACAATAATAGAAGATTGATCCTATGATCATCTTAGGCCATGCAATTCAACAACCTACTGAACAGTTTTTTTTACAGCCATTGCACAAGCTTCTTGATTTTCTTTTGAACTGTCCTTGTCAGCATACCTTCATAGCAATATATCACATTTCCTATTAAAATATTTTTTTCAACTTTTTACTTAAATTCATAAAAGCAAAAACAGAATGAAAACCGCAGTTGCAGGAGGCTTTGGCCCTCAAAATAGCTCAACATAAGTTGAGCTGTGTTTTCAGAGCTAGCTGTTCTAGGAACGAAGCCAAATGCAATGAGGTGAGAACACATTTAAAATGTAGGAAGACAGCCTGTGGAGAACTACTGCTTTATGTATATAATGACAGCAAGGAACAGAAATTGTAAAAAAAAATTGGAAATGAAAGCTGGACGTTCTGTATAGCAAACTGACACATTGTGGAAAAATGTTTCAGTGACATTTTGTTGACTTAGATACATATCTATGTTTATACAGACATCACAAAAGGCCCGTAAAAGTATAAATCCAAGGCTGTCAAAGAAATATGGAGCCAACAAAATACACTATAAAAAAAAGCTACGTGAATGTTTCCATACATTCCAAGTGCTTATAGAAAAGGACCTTTGTTCAAGTATAAGTCAAGCATTTAGATCAAGAAAACAAAATGTGAAAACAGCTTCAGTGCAGGCTGAAAAAGAAGCCTCTGAAGTTAAACTGAAAATGCAGGAAATACAGAGGAAGGGCTCTCATCAACTGGATGAAAACATTTGTTGTTTCGATGGAACTAGTCATAAAAATGTTCATGTAAGATTATCTTTGAAACATTGTTTGGGATTTTGTCAACAGCATGTCATTCACAAGGATGTACCTGGAACTGATGATTTTTTTTTGTTTTTCCCTATGCAGTCACAATGAAAATGCTAAGTATTTATGCTGTATATGGAAACCATGTGCAGTTTCACAGCAGGGAACCGTTACTGGTAAATCCTGCAATCACATGACAATACTGCATTTAAAGAGCCTCCTCTTCAAACAGGGAAGTTATGCATCAATTCCCAGACTCTACTGATTGAAAAAGCCATGTTCTTTGAACTAATGACCAATGATCAAAGCAGACCAACCCCATGGTTCAGCAATGCCTCCCTGCACGTTCTCGTCCAGCCATCTGTGAAAAGCACGACATGCCTTCCTTCCTGAATATAACATAACGAGGCCCTCTCACACAATCAAGGAGGCCTGGATGGAGGTAGCAGAGGAGTTGAGCAACCATGGGGTCATATATGAAGCCTGCATCTAACGCAGGAAGTGATTCTATGGCCTCCTCTGATTTGCAACGTTAACATCAATGTTGCGTCTTCAACTAGAGCCTCTCATGGTCATATATATGCATGAGTGGATGCACCATCACCAGCCTCAGGCCACATGCCAATTGAAACTAAAGCATGAGGTAGTTTGCATTTTGTGTGTGCTTGGGTTCCACTTGTGAATGTCAAGACTGTAAATGTGTTGGTGATGCATGCTGACAAGCA
Source organism: Stegostoma tigrinum (assembly GCF_030684315.1). NCBI lineage: Eukaryota > Metazoa > Chordata > Chondrichthyes > Orectolobiformes > Stegostomatidae > Stegostoma > Stegostoma tigrinum. The sequence continues at coordinate 57,337,281 of NC_081355.1, forward strand.
GATTAGGTGTTACTTGGGCTTAATCAAACTCTGCACTTTGTCACACAGGAGAAGGAAACCCATAATGGGGAAAGGAAGTGTACAAGCCTTGACCACATTTCGTTATATCATCTGAGCAAGAGGCCATGTAGATCGCTGGCAAAGAGGAACTGCAAGTGGTGGACAACGGAGGTGGATAGGTCAACACTATCCAGAGACGAGGCTACAGCAAAGGCGGAGTCTAAATACGCCACATCTGGGAACAAAGCAACCATTGCCCCCGAGGAAGCACCATCACCTGCCTCATCCTTCACTTTCACCAACCATTACACCACAGGAGTATGGATTTGGGAGCACAATCTGGTTAGCATATCACAGACGCAATGCAAACGCTGAGAGAGTGGTGACACCAGGTCCCTAGATGATTGAGAACTGCTGGGAATCAGGATCCATCTGACCCCCAAATTAATGACTAGTCTCAGGTTGCCTGTTGGACTTGCAGAAAGTGCCAGAGAATATAGGCAATAGAGGAGAATATGCATGCCATGAGCTCTCCTACGTTGCAGGCTTTTGAGCATATTGCCTTATGGAGAGAATGGCAACTTGCCACAGAAAGTCAGGCTGAGTATTCAATCCCTTTGTTTAGTCCTGAATTCTATCACTCCATAGGTGTGCTCAGTGCAGCAGCGGCTAGGTCAGTGGAAGGTGAGGCATCTATGCCTCCTCCAGAAATCCTTTGCCCTCAGGGAGACCCAGAGGCACATTTGTGCATCCACATAGAGTAGCGAGTACTGGCTGCTTCTGGGCTTTCATCCTAGGACACCTCCAAGGTTATCAGCATCTCCCCATCCCTTCTACGGCAGTAGGTGAGGTCAATGGGAATGCTGCAGAACCAGTTCAAAAGTCTCCAGGTAGACTGGATCCCTCGAGATCCCAGAAAATGTACACCGTGGCTATTGAAGACAATGGGACATGGCAGTGAGCAGACCACCTCTACCTCAGCTGGTGATATTGGGTATGCACCTAAATGTAGTGATAGAAAAAGAAAATTTTAAAAAGTATGATTATTAAGATGACATGGGTGATTTTTCCATTTCTGTCCACTTACTAAAGTAGAAACAATATAATGGGCCCAGAACTTCTGTGCAGGGCCTTGCAGATTGGATGTCCAACTAGAGGTGTATGCCGGGACCCTGTTGTACTGAATGCATGGGAATTCATAGAATCATAGGAATCCTACAGTGCAGAAACAGGCTATTCGGCCCATCAACTCTGCACTGATCCTCTAAAGAGCATCCCACCCAGACCCAGCTCACTACCCTATCCCATTTCCTCGCATTTACAGTCACTTGTCCATCTAGCCCACACATCATTGTTCACTATTGACAATTTAGCATGGTCAATCTACCTGAACTGCACATTTTTGTGGGAGAAAACCAAAGTACCCAGTGGAAACCACCATGCAAATTCCACACAAGGCTGGAATCAAATCTGGGTCCCTGGCTCTTTGAGGCAGCAGTGCTAATCACTGAGTCACCATGTTGTCCTCAATTTCCTTGGAAGTTTGAACTTCTTGTGGGTGTGAAGAAAGCAGACATATATGTGAGAGCATGCTTGTCTATGTTTCTTATCTATCTGCATCAAATTTGGATGAAGACAAACACCATTTATCTCTTCGCATTTGTCAGAAGTCACACATCACCAGGTTATAGTCCAACAGGTTTATTTAGAGTCACACAAGCTTTTGGAGTGCAGCCCCTTCGTCAAGTGCAGTGAGAGGGCAGGGCACGCAGATACAGAGTTTATCAGATCAAAAGATCATACAGCTGGCGTGAGAGGGGTGTCAGATGATATGTCTCTGCGGGTGACCAAGAGTGTTAGATGGTGTGTAAAGTGTTTATAAAGTCATTGTCAGTGCTGTGTTGTCATGGCAATCAGGCAGAGACATAGGAATCTACAAAAGGTGACATCTCCGGTTAGATACTGAATTGTAATTGTGAAGCTTTGTTCAGAATCTGTCTCAGAGTTTTAACCTGGTTTTATTCCGAAAACTAGAATTTATACGATGCCACACTGTTTGACTGTGACTCTAAATTGTGTGTTTTTGAATAAAATAGAATGCATCTGCAAATGAAATGATTGACCCCATAAATTTGTGTGTGTGTGCGTATGTGTATGTATGCTTGAGAGAGTGAGTGAGAGAGTATGTGTGTGAGAGAGAGGATCTGTGTGTGAGAGTATATTTGTGTGAGAGTGTGTGTGAGTGTATGTGAGTGAGTAAGAGTAATAAATAATTCATATTCAGCTTCTGAAAAAAGCCTCACACCTACAATTCAGTGTTCGACCTGAGATGTCACCTTGTGTATATTCTTATGGTTCCACCTGATTGTCATGACAGCACAGCACTGACATTGACTTTATAAACACTTTACGCACCATCTAACACTCTTGGTCACCCGTAGAGACTTATCATCTGACACACCACTCATACCAGTTATATGACTATTTGACCTCTCTGCCCTTGGCCTTACTGCGTATAAACTCTGTGTCTATGTGCCCTGCTCTCTCACTGCGCCTGACGAAGGGGCTATGCTTTGAAAGATTGTGTGATTCCAAATAAACCTGTAGGACTATAACCTGGTATCATGTGACTTATGATTTTGTCCGTTCCAGTCCAACGCCGGCACCTCCACATCTTTCCATTTGTGTCACTCTTACAGTGAGTTTAGTATACTTACTCTCTGAAGATATAAAACTTCACATGTTACTATGCAAAAATTATTTATTAGTTTCATTTTTCATTGCTCTGATTTGAAATTTAGTGGTTGTTATGTTGTTACTTATGAATATTAATTTCCTGACTCATTTACTATTACTGTTATCACCTTTTGTACTCTTTAACTTCAGTTTCTTTTCAGATCATTATTTTGACACTGAATCCTCCCTCTTTCCCCTCCCATCCAGCTCTTGCTTCTATTATTTTGCATAGTTTATACAACCCTGTGTACCCTTTGCATGAAGAACATTGTTCCAATCTGATTCAATGTAGCCCATCTTAGTGATGTAGCTCCTTCCTATTTCAGCCCTCATGCCAGTCAACCATAAAGTGGAACACCCCTTTACCGCACCAGTCTTTCAGCTAACCAATTGATTAGTTTATTCTTATGCAATTGAAAATATAGTACCTCATTCTCTACCTGGCCTTGTCTGTGTGGTATGACTGTGATCAAGTGTGAATTATGCATTCTTCCCATCCACCAATTCCCATGCTACCCACAAAACCCCTTATACATTGGAGTGTGTCTAATTTTCATTCCAGACAATATTACTTTGGTTGCAATCAAGATGTGGATTTTTCACAAAGGTGTTGTCATCACAACTTGCATCAGACTGCCATCCTGATACCTTGCATCTGCCTGTCGTCATGTACTTTATTGATTCATGGCATTTATTTAGGATCCCAATGCTGACTTGTTTAATGAGCTAAGTTATAACTAGCAGTATTATTTAATTTGATTTCTGTTAGTATCTTTTTTTTTACCCTGGTATGTTTAACCTATTATGTTTCTTTAATTCAAGCTAGATCTCCTATCCGAACTCTGGGTGAAAGTGATAGGAAAATGGGAAAGTTGAATAATTTTGCCTACTTCACATTTCCGTACAACACTGATCTACTGCACTCTGACCCACGTAGAAGGACTGCAAGCTGCCTTTTCCTTACCACATGATATGTAAATGTAGGTAAGGTCCACTGATACACCATAAATTCTTCATAACCGTTGTATTTGTGAGGAATTAGCATATCTCTCTATGATTCTGGAGTAGGGCTTTTGTATAATGTGTTACGAAGGAATGCAAAGCAAAAGGATAAAGATTATCTTCATGCTTTGGACATTATCTCTATGGAGGGACAATAGCATTGTGCTTAGATGGCTACATGCTAAACCATAATAGCTACAAAACTAGCTACCCTTACTTAGTCTTTTCTGTAATGCTAAGTAAATACATTTGCTACCTGAACCCATGTCATTATATTTTTGTTTAGTAGAATGATGGCCTTGACTGTGAGGAAAAGCACACTTTTTGTTTCCTGCTGCAGAAGGACCTCCAGTACCTCTGCTGAAAATTAATTAATGTTCTCCACTGCTTACAGTGCAAATAATTTTTGTAATCATTGTCCTCACAACTACTTTCTGCCCCATCACTGTCAACAGAAAACAATAACCACTTATGAGCTGTTGTGTCCTTTGGTTTTGTACTTGTAAGGAACTACTAGATAACTTCCCAATGCTTGTATGCTATGGATTTTGGATATATGAAAATTACAAGGAGAGGCTGAATTTCTCAAAATTCCCATTCAGTTCTTTCCTTCACAATTCACATCCTCCCAAAATCAAGGTAATATATCTAATACTGCAGCCATCAAGATTGTGACTTATTTCTGTTTCTTCATTATATTTTACTCAGTCACCAATTACATGACAATTTTTTTTTAAATTACAAGATATCTTAAATCCAAGACTATACAACAAAAATAGTTAAATATCTAGGAAAATGTTTATGGCAGTAATTCAATCTTTGGGCTCTGGTAATATATGCAAACTAGCCATTACTTCAATTACATTGAAAGTGCAGCTGAATTTATATCTTTCAAGCCAGTGTAAACCATCAATATTCTACTTGTCAAAAACACTCACGGGTGCAGAAAATGTATTATTGTACAAAATGTCAGAATTCAGTGATTTTAATTTTAACTAATGCCATCAACCGAATGTGAGCCTTGATGTCCAGAAATAAGTTAGCTGAAAGAATGAATCTGACAAACTAGCTTGAAAATTAAAATCAAGGTTTGATAGTTTTAATTATTCTATCTTGGAAATGCCATAGTCTTTCTAGTTATTCATTATTTCTGTGAGTATTTCTTACAGGAAGTATAAATGCTCTAAGATTTGTGCCTTTCTGAAATAGAATGGTTCCTATTCATGTATTTTCCCTTCCTTGCCTATCTCAGGGAACTGCAGAAAATGTTTTAGGCTGTGGGCTTTCCATCGGAACTTTTTGTACTAGTTTAGGGCTTATTGCCAGAACGTCCAGTTCTAGTAAATTAAGGTGCTTACTCCATAATTACAATTGGCTACAGTAAGCCTTATTCACTTTGTGGTCTGAAAATACTCATGAACGTTTGGTCTGATTGATTCTTGCACTAATGTTATGAAACCCTTATTGATTTAAAATATGTTAAATAATTTATTTATGCTTTGAATCCCTTCTTCTTTTGTTCCTTTTGAAAAGAATGATCTCCTGGTCTGATTACTCTTATATTTGTTTACAATAGCTCTGTTAAGTTTCAGGTTTCAATCTTTTGCATCTTTTTTATTTAACAGAGATTTAAATTCTGTTTTTCTGTTGTATTTTTATTTTTAAGTAATTTTATAAACTGAAACAATGATCCTTCTTAATTTTAATACTATGTTGCATGCATGGTATTTTTCTGTTTAAACGACTGTTCCTGAAAATAATAGCTTTGTGCACCTCAGCTGGAATGAACTGTGATTACAGTCATCTCTTGGTATATTGCCAAGAACAAGGAAAATGTTGTAACAGATTTGCCACAAATGCTGAGGTAAACACAGTTGAGCTTCTTTCATGCCATCATTTTTACCACTGCTGTCAGAAGGAGAATGGATCTTTCTTCTGACGTGGTAGTGGATGATTTTTGATTAGGTAAATAACGTGACAGCAAATTGGTTCCATGAAACATAGTAAGTTCTAATCATCAGTTTACAAAGACACTATATGTGTGGTATAAAGCCCACATAACTTATGACTTGAAAACTGACAATAAAGTGGAATAACAAGGTGCAGAACTGGATGAACACAGCAGGCCAAGCAGCATCAGAGGAGCAGGAAGGCTGACGTTTCGGGCCTAGATGCTGCTTGGCCTGCTGTGTTCATCCAGCTCTGCACCTTGTTAATCTCAGATTCTCCAGCATCTGCAGTTCCTGCTATCCCATAAGGTGGAATTGGCTAATAAAAAATACTAAGCTTAAGGTGCAGAAATCATCTTTATCACAAAACAAATGCAACAAGATGATGTCCCATGGCTGTAAACTTGGAACATGAGAGTATCTTCTTGGATCAGCAATTGATCATTTGGTACGGAGATTAAGGGAAATTTCTTCATTTTAAAAAGTTCTGAACCTTTGCAATTCTGTAACTTTGATGTGGATGTTGCATCATTGAATGCCTTCAAGGTCAAAATAGATAGATTTTTGAAATAAAATTTGATGTGTTGACAAAATTCATCAGGGCTGGCAGAAGCAGTGGAGAGAGAAATAGAATTAAAATTGTCAGTCCAGTATGCCTCTTATTCAGAATTGAAAGGAACTGTCTTCACTAATGCTGCCAGACTTGCTGAGTTCCTCCAGCTCTTTCTGTTTTTGTTTCAGATTTTCAGCATTCACCGTAGTTTGCTCTTACTTTTGCATTTCTTTATGATAGATTTTTGGTTACTTAGGAAGTCAGTGGATGTAGGGAATGAGCATGAAGGAGCAGAAGATTAGACATACTTACACTGAATGGCAGAGCAGGCTAGAGGTCCATATCACCTATTCCCGCTCCCATTTCTGAAGGTGTACATCTCATACAGTGGTGTTCCACACAGTGTTATACCTGTAATATATGGCAGCAGCATTTGTTTCAGAGATAGTAAGAACTGCAGATTCTGGAGAATCTGAGATAACAAGGTGTAGAGCTGGATGAACACAGCAGGCCAAGCAGCATCAGAGGAGCAGGAAGGCTGATGTTTCGGGCCTAGACACTTCTTCAGAAATGGGTGAAGGAGAGGTGGTTCCCAAATAAATAGGGAGAGAGGGGGAGGTGGATAGAAGATGGATATAGGAGAAGATAGATGGAGAGGAGACAGACCGGTCAAAGAGGTGGGGATGGAGCCACTAAAGGTGAATGCAGGTGGGGAGGTAGGGCGGAGATAGGTCAGACCAGGGAGGATGGACAGGTCAAGGGGGCAGGATGAGGTTAGTAACTAGGAGATGGGATGGGGCTTGAGGTGGTGGGAGGGGATAGGTGGAAGGACAGGTAAGGGAGGAGGGATGAGCTGGGCTGGTTTTGGGATGCGGTAGGGGGAGGGGAGATTTTGAAGCTTATGAAGTCCACATTGATACCATTGGGCTGCAGGGTTCGCAGCAGAATATGAGTTGTTGTTCCTGCAACCTTTGGGTGGCATTGTTGTGGCACCACAGGAGGCCCAGGATGGAACTGTCGTCTGCGGAATGGGAGGGTGAGTTGAAATGGTTCACAACTGGGAAGTGCAGTTGTTTAGTGTGAACTGAGCGTAGGTGTTCTGCAAAGCGGTCCCCAAGCCTCCGCTTGGTTTCCCTGATGTAGAGGAGGCTACAGCGGGAACAATGGATGCAGTATACCACATTAGCAGATCTGCTTGATGTGGAAAGTCTTCTTGGGGCCTGGGAATGGGGTGAGGGGGGAGGTGTGGGGGCAGGTGTAGCACTTCCTGCGGTTGCAGGGAAAAGTGCCGTGTGTGATGGCGCTGGAGGGCAATGTGGAGCGGACAAGGGAGTCACAGAGAGCGTGATCCCTCCGGAAGGCAAATAAGGGTGGGGAGGGACAAATGGCTTTGGTGGTGGGGTCGGCTCCGCCCTACCTCCCCACCTACACTCATCTTAAATGGTTCCATCGCCACCTCTTTGACCGGTCTGTCTCCTCTCCACCTATCTTCTTCTCTATCCATCTTCTATCTGCCTCCCCCTCTCTCCCTATTTATTTCAGAACCTCCTCCCTCTCACCCATTTCTAAAGAAGGGCCTCGGCCCAAAATGTCAGCTTTCCTGCTCCTGTGATGCTGCTTGGCCTGCTGCGTTCATCCAGCTCTACACCTTGTTATCGCAGCAGCATTTGTACCATTTTTACTGCATCTACAGCAAGCTGTTAGCCACGTCTCAACGTCTAAGAATGGAATTCCTCATTGATCTGGCAAAATGGCTACAGAACTGGCTTACTCATAGGAGACAGAAGGAAGCGTGAAAAGATGCTTTTCAGAATGGAGGATTGTGACTGCTGGTATTCCACAGGCATCAGTGCTGGGACCTCTGCTGTTTGTGTTCTACATAAATGGCTTGGAAGAAAACATAGCTGGTCTAATTAGTAGGTTTGCCAATGATACAAAGGGTAGTGGAGTTGCAGATAGTGAGGAGGGTTGTCAGAGGTTACAGCAGGATATAGATCTGTCAAAGGCATGGACAAAAAAATGGCAGATGGAGTTTAATCTGGGCAAATGTGAGGTGATGCATTTTGAAAGATCAAGTACAGGTGGAAGTTAGACAGTGAATGGCAGAACCCTTTCAAATAATGATATACAGAAAGATCTGAGTATACAGGTCCACAGATGACTGAAGGTGGCAGCTCAGGTAGATAAGGTAGTGAAAAAGACTTGTCGCATGCTTGCCTTCATTGGAAGGGGTATTGAGTATAGGGGTAGACAAGTTATGCTATAACTTTATAGAACTTTAGTTAGGCCACAATAAGAATATTGTGTACAGTTCTGGTCACCACATGACCAGAAAGGTGTGGATGCTTTGGAGACGGTACAGCAAAGGTTTACCAGGATGTTGCCCGTCGAGGGGGATTTTAGCCTTTAAGAAAGGGTGGATGGACTGGGTTTGTTTTCACTGGAACGCAGGAGTTTGAGGGGAGACCTGATAGAAGTTTATAATATTGTGAATGGCATGGATAGAGTGGAAAGTATGAGGCTTTTTCCTAGGGTAGAGGGGTCAACTACTAGGGGACACAGATTCAAGGTGCAAGGGGGGAAGTTTAGAAGAGATGTGTGAGGCACGTTTTTCTTACAAAGGGTGGTGAATGCCTGAAATGCATTGCCAGAGAACGTGGTGGAAGCAGACTCAAATAGTAGCATTCAAGAAGCACCTGGACAAAAATATGAGTTGGAAGGGATTAAAGGGAAATTGATCCTGTAAGTGAATACAGTTTTAGTATATTGGAGAAAAATGTGGTGGTGCAGGCTTAGGGGGCCTGTTCCTGTGCTGTATTGTTCTTTGTTCTTTTCTCCTTGAAGTCAGGAGCAGCCTCCCATACTGGTGCTGAGGATCATCCACAGTCTGGCATCTAGTCAGGGTGATGTTTTGCAAGACGTCTGTGCCTCTGTGCTCCATGGATTGAGTCATGGTTAATCCTTTTCCTCCATTTGGGCCAGTACAGCAGAGGAAGAGTGTCATAATCATGCACATGTATAGCTACGACCAAGTCTTGGCAAGTCTTAGCCAACATTGGCCAGTTAGGTCCCTGCTGGTGTGGGCTAATATTGTCAGTAAGGTCTGGCCACAGTAAATAAAAGGGAAAGGGTCTTGAGGACCAAAGGCAGTGTCAATGGAGTGCAGGTGTGAGCGTGTCTCTCCAGCATCCCCTGACTATTGGATACTGGGCCTGTGTCTCCACGGTAGCCGCCAACCTGTCTATGGAAGCAGTCATGCAGTTGCATAATTCACTACACTGGTGCAGGTTTTCACCAGTGAGGGCCATTATGCCACATTTGCCGACCTGCTGCTCCTGATCCACCTTGTGCATGTAGATGAAAACTTCTGCACAATGACGCAGGGTCATTGGCCAGACACTGAGCAAATGCCTAGTGTCTGGAACCTTTCAAGCACCAATGACCTCGGGAGTTTCTCCTTCACCCATCTGCAGAACTGTCGCTGTGTGGTGTTCAGCAGATCCCAAACTTATCCTATTGACGTGTTCAAGCTGACGAGAGACTGTTCAGCTGCTCTCATTGCAGGACTGGGCTTGAGCAATCATCTCAACTCATCAGCAAAACCAGTGTAATGAGAAGGTACATTGTTCAATTTTCTTTTTGTTAGTGTTAACAGATTGACTCTTTTGCTTATCTTGCCATAAACAAAAATATTCAAAAAAAGGTATGAAAAAATGAATAGAATAACCTTATTTGCAGAGTAGGTTGCATTCTGATATCCATCTCCATTTTGAATTAGATAATGTAAAATTTAACAGTTTGCCACAATTGCTAAATATAAAGCTAACACAGACAGCTTTTTTGTTGTAAACTGTACCATATAAAGCTGGCTGTGTTCAGAATCACAGAGCAATCACCAGCCATTTATCAATTTCATTTGGACTGTTAGATGTGCTGCATGTTTATACTGTAAAGGATATAATATTGTACATCAATATATGAAGTTGTGGAATGTATTATTTTTTACATAATTTTGTTGTCAGTGGTCTTCACAGAATGATCGACAGTTCTTGCAAGATTGGATAACCAACTTTTAAAATGAGGTACAGATGTGCCATATGATTAGAATCACCAAGATAATTAGATTTATTTCTGAGCCTAAAATTTTATATCTAACATGCTTCTATTGAAATGGGAGAGTGTCCATTATGCTTCAGAATGTTTTGTTTTGAAATATCAGTTAACAGATATTTTCATAACCAACCTGTTCAGAGATGTTATTATTCACTTCTGGAACAGGTAGAACTTGAACTTTGGCCTCTTGGTCTGGAGTTAGGGACACTACCACTGTACTAGCATAGACCTCAATTAGCAGGTCACAATTCTAGATCCCACGTTAAGTTGACCATGTTAATTCACTGACATCTAGACTGGGAGAATGATCATTGATCAATATTCCACACCCAAAAAAATGACGAATAATCTTTTTAACTCAATCAAGAACCAAAAATTATATGAAGCACCAAAGTAATCACACTTCTCTGTTTTTTTTTAAGTTTTAGGCAAAGATGATCGTTTTTCAACCAGCTAAATACAACCTAAATGAAAGTAAAGTCGCCATTGTCTCAGAAGACCATAGGGCTTCTCTCTCATTAGAGAGAGATGACTGGCAGTGAGTATACCTTGAGGGTCACCCATGCCTCAGAAGAGGTTGGAGGTTGAACATAACATAAGTAGATCACACATAAACACATTGAACATTAAAGAAAGTGCTGAGGAAAATCTGGCAGCATCTGTGCAGAAAGAAAGAGTTAATGTTTTGTGACAAATACGACCCATCTTCAAAACCTTGGTTTGGTAACTCTGTAGATCTGGAAACCTAGCATGCAGGCTGACACAGCTGGGGAATGCTGAACTTCTGGGACTGATAGTTGTTCTATATTTTGTGCCAATGATGAGCTCCCATCCTCCTGATCAGCTGCCTGTGGTGACGAAACAACATCTCTAATTGTACGTAGATTTCTGCAGTTGTGACAATAAATCACGAGTGTTAAATGTTTGCATTCTCACTGGATCTCTAAAGTTCAGCTCTGGTGATGAGTTGGCAGTTTATCAAGGGGAAATTTGTCTTTCTCTAGTTTTGTCTGGATTTTATCACTTTGAGCAGTTGCTATTTAGTTTCAATAGTTTTATCACCATTGCAGGAGTATTCAGGTGTGGCATGACTTTAGCCTTTGGACTGCACTGCTTTCCATCCTGCAGACGTTGCTTTATTCCCTGTTTAAAGACTGGCTTTTGGAAGACTGTGCTGGACATGCCCAATTTCTTTCTTATCCCTCTTGTTTAAACCTTTTTCTGTGACTGGTGGCAGTATGGAAATAATATATGATGTTGAATTTCCCAATCCTCTTGATGAAACCGCTCAATTCTTCACTCATGAATTAAGGGCCATTGTCACTCATCACAATATCTGGAATTAGAACATAGAACATAGAAAAGTACAGCACAGTACAGGCCCTTCGGCCCACGATGTTGTGCCGTGGAATAATCCTAATCCAAAATTAAAATAACCTAACCTACATTCCCCTCAATTCAATGCTGTCCATGTGCATGTCCAGCAGTCGCTTAAAGGTCAATAATGACTCCGCTTCCACGACTACCACTGGTAAACTATTCCATGCGCTCACAACTCTCTGGTTGAAGAACCTCCCTCTGACGTCTCCTCTATACCTTCCTCCTAACATCTTAAAACTATGACCCCTCGTGGCAGTCAATCCTGCCCTGGGGAAAAGTCTCTGACTATTGACTGTATCCATGTCTCTCATTACCTTGCGTAACAACTTAAAGTATGCTTTCAGGCATTCTACAATCTCAATAATTGTTGATACTAGCAGCCAGCCTAACTTATCATAGTCAGAATAGCAGTCAACAGCATCTCTGCTGCAACCCTCACCTTGTCAGAATCTGTGATGTGTCACTGAGAGTATATGATCTATGCACTTGAATTTAGGCATCCTTTTCTTGTTCAGCTTCAGGTTCATATGGCAATCTCTTTCGAGCAGTTCCACTAGATTCTGGTTGTGCTTTTCAATGGTTTCTTCCATTGTCTCACCACATCCATAAACGAGCAGATCATCCAGAATTGTTCCTATTTCTGAAGATCACTGACGTCTTAAGTTGTCTGCGTTGCTACTCTTCTGGACAATGGAAATGCCACACAATATTACAACCATCAGTATCTTCTGATTGGCGCAAAATGTAATTTGAAATCTGCTGCTTTCATCCAGCTTCACTTGTAAGCATTCACATCCCTCTTTGAGGGTAACAAAGACAGTTTGCCTTGGCAAGTTGTGAAATTGTGACAAAATTTCTTTTATATTTGGGATGGGGTAGCGACAGTTCTTCAAAGCCTCATAGATAACTTTTGGATCTATGCACACTCTCAGTTTTCTCATGAACTGCCAAAGGAAGTGATAGATGCAAGTACAGTCACAACATTTAAAAGACATTTGGACAGATACATGATTAGGAAGAGTTTAGTGGGATATGGGCCAAATGTAGGCAAATAGAACTAGTTTAGTTTGGGACACTTGGTCAGCATGGATAAGTTGAACTGAAGTGTCAGTTTCCACGCTGGATGGCTCAATGACTACTACGTTGCCAATCCAACCTGTAGGCTGGCATTTTCTTAGTTACACTCTTTTTACTTGCTTGTCTATCTTGTCTTTCAAGTTGGACTTGAGGGAAGCTGGCAGTTTCCAGAGCAGATGCGTCATTAGTCTCATACCCTCATCCACTTTAAGATAACATTCACAAGGGACACATCCGAGATCTGCAAAAACATTTTTGTAGTCTTCTAGGATGTTTTTAGCAGTCAATGGCTTAGTGGACTGCAAATTGCTGGAAATCTCATCTTACATATTTGTGAACCAACCTCTTCAGTGATGTTGTTATGCATGTCTGGAGCAGATGGGATTTGAACTCAGGCCTCTTAGCTCAGAGGTGAGGACACTACTCCTAAACCACAAAGGCCCTCTTAGTTAGGCATACAAGACCAGGCTTTAGATTTGCTTCAGCTGAGATGACTGAATTTTACCTAATGCATACTATCTGGAATTCCACATCTTCATTCTCGCTGTTTGGTTCTCAGCTTCTTTTGGAGAAATGCAACTATACCCTTAGTGTACATGCCGGCTGGCCATAGATAAGTGACCTCTACTTCTGCAAGTGATTTGTATGCAGTCTGTGGCAGCCATTTAACACAGGTCAAGTGAAACATGGGGCAGAATCACCATCAGCCCTTGAACTTGCATTGGCAAGTCAATTGGGAAAATAGGTGAAATCAGAAATGAAATTGTCAATATGGAGAGAAAACAACTGATTCTCCAACCAAATTATGAATGACAATATGATAATCTTGCTAGTATTTGGCAAGGGACCTATTTGCACCCATTTGCGTGCATTAGTATTCTGTTGTCTAATGTTGCCTCATTGATATGCAATATCGCATTCTTTCACCCATCAGGCAGAAACTAGACACCGATAATTCCTGACACGAAAGTCAGAATGGATTGCTGTAGTAGGAAAGCTGGTGGACTCAATAGTAGGATTGGAGGTAGCATGATGGGATACAGAGGAAACATTAGTCGTGAAGGAGAGCAACCCAAGGAGAGCAAGACAGTTGTCTTTGGAAGCGAAAGGTATAATTTGGTAAGGGGTAGGGTGTCATCGTCAGTACCACACCAATCCTCAATGAGGGGATAGTGCACTGTTGTGTCTTGCAGGATTGCAGGGGATCCTTTGGGGCTTGGGGGTAAAGTAGAAAATTGGACAGTTAAATAAATGGGTTTGATGGAAATGTGGGGAAAATTAAAGCTGATAGGGTTGACATGAAAAGAAACTAAGAAGGAAATATGGAGAAATGCGGGGTTGCTATGACTGAAACGCAAGTCTGTTAATCACTCTGTGATGTGTGACTGCTGTTTCTTTCCATCATCTTCCAAATAACAAATAAAGATTGAGATGAAAATGGCTGCAACCACACCTCCAGAGTGGGCAAAGTGTCATTCTCTGATGGAGAAGGCCCCACTTTGTGCAATGTGTGGTCATTCGAAGAGCATCAACATTAAACAGATACCCACACAGTACAGGGGAAAGACACCTGTGACTACAAATGCAGTATGTGAGCCTTATGCATTGACCTTCTGTGTGGGGCACAAATCCTGGCCCCAAGCACTCACAACCACATATTACAACATTACAGGTTAACCCTATTAATGGCCGTGAGGCATAAGCAGTCGGGACTTGAAAAAAATTCACTGTAGTTTACAAGTTAGCAATCATCTTCCAAAATCCCACTGCCTGTACAAGGTGCAGGAGTTGCCCATTTCACACCTTGGACAATTAAACATGCCTGCTATTATCCTACATGTCATGCAGCTTTTCTTGGTGTTGGAGAAAGGGCCCTGCCATGCATATGATCGCCTCATCTTTGTGCACCAAATGTCTTGGAGCAGCATTTCGCTGAATCAGGGAAACAATATGCAGAAGAGGCTTCCCAGGGTCGTCTGGGTCCTAATGTTTTGTTCCATTGTTAATCGTGTGTGCTGTGATTCGTGAATGATAACTTTACTAAGAATGTACTTTTTATCTGATAATGCCCACCACGACTCATTGGAACTATTCCTAATGATCAACACACACAAGCCATGGGCATCCCTGTAGCCACTGTGAAAATAGCTGCTTCACAGCTACATGAGGAAAACATGGCTCCACAAGCCAGGACCAGCACCTACTTCATCTGATGGAGAATTGATCTGTGCTGCGGATCTTACAGCTGAAGGTGCCTTCATGATGGAGTATGGACGTACGGGAGCCACAGTCATTCATCTTCCTTGAAATGCCAGTAAGATGAGAGAGGAGTCATGGTGTTAAAGTTTGCCCACAGCTGGAGATTAAAGTGCCATGTCACCATGTCAAGAGTTTCTGCAATGAAACATCTCTTCCACTGGGGCCAACTAGGGATGTCAGGTTACTGCAAAGGTCTTAAACATTCTTGTCGGACAGTGGTAATTTCAATTCATCTGGGACAGAGGGTTTGGTTTCAAGTCCCACCTGCTCCAGAGGTGTGTCACGATATGTCTGAATAAGTTGATTAAAAATAACTAACATGAACATCATGTCTGGTACAAAACTGGAGGACGCACTGACACTCGAGGATGAACAATGGAGATTCTTGAAATTCACAGCACCACAATCATGAGGACATTCCTCAGGTAGAACAACATCTTAAGCATCTTACTGCACAGCAGGAAGGATTTCCTTGTGAACATTGTTCTGTTAAACTGGTTTGTGGGAAGTCGTCTTTCAGCTGTTGAGGCCAGTTTCCTCTGGCTAATCCTTGTCTAATGCTAGAGGCCAGATATGCTGAATGTTTTCTGCTCAGATACAGGTGTATCCTCCTCGGCTTGAACTCCCATAGAGCTAAGTGTGGCAGTCAGTGTCGAGGTGGAGGGCCCAGCCATCCCTGGGCTGTCTTGAGAGGAGAATTCTGAAGGATTTCTGTGTGCTTTATCCTCTAGCTGGATGTCTCCAGGCACGGGGGCGGCATGGTGGCTTAGTGGTTAGCACTGCAGCCTCACAATGCCAGGGACCTGGGTTCAATTCCCGCCTCGGGCGACTGTCTGTGTGGAGTTTGCACATTCTCCCCGTGTCTGCGTGGGTTTCCTCCGGGTGCTCCGGTTTCCTCCCACCGTCCAAAGATGTGCAGGTTAGGTGGATTGGCCATACTAAATTGCCCGCAGTGTTCAGGGGTGTGTGGGTTATGGGGGCAGGGTTCTGGGCAGGATGATTCAAAGGGTGGTGTGGACTTGTTGGGCCAAAGGGCCTGTTTCCACACTGTAGGGAATATAATCTAATCTAATCACACAATCACCTTGTGAGGAAGGGGCACTTGGTCTGAAATCAGGGTCCCCTGTCCCCCTGTTGTTTTTGGTTTTGATCATCCGTAGTTCGGGTGATGGAGTGCAGGTCTGTGCGCACATAGAACAGACATTGAGTGTGCTCAATCTGACTCTCTAGAGCAGTTATACACCTGTCTATGGAGTCAGCTAGATACACACACGCCACATGCAATGTAGTTCAAAGCTCATTGGTGGAATCTCCAGTGATCTAGTCAATTTGCAAACTGCCTCCAATAAATCTCCTGCATCAGTTTCTGCATTTCTCTGAAGTATTTATTTGCTGACACCATGGGATCCTCTCATATCTTGAACTAAGGAGTTGCCTGGTCTCCAGCACTCTTCCAAGTCCCACTAACACCTGGAGTGTTACTTCCTTGACCAGTTGCCGAATCATGGTGGCAATGTGCTCACCAGTATGCACTTCTGACTGTAAAGTACCCACTCAGGTGCCCATATCTCAGCTGAGGAAAGGTGAATGAGGAAAACCTACCAGCACAGTCTTTGAGAGATTTGTGGCTACTTCCTTTGAGGTATTGTAGAAATGTCTCGTTAGGCTGCCTTCCTGATGGCAGAGTCTGTGCAAATTCTACTGTTGCCTTCAGCAGACAAAAGAGAGAATAAATCTCAAAATAAGGATAGAAATTCAGGCACCTTAAACATACGTTCACCGTGGAAGTAATGGGAGAACAGCACGGCAATGGAGCATGATTCTTTCTAGTTGCTGCATCACTACATCAACCATTCCTTCCAGCTAGGGAAGGTTCCCCTCCTTCTAAGGTGTCAGGAAATGAATGTCAGGGATCTCACTACTCATTCTGGCTTGTTGAGCCCTCATATAGGTTTTTTTCTCCTGGGATGAGACAATGGAAAAACTGAGTGAACTGAAAGTGGCGGGCACAACTGTCAGTGTTGGTAGAGGTAGAGGAATGGTATCCCAAGTGGGTGATTTTGCAGCACAGAGACCATACAAGGTTGGTAGGCTGGGCAGTTTGAGTGGGTAAGAACAAGTTAGGGAAGTTGCTGCATGCAGCAGTGAGAGCAGTAGGCTATGAACTTTGGTAGGAAATTTGTACGGTAGTAGAGATAGAGTGAGTGTGAGATGATAGAGAGATGGTGCACTTAATCTTACAGAGTGGAAGATGGCATTGACTTTCATATGGCATTCCTGGGTATTTCTCCACAATCACAACTTTGAATCAGACTGGAAGGATTTGATGTTGAAGTCTCCTCTGCCAGCCCTGAGGGAAGAAGACAGCTCTCCTCTGCAATACCTCATCCACCAAGACTTGTTGAGTTTCTCTAGCATTCTCTGTGTTTGTTTATATAAAAGAAGAGTTCAAAATATGATGGCTTTTCATAAACTAGATAGGGAAAAAATGTTTTTGCTGGCAGGAGTGTCAGTAACCTGTGGAGTAAATGGTTAATGGCACTTTTACTCGAAGAGTAACTACTGAGCATTATGAGAAAGGCATTATGACATAGGGATGTCAAATCACATGGAACAAAAGCCTGAATCTGTAAGGTTCAAGAAGATCTCTTATCTTACCTTGCATATAGTTATGTTTAATAACACCTGTTAATAGTCACTAAGAAGACTATACACCTCGTTGTACTACACAGCGAGAGGACACAAATTTATAATTATTGGTTTAAAAAAAAGTCGGGGGGGAGAGAAGGATTATTTTTTTCATTAACGGTGCCATTATGGTGTGGAATGCATTGCTTGGTTCAATAGTATCTCAAAATAAATTACATATATACCTAAAAAAGAAAATTCTGTAGGGCTATGGGACAAGGTCAAGAAAATTACACTAATTGGTATATCATTAGGCAACCAACACAGGTAAGATAGTCTACGTGACCTCCTGCTCCACAGCATGATTACATGATTTAACAATCAACAGGATGGACACAATTCTTAGTACAAATCTTAGTTCAAGTATGGAGAATAGGTTGATTGTTGATTGCTGGATTTTGGAAATGTGTGTTTTTAGGAAAATATTTGGATTCTGGGACCCCTCCATTTATTACTTATTCATGAATCCCTTCACTTTGAGAATGAAGAAGTTTGGTGGAATGTACTTGCAGAATGGAGTCCCCACAACACATGCCTTTTCCAATTCCAGACATAGCTTGTGTATTGCCTACACAGATTTTCAAAAATAATATTTCTACACACTTGCCTCAAGGATATCAGGTTTCCTGGCAGCTAGAAAATTGGCCTTACTGTTTCTAAAAGTCAAAATGATACAGTGACCATACATCCAATTTTAAAGGCCCAGTTCCATATTGAAGCCCTATTGCCCCTGTGCAAACTTTTTCAAAATTATAGTGAACTCTCTTACTTTCTGCTTCCTGATGTCTAATGCATTTCACAACATACAGTTTCATCAAATTGTTGTTGTTCCTGAAGCAATACTAATGGTTTTCGTGGAATGATGCTCAGTATTATTACTTTATTCCAAAATGAAGTAAAGTTCTATAAGAAGGAACCGCTATCTGTGGCTAAGGAAGTTAAGTTGTATCAAGTTGAAGGAAAATGCATAAAATGCTGCAAAGATTAATGTTAGGTCTGAAAATTAAGTGCACTTAGAAACCAACCATATATAACTAAAACTAAAACATGGAAATATTAGGATATGAGATTAAAATACCAAAAAAAAGTAAAAGCAGACAGAATGAGCTACTAAAAATATATAAAAAGACAGAAAATAGCTAAGGTAAACATTGGTTTATGATTGGGTAAGACTGGGGAATTAATATTTCGAAGAAAGGACATGTCAGAGACTTTGATGGAGTGTTTTTTTTTCTGTCTACATGGTAGAAGACAAAAAAATCCCAAAAACAGAAGAACATCAAGGGAGGGAGGAGCCTAAACAAATTTTGTCACTTGATCTGAATTTAAACATTTCGACAGCATATTACTAATTGATTTCCATTGAACTCCTTTGAATCTGAGTAATTTTACCTGATGTTCTGTGTTCAACACAGGAAAATAAGGACAAAATAAAGAGTGTATGAGCGGCAAGATAAATTTGTCCTACTGGTAACAAACTGAGTGGATCTCAAGATTAATAAGTGCCGTTGTGATTTTAGTGTTCTCCGGCAGTTTGTAAAGGAAGCTCAAACATGACTAGAATGTGTGCATAAAGACGCCCTTTTGGTTACTGTTCTTGCAGTACTTTTCTGCCAAAATAATTCTTTTGAATTTTTGATAAGGTAGTTAATGCACTAATTGGTCAATATTGAAGAATTCTAATCCAAGCCAAGGGAGAACTAGTCAATGTGCTCACACAGGCAGAAAAAGAAATTCCTGTATGGCATGATTATAGAAAATGCATAGGGAGATAAACCTGGGAGAATCCTACCAGACAAGCATTTGATAACACGTTTGTCTCCTTCAATATCAGCCTACACTCCTTTTCCTTTCATTCTCCTATCTGCAATCTCCCACCAACAGTCCTACAAATTTGTTTGTCCCCAACCCAGACTGATGTGGCTAGGAAACAGGGACAAAATATGTTAGGCAAGCCCTGCCATTTAATTAGCAGGACTTGAGGGAAACCCATTCTCCTGGGTTTACTTAACACAAAACTACACCCCGCTACCCTGGTCACTCTCTGTCTCCTTACAAGTATTGGAAACATTGTTTCATTCCATTTCGTTATTTATTTTTATTGTATTCTTTCTTTGATTCTAACACATTGCAAGGAAGTGAGTAATAGAAGATGAATGAGTGTGCATCACATAAGAAACTAGAAATATTTGTAACAATGGTTACCTTCCTTAATATCAGCAGTAACTTTGAAAGTGATCAGACCAATTTCAACTCAAGTACTTACCATCCTATCAGCTTGCTGTCAATCATCAACAAAGCAATGAAAGTTCTTGTAAACAGTGTTATCAATTGGCACATACACCCCAACTACTTGCTTAGAGCAAGCTCTCATGCTAAAATACTCTCCGAGGCCTACTGCAGTGTTCCAGTAAAGACCACTTCAGTCCATAAACTCTGCCCTTAATGTTTATTTTGTCCCCTACCCCTAGCCTACTCATCTCTCAGCAGAGCTTTTTTTAAAAAAAACCTAGTATTAATACCTGTTCCATGTAAATCTGTTCTTTACTACCATTAGCACTCATTACCTTTTGCCCTAGACACCTTTCCCATCTGTTCCACTTGCTCTTTCTCTCCTCTCTTCCAACAGCATAAAGAACATTACTTTTCCAGTCTCTTCAGTTTTAAAAAGAAGTCATATTAGACTTGAAACATTAACTTGGTTTCGCTCTCCCCAGATGCTGCCAGACATACTGATTTTCTCCAGCATTTTCTTTTTGTATTTCAGGTCTCCTGTATTTGCAGTGTATTGTGTTTATCCTGAAAGAATAAGGTATTCTTTGCAGTATAACCTGGACAGCATCCACATTTCAATTGTTAAGTTATTAGTGTCATTAATGCCACACAAGTGCCAGCCAATGACCATCTGTAATAAGAGATAGTCTAACCACCTTACTTTGACACCTACACCTTTGAATCCCTCATCATCAGTTGCTTGGAGTCACTAAAATCTGAACTGGTCTTGCCACATAGACACTGACTATTTGAACTTTCAGGCTGTGGCTCACATCTAATTATTTCTATCACCTACAAGGCATAACTCAGGCATGTGATGGAATACTTTTCACTAGCGTCAAGGTGTACAGCTCCAAAAACACAAAGATATCCAATACCTGCCAGGATAAAACAGCTCACTTAATTGACAGCTCATCCACAACATTAAACATCCATTTTCTCCAACACCATGGCTGCAGTTGGTATTATCAACGGGGTACGCAACTCATCAAACCTTCCCTGATATATCTTTCTAGCCCATGACCTCCACCATCTGTAAGGATATCACCACTTCCAAGTTTCACACTATCCTGACTTAATCACCTCTGGGTCAACATCTTGGAACTTCCTAACCAACATTATTGCAAGTATTCGCTGCATGGGCTACAGCATGGAGTAATAGAGATTTTACAGCATGGAAAGAAGCCCTTCAGCCCATCATAGCCACATTGGTCACCAAGAATCCATCTATTCTAATACCATTTTCCAGCACTTGGCCTAAGTCCTTGTATACTGTAGTATTTCAAATACTCAACTAATGTTTTCTTGATTGTCCTGAGGGTTCCACCTCTACCATCCTTTCAGACAGAGATTCCAGATATCCACAACTCTCTGGGTGATACTTTGTTTCCTCAAATTCCCTCTAAACCTCCTGCATTTTCCCTGGCTATCGACTCCTTTACTAAGGAGAAATATTTCTCATAACTATCCCATCTATAGCCTGAGAACTTTGTAAACTTTAATCAGATTCCCCCTCCCAACCTTCTTTACCCCAAGGAAAACAACCCCAGCTAATCTATTCTCTCTTCCTAGCTAAAATACTCTAGCCCTGACAATATCTTAGTGAATCTCTTCTGCAACTCTAATGCAATTGCATCCTTCCTCGTGTAACAACCGGAACTACACACAGGACTGCAGCTGTTGACCAATAAATATGATATATATCTCCACCATAAACTCCTTGCCTTTGTATTCAATAACTTGACACTTGAAGGAAAGAGTCCCATATATCTTGTTAGTCATCTTATATCTCCCTGACTTGCTGCCTTCAAAGACCTAAGGACATGCACACCATGATCACCCTCTCATTCTCTTTACTTCCCTGAACCCTACCCTTCAATGTGAACTCCCTTGCCTTGTCTGTCATCTGAAAATGTGTCACCTCATACTTTTCAGGATTAAGTTCCATTTACCACATAATAAAATTTCATGCCTTCTGCAAATTTACTGCTCATTCCTCCTACATTTATGTCTCAATCATTAATATGTGCACAAATAACAAAGGACACTGACTTCCAATCACCAAATCAGCCTTCAATCATCACCCACTAAACTAATTTTAGATCCAATGTACCAAATTGCCCCCGGATCCTGTGGGCTGTTAGCTTCTTAAAGAGATCTTGCTGAAGTTCATGTACACTCATCTACATACCTAGTCACCTCCTCAAAAAACTAATATCTCTTAGACATAATCTTCCCCTTACAAAGCCATGCTATCCTTGACTAACTCTTGTTTCTCCCAGGTGTAGATTGATTCTGTCCGTAAAAATATTTTCCAATAGTTTCCCTATCCCAAATGTTAACCTCACTGGCCACCCTTCTTGAATAGCAGTGCCACATTAGCTGTCCTCCAATCCTCTGGCAGCCTTCCTGTAGCCAGAGAGGATTTGAAAATTAATTTCAGGGCCCCTGCAATCTCCTCCATTACCTCACACAACAACTTTGGATACATCTCTTTTGGGCTTGAGGATTTTGTGCCTTTAAGCCTATTAACTCCGCTAATGCTTCTTCTCTCTCAATGCTAATTTGTTCAAGTATATCTGAGGTCCCCTCCCTCGTTTTTAGACTTAAATTGCCTTTCTCCATTATGAATACAAATGCGAAGTACTCATTTAAAACCATAGCTATGTCTTCCAGCACCACACATAGATTGCCACTATGGTCCCTAATGGACCGTACTTTTACCCTGGTTATTTTCTTGTCCCTAATTTGCTTAAGAAACAGCTTTAGAATTTTCTGTGTTACTCACCAGTGTTTCTTCATGTTTCATCATTTCTCTCCTAATTTATTTTTTAAACAACCCCCTGCACTTTCTGTACTCCTCTAGGGCATATGTAGTGTAAAGCCTTCACTATCTACCTAAGCTTTTTTTTTATTTATCCAATTATGTACATTTCTTGACATCCAGGCTTGTCCACACTTGTTCATCCCACTTTTCACCCTTATTGGTACATGTTGGCTTTGCACTCTCGCTGTTATCCTTTTAAGTGTCTCCCAGTTCTAGAAGGTAGTTCCCCATGACCTTTTAAAGGGCACTTAGAACCAAGCAGTAAATGTTAATACTGCTAGCCACAAGAATATACCAAAATTTACATGTTTTAAAAGTTGCTGGAAAGTATAATTTTCAGATAAATGTTCTAAATATGATATTTTCAAAGTGACACAAATTATCTTTGTTTTTGCTCTCCAACTTATTTCATTTGTATTCTAGCTCTTAATGCTAGTTTTCACAATTATGTTTAATACTTCAGCCTCTAGATCAGCTAAAAGAGTGCTAGCTCCAAAAATTAGAGTAAGAAAAGATTGAATAATTAAAGGATCAGGCTCCATATGAATAATCTTTGCATTTTTCTCTTTAATTATTTGTGCAAGAGGATTTTAAAATTATATTTTTAAAAATTTTAAATATTGTAAGAATACTTTATAGACCTAGAATCAGTTGTACAGGCAGGTAGACTATTCCAGAATTCAATTAGTGTACAGAGCAGCTTGGAGCCTCAAATTGACTAAATATATTGATTTATAGTGAGACTGAAAGAAATGAGTGCTGCTACTGGGGAAGACAGAACATAATGGCTTCAATAATGACTTTTGTTGAAAGACCTCAGTGAGCTACATTTATGGTATTTCTCAATTGGTCCATATTTTCATTGTTTTCTGATACTCATTGTTTCGTCACTTGAATTCAAATAATTTATTACCTGTCTTTGTAATATATGATGTCAATTTTGGTTGTAAATAATCATAAGCAATTGTCTACGTTGTAAGCAGCGCAACCTGAATAAATTTATCTGTGCCACTTTTCTAATAAATCCAGCCATCAAAAACCTTTAAAGTAACAAAACCATCTATTTGATTAAATTTGCAGTCTATTTTTCCATTTTATTTTGCATACACTCGATTTAACATAATAGAAATTCACATTCTGGAAGTGTTTTCACATTCAATGTGTCATCAGCTCCAAGAATTCAGAATGAATGAAGTCTAACTCTACAGGTTAGGGCACCGGATACACATGATTAAACTCAGCTTCAAATCATATGTAGTTACTACTTTAATACTTGCAGCCCATCTATACAATTGTGAATAATTGATGGAGGGCTCCAAAAGGTTAAAAATCATCCTGTAACATCATTTTAATTCATTCAGAAAAAAATATGCTAAGGGCTTAAAGGGTACTTAAAAAGCTAGTCAATAAGGCACTTTAATTTATTTCATTATTTCTCTGTTTACATATATCCCTCACTTAATTGGGAGATATACCCAATGCCCAAGAGTCGCATAACCTTCAGAGCAGGGTGTGCAGATCGATTAGCTCCAAGAAACCTGCACAAGAATGCATTATAAGAATCGACCCTTACACACAATCCACTGAATACTGTGATCAGTGCAGTAACAGTATTATTTTTCCTGGCAAGACTATTTTAGTTTCTTTGAGTGATGCCTTAACATCTCATTCACCTAAATCATATATATGGTTAAAATTTATTTTTATTTCTGGTTTCTAGAACAAGTTGGTGAGGTAGTTAAAGCATACTAGCCACCAGGTTTATGAATAGAGGCCTAGAAGCAAACAGTAAAGACATCATGCTAGAACTTTATATATTATTGGTTATAGCCCTACTAAAGTAGTTTGGAAAATACTGTGTGTTCGGGAAAGATGCAAAAGAATTAGAAGAAGTATGAAAGAAGTTTGTCAGTAGTGATAAGGGACTTAGGAGGAGAGACTGCGGAAGTCAGGATTGTCCTCCTTGGAACAGGGAAGATTAAGTAGTGACCTATATAACGACAGAGGCTGGTGAAGTCTACAGTTGATCTAGTCCCACCATTCCCTTGGTAACAGCTTAAAAATACATTTTCCAGTTGCAACTCAAATAATTAATTATATCAGGTTTTAAACAACATCTATCAACTGGGCTTCTTAATAAATATTATTATTTGTTTATTACCAAAGCAAAAGTTATTCAACAAAGATGCAATAATTGGTTAACAGACACTCAGCCTCTAATGTAACATTAGAAAAATGCAGTATAAGAACCAGAAGAACTGCAGATGCTGTAAATCAGGAACAAAAACAAAGTTGCTGGAAAAGCTCAGCAGGTCTGGCAGCATCTGTGGAGGAGAAAACAGAGTTAACGTTTCGGGTCCGTTGACCCTTCCTCAGAAGTCAGAATGGTTCTGAGGAACGATCACCAGACCCAAAACGTTAACTCAGTTTTCTCCTCCACAGATGCTGCCAGACCTGCTGAGCTTTTCCAGCAACTTTGTTTTTGTTCCATTAAAAATATGCACCTCCCTAAATGTTCCCAAAATGCACATGCAAATACCCACTCCTTCTCTTCAAGAAAGGAGAAAAAAAAACTCTACATATTCTCTGCAGAAATTGGCTTTCTGTTAAAAAAAAACACTTTATCCAACAGGTTATTCCTGAAGACGTAAGGATAAAACATAGAATGATGCCTATTTCTGTGGAGTGCTAGCAGGTGTGGTCATCAGTAATCATACATGGCTGGCTCCCCGGACTGACCTATCTCTTCTCTACCTCCCCACCCATACTTTCCTCTCCACCTATCTTCTCCTCTATCCATTTTCAGTCTGCCTCCCCCTCTCTCTCTATTTATTTCAGAATCCTCTCCCCCTCCCACTTTTCTGATGAAGCGTCTAGGCCCGAAATGTCAGCTTTTGTGCTCCTAAGATGCTGCTTGGCCTGCTGTGTTTATCCAGTCCCACACTTTGTTAGCTTTGTCATCTTGGAGACACAG
Source organism: Stegostoma tigrinum (assembly GCF_030684315.1). Classification (NCBI taxonomy): domain Eukaryota; kingdom Metazoa; phylum Chordata; class Chondrichthyes; order Orectolobiformes; family Stegostomatidae; genus Stegostoma; species Stegostoma tigrinum. Next base: position 57,363,113 of record NC_081355.1, read on the forward strand.
CCTACTCAGGAAATTTAATCTTGAGATGTTCTTTCAATCACGCTTTCAAAAGAACAAATAAGTTCTACCCTCAACAAGTGGGTTTTCTTTTCAGTAATGCGAGATCAGTTGGACAGCTTGTTCTAAGTAAGTCTTTCACCATTTCACCATGTTCTCAGAAGGCTTTTCACAATCTCAGCTCATTCTTAACAGTTCTCCCTCGTTTCAACCAGGAAACACAAAATTCTCCAAACAAGTCACTTTTCAAATCAGGGACCAGCAACAATCAAATAGGCATCACCAGTCAAGTGAATTTGCAGGAACAAATATTGAGAATTGTGAACAAACTCAGCAGGTCTGGCAACATCTGTGGAGCAAGAACCAGAGTGAACATTTTGAGTCAGGTATGGCTCTTCTTCAGAACATGACTTCCAGGAAGCCTTGTTGAAATGTCCACAGTGAACTTTTAATGACCGCTTTTGAAGAAACAACTTCAGCTATCCCCTGAAAATTTGAACTAAATCCAGTTTCACTGTCATTCAAACCCTAAGTCTTCCAAGCAATATTAAATGCAAACCATATTCATAACACCCAATAGAGGTTCTCACGATGATAAGAGGTTTTGATAGAGTAGATGGAGAAGATTTGTTCTCTTCATTTAATGGATCATTGAAATAAAATCATCAGTAATAATGCCTAGACAGAAAATAAGGAAAGCTGTTTTCACTTAAAAGTCTGAATCTTATGTTTCTTTGGCTAAGTTTGAGTTGCACTGACTTTTAGAGTGTTGTCACCATAAGGCCTAGTAAGTTTTTTCTCACTATCTTACCAAACTCCCCACATTTATTGACCTATCCCACTGCTGTGGCAAATCTCTCAGCTGATTACTATGACACCTTACCAGGTGCAGTTCCCACAACAACTTGCTACTTGGCAGATGGCCAACCAAAGACTGGCATCCTTAGCTTCATCCCATTTTTAGAAGGTCACTGTACATGTGGACATGCACCGGAATTCCAAAGCTGCGCAGTGACACTATCTCTCTTTTTTGTCTAGCAGGGGCAGCACAGTGACTCAGTGGTTAGTACTGCTGCCTCACAGTGCCAGGGGCCCAGGTCCGATTCCACTCTTGGGCAACTGTCTGTGTGGTGTTTGTACATTCTCCCCATGTCTGCATGGGTTTCCTCAGGGTATTCTGGTTTTCTCCCACAGCCTAGTTGGATTGGCCGTGCTAAATTGCCTATAGTGCTGAGGAATATGTAGATTAGGGGGGTTATAGGGAGATGGGTCTGGGTGGGATGCTGTGAGGGTCAGTGTGAACCTGTTGGGCCAAAGGGCCTGTTTCCACACTGTAGGGATCCTATGAATATCTAATATAGATTTCACTAGACTGTCCTCAGCCTCTGTGGGGAAAACTTGTCTTCACCAGGGAGCCCATCCTTAACCTCAGACAATGAGATTACACAGAGGAATCAGTGGCAAATCTGCATACTGCACTTCCATCCCACCAGTTGCGATACTGACATCTTAATGGGAACCGGAGACATAGAGAGTGTGGGTATACAATCGGGTGAACGCCTCACAGAGATAGCTTGACAGTTAGCTAGTGAAGAAACAGCCTGAGCACTCGGAGGACTCCCTGAGATAGGCCATTTGCTGTGCCCCAGGAAGGAGATGACCCCGTGGTTTCAGCAATCAGGGACTTAGTCCAAATGCGCAGGCTGGAGCAGCAACAGCACATTGGAGGCAATGGCCCTCATTGCCCAGAAGCTGCTGCAGTGCAACAAATCCTGCAGCCATCTGGCTACCTCCATAAACGGTTTGGTGGCTGCTGTGGAGAGCCAGATGCAGCATCCTCAGGGTCTGGAGTACATCATTCCACACATAGGCCCCCAGCACTGAATCCATAGTGACAGGGAAGGGCAGAGATCCTTGACTAAGTTTGTGTTCCTCATCTTCACAAAGAGACAGGATGGTGCTGAACCACAGACAGGCCCTCTGCACCTTCCACTCAGGACACTGCAGAAGTAGCCAAGCCCGCCACCTGCACCGTACCTGCCACCCTTACAATCCTTGGAAATTCAAACTGAAGAGAACCAACTTGCCTGTAGCAATTTGGCATTTCTAGCCTGTCCAGCCAAAAATGGCCCAGGGGTCACAGTACCAAACTTTCAGGGCCAATGGCCTCCACTCCTGATCTGGCTTCTTCTACTCCTGCGGTGGAAACAAGAGCAATGCTAAGACATAATGGGAGGGAGAGGAAGAAGAAAACCTATTGAGGCCATTTTGGTGGCATGGGTGAAAAAAGTTTTTACTTGACTATCACTTTCTGTCTAAGACCATAAGACATGAGAGTAGAAGTAGGCTATTCAGCGCAGTGAGCCTGCTTTGCCAAGCAGTGAGATCATGGCTGGTTTGATAATCCTCGATTCCACTTCCCTGCCTTTTCCTCAGAGCCGCCAATTCCCAAACTGATTTAAAATCTATCTCAGCCTTCATTATACTCAATGACCAAGTTTCCATGGCCCTCTGCAGTAAAGAATTCCAGAGATTCAATACGCTCTGAGAGAAGAAACTCTTCCTCATCTCTGTTTTGAAATGCATGACCCCTGTTTCTGAGTTTATACCTTTTAGTCCTAAACTCTTCCACAAAGGGAAACAACTTTTCCACATATACCTTATCGAGCCCCCTGAGAATCTTACATGTTTCAGTAAAGTTGCCTCTGACTCTTCTAAATTCCTACATACCTACTCAACAAAAGAAAATCACTCTGCACATCGTATCAGCATCGTAAACCTTCTCTATTCTGCCTCCAATGCCAGTATATATTTCCTTCAATAAGGAGCCCACGATTGTTCACAGTATTCTAGCTATGGCCTGACTGGTGTCTTTAGTAAAATATCCCTACTTCTATGCTCCATTCCCTTTGAAATAAAGGCTAACGTTCCATTTGCTTTTTCTATTACCTGCTGAATTTGGAAGCTAGCTTTTTGTGCTTAATGCGGAGGACAACAAATTCCTCTATGCTGCACCTTTCTATAGTCTTTCACCATTTAAATAATGTTTAGCTCTATTCTTCCTAGTAAAATGCATTTTCCCACATTATATTCCATCTGCCAAGTTTTTGCCTATCTTATCGTATCTATATCGCACTCTAGACTAATTATATCATCCTCATCATTTTACCTTCCCACCTTTTTATGTCAACTGCAAACTTGGCTGTAGTACATTCATTTTCCTCATCCAAGTCATTAATAAATATTGTAAATAATTGTAGCCCCAGGGCTGATTCCTGTAGCACACCACTAGTTACAGGTTCACATCCTAAAAATACCAACTTGCTGAGTTCTATTAGTCAGTCAATCCTCTATCTGCTGATATTCTACCTTCAAAACCATGGGCTCTTATCCTGTTAAGTAATTAATGCATGGTACCTCATCAAACACCTTCTGAAAATCCAAATATGTTACATATAAATGTTCCTGGTGTAGGTCTCCCTGTGTAAACACCAAATATATCTTTGCACCATCTGACAACATGCCTTGGCCACAGATGGAGGTCCCAACTCCATAGGACTGAATAGGACAGCCTATTGTACCACCTAGCAGCAAAAGGAACAATGCACACACACGTGATGCTATCTTTGTCCCTCCAAGTTCAACATCACTTATGTTTGGCTCTCACTGTGTGCAAAGTTGTAGATGTCAAAGAGTTATCCATAATGGCTGTACCAAAGAGTAACTGTATGCAGAAAGGGTCAATACAGTAGTTAGGGTGATAATTGTTCTGTAAATTAACTTGCTCTGTGACCTATATTCTGTCCTTGTAAAACCTTATGATCAGTATTGTTTGTAGCACTCCCACTCATATGGAGTCTTGTACCTAGCCAACTCCAACCGTTTTCATCCCCCATTGTGCACTTTCAATTTCCAGAATAATGGAAAGTGAAAGCAAGGCTTCAAGCATCTGCATCCCTTTCCTAACAGCCTGTGAACTCCACAGGCTTCACACCTCACTAAGTTCTCACCCAACTCACCTACATGCATCCATACCTGCACACCTGCCCACACCCTCTTTCACAATTGTACTGTGCTTCTCCCCGAGGCTGCAGACTCAGACCCGAACAGTAACCAGCTGAGGCTAATTTTCAAGGAAACAGCTGCATTTAAAGATAATGGGAACTGCAGATGCTGGAGAATTCCAAGATAATAAAATGTGAGGCTGGATGAACACAGCAGGCCAAAGAGCTTTTGTGCTCCTGGGATGCTGCTTGGCCTGCTGTGTTCATCCAGCCTCACATTTTATTAACAGCTGCATTTATATTGCTCCACTTCGCCTTTCCCCTTAGTTTCACTGTACAGACCTGACACATGGCAACAGCGACTTCATTGATCAACACAACAGGACAACCAAAGGAAGACATGCCTGGACCCTAACAACTGCATGTATACTTCCTGATTGCATTAGCTCTACCACACCACTTCCGCAATCTCAGAAGCAGACTTCTGCTATGGAGCTAATGAACTGATGGTGACCCACTCTTTGGACTCCAAAAGCATAGACTCCCTGAGTTTGAATACCTCAAACTGGCATCTGACCATGGCCTATTCCCTTGAATGGCATGGGAGGCTGCCCTTGGCTTATTGTCCAAGTACCCCCGATGGATGGGGCGTGCATGGATTGAGGACAGCTCCCTGGGTGGCATGGTACCTCAGTGGTTAGCACTGCTGCCTCATAGTGCCAGGAACCTGGGTTCAGTTCCACCTTTGGGCAATTGTCTGTGTGGAGTTTGCGCATTCTCTGCATGTCTGCATGGGTTTCCTCCCACAGTCCAAAGATGTGCAGGCTAGGTGGATTGGCCATGCTAAATTGCCCGTAAGATTCCGGAATGTGTAGATCTGGGTGGGTTATAGGGGGATGGGCCTGGATGGGATGCTCCAAGGGCCAGTTTCCACACTGTAGGGATTCTATGATCTAGTTGGATATGTGGCTGCTAACTTGCTGCACATGCTGTTTGTTTTGCTGTGAAAGCTGGTGTCAAATGATGTGGATATGAGATTGATGTTGCCCACTGCTCAGCAGTATCATGTCTGCGCCATCAACTATTGGCTGCTTAGCAGCAAAGCAAACTGCCTGTTTCTTTGATGGTGATAAATGATACAGGAAGGCAGAGGAGGGTGCTATGAGCATGCAAGTAGGTGCTAAGTGAGTGAGCCCTAGGATGGCAAGCACACAGACCTCAGATGCAGTCCAGTCCTGTTTGTGAGCTGTTCCTGTATACGAAGTTCTCCCACTGCAGCTTTTCAATGCTAGGTGCTGGGGCACACTGCAATTCAAGCTTCTGCTTCCAGCAAGCAATGCCAGTGAGTTGTCAAAGTCACAGGGTGATTGTGATGGGTTGTTAAATGCCAGATGCCAAAGTCCTTAGATGAAAGTTACACGCAGCTAATGCCTATGGATTGTGCTGTAATACATTGTCACCCAGTGTCCAGTATCATTTGGAGCAAGCAGTGAGCTGATTTCCTTATCGAGATTTCCCAATGTCTAACATATTTGGTGAATTTGTTATGGTAGGTGTCTGAATATTAATGAGACATGTTACAACATTAATAAGGTATTTAACAAGTATTAATCCCCTATCAATTGGCATCTTTCTACTTCTGAGTAAGAATCCCACTGCGCCACTTGTGAAAAGCATAAATGACAGGGTGCTCCGATCTCAATATTGGTATGAACCTTGGCACACGTTCCCAAACTCTGACACACATCTCGCCATAGCACATGTCACTCAGACCCCCATAAAATTCCACCCAGGGAGTTATTGGGATCTGAAATACTTCACTTACAAACTAATTTTATTAATAATTTTTAAAGGGCATTGGAGAATGAAGATCTTGTAGGGTTATCAACATAAAAGAAGCATATGGATTTAATCCCAACTGTTCTTTGAAAAAGCCAGCACAGGCCTGATGGGCTTATTGGGAGTTATGATTCTATGAACAATGTATATAAATAAATTTGATTTGACATTGTGAATTGTTTGTCTTACTTTGCCATAATTATGATGAGACATTAATTTTACTTTAGATATTAATTGACAAACAGCTTCAAAAGTTTATGTCTTAAATTTGGTTTATTGAGGTAAAGCAGTATTGCGAAGACTTCTAAAATTAGAGCAATAGATTCAGATTTACTTCATTAAAATGCTCAACAAAACTGATTCTACAATATTTTAACAGGGATAGGAAATATACGTGCACAGCATTCGAGTCTTCAGATGCAAGAGTAATTGCTGTAGCACCACTGGAGGTGATAGCATAGCACCAGTTTGCTACGGTGCAGTACACTGTGGACCTCTTGATGTGTAGCCCCTACAGCATACAGTCAGATGTCAGTGCTTGCAGGATTTTTCCAGAGTGTACTAGAAAGCTATGAATCACACTATTCTACTATTACTCAGCCCCACTGGCTAATATGAGGCCCAACAGCCAAATCTGGACACTGAAGATTCATTGAACAAGTGTGTATGTCTCCCATCACAGATCACATGTTTTAGTGCGAGAGGTTCTGTTGCCTTGATTGGTCAGAGCTCCAGTACAGTTCATCTTGGGTCCCTGGTACTGTGAGGCAGCAGCACTAACCACCGAAATGCTTTACTCACCTCTTTCCTTTCAATTATTCCATATTTCTGATTTCAAGCATCCAAAACACCAAAGGTCCTTGAGAAAAGATTTCTGCTTCTGTCAGGTTAAAATTTTCCATCAATGGCTCAGAAAGCTTTATAAATGAGCAGCTGAGACACACAGGCCTGAATTGTTCCTAGTTTGTTCTCTAGTCTGAACTATGCTCAGTTTAGCCAAGACAAAATGGGCTTGATAAACCACTTCAGTTTTGAGGAGGGGAAAATAACCTGATTGTGCAGTTGATTGAAATTGTCTGATACATCCTTGAAATACAAGTGCATGGACTTCTGGTGAGAACACAATGGGGATTAGATTTGAAGTCCTCACTGACAATTAGCCAATTACTACTCTGATCACTTGGAAAAAATATCAAAGACCACACAATTCTTGTGCACCTCGCTACCCAAGAATGGGTAAATTTCTTCACCAGAGAGGGTAGAAAATTAGCAGAATAATTATTTTAGAATAGGGAATGTAAAATCAATTTGGCAGTCTATATTAAAACCTAAAATAGATATTAAAGCAGGGTTTATGCTATTTTTGAGTGGTTTTGGGCAGCACAGTGGCTCAGTGGTTAGCACTGCAGCCTCACAGCGCTAGGGACCCGGGTTCGATTCCAGCCTCGGGTAACTGTCTGTGTGGAGTTTGCACATTCTCCCCGTGTCTGTATGGGTTTCATCCGGGTACTCCAGTTTCCTCCCACAGTCGAAAGATGTGCGGGCCAGGTGGATTGGCCATGTTAAATTGCCCGTAGTGTTCAGGGGTGTGTGAGGGTGATGGGTCTGGGTCGGATGCTGCAAGGGGCGGTGTGGACTTGTTGGGCCGAAGGGCCTTTTCCACACTGTAGAGAATCTAATCTAATCTAATAAGGTCCGATTACACAAGAAGAAAAATCAGAAAGGGTAATATCTCGATGCTTTTGGATATCTGTGTCCTAACTCGAGGGCGGTGAAGTAAGGTTACTTTTTGTTTTGCACTTACCACAGGTTCAGGCCCAATAAAGGCATGTACGTGAAATGGGAGGTGGGACATTTTCCAGGGTTATTCTAGATAAGCAGTCTAGCCAGGGCAATCAGATTGCATGCCACCAGGTGTTGCTGTGTTGTTTTGAAAATTCAGCATCTGAGATAAGCACACCCTAACTCCAAGTACAACATTTCGCTAGGTACAATTGTAACAAATTGTACCATTACCTCTGCCAGCAATGGACCCTCCCAGCCTATTCTACTAACTCTGGACCTTGTGATGGACAGGTGTGGGCTGATGGATGTCAATGCTGAAAAGAGGAAGTTCTGAGACTCCAAGCTAGACCTGGAAACAGGCTGAACAAGCCCAATAACATCAAAATTTCTCTTGTCCAGCACTAAATGGGGGAGGAAGATGCAATATTTTGGATTTGGATTAGTTTTTGAATTAATTTTAAATAAATGCCTTCAGGTATAACTTTGTGCTACTTAAAATAAAATTTGCAAGAATAATTTTCAAAATATAATAGCATTAAAGGAATTAGTTCATGGAAATCTTCTCTTGCACTGAACAGGTAAATAAATTGAGTACAGTCGCAAATTTTAATCATAAATGTAATACAGAGAAATTAACCTATGCATTCAGAGATAGCTTGAATTCAAGTTTTATGTTGCCATTTTGACATCATTTTACTCAAGAATCCAACACAGATAGTGGAGAAAGAGCATCAAGGCAGAAACATATGTTGTATTAAGACCGTCTGAAAGAAGGATATTTTCTGATTGTTCTGCTGAGAGATGTTACTACACGTGTCTGGAACAGATGGAGTTGCACACAGGCTGCTGGCTCAGAGGTAGTGATGTTGCCACCCATCTGAAAGAACTAGTCTTTTATTAGTGCATATCAGCTGCAGAATGAGAACATCTGGTATTAAAGTACAAATAAAGTGTTAAATATCTGACATTATATTTTAATGACTTAGCCATCCCAGCAGTGTGCTTCATCCCATAAAAATGCTACCAAATGCTCTGTCGTGGATTTGCCAAGGTATTTTTGCATTTATAGTTAATAAAGAATCACAAAAAAACTCATGACTGGAGACCTGAACTGTTTGTAAGTGGGAAACTATTTGAAGTGTATTGCTCTTGAGATAGACTTTACACTCATTGCTTGAATTGTATGCAACCACAATAAATTAGAATGAGACAGATTAAAATCAAGCTTCATTACTTAAGGTGCTGCTGGTTGCCTGTAAAACAATCCTGTTTATAAATAGATAGGAAATGTAAAAATATGGGTTTTGACATAGTGGTAATATTCTTCTCTCTAAGTCATGGATTCTAGCTCCAAGCCAAAATCATGAGTAAATAATCCAGGCTGATGACTTAGTGTGCCTTGAAGATGTTCTGCTGCTGGAAGTGCCGTGTTTAAGAAGAGACTTTAAACCAACTCTCTATTTTCTCAGCAGGGTAGGGAACAATCAGTGCCATTTTTGCAGAAGATTAGGGGCTAACAAAGACAACAATAAATAGAAGGGCTCTTGAGGTGTAGAGGTAATGTCCTTTGGTCCATAACATCCAGGATCAAGTCCCACCTGCTCCAGCTACATCTCATGGCATAAATGAGCAAGGTGATTCAAAATACCTATACTAGATCAGGCCGAGATGTCTATGTGTAAGTGCAGCAATCAACCTCCTGTTTAATTTCTGGCAAGGCCTTGTTTAGTCCTTCCCCTGTCCCGCCTTGCCCGCATCACAAGTTGTTATCAACAAAATATTCAGTTTATTCATTGGAAAGCCTGTTTTCATTGTGTACAGCAGACCTTTAAGAGTTGCTGAATTGTTAACTGGTTGCCGATGCACTTAATCTGCTTTTTATCAATTCTGCACGAGAAGTATAATCACATTTTCTTACATTATAATACAATCATATGACAAAAGCTTTGCTGTTTTCATAGGACGCTGTGCAAGTCCCAGGAAGAACCAAAACAAATTGGCTCCAGAAAATGATTTCAAACGCGCTTCAGTACAAAAAGGTATTGGTTTTACAAGGTAATTGACACTTTTGCTTTTAGTCACCTTATCTCCACAAATCTAAGAATCCTCATCAGACCCACTAAAGCACCCACTGTAGGCACATATTTCTGGACCAAACAGGTGAATTCCTATACAATTCCAGAAAGCCCTTTTCTCTTTAATTTGCAATTTTTTTTTGGAAGACACACAGCAGATTGGGCAGGAACCTTATAAGGGCCATACTTACTATTCTGCCCTTAATCACTCTTTGGAATATATGAAATGGTGGGGGAATTTTAACTTGAGCAGATATTTAATAGATGGAAAGGAGCTCATTGAACTTAACCTATTCACTCAACCTTTCACTATCCAAACAAAGGAATATTCCTGCTCATTCTAATCTCATAATGCTATATTTGTAAATGCCATTGGCATTCAAATAGGAGGTAGATTTTCACAAATTATTGAGTCTCCCCAGACTCAGAAAGGCACCTATGCTATCATTAAAGAAAAGACCCTGCAAAGCAGTATGAGTCAGCAATGAAGCAGGAATGAGACTTTGTAAAATTTCAGCTATATGTCAGCTTGTAACTGCCGGGCTGGGTGAGTTATAATCACCATATTCTTTTTGACAACTTTTATGCTATTACAGACAGTTTCAATGTCTTGAGAACTCTTCATGTACTTCTTCTGTTGCTCCAAGTCTGCATGAAATTCAAATGATGAGATACTTACTAAACTGTTATAATGACAGAGGAACCCTGGATTACCTAGACATATTGAACTTTTAATTACAACATTTTTTAAGCGAAAATGATGTACAGCTAAAAGATGACTGAAAATTCAATAGCTGTGTAGAGTGAGAAACCCTGGAATGTCACCTCTGATGAGATATCGAAGAAGCTTCAAAAGAACAGACTAAAAAGGGTCAAATGCACAACAAACTGACCTGTAATCTCCTGGGACAAAAACAGAAATTGCTGGAGAAACTCAGCTGATCTGACAGCATCTGTGGTGAGGAAGCATATTAGCATTTCAAGGGTCACATGAAGGATCACTGGATCAAAACACTAACTCTGCTTTCTCTCCACAGATGCTGTCAGAACTGCTGAGTTTCTCCAACAATTTCTGTTTTTGTTTCAGAATCAATCTCCTATCCTCTGAATATTATAGGAGCCTGTGAACATTATAGGAGTTTATGAACATTATAGGAGAAAAGGCAGTGGACTGTTAGAGGGGCGTGATTTGTAATTTTCCTTTCAAGAATATACAAGATCAGGAATTAAAAGCCACTTCAACCCTCCTCTGTGTCTGCTAATGAAAGAATATTCATATCATCATACCTGCAGGCTTTGTTTAGCCTGTGAATCTTTCTACAGCTATATACTGAATGGTCTGACGCACAAATTTCTCACTCTGATTCTGGACAGTGAAGAATAAATCCAATCAATTCCCCAGTCAAACACTTGGTGAAGGTGACATTGTTGATGTAGTATATGCGGATTTCCAGAAGGCATTTATTACAGTGCCACATGGCTGACTTGTGAAGAAATTAGGCCATGGGATAAAAGGGAAAGTAACAATGTGTATCAGAGATAATGGGAACTGCAGATGTTGGAGAATCCAAGATAACAAAGTGTGGGGCTGGATGAACACAGCAGGCCAAACAGCATCTTAGGAGCACAAAAGCTGACGTTTCGGGCCTAGACCCTTCATCAGAAAAGGGGAATGGGGAGAGGATTCTGAAATAAATAGGGAGAGAGGGGGAGGCGGACTGAAGATAGATAGCGAAGATAGGTGCAGAGGAGAGTATGGGTGGGGAGGTAGGGAGGGGATAGGTCAGTCTGGGGAGGACGGACAGGTCAAGGGGGCGGGATGAGTTTAGTAGGTAGGAAATTGAGGTGTGGCTTGAGGTGGGAGGAGGGGATAGGTGAGAGGAAGAACAAGTTAGGCAGGCGGGGACGAGCTGGGCTGGTTTTGGGATGCACTGGGGGGAGGGGAGATTTTGAAGCTGGTGAAATCCACATTGATACCATTGGGCTGCAGGGTTCCCAAGCGGAATATGAGTTGCTGTTCCTGCAACCTACGGGTGGCATCATTATGGCACTGTAGGAGGCCCAGAATGGACATGTCATCTAAGGAATGGTCGGGCGGGTTGAATTGGTTCGCGACTGGGAGGTGCAGTTGTTTACTGCAAACCAAGCGTAGGTGTTCTGCAAAGCGGCCCCCAAGCCTCCGCATGCTTTCCCCAATGTAGAGGAAGCCACACGGTGTACAGCGGATGCAGTATACCACATTGGCGGATCTGCAGATGAACATCTGCTTGACGTGGAAAGTCATCTTGGGCCCCGGGATGGGGGTGAGGGAGGTGGTGTGGGTGTAGGTGTAGCACTTCCTGTGGTTGCAGGGGAAAGTGCTGGGTGTGGTGGGTTGGAGGGGAGTGTGGAGCGGACAAGGGAGTTGCGGAGAGAGTGGTCTCTCCGGAAGGCAGACAAGGGTGGGGAGGGAAAAATGTCTTTAGTGGTGGGGTCGGATTGTAGATGGCAGAAGTGTCGGAGGATGATGCGTTGTATCCGGAGGTTGGTGGGGTGGTGTGTGAGGATGAGGGGGATCCTCTTTGGGCGGTTGTGGCCGGGGCGGGGTGTGAGGGATGTGTTGCGGGAAATGCGGGAGACGCGGTCAAGGGCGTTCTCGACCACTGCAGGGGGAAAGTTGCGGTCCTTGAAGAACGCGGACATCTGGGATGTGCGGGAGTGGAATGCCTCATCCTGGGAGCAGATGCGGCGGAGGCGAAAGAATTGGGAATAGGGGATGGAATTTTTGCAGGAAGGTGGGTGGGAGGAGGTGTATTCCAGGTAGTTGTGGGAGTTGGTGGGCTTGAAATGGACATCAATTTTATACTTGGAATTCCCTCCTTTGTTTATCAATTACGTGGAAGAAAATTCTGGCAAATCAGACGAGGGAAGAACAATGAACATTTGCACCTCCCAGACGTGCACCATTTCAACTCCCCCTACCATTCCTTAAACGACATGTCCATCCTGGGCCTCCTGCAGTGCCATAATGATGCCACCTGTAGGTTGCAGAAACAGCAACTCATATTCCGCTTGGGAACTCTGTAGCCCAATGGTATCAATGTGGATTTCACCAGCTTCAAAATCTCCCCTCCCCTCACCGCATTCCAAAGCCAGCCCAGCTTGTTGCCGCCGGCCTAACCTGTTCTGCCTCTCACCTATCCCCTCCTCCCACCTCAAGCCGCACCTCCATTTCCTACCTACTAAACTCATCCCACCCCCTTGACCTGTCCGTCCTCCCCGGACTGACCTATCCCCTCCCTACCTCCCCACCCGTACTCTCCTCTGCACCTATCTTCTCCGCTATCTATCTTCAGTCCGCCTCCCCCTCTCTCCCTATTTATTTCAGAATACTTTCCCCATCCCCCTTTTCTGATGAAGGGTCTAGGCCCAAAACATCAGCTTTTGTGCTCCTAAGACACTGCTTGGCCTGCTGTGTTCATCCAACCCCACACTCTGTTATCTTAGTAACAATGTTTATATTGGCTGTGTGGTAGAAACAGAGAGTAATGGCCAATGGATCTTTTTCAGGCTGGGGGAAAATTTGTGTGAAAATCCCCAGGATCAGTGTTGGGACCCATGCTTTTCCTGATCTGTATTAATAATCTGGATTTTAGTTTGCAGACTTAATTTTGAAGTTGGAGATGGCACTAAACTTGGAAGGATTATAAATTGTAAGGAGGACTTTGGAACTTTCAAAGGACATTGACAAGTTGATGGAGTCGCAGATAAATGCCAAATGACATTCTGAAGTGTGAAGTGATACACTTTGATCAGAAGAACAATGAAACAAAAGGGATACAGTTCTAAAATTGATGCAAGAGCAGAATGACCTGGGTGTACATGTGCACAGATCATTGAAAATGGCAGAACAGGTGGAAAGAGCCGTTAATAAAGCAAGCAGTGTCCATGGCTTTACTAATAATGGGCCAGAGAACAAGGACAAGGAGGTGACATTGCATTTGTGCAAAGCAATTGCCTCAGCTGCAGTATTGTGTACATTTGTGGGGTGCCACATTTTAGGAAAGATTTTAATGCATTGGAGATAGTGTAGAAGCAATTTACAAGAATGGTTTCAGGAATGAGATACTTCAGTTATAATAATAGATTGAAGAAGTTGGGACTGTTTCCCTCAGATTGAAGAAGGCTGAGGGAATATTTGATAGGCATTTTCAAAATCAAGATCGGGCTGGACTCTGTAGAGTAGATAGGGAGAAGCTATTCCCATTCATAAAAGAAAAAGAATGAAAAGGCATCGATTTAAATTGATGTGCAAAAAAAGCAAGAGTAATGTGACAAAAAAAGTCTCACAATAAGTAGTTAGTATATGGAATGCACTGTCTGGAAATGATGGAGGCAGTTTCAGTTGAGGCTTTCAAGAGGGTATTGGGTGATTGTTGGATAGAAATGATGTAAAAGAATGTGGGAATCAAACAGGAGATTAGCAGTTGGTAATTATGCTTGTTTGAAGAGCTGGTGGAGGCATGATGAGCCTTCTACACTGTAACAATTCTGTGATTTTGTGAAATCCAGCCAACACTGAGTGTCTTTCAGCAATCATACAATATTTACAGGCTGATATTTGTGCAAGTTATTGCTGAGCAGGTGCTGCTTGATAGCACTATTGAAGACACTTTCCATCACTTCACTGATAATCAAGAGTAGACTGATGGGACAGTAATTTTCCAGGTTGGATTTGTCCTGCTTTTTGCATACAGACATACTTGGGCAACTTTCCACATTGCCAGGTATATGCTAATGTTATAGTTATACTGGAACATGTTGACTAGCCGCATGACAAGTTCTGGAGCACATCTACAGGATTCCTTTTGAAATGTTATCAGGATCCATAGATTTTGTAGTGTCCTCTACCTTCAGTCATACCTTGATATCAAGTGGAGTAAATTGAATTGGCTGAAGACTGGCATCTGCAATGTGGGGACATCTGGAGGAGGTCAAGATGGATCATCCACTTGGCACATCTGGTTGAAAATTGATGCAAATGCTTCAGTCTTATTTAATGTACCAAATGCAAATGTTTCAGTCTTATTTAATGCTGAGATCCCCCAATATTGAGGATGGGAATATTGTCGAACCTCCTCGTCTGGTAAGTTGTGGGTCCACCATGACTCACAACTGGATATGGATAGGAGTGCAGAGCTTAGATCTGATCTATAGGTTACGGAATTACTTAGTTATGTCTGTCACTTGCTGATTATGCTGTTGGGCATGCAAATAGTCTTGTTTTCTAGCTTTATCAGATTGACATCTCATTTCCAGTTGTGCCTGGAGCTGCTCCTGGCATGCCCTCCTGCATTCTCCATTGAACCAGGTTTGACCCACTTGCAAGATGGGTATGGTAGGTGGTGGGTTATGGGTTCTTTGGAGTACTATTCTGCAGCTGCTGGTGGTCTGCATTGTCTCATGGATGCCCAATCTTGAGTTGTTAAATCTGTTCCCATTCAGCACAGCGATCGTGCCACATAACATATTGGAAGATATACTTAATGTGAAAATGCTGTTCATATCAATAAGGAATATGCAGTGGTCACATTTATTGATACCATCCTGGTCATATGCATATATGGCAAGCAGATTGGGTAGAATGAGATCAAGTATGTTTTTCCATCCTGCTGGCTTCCTCACCAAATTCCACAGTCCCAGTCTAGCAACAAGGACTTATCCAGTTCAGTCAGTAGTGGTAATGGATATTGAAATCTCCTGTCTAGTGTACATTCTGTACCCTTCCCACCCTCAGTGCTTCCCCCAAAAAGTGTTCAGCATGGAAGAGCATTGATTCAGCAGCTAGGAGGAATGAGGGTAATGTCATAATCAGCAGGAGGTTTCCTTTCCGATGCTTGCTGATTTCATTTTAGATTTCATTTGAACAGGTAAGGACTGCAGTTTCCTTCTGTAAAGGAGCATTAGTTTTTTTCAACAGTTGACAATAGTTTCATGGCCATCTTTAGTCTTTTAATTCAGATTTTTGTTGAATTCAAATTGATGAATTTGAACCTGGACCACAGAACTTTATCTGGATCACTGGATTACTAGTTTAGCAACAAAACTATTAGACCATCACCTCCTCAAAGTATTTTAGCTACCAAATGAGCAGATCACTTTCCTAGATGCCTTTATTGATATTAACTGAATGTTGAAAATTGCTGAGAATTTTGATGTGGACTTCAGGTGTAATAGTCCACATTTGGAGCTGACTTTTACAGCATACTGTGGTCCCTCTTTTATTCTGCTGTTTGATGTCACACGATGAGTTTAGGTTCCTTACTATTCTGAGGAAGGATCACCAGACCAGAAACGTTAATTCTGTTTTCTCCTCTACAGATGCTGCCAGACATGCTGAGCTTTTCCAGCAACTTTGTTTTTGTTTAGGTACCTTATAGACTTGTCAAAAAGACAAAAATGTTTTTTGGCTTAACCAGTAAAATAACACTATGAATTGCACGTGGTAAAAATAGATATTCCAGGCCCTGACTTATACCTACATTAGATAAGAAATACATTTCTTGTTTGAGTGTTTGTCAGCATGTTCTATAATACAGAAACTATACAATAGAGAAACTATATAATACAGAAACAGACAATTCATCCTTACCCATCCATGTTAACGTTTGTGCTGCACTTGATCCTCCTCCTATCTTTGCTCATCTAAATCTACCGTTGTAGCCATCTATTCACTTGTCCCTCATCTAGTTTCTTAAAAAATTAAAACATCCTCTATGAGTAATAATCATTGATGATGTTGAACAAACTACACCCACAATCTATCTGAGGATACACAAGATTTCTATGAAACAGTCTGCAACTGTTTTTTTAGGAAGAAATGTTTGGCAGCTGAAGAAAAGCTTGTATGTGCTGAATCAGATTGGCAACTAAGGAAGTAGCAGGAACTGATTTGAGTCAACAGCTATGTCACACAGCGGCAGGAAAGCATCATAAAACAATTGGGTGCTAGGAAATCATTCCACTGAAGCATAACATCAGTACGATGTCAGGGCAGATAAAGCTGTCTTTCAGCTCTCCTTCAATAGCTGATGGAACCTAATTCATTGCTGTAGCAGAGCAGTGTGTTCATGATCTACAGAAGATTGTGGCTTTACACAAGGCTTTATCATAAACAAGTGATTACTCAGTATCAGAAGGATAAAAGTCAATAAAGCAGCTGGATAAAACAGTGTTTGATCAGCAATCCAATCACCACTTCGAACCTTTACTTTCTTCACCACCAACATACTATAACCTCTGTGCGTTCCAGCTACATGGCATGCTGCACCAACTCACTGGAGGTCCTTCAACAGCACCTTCCAATCTGCGACCTTGTGTCAAAACAGTTAGATAAATTGAAGGCCCACAACATTTCATAATATTCTGTTCCTTTTCTGAAATTTGTTTACTAGAAGTATTAGATATATTAAGGTAATGGTTAACTTCTCAGTATTACTAAATAAATACGTTCTGCAGTGACGTGACGCAGGACTCAATATAAAATTCACAGCTAATGTATGCCAAAAAATGGGGTTTCTACTGTATTTACATTCCTGCATTTATTTTTGGAATGTTTCAATAATTAGTCAAAATTAGAAATGATGTGTAACATGAGACTTGATGGAAATAAGGGGTGACCCCAATGATAATGGAAATGGCTGTTTTATTTATGTTATTCCAAAGGACCCGCAAAACAGTGGCCTCTTTTCTGCTTTTTTAAATTCAGTCATTGAATGTGTGTTTTCCTAGCTGAGCTAGCATTTCCTGCTCATCCCAAGTTGCTCTTGGAAAGGCAGTGGTGAGCTGCCTTCTTGAATTGCTGCAGTCCTTGTGCTGTCAGTCTACTCACAATTCTGCTGGGGACAGAATTCCAGAATTGTGTGCCAACAACACTGATGGAACAGTAATATTCTTCCAGATCAGAATGGCGTTCGGGGGGGATCTTGCAGATCATGGTGTTCCCATGTATCTGCTGCCCTTGTCCTTATTGATGGTAATAGTCATGGGTACACGGGGTTCTTCTGAAGCATCTTTGGTGAATTTCTGTAGTGCATCATTGAGATGGTACACACTGATGCTACCGAGAGTTAATGATGGAGGGAGTGGATGCTTGTCTATGTGGCGCCAAGTAAGTGGGGTCCTTTGTTCTGGATGATCTCAAGCTTTTGAGTGATGTTGGAGCTGCGTTCATCTAGGTGAGAGGGGTGCATTCCATCACACTCGTGACTTATGCCTTGGAGATGTGGGACAGGCTTTGGGAAGTCAAGAGATGAGTTACGCGCTGCAGTATTCTTAGCCCTTGTCCTGCTGTTGTAGCCACAGAATTTATATTGCAAGTCTAGTTCAGTTTCTGGTCAACCGTAATCCCCAAGATGTTGGTAGTGGAGGATTCAGTGATGGTAATGTTATTGAATGTCAAGGGGCAGTGGTGGTTAGATTTGTATCTTATTGTGGATGGTCATTGTCTGGCATTTGTGTGGCACAAATGTTAGTTGCCACATGCCAGCTGAAGCCAGGATACTCTCCAGGTCTTGCTGCATTTACACATGGAGTGTTTTAATATATGAGTAGTCACAGATAGCACTGAATGTTGTGCAATCATCCCCACTTCAAACCTTGTGATGGAGGGAAGATCATTATTGAAACAGTTGAAGATTACAGTTGTTCTAGGACACTATCCTAGGGAACTTACATTAGAGATGTCCTGAAGCAGAGTAGACCAACCTTCATCTCTGATGAAGGGTCTAGGCCCGAAACGTCAGCTTTTGTGCTCCTGAGATGCTGCTTGGCCTGCTGTGTTCATCCAGCCTCACATTTTATTATCTTGGAATTCTCCAGCATCTGCAGTTCCCATTATCTCATCAACGACACTAACCACCTTCCTTTTTGGCAGGTGTGACTCGAACCAGCGAGTGTTCTCCACTACCTCAAGTCTCCCACCCACTCCCCCTGCCTCCCCGCCCAAAAAGACTGTTTCTCATTGACTTCAGCCTTGCCTGGACTTCTTGTTGCTGCACTTAATAAAATGTAGCCTTGATGTCAAGGGTAGTTGCTCTCACCTTATCTCTGGAACTCAGCTTTTCTGTCCATGTTTGAACCGAGGCTGTAATGAGGCCAGGAGATGAGTGGCCCTGGAGGAATCCAAACTGGGCATCACTTAGCAAGTTATTGCTGAGCTGTTTCTGGTTTATACACTGCTGATGACACTTTCCACCACTTTACTGATGCTCGAGACTAGACTGTTGGAGTGATAATTGACCAGGTTGGATATGTCCTACTTATTGTGTACAGGGCATACTGGGGCAAGTCTCCACATGGTCAGGTGGATGTCATTATTATAGCTGAACTGGAACACCTTGGCTTCCTCAGCCCAGGAGTCTGGAAACTGATACACATGGCATCATCTGATGTTTTCCCTACTATCACCAGAGCTGTACTCTGTGCATTCATATAACAGGCACCTAAGTGCAGTGTCTAGGCCCGAAACGTCAGCTTTTGTGCTCCTGAGATGCTGCTGGGCCTGCTGTGTTCATCCAGCCTCACATTTTAGTATCTTGGATTCTCCAGCATCTGCAGTTCTCATTATCACTAATTGGTCCAGTACCAGTCTGTGGGCAGGGTGGAATGTGTGGGCAGGTTGGCTGCTACTTTTTCTGCTGAAGATATCATTCACTCCATTAGTACCAGAAATGATGACAGTTTCCCTGATGTAATGAATCTGAGCTTTAAGCTATAAAGTTCTATTAGTCAGATACCAAACATCCTCAAATGCCTGCATAAAAATCTCATGTAGATTTGACAGTCTTTAAGTATGTTTTTTTGTATGTATGTGTCTATAGGATCTGGATCCCACAACTCTCATATAATGGTCCATTTTTTTGTTCCATTAGAAAAGTGGGACATCCTAGTTTACTTCCACCTCCTTTGTCTTCCCTGAGCCACGTATCATCTGATACCTTATCGTCACTAACCTCAACTAATTCCGTATCTGAGCTGGCACATGGAAGTGAGAAAATAAATGATGCTAGCGATGAAATGGCAAATCAACATGGTTACAATCAAGATCCAAGACTTTCTGAGTTAGTTACACCCTCACAGCATCTCTTTCATCATCATCATTCATAGATGAATGAAACAACATCCTGACAGTCATATTTACAAATCACAACTTCCAGACAGTGCCTCAGACACCACATCACCATCACTTTGAACGTGCTGTCCCTTCAGGAAAATAGCCCATCAAGGACTGTGCAACACTGAAATACCTTTGGGAAGGAGTTTCTCTGGAAATACTCTAGACCTGCCATGAAATTGCAGCATCAAGTAAGTCATGGACAAGGCAACCACCTGCTTCTCCTCCTCAGCTATGAATTAGTTCTCTTCTACACTGAACATAAATTGGAGGAAGTACTAAGGGTGGCATAGTGTAGAATGTGCTTGGGTAAGAGACTTAAATATCCATTACTAAGAAATATGTTGTGAGCCAACAGCAGCGAAATAATTGTTTTCAATCGCAATCTGCAACCTCATAGCCTGGCGTATCCCTCACTTTACCATTACCAGCAAGTCGGGGGGACTACCTTCTCATTCAAAGAAGAGAGAAGGAAGGCATGCCATGAGCAGCACTATGGATAGCCGAACAGGTATCAGCCTGGTGATGTTACAACACAGGATTACTTGTGTGCCAAACAGTGAAGGCAGTATGCAATGCACAGGGCTAAGTGACAATGGATCAGTTCTGAGCTCTGCCAAAGACAAGCTAACATCTTCAGGCAGAACTGCGAAGGTGTTGATCCATCTTAGCTCCTTCTGGAGATCCTCAACATCATAGGTGCCAGTCTTCAGATAATTTGATTTGCTCCAAGGCTTTGGGCCCTGACAATATAAAATTGGGCCTGCCATGATTAGCTGCTCCCCAAGTCAAGCTGTTTCATTACAGTTATAAAACTGGTCTGTAACTGGCAATGTGGAAAATTATCTTGGCACACTCCAACCCACTTATAATACTATAGTCCACTTCAATGATGAAGTTTGGATTGGACTAGCAACTTTCACTGTAATGCTGTTGCCAGGACATTTTGCCCACAAGGTTCACTAAAGTCCTTCAGCGAAGGTAATCTGCCATCTTCACCTGGTCTGGCCTACATTTAACTACAGACGCACAGCAATGTGGTTGACACTCAACTACCCTTTGAAATGACCTAGCAAGCCACTCAGTTGTATTGAACACCACAATGTCTCAACAAAGAAAAGAAACTGGATGGATCACCTGGCCTCGACCTAGATACTGGAAACAACAACAGCAAAAAAGCCCTGTCAAGCCTGCAAAATCCTCCTAATTAACGTTTGGGCGCTTGGTCAAAATTATACAACAAAATTATACCTATATCATGTGCCAGCAGTTTACCCAGAAAACACACTGCATAAGCTTCAACCAAATGATTTTGTCTCAATATATAAGCAGAGTCCTCAGTCAGGCCAAGGGACATCACTTACGGCCAGTGCAGTACCGGCACAGTATGTCAAAACAAGCATCAAATATTAGTCCAAGAGCTTGGAAATGGAAATTCAGCCACTTGGTGCATACACTGTCAGTGGTTTGTATTCTATAGCCCAGGGAGTGGACCTGACTCTCCATGGTGGCAGCCAGACATTCATATGCCAGTGGCAGCATGAGACAAATGGGATTAGTCAATTTGCTCAATGCCTCTAACAAACCTACTGGTTGCTCCTGTGTCTGCTTATGCATTTGGATGAAGTTATGGTTGTTTACTCAATGGGGTCATCTCCTGTCTCATAATGAAGAGATGACCTGTCTCTGACATTCCCCTGAGTGCCATTGACCTGGGGTATTTCTTCCTCGACCAAGGGCAGAGACATGGTAGTGATGTGCTCATTAGTATGTGCTTTCAAATCTAATCTAGCTAAAGAACCCACTGAGGTTACAGCTTTGGCAGTGCATCCTCTGAGGGATCTGCGGATTCTTCCTCAGATGGAGAAGGAAATGATGTATTTTGTGTCTGCCCCTCTTCAAGGTGGAGAATTTGCAGATGGCACTGGTACCTGCAGGAGACAAAAGAGAGAATGATTTGTTAAATTGTGGTAGAGGTTCAGACATGCTAAGAATACATTTGTATTGTCAGTAATTGGAGAGCAGCATGGCAATGGACAGTGATTCTTATTGCTTGCTGGGACATGGAAGTTTCAGCATCATGACATGAGTTGTCTGTGTCCTCTCCTGAAAATGCAAGGGTTGTCTTCATATGGATTATGGACATAGATGTTGCTCCTCACTGCACAAGTTGGGTCTCTCCGCTCTATTGTCAGCCATTTTCTCATGGAATGAAGCAAAGTGAGATATTGAGTGAGATGAAAGTGGCAGGCACAGCTGTTTGGTGGTACTGCTGAGGGAATGGTGAAGAACTGTCCCACATGTGTGTGAATGGGCAGTTTACAGGGTTGGGTTAGTGGTTGGGTTAATAATGAGGGGGGTGGGACTTGGATAGGTGAGAGCAAGTGAGGAATGATACAAAAACAAAGTTTCTGGAAAAGCTGAACGTGTCTGGCAGCATGTGTAAAGGAGAGAACAGAGTTAACACTTTGGGTCCAGTGACCCTTCCTCAGTTCCTGATTTACAGTATCCGCAGTTCTTACGGTTTTTAAGTGAGGAATGATGTTGCATGCAGTAGTCAGAGTGATAGACCGTGAACCTTGATAGGTCCAGTTGCAGAGTTAGAGAGAGTGTGAGATAGTAGAGAGAAGTTCAAGGCACCTACTCTTCTGGAGCAGATAAGATCATTAATATTATTGAGTATTTCACTGCACTGACCCAAGTGGCAACTACCGGCCAGACTGGCAGGGTCAAATACTGTGGTCTCCTCTGGTGGTCTGAAGGAAAGAGGATAACCCTCCACTGTGCCAACCTAACCACCAGCACCTCTGGAACCGTGTTGGCAAGATGGGAAGCTAACTTTCCTTTCTCCGTCATGTCTAGGGCAATTCTTCACACACAGGGACTGTGAAGGCCAGCTCTTAACTGTCAGCCCTTGACCTGGTGCATAGCTGCACTTTAAAATAGTACCAGCACAGGAAATGCAGGGAAGTCCCAGCAGTAGAGAGTGTTTCTCCCATTGCTGAACATTTGAGAGCATGAGCAGAGCGTCACAAACACATAGTACATAGCTAATAAGGTTTGCTGTGGAGAATAGCGTGAGTAACTCACTGTAGCTCACGGAGTCAAACTCTCCATGAAAGTACCTGAAAAGACTTAGCTGATTTATGGTAAAATTCAGCCCTCTATTTTTGATCAAGTTTGAATTGTTCATGTACATTTTGAACACCAGTCATTCCATTACTGATTCTTGTGAAACAACATTTCCTACCATCTGCCATCCCAAATAATTATTCTTTATGCACACTTACTAGTTTCTGTCTTGAGGTCAACAAGCAGTTCATTCTGCTATTGATTCCCTAGCTCCATATTTTCTGTTCTTGTATGTTAGAATATTATGTACCATCTTATCAAAGGCTAATATTCAGATAAATTGTACCGACTGCATCACGATTATCTACCTTTCAGTGCCCCTTCAAAATATTCATTAAGAACAGTTAAAGATTTTTCCATTTGAAACCCATGCTGGCTATTTGTTGTTATAATTTTTAAGTGTTCTCCTTTGGTAAGGATTTTTTTGCCACTAATGTATATCTAATTGCTCTATATACCAAATTTCTATTTCCCTTTTCAATGTCGAAATTATATCAGCAATCTACCAGTCATCTGCCATTAAGGCTTTTTCTCATTCTAATGATTTATTAAATATCAGTGGTAAGGCCAGTGGTAAGGTCTTCTATCGATTCTGTGAAAATACATGGATGCAATCAATCCAGACTGGAGACATAATCTTAGATAACAAAGTGTGAAGCTGGATGAACACAGCAGGCCAAGCAGCATCTTAGGAGCACAAAAGCTCACGTTTCAGGCCTAGTTGTTTTGTTATTTAATTCATAATTTGACATGTTCTATTTCCCTTGTAAATACCAAAGCAAAACTGATTTTGAATATTACTTCCATCTCGATATCACTGTGTGGCATTATCCTGTCACTTCTGAGAAGCTGACAAACAAATAAAACTTTACCTTTGGTATTCGTGACCAGTGTTTCACCATGTATTGATGTGAACTTTATACTAACCTGCAAAATAAATGCAATTTTCCACAGAAAATCATAAATACAATGAAAGTCCTGGCTGATAGTGTTCTACATTGGTTGAGGGTGGCAAGGATGGCAGCAGGAGATTTGCCACCCATTATACATATCAGTTGATTTTGTCTTCTCCACTTCAGTGGAAAGTAAAATCATGCAAAATGTCTAACTGGCAACTTATTCATTACAACAGACATTCTAACCTCTCAAATTTCAGAGTTATCTTAATCATTTCTGAATAGATTGAATTGCTCTGTTTTGCCATAAGGAACATTTTCAACTTGCGAAATAGTGAAACCGGAGAATTGCATACTAATATTCTGGGAAGTCTTTTAATTGCAGCATTCAGAATGGGGAACCGTTATGTGTAGTAAAAATAGCACATGGTAGGAAGGGCAAGTATCAAGTGTAAAAGTGAATATTGAAACCTCATGCAAATTAAACCATCAGCTGGACTGACCATAGCTGTAACATAACTATGATTACTTCCTGATCTTACTGAACTACATACAGTGCATTTCTGATAAAGAAATTCCATTCTGAGCAATCCTTAAATCATAAATCAATAATGCAGCAGATGCTTTCAGATCTATTATGACACCAAACACTATAACTTTAAGTCCATAACTGTCACTCATGTTCCTTGTCAGCAAAAATTTCCAATGAATACATCAAGAATATCTGCGTGGTGGAAGAAGTGATATGGAGCAACATTCAGATGTGAGACCAGTGGGCTAAATATTCCATTATTGACTAAGGAAGTGGAAAAATAAGAAAAAGATTTCCAAAGATTATTATTAAAATAGTTTCATTTTTGATTCTCTTATATAAAATATTTCTTAATTTTTCAACATCATCAAGAGCAAGCTTTAGTGACTAGTTTTAATGACAATGCTAACACCAAGCATTTCTCATTGCACGTGTAAGGAAGTACTAATATGTCTTCACTGCCCAACTGAGATCAGCAAAATACAGTACAGGAAGTTAGGTTATAAAACAAAGCAAATAACAGCAGTGTGAAGAACGTTGTAACTGGACAGTGAAGTTACAATTATATAATAAAAAGATTGCTGAAATTTTCATATGAAATTTAAAATGTGAAATGATGTATTATGTGGCCTCATGCCACACTCCTTGTGTTGTGTGGTGTTCAGTGAGCAGAACTTGCAGTGGGTTTGCCCTGTTGCATGAATAAACTGAATGGATGCTATTCTGATGTTACATCATCCAACTGATTGATGTGACACCAGGATTTGTAAGTGGCGGAATGAATATTCAGACAAAGTACATCACTCATATCTCTTGTAGCATCACTCTGCAAAAAAGGAGCAGTCAGCTGCAGATTGGATCTTGTACCAATGTAAATTAAAGAGCAAAGCACCCAACTTGTATATAAGGTTAAGACAGCAAGGTGTAGAGCTGGATGAACACAGCAGGCCAAGCAGCATCAGAGGAGGACGAAGGCTGAGATTTCGGGCCTAGACCCTGCTTCAGAAATGGGGGAGGGGAAGGGGGTTCTGAAATAAATCGGGAGAGAGAGGGAGGAGGATAGAGGAGAAAATAGGTAGAGAGGAGACAGGTAGGTCAAAGAGGTGAGGATGGAGCCAGTAAAGGTGCTTGTAGGCGGGGAGTTAGGGAGAAGATGGGTCAGTCCAGGGAGGATGGACAGATCAAGGGGGCAGGATGAGGTTAGTCGATAGGAGATGGGGATGGGGCTTGAGGTGGGAGGAGGGGACAGGTGGACGGAAGAACAGGTTAGGGAGGTAGGGATGAGCTGGGCTGGTTTTGAAATGCGATAGGGGAAGGGGAGATTTTGAAGCTTGTGAAGTCCACTTTGATGCCATTAGGCTGCAGTGTTCCCAAGCTGCGTATGAGTTGCTGTTCCTGCAACCTTCGAGTGACATCTTTGTGGCACTGCAGGAGGTCCGGGATTGACATGTCGTCTGAGGAGTGGGAGGGGGAGTTGAAATGGTTCGCAACTGGGAGGTGCAGTTGTTTAGTGCGAACTGAGCGTAGGTGTTCTGCAAAGCAGCCCCCAAGCCTCCGCTTGGTTTCCTCGATGTAGAGGAGGCCACAACGGGAACAGTGGATGCAGTATACCACATTAGCAGATGTGCAAATAAACATCTGCTTGATGCGGAAAGTCTTCTTGGGGCCTGGATGGGGGTGAGGGAGGAGGTGTAGGGGCAGGTGTAGCTCTTCCTGCAGTTGCAGGGAAAACCGCCAGTTGTGGTGGGGCTGGAGGGGAATGTGGAGCAGACAAGGGAGTCACAGAGAGAGTGGTCCTCTGGAAAGCAGATAAGGGTGGGGAGGGAAAAATGTCTTTGGTGGTGGGGTCGGACTGCAGATGGTGGAAGTGTCGGAGGATGATGCGTTGGATCCGGTGGTTGGTGGGGTGGTACGTGAGGATGAGGGGAATTCTGTTTTGGTTGTTATTGCAGGGAGGGGGTATGAGTTGTGGGAAATGCGGGAGACATGGTCGAGGGCGTTCTCGACCACTGAGGTGGTAAGTTGCGGTCCCTGACAATCAAGGACATCTGAGATGTACGGGAGTGGAATGCTTCATCCTGGGAGCAGGTGCAGTGGAGGCAAAGGAATTGGGAATAGGGGATGGCATTTTTGCAGGAAGGTTGGTGGGAGGAGATGTATTCTAGATAGCTGTGGGACTCGGTGGGCTTGAAATGGATATTGGTTTCTAGGTGGTTGCCAGAGATGGAAACAGAGAGGTCCAGGAAGGAGAGAGAGGTATTAGAGATGGTCCAGGTGAACTTAAGGATGGGGTGGAAGATGTTGGTGAAGTGGATGTTCAAGCTCCTCATGGGAGCACGAGGCGGCGCTGATACAGTCATCAATGTAACGGAGGAAGAGGTGGGGTTTAGGGCCAGTGTAGCTATGGAAGAGGGATTGTTCCACGTAACCTACAAAGAAGCAGGCATAGCTTAGGCCTATGCAGGGACCCATGGCCACCCACTTTGTCTGTAGGAAGTGGGAGGAATTGCAAGAGAAGTTGTTGAGGGTGAGGACAAGTTTGGCTAAGCGAATGACGGTGTCTGTGGATAGGGACTGGTTGGGCCTGCGGGACAGGAAGAAGCGAGGGCCTTTAGGCCATGTGTGTGGGAAATGCAGGTGTATAGGGACTGGACGTCCATGGTAAAGATGAGGTGTTGGGGACTGGGGAATTGGAAGTTCTGGAGGAGGTGGAGGGTATGGGTTGTTTCACGGATGTAGGTAGGGGGTTCCTGGACCAAGGGGAGAAAATGGAGTCGAGATAGGTTGAGATAAGCTCAGTGGGGCAGGAGCAGGCAGAGACAATGGGTCGACCAGGGCAGTCAGGTTTGTTGACTTTAGGAAGGAGATAGAAGTGGGTGGTGCAGGGTTGGGGAATGATGAGGTTGGAGGCAGTGAGTGGAAGGTCACCTGAGGTAATGAGGTTGTGAATGCTTTTGGAGATGATGGTTTGGTGGTTGGGGATGGGGTCACGATCAAGGGTACAGTAGGAGGAGGTGTCGGAGAGTTGGCGCCTGGCCTCGGCGATGTAGAGGTCAGTGTGCCCTACCGTATATAAGGTTATTTTATTAGAAACTGATTCTATTCAAAAGGGCATGGAAGTATTCTGGATTATTTTTGCACTATTTGTTGGGTCTTTGGATTTGACAGAGGGTGTTCTCACATTCTCATTAACAAAGTCAAAAGATCTGTCAACACCAATATTGCAAGAGAACTGAGAGCAGCCGTGGCAGTTCATTTGGGTCTGCACCATGTTAGCGGGAAATGGAGAAGAGGCTGAGAACCAGATAAGTCCTATCTGGTATCGTCTGCCAAGATGTAACCAGATTCCACCAGGCTCCTTAACAATGATAGAAGGCTGTCTGACTATCTTTGGAGCTTGTGTTACTTTTGAATGTTTTGTCTACCTTGGTACTCAACTTTTCATCATTTTCATCACAGCAACATTTTTGCATCTTCCCGTCAAGGTATAGACTACCTTTAAAGAAAGTAATTTGGCTACACCACGCAAGCACTAGATGTGGACAGAGGAACAGTGCAGACAGATGATACACACAAAATTTATTTGGTGCTCATATTAGTCTCCCCGAATATGTACAGACCACCGCTTATTACCTTCTTTTACCCGAAAACTAAGTCAACCCAATTTTTAACCTAGAAAGTCTAAGAGGAACTGTTTCTGTTTAAGGAAGATTTATGTTTAAAAAATCACTAAAATAAAAGCTTATTTATTTAAATCATCAGTCATTTTAAAATTGAAACCTCAGAATACACACATCAGTTGTAGCAATGGAGAATCTGGTCTTGATTGAGACAACGCAGTTCATGATTCCATGAGTACATAGATCTTTACTGAGTTCATTTTACATAATCCAATATGGCTACTCAGGCATAATAGGAACTGCAGAGGCTGGAGAATCCAAGATAACAAGGTGTAGAGCTGGATGAACACAGCAGGCCAAGCAGCATCATAGGAGCAGAAAGACTGACGTTTCGGGCCAAAATGTCAGCCTTCCTGCTACTATGATGCTGCTTGGCCTGCTGTGTTCATCCAGTTCTACACCTTGTTATCTTGGCTACTCAGATATACCACATTTCATATTCCAGGTGATTGCTGGTGCATCACACTCCACAGTCCAACAAAAGTAGAGCATGCAATGATTCATTCACACCTCATTCTAATTCTGCCATCCTACCACTAATTAAAGATATGTTTCAAATTTAGGTAACAGTGATGTCCGAAAACACCCTGAAGACAGCAAAATAAATGTACTTCTTGTTAATATCTTCCAATCATTCTATTATCACACACTGGTATTTTCAGCTGGTAGGATTTCCTGCCCCACCACACAAAGCATCAGCAAAGTCTGAGGAACATTAAATGGCTAGAGGTATATTTTCTACTCTAACAAAGGAGAAGGTATCACCTCAAAGAGCTGCTGGCCAATCTGCCTGGCCACAGGCACAGTTGGCATTGTAGGGACTTCAGGCAGTCTCTAATGTCTAAGTACAAGAGTCAACATGACCACTTGGTGCCGAATCCGATGGCAGGAATGACAGGAGAAGCCTGGCGATGGTAAGGAGAAATTGGTTGAGGAAAAGCGAGGCGGAAAGGGTAGGCCCTGGTGTGAAGATTGGGCAGACTGTGTGTGGGTTGGTGTCCATTGTGGAAAGGGGGCCGGGGTGGAGCTGGACCCCACTTTCCTGCCCAAAGCCCAATCGGGATGATCTGCTGGATCTTCCATGGCCCTAAACTCTTTCTTCCAAACCATAAATTGGACAAGAAGCAGCCATTAAATAGCCAATAATTGGGTTGAGGCCAATAGAGTTGCCCTAGGCCCCATAAACACCTGTAAAATTATGAACAGATCAGGAGTAGTAAGTATACTCAGGTACCCTCACATGCACACCTGCCTACTATTTTCTTCTTATAGATATTTGACAGATGTATGTTTCATTGTCTTCTTAAATCTTTCAGGATCATTTTATTAGTATAAAGGCAAGTGATGGAATCAAATTCTTCCAAACCATCAAGACAAAGGCAAGTGACTTTCACACATTCCATCAGAGAAGAAAGCGTAAGGAGAAACCCTGCGTTGGAATGCTTACATATTGACTCCCAAGCTTAGCAGACCACTTTGACTTAACATGTCCTGATCTCACAAACTATTCAGATTATTGAGGTATGCAGATCAAGTGAGCACTTGTTCCCATATTTGTAACTACAAATTGTTACAAATAGAGATGTGTTGTCTATATCAAAACTTCTGTAGAACAAGGACAGCCTGCACGTGGGACTATTTCAAAATTTCTGTACAAGGACAGCCTTCCCGTCACTGTCACTGGTCTAAAATCCTGGAACTTCCTACTTAGCAGCACTGTGGTTGTACCTACGTATCAGGACTTGCAATGATACAAAGGCAACTCATTGCTACTTTCTCCAGAGCCATTAGAGATGGGCGCTAAATGCAGGCCATTGCCATAGATGGCAGCATTCCGTGAGTGACTAAAAATGTGTTCTTTCCAGATCATATAAATCTTCTGCATTTTTAAAAGAAAAATTTCTGTTCCCTTTCAATGTAGGATGTGTAGGAATCAAATTGTATGTAAAGAGACATAGTTTGACACGTGTCAAATGTAAACAAATGCTGAAAGTGGTGTGCTGGGGAAAGAAAAAGATGGACAAATCGATAAGGGATGTAAAGACTTTGGTTAGAGTACAACTGGAGTACTGTTTGCAGTTCTGGTTGCGTCAGCATAGGAAGAACATGATTGCAATGGAAGGGGCGCAAAAGAAATTCAGCTGGGTGTTGCATATGGTGGACCATTATAACTATGAAGACAGGCTGGATAGGCTTGGGTTGTTTCATTTAGAGCAGAGAAGGATGAGGTGGAGACACCTGATTGAGGTGTATAAGATAATGAGGGGCATGAACAGAGTATATAGGAAGCAGCTGTTCCCTTTGGTTGACGGGTCAATAATGAGGGGCATAATTTTAAGGTGAAGGGTAGGAGGTTTACAGAGGAATTGAGAAAAAACATTTTTCACCCAGAGGATGCTAGGAATCTGGAATGCAATGCCTGGGAGGGTAGCAGGAGCAGGAAACCTCACAGCCTTGAAAAAGTACACAAATAAGTGCCTGAAATATTATAACATTCAAGGCTACAGGCTAAGTGCTAAGAAATGGAATGCATGTGGAGAGGTGATGAATTTTTTGTGTTGGTGGAGACTAGATGTCTGTATTCTTCTGTTATGTATTACTCTATAACATTTCAGATTGTCCCAGTCTGCAAAATTGTTCATTGTTCTAAAAGGTTGAAACATGCTTCCTGTAAATCTTTCTTTTGTCCAATGCCAGGTTATAGTTGTCTAAAATAACCTATTAATTTCCAAGTATTATATAAAAATGCACAAATTAGAATTTTATACCACATAACAGAAAAAGATGTAAATTGATTTGAATTTATAGACAGACTAATTAGATCACCATTTTATTCAAAAAGCATGACTTAATAGATTAATTGGAACTGCAGTCATTATTAAACTGTAAACAAAAATGTCAGTTTTCTAAGAATTCAAAAACTGTAGCTGTGTTTGTACATCATTTCAAAATATAATTTGAAAATCTCCAGTGCCTTAACATTGAAAATTCAGAGCCTACAGAATTAGATAAAATGGAAACGTATAAAGAAAACAGTTCAAATGCCATACAGAAAAGTAACTAACAATCAGGTTCAATCTTTTTAAATCTCATGCCCATTAATAAAACAGTGCCTATGGACTGGATCTAATGGTTGGAGGGTTTCTTGCCGAAAGACTGAGTGAGTTTTCTTGCCAGATCTTATCAGACTTTCTGTATTAATCACCATTCCCATCACATGACATAGAGAGCATCTGATTTCTATCCCATCTTGACATGCACCATTACTGGAAAAATTTTTACTGAGCAGATATCCAGCCTAGGACTAGCATCCCTTTTGTCCACACCATTTTCGAATGCTGACCTGGAACAGCACTGGCAATTAGCAACAGCCCTGCTCAGACTAGCAAGCAGTGAGGGGAGGGTGAGAGAGAAGGTAAGGCTGGCATGGTGTTTCTTCAAAAGGGAGCTGGCGGTCCTGGTAAATGGAGTGGTACAGTGAGGAGGTGTTTGCTTTATGAAGAACCATCTGAGGAGGCTGGTCAGAGATTGCCATCCAGATCAGTGCCAACTCCAGGTTGTAGAGGACCAAGCTGTAGGCCTGCCAAGGTGAATGCTGTTCTCTGCTATCTCACAATCCATCCTGCACCTTATCCATTTTCATCATGGCTCATGCTGAAATCCTCAATGTCACATGCAACACATACACAGTTACTCACCTGACACCACCTGCCGCCCCACTTTCCCACAGCATACTTTCTGTGCACTCCTCACTTAGAGCATCTCAAAATATTGCCCCCACATACACCAGCATAAACAGCCATGCCATCCACTTGCACCTTACTCATCCGTCCACTTTCTGTCCTTGCAGGAGACCATAAGATCATAAGATATAGGAACAGAATTAGGCCATTTGGCTCATTAAGCCATGGCTGATATGTTTCTCAACTTCATTCTCCTGCTTTCTCCCCTTGATTCTCTTGATCTCCTTAATAATCAAAGACCTATGTTAATTATGTCTTAAATACACTCAGTGACTTACCCTCCGTAGCCTACTGTGACAATGAGATCCACAGAATAACCACAGTCTGGTTCTAGAAACTCCTCCTCTCCTCAGTTCTAAAGGGTCGTCTCTTCACTCTGAGGCTGTGCCCTCAGGTCCTAGTTTCACTTTCTAGTGGAAGAATCTTCTCCATGTTTACTTTATCCAGGTCTCTCTGCATTCTGTAAGTTTCAATGAGTACCTCCGTCATCCTTACAAACTCCAGTGAGTACAGACCCAGAGTCCTCAAGCACTCCTCATATGACAAGCCCTTCATCCTGGGATCATTCTTGTAAACCTACTCTGGACCCACAGCAATTCCAGTACATGCTTTCTTAGATACTGGGCCTGAAACTGCTTGCAATATTCCAAATACAGTCTGACCACAGCTATACACAGCCTAAGCTGTATATCTCTGCTCTGCCCTCTTGAAATGAATGCTAACATTGCATTTGCCTTCTGAAGTGTCAACTGAACCTGCATGTTAGCCTTAAGAGAATCCTGAACTAAGTCCCTTTTCATTTCAGATTTCCAAAGAACTTTCCACATTTACAAAATAGCCTAAGCCTCTATTCTTCCTACCAAAGTGCATAACCTCACACTTTCCCACATTGTATCCCATCTGCCACTTCTTTGCCCATTCTTCCAGCCTGTCCAAGTCCTTCTGCAGCTTCCCCACTTCCTTGACACTACCTGCCCTCCACTTATCTTTGTGTCATCTATAGCATTAGCAACAATGTACCATTGTCTAGATCATTAGTGTATAATGTGAATAGTCATCTCAACACTGACCCCTGTGGAACTCCACTAGTCACTGGCTGCCATCCTGAAAAAAATACCCCTTTATCCCCAGTCTCTGCTCTCTGGCAGTCATCCAATCCTATAATCGTGCCAGTGCCATGCTCTTAACACCATAGGCTCTTATTTAGCAGCGTCCTTGTGGCACCTTGTCAAACACCATCTGGAAATTCAAATAGATCACATCAACTGGTTATCCTTTGTCTAACTTGTTTGTTACCTTCTCAAAGAATTCTAACAGTTTCCGTCTCAGCTCTATTTTACCATTTACTTTTGAATATTGTGTAATCTTATTCTTAAAAATGGACTCTAAAATCCTAACAACACTTGAGATCAGGCTGCCAGCCTATAATTTCCTGTCTTTTGCCTCCCTCCCTTCTGAAACAGCCTCCCCCGCTTCTTTAACAGGGGTGTGCCTTTTGCTATTTTCCACTCCTCTGGGACCTTCCCTGACTCCAGTGATTCCTGAAAGACCACCACTAATGGTTCACAATCTCTTCAACTATCTCCTTCGCAATTCTGGGGTGCAGTCCATCTGGTCTGAGTGATCTATGTGCCTGCAGACCTGTCAGTTTCCCCAGCACCATCTCCTCAGTGATGGCCGCTACACTCACCTCTGCCCCCAACTCTCTTGAAGTTCTGGTTTGATACTGATGTCTTTTACCATAAGAACTGACACAAAGTACCTATTCAATTCCTCTGCCATTTGTTTGTTCCCTATCACTACTTCTCCAGCCTCATTTTCTGGTGGTCCAATATTCACACATATTTCTCTCTTCCCTTTTATATGTCTAAAAAAAACTCATGCATTCTTCTTTTATGTTACTAGCTAGCTTAGCCTCTTACTTCATCTCCCCCCTCCTCCCCTCCTCCAACCCACTGCCACACCCATCTATTGCCTTTGTAGTTATTCTGTGCTTCTTTTTAAATGCTTCCCAATCATCTGGCTTCCCACTAATCTTGACCACATTGTACGCTGTTTCTTTTGATGTTATGCTGTCTCTGACTTCTGTTGTCAGCCATGCTTGCCTCATCCTACTCTTAGTATGTTCCTTCTTCCTTGCGATGAATTTCTGCTTTGATTACCCCAGAAACTCCTGCCATTGGTGCTTCAGTCCTCCCTGTAGTAGTCTGTAGTTACTTTTACTCAGTTATAATACCATTACATCTGATTCCACCTTCTCCCTGTCAAACTGCAGCATGAATTCTGCCATATTATGGCCAATGCCGTCTAGGAGTTCCTTTACCTTAAGCTCCCTAATCTAAGTTGCTCCAAACAAAATCTTGTTGACAATCCATGAATCCCTTTTCTTGGAATACACTACTAACCTAGCTTCCCCAGTCCACATGCATATTGAAGTCCCCCATGATTATTGTAATCATGTATTTCTTACATGCCTTTTCTAACTCATGATTTATTTTCTGCCTCACACCCTGACTACTACAGGGAGGCCTGTACATAACTCCCATCAGGGTCTTTTTTACCTTTGCAGATCCTTAACTCTACCAATACAAATTCTGCACCTTCTGACTTTATATTACTTCTTGCTATCAATTTAATTTCATTAAGACATCCTTTAACCTGAACAACACCAGACAGGTGAGTGGGGTGTCATACATTCATGTTTTCATACAAGTAGCTAATCATTACCCCCACAGGACAGAACCACCAGTATTGCTGTTGTGGGAATGCTGAAACATCCATGTCCCAGCAACCGGAAAGGAGCCATTCATCATCCATTGTAATACTGGCATTAATCAGGGCCATGATGACATTTGCCTTTTCTGTGTTGCACTGACCAACCCTAGCACACTGGTGGAGACCCAGTTGTCTCCTGCACAGGATGTGTCTTCAGCCACGCAAGACAGTCAGTGACAATTCCCTGGAAGAAGAACCTGCAAGGCTGCTGCAACTACCGCCTCCCCAGCTTAAATAGTGATGCATTAGTCGAGTCCTCCCCAGCACTCAGTGTGGGTTTGGAAGATGCTGAACATTATGCAGAAAATGTCCTGCATGGATGAAGGAGAAAAGCCCCAGGCCATTGGCAGTTGGAAGCCTACCAGAGACCTGACACCTGCTCAGCACCAAGCCAAATGTGCCCCCATGGTCTCAGTGTGGACAGAATTTGTACAGATGCATAAGACGAATCTATTTTGACAGGACAGCCATCCTGCATGAAGAAAATCCATGATGTTAAAGGTCCTCCAGTTTTAAGGGACTTTCAAATCTCACACAATCGGGAGAGGAATTGAAGTCTTCAATCCAGTGATCATCCAGTCTTCCATGTCTGATGCAAATCAGTTATTTGACAGTAATGAAACTTCCAGACTGCCTGAATTTGTGAAGTCAGAGGCTGGGAAATGCACTTATGTCCGCAAATGTGTCATTATTAAAAATGGAAAATATAGCTTTGGTGATTTATTGCATAAGGTATGAGGGTACCAGAGGGTTAATATCAAGGATTTCCTTGAGCACCACATAGTCTGATGATCCATGTGGACTTTTGGACAAAATAACTGAGAACCTTAAAGGAGTAAAATGTAAAAGCCAGTTCTTTGTCATAGTCTCCGCAAAAATGTCTATCACATCAATGTAAACTGTAACTAATTGCTAGCATGCAATAAACTATTTCTTCAAAGCATTAGTCTCTTCTGGTCAGACCAGTAAGTGGTTTTCCTCTACCACACTGGATCACCAGACCCTGCAGATGCCCATATTTAAGAATTAAGGCTGAAAGCCGAACCTATGATTAGGTGCTGACTCATGTTAACTCCAAATAATACATGGTAAGCTGGAGTGTACATATAACATGTGTTATTCTTTCATATTGTCAATTCGCAGCTCTCTGCTGCTCTTGTCCTTCGAGGTGGTAGAAGTTACGGGTTTAGAATCTGTCACAAGAGCTTTGTTGAGTGACTGCAGTGCATCTTGTAGATATATGTTTGGATGCTCAGAGAAGAAGCGTGAGCACAAAAATAAGGGTTGGCACTCCAATATAGTGTTAATGGTGTGTTGGACAATTGAGATGCCATCTTTGAAATGAGAGGTTAATTCGTGACTCTGTCTGTGCTGTCAGCTGATTGTAAATGATACATAGCACCATTTGGAGAACAGCAGAGAAATTTCACCTGGTGTCTCGACCATTATCCCCAACCAACATCATTGAAACACCAATTACTGATTACTATAAGATTCAGTCTGCTGTACAGAAATATATCTTCCAGATTTCTAGTATTGCAAATAGATTGTTATCTCATTATTTGAAGGGTGTTTTGGAACATCTGGAAACTGCCAAATGTTGTATATAAATTTAAGTGTTACTTTCTGTTCTTTTCCATCAGCATCATTGCAATGGTCATCTGATATGCAAGCAAAGGGCTGGAGAGAAAAATCAATCTATATTCAGAATGATCGAAGGAAGTCGTTAAGAAATCTATTGTTCTTTCCTAAAATAGCAATACTGAAAAAGAGTTGCTGTGCTTTCCATCTGCATTAAAATACCACAAATCAGAGATTGGTATGATAGGAAGATTTATAACAATTAGAAAGAGAAATACTTCATAATATTCTGAAGATGAACAAATAATTAATTCCTTTTCAGGCATTATTCATAATATTAGCTTCTGGACTCCCCGGATCTTTCCCATTTGCAGTAAACATTTTTCATACATAATATTTTCACTCATTTCTTTGCATAGTACTGAAACTGTATCATATTATATTCCACATCCAGTTGTTGCATTTGTTGTTCCCATTATTTTTCATTTTCTTTCATTGAAATATAGCTGAACACATCATTCTGAACTGCTTGTGACTGTTAAAATGTTATAGGTGAGAATATGAAAAAATGAAATCGACTCAGTCACTTTTTAAGTGCTGTTTTCCTGGACTGCACTGAGTCATTTGACTCGTTCTTCCCCTCAGGCCACAAACAAGTTAGAAAAGAAAGCTTTGTACTTGACAGGGTCTTACTGCTGAGGCTAGAATAGTCTGCAAGACCATGCATAAAGTATTTTTCATGTAATTAGCTGTAAGGGACTGCTACATTCATTCTGTCATTTTTCAAGTGTGCAATCCATTTAATTGAAATGTGTAAGGTCATATAATAAGGGCCACTTTTCTTCGTAGTGCTTCATTAATCAGTTCAGTGATCCCTGACAGGATTTGACCATTTCAGTCAGCATTTGGTTTCCTGCTCTGGCTGCTGACTGACTAGCATGAACCAGTTTGCTTTTTGGTATAGCTTTGTTGGAATTACATATCAAAGTTCTTCTAACACAATGCTCAAAGATAAAGCGAAGCACCAACTATGTAGCAGCCTAATAACAAAAAGGATGCTACCTGTCCAGATTATTTTTGAAGCGTGTAATAGATCAGCCTTGGATCTGTTTGTGGCTTGAATGGTATCACTGAAAGGTAATCCCACGAGGGATCATTAGTATTGCATCACAGGCCTCTTTAATTTGTTCATGTGCATCAGAATTCAGACAAATGCTGTGCATGTAAAGGAAATCGTTGTTTGATGTTCCTCACAGCAGTCTTCTGTAACCATTAGTTTGGCTGACATACAGCATTTCCTCTGTGGAACGTCTGCAAGAATTCCTCCATAAAGCTTTTAGTCACTTTTAATCGCCTAAATCAATTTCAAATATAGTATAAATGATGCAAAATTAATCAATGAAGTTGTGTGCATTGTTTACTTACGTGTAGGAACTCTTGAAAGTTTCAATATCACAAGGCTGGCTTATCGACCACACAAAACTGAAACTAATCTTGCTTGACATTCACACTTGGACTTCCCCTAGAGGGCGAGTTTGTCATTCTTGATCAGATTATCTGTGTGAAGGGAGGGGCGGGAGGGACAAGTGGCACCGGAAGGGAGTTTGGTTTTGTGTTTCCTGGTGCATCAACCAGGAAATTTGCTGTTTCGTTCCTGTATATAACTAAGATTAAATTAGAATTTAACAAATTTGTTAAACATGTTAATGAATTATTATTGATCTCTCTTTTCTTTGTGTTTTCCCTGGCACCAGACACCACATGTTCCAAAACAAGTTAGAGTCATGTTCTGTCACAAAGTAGTTTCCACTGCCGTCTTGTGCATCTCTCTGCTTGGCAGCCCAATGCGAGTGCAGCACGACCAACTTACTGACCTGTTGAGCCTGAGTGCCTATGCCAAGTGTTCCCTTGCCTCCCTGTCTATACTGTGGAAGAGAGATAATGGGAACTGCAGATGCTGGAGAATCCGAGATAACAAAGTGTAGAGCTGGATGGACACAGCAGGCCAAGCAGCATCTTAGGAGCACAAAAGCTGACGCTTCGGGCCTAGACCCTTAAGTAGCTGAAGGAATTGAGAGGGGAAATGAAGGGCATCACGACAGAAAGAAGCTAAAGCCAGGTAGTAAAGCCAACGAGAAGTGAATGAGGCTAGAAAACATTGATAGGAGAGCTGTCCAATCCAATTTCCCAGCCAATGTATCCTTTACTGTGGCCGAACCGGCAGTACAGTTAAATGTTTTGCATTTATTGTGTAGCTATAAACAGCACGCTTTTTATGCAGTGTGGTCAGATATTTCTGGCAGAATACTGATTGGCTCTTTTAGTGTAGAGTATAGCGATTAATTGAAATTTCATATTCAATGTGAAGCAACAAACCAAAAAAAAGTGAACATTTCTTCCACTTTATTTTAAACATTCCTCTTGCAAAGAAGTGGACAAAACACATTCAGGTCCTGTCAGGAACCATGTTGCCCCAATCCTTCACCTCACAACAGCACACAAAACCTGCCGAGTGTTGTAACTTTGGTGCAAATCCAGTCGAAACCTAAGAGAAATGGCGTAAATGTTATTTGGCCCATTTTTATGAAACCTCTGAGTATGTTGCAATAGAAGGAACAATACTGCGGTTACAAAACTACAAGATATAAAACTTGATTTTAAAAAGAGCAAATTTACCATAAAGGTCACCCTCAGGGCTTAATTCCAATCACTTCATTTCTATCTTTCTCGCCATCTGCTCATGTGTGCTCATTGAAGTCTGCCTAATGTATGAGCATTCTCTGCATCATATTGTCTCAGGCAAAAATGTCCCCTGCTGGTACAGCCATTAGCTAGGGTTTTTGTGGCATCGTGATGGTGTCGCTACTTTTGGGCTAGGAGGCCCAGGTTCAAATCCCACCTGCTCTAGAGGTGTGTAATGATATCTCTGAATAAATTGATTAGACAATATCCACAGCCATTACCTGGCCCTCCTAGAAGAGAAGTTGTTTTCATGCCTTTAAGTGAAATACTCACATAGTTGGCAAGAATTCAATTATTTTTATTCATTCACGAAATATGGATCTCACTAGCAAACCCAACATTTATTTCATGTTCCTCATTGCCCTGGTGAAGGTGATGGTGAGCAGCCTTCCTGAATTTCTGCAGCATATGCAGTGTAATGTGAACACATCAGAGGGCTTAAAAGACTATGATTTTAACTTACTGGACAGGTGGTAAGGTTGCCAACCCTACAGATCAACCTGAGGTCTCCAGGAATGAAAATTTCAACCAGATCA
Source organism: Stegostoma tigrinum (assembly GCF_030684315.1). NCBI lineage: Eukaryota > Metazoa > Chordata > Chondrichthyes > Orectolobiformes > Stegostomatidae > Stegostoma > Stegostoma tigrinum. The sequence continues at coordinate 57,402,583 of NC_081355.1, forward strand.
CTGCTAAGGAAAAGTAATGTTAAAACAAACAAAACTTTGGTTTTATTATTCCTTGCCATTGAACAACATTGCTACTTGGTTAGTAGACATTGAAAATGGTATTAAGAGACTGTTGGACTGAGAGACAAGAGTCACCCTATTAAGTAACAAGGACTCCAGTTATTTTAGTCAATCTATTCTGACATTCTGTGACAAATCTCTGAGGTAGGTGGGACATGAACCTGGATCAACTGCTTCCAATTGAGGGATACTACCACTGCACAAGAAGACCCCTAACAAGCAATATATTCAATTTCCAATTGACATGGGAAGGCATCACAAAACTTGACATATTTAACAATGAATGACAGGAACTCAGGGTCAAAACTGTTGGAAGTAAGAGGTCGTGTGATGAAAATTCCTGGAATAAAGCCAACGAGAGCCGCACTGCCAAAATACCGCAGGATCAAATTCTACTAGCCTATAGCTCATTCAAAATCACCAAAACAAACCAATAAAGACAATAATTACAAGTTGCACTTATATAGACAGCTACTTTAATATTTAAAAATCCCAAGGCGCAACTTGGGATTAAATGTTTGAGGACTAGCCAAACAATGAGATATAGGCTCATGTGACTAGCATAATAAAGTAAATGAATTTTAAGGATGGTAATAAAAGAGGAAACATAGAAATAAGAGCAGGGATAAGTCACATTGCCCATCAAGCCATCTCTGCCACTTAACATGATCATTGCTGATCCTCTAGCTCAGCGCCATGCTCCTGCTTCATCCCCAGAACCTTGATATTTTCCTATGAATCTATTACGTTCTTAATCAGTCAGTGACTGAATTTCCACAGCTTTCTGTGGTACAGAATTCCACAGATTCGTCACCCTCTGAGTGAAAAAGTATGTTTTCCCTCAGTACCAAATAGCATGCTGCCTATCCCAAAACAGTGACCCTTTGTTGTGAAGACCCTGTCTGGGCAAAACATCATTCCTTCATCGAGTCTGGCCGATCCTGTCAGAATTATGTTTCAATGAGATCCCCTTTCATTCTTCTAAATTCCATTAAATATTGGCCTGTTCTATCCAATTTCTCCTCATACGATAAGCCTGCCATTCCCAGATATCAGTGTGGTAAACCTTGCCTGTAGTGCATGTATGGCAATGTCTTTTCTTGAGTAAGGAAACAAAAACTGCACACAGTATTCCAGGCGTGTTCTCTGTAATGCTGGTTAGCACTGCAGCCTCACAACGCCAGGGACCCGGGTTCAGTTCCAGCCTTGGGCAACTGTCTGTGTGGAGTTTGCACATTCTCCCCGTGTCTGCGTGGGTTTCCTCCGGGTGCTCCAATTTCCTCCCACAGTCCAAAGATGTGCAGGCTATGTAGATTGGTCTTGCTAAATTGCCCATAGTGCTCAGGGGTGTGTGGGTTCTAGGGGATGGGTCTGGGTGGGGTGTTCCAAGAGGCAGTGTGGATTTGTTGGGCTGAAGGGCCTGTTTCCACACTGTAGGGAATCTAATCTAAAAAAAAGTTCCACTTTGACTTCCCTGCTCCTATACTCAAGCCCTTTTGCAATGAAGGTGGACATACCATTTACCTTCCTAACTGTTTGCTGCATCTGCATACTTGCTTTCAGCGATGTATAAGGACACCCAGATCTCTTCATACATCGACACTTCCTAACCATTTAAATAAAACTCTGCCATTATGCTATCTATGAATTGAGTGGATATGTTCATATTATACTGCAACTGCCATGCATTTGCTCACTCACTCGACATGTATAAATCATTTTGAAGGTTCTTTATGTTCTCCTCACCATCAAGAGAGTGATGTTGAAAGGCTTAGGGAGGAAATTTCGGTTGAAGTGGATGAGGGGCTGTAATGGTTCAAGAACATAGCTGATCAACACCTTCTTAGGGGGAAAAAGAGATGACAACAAATCTACTGAAGAACCTTAGATGACAATAAATGTTTGCTAATGATGCTTACATCCAAAGAGTAAATAGATTTTAAAAAGCAATTAACTGTAATCACAAGAGAATTATAGGAAAACATATGCATACTGTTATCAAATTACTTATTCTGTAAACACTATTACTTTTATTTGAACATGCCAGACTAAACCTATTTTAAGCCTCATGCTGAGAATCTGAAGGTGGCAAGGACCTATTGAATAGATTTCATAATTCATCTAGAACCCTAAGGCTAACAAGGATTCATAACAAAAGAACAAATTATTAGTCAAGATGAGAATGTTCTTTAGTGGTAGAAGAGAAAATATTTCACATTACATGTCCCACTGGAAACACCAGGCAGTTCCAACTCAAGTGAAGTGTAGAACTGATGCTGAATAAAGACCACTTTACATATATCTTAACTCTAAACATTGTGCAACATTTATAATTTGCATCACAGTATGCTATTTTAATGTCAAATTGAGCAGTTTTACACTATTGACTGTAAAGAAAATATTCATACCCATTCTCAGTATAATCCTAACATTCAACTGTAAGTAGTGTTCCATTCCCTAACAATAGCCTGGATTTAAAATCAGCTCCCAAAGCTAAAAGATGATATAATCCACTCATGATTGCTTTTCTTTTTCTACATCCCTTTCACTGACTAATATCATATATTTTCATTCAGGGAATGTACATAATAAACAGATGAACAATAATCCTAGCGATGTTTACCAGCTTAAAAAACAAAATTACATTCAAGAATCAATAACATTCTTGTGAAAATACTCAACAATTTGAAATAAATTAATATTTCTGTAACAGTGTTTTGCAAAAGAGGAACAGTGGAACACTAGCATCAATAATGGAATAAGCTGGAAATTTACCAATGTGACACTCTCCAGCTGATCTGGCATGAAAACAATGTTCCCTCTCTCCTACGTGCATGTGAAAGCAGCCCAAAATTCCCTGAACCAACTGTGCAGGAATCAGCTCCCGTAAATTACTATGTGTGCATAGCCATGCAGAATAATTGAAAAGGGTAACTCACTTAAATAAGTCATTTATGCATTTGAAATAGAACTATCAGAAACATTTGCTGGGACCAGGGTCTAAATAGAAGGAATAAATAGAGCAGTCACAGGAATTTTAAACTCATCAGTGAACCAGAGAGTTAAAATGGAAATGATAGCATGAATATTAATTCAAAAACTAGGTAAAAAGAGAACAGCATGCCAGTGAAAAGGAATGGACTTTTATCAAAAGGAATACTAAAAAGTGATGAAGTACTTGAATACAGAGGCTGAGACAAAAAGCACATAAGTAAGATATTTAAGCTACAGGATAGAATTGATTTGCTGACCCAAGAAAGTAACACACAAAGATTGGTGTTATTATCAGCAATGTAGAAATTACAAAGAGTAATTGACAGATTAAGTGAACAGGCAAATGGATTTCAATGTAATCTAATACGAGATTATCAAATTTAGATGTTATAAGGATAGAATAGTATGTTTTAAACTGGTGAAAAGCTTGAAACACTGACGGACCAGAGAGATTTGGAGTTACACATAAAGATAATCAAAATGCCATGAACTAGCACAGGAAATATTTTAAAAGATGAATTGATGGTGCCATTTACATTTAATGGATCATAGTACAAGGGGCATAAAATTCACCCTTCAACAATACATGGAGTTCCAAAGAAGCATTGTATCAGACTTGAAACATTAACTAAGTTCATTAATGTTAAGTCACAAATGCTGCAGACCTGTTGATTTTTTAGCACTCTCTGTTTTTAGTGATTTCAGGTGAAGGTGCGATAGTCCTACCAGACTATAGGTCTGCTCTTATTAGCAAGAAGTAACTTGTGGTTTAACCTTAGAGCCTCCAGCTCAGATGCTGAGAAAGAGGGTCTTTTATGATAACCTCAGCAACTGCAGGTATTGAACCCACACCATTGGTTCAGTTCTGCATTGTAAACCAGCCAGGCACTCAGCCTACTGCACTAACCAACACCAGATCGCAACTTCCCCCCCACGGTGATTGAGAACGCCCTTGACCGCGTCTCCCGCATTTCCCGCGACACATCCCTCACACCCCGCCCCCGCCACAACCGCCCCAAGAGGATCCCCCTCGTTCTCACACACCACCCTACCAACCTCCGGATACAACGCATTATCCTCCGACACTTCCGCCATTTACAATCCGACCCCACCACCCAAGACATTTTTCCATCCCCACCCCTGTCTGCTTTCCGGAGAGACCACTCTCTCCGTGACTCCCTTGTTCGCTCCACACTGCCCTCCAACCCCACCACACCCAGCACCTTCCCCTGCAACCGCAGGAAATGCTACACTTGTCCCCACACCTCCTCCCTCACCCCCATCCCAGGCCCCAAGATGACATTCCACATTAAGCAGAGGTTCACCTGCACATCTGCCAATGTGGTATACTGCATCCACTGTACCCGGTGCGGCTTTCTCTACATTGGGGAAACCAAGCGGAGGCTTGGGGACCGCTTTGCAGAACACCTCCGCTCAGTTCGCAACAAACAACTGCACCTCCCAGTCGCAAACCATTTCCACTCCCCCTCCCATTCTCTTGATGACATGTCCATCATGGGCCTCCTGCACTGCCACAATGATGCCACCCGAAGGTTGCAGGAACAGCAACTCATATTCCGCCTGGGAACCCTGCAGCCATATGGTATCAATGTGGACTTCACCAGTTTCAAAATCTCCCCTTCCCCCACTGCATCCCTCAACCAGCCCAGTTCATCCCCTCCCCCCACTGCACCACACAACCAGCCCAGCTCTTCCCCTCTACCCACTGCATCCCAAAACCAGTCCAACCTGTCTCTGCCTCCCTAACCGGTTCTTCCTCTCACCCATCCCTTCCTCCCACCCCAAGCCGCACCCCCAGCTACCTACTAACCTCATCCCACCTCCTTGACCTGTCCGTCTTCCCTGGACTGACCTATCCCCTCCCTACCTCCCCACCTACACCCTCTCCACCTATCTTCTTTACTCTCCATCTTCGGTCCGCCTCCCCCTCTCTCCCTATTTATTCCAGTTCCCTCCCCCCATCCCCCTCTCTGATGAAGGGTCTAGGCCCGAAACGTCAGCTTTTGTGCTCCTGAGATGCTGCTTGGCCTGCTGTGTTCATCCAGCCTCACATTTTATTATCTTGGAATCTCCAGCATCTGCAGTTCCCATTATCCCAGATATACAATCCCCTAGTTAGGCAATACCTACTGTACTGCAAACAGTTCTGGGCCCCAAGCTTTAGGAACGATATATATTTTTCTTTGTAGGATGCTGACCAAAATGCTATCTGGACTCCAAGCATTCAACTGCAAGGAGAGATTGCACAAACTAGAATTTATTCTTTTCAGCTTAAAGAGTTATTTTATTTAAGTTTTCAGGATGTTAGGGAATAGATCAGGCGCCGCAAAAAGAATTATTTCTGCTGATAGTGTAGTTTCGGACCAGGAAATTTAGTTTAAAACTTAGAATCAGATCTTTCAGGAATGAACATTGGAACAGGAGTAGATCGTTCAGCCCCTTGAGCCTACTCCATTCTTCTCTGAAATCATGGTTGATGTGGCCTAACTCCATATACCTGCTGTTGGCTTACATCCCTTAGTACCTTCACTTAACATAAATATAACCGTCTCAAGATTTAAAATTGACAACTGATCTAGCATCAACTGCTGTTTGTGGAAGTTAGTTCCAAACCTCTATCATTGTTTTTGTGTAGGACATCTAACATTTCTCCTTAACAGTCTGACCCTAATTTCTGACTATGCTCTAGAATCCCCAACCATTGGAAATAGTTTATCTTTATCTACCCTGCCTCTTCCTATTAATATTTTGAAGATTTCAATCAAATCTCCCCTTAACCTTCTAAATTCTGGAGAAAACAGGTCTTATTTATACAAGATCTCCTCATAGTTTAAACGCAGAAGTCCACGTATCATTCTTGTAAACATAGGTTGTCACTTCCTCCAGGGCCAATATATCCCTCCTACTGTATGGTGCCTTGATCTGCTCACAGTACGCAAAGTGGATCTAACCAGAAATTTGTATAATTGCAGCATAACTTCTGCATCCTTATTCTCCAGTCCTCCTGATAGAAAGCCCAGCATTGATTCATGTTATTTATTCGCTCATGGGATATCTGCATTGCTGGCTGGCCAGCATTTATTGTCCATTTCCCTTCAGAAGATGGTGGTGAGAAGCCTTCTTGAATCACTGTAGTGCATGCTTAGGTCAATATCAGGATGTCTGTCTACTTTCATTTCTTAGTCAAAATTTTGTAGCATTTTGTGGCTTGCTAGGCCATTTCAGACTACATTTGAGCACCAAGCACATGTAGGCCAGACCAGTGAGGAAGTCAGATTTGATTCCCTGAAAGACTTTAGCAAACCAGATGGGATTTTCCCCAACAATTGTTTCAAGGTCATCAGTAGATTTTTAATTCCAGATTTTTCGTAGAAGGGTTCGAATCCGAGTCCCCAGAATATTAGCTGAGCTTCTGGATTAATGCTGATAATACCACTAGGCCGTCACTTCCTGTGCATCTGTTCGTGGTATTTGAAAAATCAATGCAACTGGACTCCCTGGTGTCTTTGGACATCCACCGTATTTAACTTCATACCATCTAGAAAGTACCTTGATTATCCTTTCTTGGTCCAAAATGGATAATCTCATGCTTACTTACATTCAATGCTATCTGCCACAGTTCTGCCATTTCACCTCGTCGATTAATATTCCTTTGTAATTTTATGTTATCATCTACACTATCTGCAATGCCACCTAATGTAATGCCAGCAAATTTGGATAAATAATGTGAATAATTGAAACCCTAACACACATTCTTGTGGGATGACCTACTTTGACAAACAGAGAAGTTGCTGAGGAGTTTCAGAGTTTTGGTCCTCAGCAGCTGAAAGTATGATCACCAGTGGTAGTGAGATTGAACTGAGGGATGTGCAACAGGCCTTTTATGGTTATAAGGAGAGACATTGCCATCAAGGGATTTAAACAGGACTGACAAAGATTTTAATATATATTTTAGTCTGTGCTTTTAACATGGTTTTGTGGTCCATTTAAGTTATCAAAATCCACAAGAAAGGTGTCCACAAAAGACCAAAGATGGTTTTGGAAAAACGTTTGTGAAAGTAAGCCTTTCAAATTTAATAATCTATTCAAATCTATTTTACATCTCTTTATGTAGTACAGCTGCTGCTGATTTTAGTACAGAGTGTTTGTATATCAGGGAATTACTTGATTACTTGGGATATATGTTTCTTCAAATTTCTTTTTTCTTGGCATGTCTAATCTCTTGTCTGGATGCAATGCAGTATTAGAAAAATCTGGATAATGTATGCGTTCTTTTAGCTAACTCTGTACTCCAATTAAAGATTTTATTTTCTAAATATGTTATATTTAAGCAAGTTCAGTATTTTTGTACAAAATGTAGATTTAAAACAGAACTCAGGAATAATTGTAGTAATCACACGTTTATGAATTAATATTTAAGATCAAATTCAATACATTTGTTTTGTAATGGGGATGATGTCCATTAGCAATTAAACAGAAAAGTTTTGAATTAAGTCCAAAAACTAGTGTTGCATTGCATTTTAAAATTGTTGAGCTGGTGTATTCATGTTCAGGGAGAAACTGACATACTGGAAAATAAATCTTTTGAATTCTGGAGAAAGGATTGGGAATTCAGTAGGGAATGTGGTTCAGCTACTGATGCAAAAGAATTTAGCTGAACTTTAATCTGAAAGATCATTAGGATTTGGAAGCAGGAAAGGCCTTGCATATAATGTCAGTGCATCAGGAGAACAGCTCCAGCCTGGCAACATCAGCATTTTGCTTGAAGGTTCTAGGCGGCATACACATAATCCCCTCGGGCAAACTGTGTTGTTGCCAATTACCATGTGCTAATTGCTCAATTAGAATGATAGTAACACAAGCTTTTTACTTTAAATGAGGCTTGCAATATCATTTCAGGTGCTGGCAGGCATTTGTACCATCCAAGAAGACCTGCTTTCTACCAGTGACTCTGAAAGTCACCTTCACCTCCTTGTTCTTTTGCCTGCAGATCCTTAAATGTTCTGTTGGAGACATATGCCGGGTTTCCCATTCCAAAACCTCAAGAGCATAAGGCAAGTGACAGCTTGATGGGGCATTGTGTTAATTTTGTTACCGATTATACCACTCAGAATAACTGAATTCTCAGTTCTGTGGCTCTGGATGCTTTCTCATAAGTGCAAGATGCTGTTAGTTACACATGGGTGGCTACCTGGATACACCCAGAATAACCAGGAATAGGGGTTCCACTTCTTCAATGTGCTACCACAATAAAATATTTGTGCAATAGTGCACAAGTTTTCTGTGCAAAAAGAGTTCGGCTTTTGTCCTGTGGCAGTCTGAGCTCCCTGATTTCCTCGTATTTAGAATGCAGACCAAAGGCATGGCTACTAAGCAACAAGGATGGGCTTATGGCAGCTTTCAGAAATAGTGCTACAATGAAAGGCATATCACCACCAGATGTGTGACTGAGCAGGCTGGGTCTCCATCTCCTATGGTCATAGTGCCACGATGTTTTTGAACTCTAGGATCTCCTCCTCTGAAGTTGCCAGCCACATGACCTGTGGAGGGGTTCCTGTTGATCTCTTCTCCCTGGTGTTCTCTGCTCTCTGCTTGTGCAGGGGGAAAGAGAAGATGTAAGTAAGTGAGTGTAATTGGGCTTATTCATCTGATGGATGAACTACATTTGGTGAAGCTTGCCCTGAAGGAGTGTGATAACAGTACATAAGGCTGAAGGTGGGCATGATGGTTGAATCTGTGGAGAAGCAAGGAAGTGGATACAAAATGAAGATTAGGTACATCTGCAAGGTGAGTGGATGTGAAGAGGGCTATGATGGCATAGGCTTCAAAAGGCAGTTTCCAAGTGTGCTTGAGATAATAGGAACTGCAGATGCTGGAGAATCCAAGATGACAAGGTGTGGAGCTGGATGAACACAGCAGGCCAAGCAGCATCTTAGCTTTCTTGGGCCTAAGATGCTGCTTGGTCTGCTGTGTTCATTCAGCTCCGCACCTTGTTTTCCAAGTGAGCTTTGTTTGTTTCAGCAGCAAGATTTATCATCCTGTTGCTAAGGAAAGGGATCTCTGTCTGGTTATGCACAGTCCTAAGGAGCTTGTTCAAGGACATATCCATGAAGCTGAACACATCCTTTGTCCCTCAACTGTATGACAACACTTGTAACTCTCTGTGAGGCAACTCAAATTCGTTCAACCTGTATGCCTGGATTGCCCCTTGAAACACTGGAGGTGAAATCATGCTATCCGGGTTTAAATCTTCTGAAATTAAAAGCCACTGATAGACAAGCTTAACCTATCTCTGTGCAGATCAAATTTGGAAGATGGATACAGAAAGCTGAGTTTTATTTCATTTCAATCTTAACAATAATAAAGATATACCATCAGAATGATTTATATTTCAAATGCATATAAAACTCATTAAAAAATTAGAACGTGTTCTGTCTAAGTTCCCCCATTTGATTAGGCTGTGTGCTTTCATTGTTAACAAAATTTCTTTTTTTAACGGGCTGATCAGGTTTTCCAGACCTCAGGAAACCCAGCCAAGAAAAGGTGGCTTGTGGACTCAATGTAGCAGGAGTGGTTCTACTCTACATCATTCAGGGAGCAATATTCATTGCCCATTCCAAGATTGCACCTTGAGACCACAGTTTTAAGGACCAGTATTGCAAGAAAGAAACTAATTTAAAATCCATTCAAAGCAGTTAAGATGCCCCTTTTTCAGTTCCTTAACTCTCCATAGTTCTTGAGTACTCCACTTGAGCCCAAACTCTATAAACCTCTGCCCCCGGTGCCCAAAGGCTTTCCTCCAACCGTAAGAAGATGCTTAATTACACTTCTGACCATTTGAAATCACGCCTCACTATCAACACAGCCATTCCCTTGCTTCTTCCTCTCAGCATGCACATCATGTTAAGCACGCCCACCTTCTTAAATGTTTTTCAAAAGAATACACACTACTCTTCTTTTTGGAGACGTTGGCATTTTGCTGCCACTCACCTGATGCTGCTCCCCTTGCAGTTCCTTCTCCAAATTGAAGCCCTTCAACCATTTCAACCTTAACAATAATAAATATAAATCACGGAGGTGATTTACATATTAAATGCTGTTGAAACTCATAAGTATGAGAAAAGATTATAACTGAGTCTCCCCTTTTGATTAGGCCGTATGCTTTCATTGGAACAAGGTTTCATCAGCACCTTCCAATGAACTAGAAAGTCTGAAATGGATTCCCAATTGAGCACAAGTGGGCAGAGGGCTTTGACCCAAACTTTAAGGCCTCTCATTTTAAAGGAAAATGTAAATGGTGAATGCACTGGATCTTTAACAGGCTGAATTTTACCAGAAATCAGCTATATGTCATTTTTGCCAAGCCTCACAGAAGATTTTGCCCCATGAGAACTGGTAATATTTCTTGTGCTATCATCCTAAACCTGCCTTATTAAACACCTACTGTACCCTGAAGCCAATTTGATGTTGGTGCAGTTCTCCCACTTGCTTTAAGTGGAAGTACTCACCACTGCCAGGATATTTCTGGATGCCTGGCACAGGCATCATAGCTAAATAATGCATTGCACATCAGGTCAAATGTTAAAATTTCAGAACTGACTGATACAAATCAATTAACTTGCCATCGACATACAGATAAGGGGAAGATGGCACCCTGCTTTATGGATAGGGACTTGGTCCTTGTGATGGATGGGGTGGTGCAAAGAAGGAATGTCTCTTTCCTCCAGGACTAGCAGAAAAAACCACCACACTAGACTCTGCCAACCTGGTTTGAGGTTGCCACCTGGGTCAGTGCAATTTCAGCCATCCAGAAGAGCACTCAGCAGTACCGCAAGAAGATCAATGACCTTCTCCACTCTGCTAGGATAGGTGTCATTTTTTTTACTACCTCACACTCATTTGATCACTGTTAGTGGCACCCTTTTCCCGCCAAGGCTCATGTTCTGCCATTCCCACTACACACAAATGTTGCATGACTTCTGTGCAAATTATTCACTCAAGCAGGACACCTCACCAACTTTCCCCTACCTGCACCAGTGCTAATAAATGTGCCACCCACTTGCACTCACTCAATCCCTCCCTTTCTGGCAGACCCCGACAGAATTCCCATGATAGGACCAAAATATCCTAGATGCATGATGGGGTGCCTGACGTTTGGCTCATTAATCCTTTGTGAAGTGAGCATCTTGGGCCTAACTGGCAAGGAACGGGACCCGTCCTGAGGAATATCTATGTCCCAGCAGTCAAGTAAGAAGTGTTCTCCCTGTTTATACTACCATCTCTTCACCCCCACTGCAAATATATTCCTAAATTTCCAGAACTTCTACTTCTTGTTCCAGGTGGATACTCTGTTTTGTCTCCTCCAGTTATATACTAGTGGTGTTACCACAGTCCCCATGGTCAAGGAGGCAGTGCCACACGACATCCGGTCTTCCACCTGTAAGGAGCATGCTTCAGAGGATGCATCAGTAAAGCTGCTCCCAGCTGCCTTCACCAGCTCAGATATTGACACCTTAGTGGGTACTTCAGCTCCCTAGAGTTGTTCAGAGCTGCTGGCGAATCACATGTTTTTACAGTTAGCTGAGGTAGTTAGCACTCAGATTACTACTTGAGCCAGGAATGATAACCGGCTAACTAACAGAAGACAGAGAATTTGGATAAAGGGGGCACTTTCGGGATGACAATCTGTAACTAGTGGAGTGCCACAAGGCTGGCTGTTGAGACCACAATTATTTATAATGTACACGAATAACTTGGACAACGAAAATGAACATACAATAGCTAAGTTTGTAGATGCCACATGAACTATCAGAGGACAGTATCTGAGGAGCAGGAAAGTTAATGTTTTGGACTGAAATCCTTTGTCAGGACTGAGGAGGAGGAAAGGAACCCAGAAGTAAATACAGCAAGGAGGCTGGGGCTGGGGGAAAGGTAGGTGGGATGATGATAGTTGGATGCAGGCAGGGGTTTATTGTGATTGGTCAGTGGGAAGGGTGGAACGGATAGGTGAGTAGGAAGATGGACAGGTTAGGTGGCTCAGGAAGGTGAGGAGGAAGTGGAGGGCTGGACATGGGATAAGACTAGGGTGATGGGAGTTTGAAGCTGGTGAAGTCAGTATTGAGGCCAGTTGGCCATAGGCTCCCAAGGCAAAATATCAGGTGTTGTTTCTCCAGTTTACGTTTGGTCCCATTCTGACAGAGGAGGAGGCCAGAGATGGGCATGTCACCAAGGGAGTTGGGGCGTGTGAGGGTGTGGTGTGGAGGGGAAATTAAAGTAGATAGCAACTGGCATGTCAGGTTGATGCATCTGGAGCACAGATGCTCCACAACCACTCCCCCAGTCTGCGTTTGATCTCCCTAATGTAGAGGAGATCACATCAGGAGCAACGAATACAATAGGTCAGATTGGGTGAAGTGTAGGTGAATCTCTGTTGGATCTGGAAGGATTGTTTGGGGCTTTGGGTGGAGATGAGAGGGGAGGTATAGGGGCAGGTGTTGCACCTATTGCAATCACAGGGAAAGGTATCGGGTGCAGTGGAGAAGTTGTTGGCAGAGGTTGGAGCTGACAAGGGAGTCACGGAATGAATGGTCCCTGCGGAAAGCAGACGGGGTGGGAGAGGAATTATCTTTTTGATAGTGCCGTCTAATTATTGGTGGCGGAAATGTTAGAGTGTGATATGTTGGATTTAGAGGTTCGTGGGGTGGTGCATGAGGACTAAGAGGACTCTATCCTCATTACTGTCGTGGGGAGAAGGGTTTGAGAGCAGAAGTACAGGAGTTGGAGAAAATACATTTGAGAGCATCCTTAATTACAGTGGAGGGGAAACTATGGTCCCTGAATTGGGAGGATATCCGGGATGTCCCGGAGCGGAATGCTTCATCCTGGGAACAGTTGCAGTGAAGGGCGAGGAATTGAAAGTATGGGATATCATTTTTGTGGGAGGGTGAGTGAGAGGAGGTGTAGTCAAGGTAGTTGTGGGGCTCAGTGGGTTTGAAATGGATGTAAGTGGTGAGTCGATTTAGGGAGATGGAGACGGAAAGGTCCAAGAAGGGGAGGGAGGTGTTTGAAATAGTCCTGGTGAATTTGAGGGTGAGTTGGAAGGTGTTGGTGAATTTAATGAACTGCTCGAGTTCCTCACCAGAGCATGAGGCAGTACCGATGCAGTCACCAATCTAGTGGAGAAAGAGGCAGGGACGGTTGTAGTTGTGGAAGAGGCACTGTTCTACAAATCCTACTAAGAGGTAGGTATAACTCGGGTTCATGCAGGTGCCCATGGCCATCCCTTTGGTTTGTAGGAAGTGAGAGGAATCAAAGGAAAAATTGTTGAGGGTGAGGACCACTTCCACCAAGCAATTGAGCGTGTTGCTGTTGGGGTCTGGTTGGGCTAGTGGGAGAGGAGAAGCAGAGGGTTTTTAGGCACCTGTGTGGGAGACACAGGTGTACAGGGGCTGTACATCCATTGTGAAGATAAAGTGTTGGGGGCCAAGGAATTGAAGGTTTGAAAAAGGTAGAGGGCGTATGTTATTTCACACGTGTAGGTACGGATTTCCTGGACCAAAGAGGAACGAATGGAGTCAAGGCAGGAGGAGATGAGCTCGGAGGGGCAGGAGTGGGCAGAGACAATGAGTTGACTGGGGCAGTCAAGTTAATAGATTTTGGGTAGCAGGAAGAAACGGGCAGCACAGGTTGGGAAACTATCAGCTGAGAGGCTGTAGATGGGAAATTTCCCAAAATGATGAGCTGTTGATGGCCTGGGAGACGATGGCTTGGTGATCAGAGGTGGGGTTCATGATCGAGGGGACAGTAGGAGAAAGTGGCAGAGAGTTGGTGTCTGGCCTCAGCGACGTAGAGTTCAGTTTGCTATGCCATCACTGTGTCCTCCCCCACCCGCATTGCCGTGTTTCATAGTGAGGTTGGGGTTGGAGTGGAGGGTTGTGCATTCTGATTGGGAGAGGATGGAATAAGTGAGAGGGATGTAGCGATTGATGTCGTGGTGGCAGTTTGAGATGAAGGAGTGGAGGGAAGGCAAGAAGCCAAGAGGCTATGTCCAGGAGGATGGAATTTGCTGGAGGTGGGAGAAGATGCTGTTAGAGAATAGGTTGGATTTGCATTCAAAGAAATAGGCCCAGAGATGGAGGTGGCGTAAAAAGAGCTCGACAGCGTGACATACATGGAATTTGATTATGTGTGGGCACAGGTGAACCCTTTGCTGAGGACTGGCTATTCAGCCCCAGTGACGGGGAGGTACGGGGGAGTGGTGAATACCTAGCAGGGCTTAGGGCTAGGGCTGGATGTAAAACTGGGGCCAGGAGTCAGGGGTGGAGACTTCGTCAGGGGTCGATGTGTGTGCTGGGGCAGTCAAGTGGGTGGAAGGGGAAGTAACCCGGTTATCAATGATGTCGGCAGTCGCATGGTCTTCTACGTAGGCAGACGCAGCAGTCACGTGGTCCTCGAGGTCAGCAGCAGCAGCAGTCACACGGTCCATAGGAGTGGTCAAAGCACCCTCATGGCCAATGACATCGAGCTGGTCCCAGAGAAGCTTGGAGATGAGGTTGGGATGCTGAATAGTTGAGGACTTTTGTGTCTGGAAGTTTGGCATACCTACAGTCTTTGATAGAGTGGAGAAAAAGCATGTTTTGAAGGTGTGGATCCTTCCGAGAGCAGACAACGGTAGAGGCCCTCAGCAGGTCTGGGAGAAAGATGCCCTGAGCTGGGCAAGGCTGACTGCAGGGAGAGAAGTTGTTGATCAAGGCAGAGAGCATGAAGCTGAAAATACACAGGAAGGATCATCTCTGGAGGTACTATAGACAACAGTTGTTATGATTGGGTCCAATTTGTGAAGATCTGAAAATTATTTGGACTCCATAAGTGATGAGCCAGCTGGTCAGCATGGACTAGTCGGACCGAATGGTCTTTTCTATGCTGTATAACTCCATGACTGTTTATGCCTCTATGTCTAAACAATAGATAGGAAGATGTGAGGAGGATGCAAGAGTCTCCAGAGGGATACAGACTGGATAATTTTTTAAATGGAATCCCTATGGTGTAGAAGTAGGCTATTTGGCTCATCGAGTCTACTCCGATTCTCCAAAGAGCATCCCAACCAGACTTACACTTCCACCCTATCCCATAACCCTGCATTTCCCATGGCTAATCCACCTGACTTATACATCCTTGGACACAATGGACAATTTAGCATGGCCAATCCACCTGGCCTGCACATCTTTGGACTGTGGGAGGAAACCAGAGGAAAGCAATGCAGACACAGGGAGAACATGCGAACTCCACATAAACAGTCACCTGACAGTGGAATTGTATCCGGGTCCCTGGGTGCTGTGAGGCTGCAGTGCTAACCACTGAGCCACTGTGATGCAAAACCTTCAGGGACAGAATATATGTTGGAAAATGTGAGGCTATGCACTTTAGCAGGAAAAATAGGGGAGCTGAATATTATTTGAATGGAGAAAGACTGCAGAAAGGGTTTTGTGGTCCTTGTGTGAGAAAGACAAAAAGCAAGTAAACATGTTCAGCAGATAATAGGGAAAGCAAATGGAATGTTGGTTTCTATTTCAAAGAGAATGGAGTATAAAAGTGGGGATCTCTTATAAAACTATACAAGGCAGTAGTTAGGCCATATCTGGTTACTGTGAACAGTTTTCATCCTCTTATCAAAGAAAAGATATACTGGCATTAGAGGCTGTCCAGAAAATGTTCACTAGGTAAATCTTGGATATGGAGCAGTTTTCTTACGGGGAAATGTTCAGTAGGTTAAGCCTCTGTGTATTGGAGTTTTGAAGAATAAGAGTTGATTTATGGTTCTTATGGGGCTTGACAAGGTAGATGCAGAGAGGTTGTTTCCACTTGTGGAAGAGACTAGGACCGGAGGTATAATCTGAGAATAGGAGTCACACATTTAAGGCAGAGATGGAGAGGAATTTCATCTTTCAGCGGGTAGTGAACCTTTGGAATTCTTTACCATAGAACTGTAAAGCATGAGGCATTCAGAATATTCAAAGCTGAATGGGTAGACTGTAATGTTAAGTAAATCAAGGGTTGTGGGGAAAAGACAAGGAAGTTGTGAATGATCAGATCAGCCATAATCTGGTTAGCACTGCTGTCTCACAACACCAGGGAACCGGGTTGATTCCAGCCTCGGGCAACTGTCTGTGTGGAGTTTGCACTTTCTTCCCATGACTGTGTGGGTTTCTTCCAGGTGCTTTGGTTTCCTCCCACAGTCCAAAGATGTGGAGGTTAGGTGAATTGGCCATGCTAAATTTCCCATAGTGTCTAGGGTGGGAAATGCAGGGATAGGGTTGGGGCTGGGTCTAGGTGGGATACTCTTTGGATGGTCGGCATGGACTCAATAGGCCGAATGGCCTGTTTCCACACTGTAGGGATTCTATGGATAAGTGGCAGAGCAGACTCAATGGGCTGAATGGACTACTTCTGCTCCCAATGTCTTATAATCTTATTACATGTAGCATTTTTTGTATTTAGGAAGTAATTTGACTTGTCCTACTTAAGCATGTGACAATTTTTTTTTCTGTAAGTGTTGATTTGTTGATCTAATTGTAGGGCAGTTTGATTGCTCACCTTGAATTGTTTAGCAGATTCAGTGGCTAAATTTGCAGGAATAGCTCTTGTTTCAGCCATTAATAGTACCACTTATCAGCTCACAGTATACACTTAAGGAAGGTTAATGTTACCATGTTTGCAAACACTTTCTTAATTTTTCCCAACACCTTTGGAATACAATAGAATAACTTCCCAGTAGCTATGCAGGCTTAAAGAGCAGAGAAGATAGATTGGTAAAGATTGTTATGGCCATCACCAGGAAAGCAGGCATGGACACAACATGTGTTATTAGTGATCACACATCAGTTACATAGCAATACAGTGTAAGTCCTTCTGAGCCTAAAAGGTAGTGGGATTGTCTGGAGGAGTTCACATCCTGATATGAATGCAGTCATTGAGGTATTGGGCATGGGAAAGCCAGCAATCTTTGCTAAAATGCTGTCGTTATTGGTTTCTAAACTAAAATCATGGGTAAAATCATGGGAATGATTGCAAACATGGTATCAGATACCTTATTTAAGTATGAACTGTAGACGGCAACAGTGATAATACAAGCAGCATTTCAGAAGCATCTAAGTAGAAAAAAAAATCAGTCCAAGGAAAATGCTACTCAAACCCAGGAGCAGTGATCGGCTTGCAGGTGCCCTATATTGGTAGTTTAGTTTGTAATCTTGCACTTTACTAGATAATAATCATAAATGCTGCCAATTGAATGTGGAGTTGAAGTTGTATGTGTCTGATTGTGAAAAAATTTCAACAGGTAATATCAAAATTGTTGAGATAAACATAAGCAATATTCAACACTAGATTAATAGGAATCAAACAATTATATAAATCTTGGAACTTGCAGCATGTGAATCATTGTAATTCGGAACACGGTTTGTGGTTTGGATAGATGGAGTCTTATATAATATAAATTAGTCCACAGCTTCTATTTGTATCCTGACTTCATAAAGGAAATATATCTTTTTATCTCAGAAAGGGTCCTTCTGGTGGTGCATCTCTAGCAAGAACAGGGGAAGAAGAACAAAAATGAGCAGAACAAGCAGAGAGCTGCAGCTCCAAATAAAAGTGTGCATGTTGTAGGAATTGTACACCTTCCACAGACTATATAGATCTGTCAAAACATACTGCCATGCCATTCAGATGCTTTTGCGTAACATTGACCTCAATAGTTCTTTATCAATTTCAGTCAAGAATAGCTTCTATTGTTTAGTAAAACTGTCACAGCCACCATTAGCAGTAACTTGAATATCATACAGGGGTTAAAATAAAGGTCTAGGAGTCTTTCTTTAAAAATATAATCAAGCATTATCAATAGATCTTTAGGATAGCTTTACTGGAAAAATGTCAATGTCCGTGGAGATTTCAAATGCCTTGTCAGATGGATCAATGTTGCCAATTATGAGGCCAGATTTTTCCATTGTCCTTCTGAAGAATGTTCTTTGACAGCCTCCTTCACTTCTTCAGTGGTGAGCGGAAAACTAAACAGTGTAGAAATACCCAACCTAGTTAAACTATTTGTTGGGGCTTGCAACTCCATGTTGACCATAAAATAGAAGAAGTCATTTTAGAAACTGTTTTCACGTTTTTGTAGGGATGGTTTGTAATTGAAAATGTTCCTCTTCTTCCTCTGTCTTCCGAAGAGAGTTCCAAAACTGCTCCCAATTTGTTTTACTATTTATCACTATTTTATTGATCTTTTTAGGCGCTGGTTCTTTTTAACATAGAACATAGAACATTACAGCACAGTACAGGCCCTTCGGCCCTCGATGTTTTGCCGACCTGTCATACCGATCTCAAGCCCATCTAACCTACACCATTCCATGTACATCCATATGCTTGTCCAATGACGACTTAAATGTACCTAAAGTTGGCGAATCTACTACCGTTGCAGGCAAAGCGTTCCATTCCCTTACTACTCTCTGAGTAAAGAAACTACCTCTGACATCTGTCCTATATCTTTCACTCCTCAATTTAAAGCTATGCCCCCTTGTGCTTGCCGTCACCATCCTCTGTATGCCTTGTAGTGACTGTCACAGAAGTCCACCTTATTCCTGAAAACACTGATTTTGCTGCTGGAGCTTTGATGAACATTGACTAGATAATTAGTTTTGCCCAAGACATTACATCTACTTCCAAGTTTCTATTCACCTATTTTGCTCAAAGAGTAAAATTAATTTTAATAACTACAGTACTTTACAAAGTTTTAAAATGCAAAGCTTGTAATAATTTTGTTGCCATTTTAAAGAAATGTAATATATAAGGTCCTAGGTGACCAATTTGTTGCATTGAAAATTCAGATTTTAAAATTTCAAATGCTGCACTGGGATTAGAGATAGTTCGAATTGAAATATTATTCCGTAAGCTTCAGTATAATGGAATAAAATGTAACCCATGAAGATCACAAAGGGAATTTATGTTGGTTGATTACCTGGATGTTGCTAAATTCAGCAACACTAGCAATGATAAATGAATTGATGCAATTATCAATAAAGTTGAGACTTTTTGATGGTTACTTTTTCTTCTGCACAGTCTACTTAGCTCAGAAGTAAAGCATGCAAACATTGATTTTAGAAGCTTTTGATTAAGCATCCAATACAAGGAACCCTCCCAGTCTAGTTATACTTTCTTGCATGCTATTTGGGCAGAAAGAAAGAAAAGTTTGAAGACACATACCAACAGATTCAAAAACAGCCTCTTCCCCATTATTATTCCACTTATAAATGGACCTGTCATATGTTGGAGTTGGTCTTACACTGCACCTTCTCTATGGTTGTGACACTGTACTCTGCATTCTGATCTATGTATTCTACCCTTGTGTTTTTATATTAGTTATGATTTGTCTGGACAGCACGCAAAACAATACTTTTCACTGCATCTGAGTAATTGTGACAACTACAGACGAAATCAAAATCAAAAACCATGGTGGCATGAGAATTGTTATTCAAACTCTTGTGACAATTGTCTCTTTACTTTCAAGTGGTTTTATTCCCATTCTTTCAGAATGTAGTGATTTTAGTAGTGGCAACACAGATTTTCACCACAGAAATGGGAAACAGGAGTCAGGTTTTGTTTTGGGTCAGAAACCCACCTTCGCGTGTGGGATATGGAAATGATTAAAGTTTTATTTTCATTTTTAAAAGCTGTCATTTGGTTTGTACACTGACTTCCTGTTCAGTTACAGCCAGTGGGAACGGGAACAAAGGGAAACAACTCAAAACAAGCAGAATAGATAAAGGGAAACCAGTAGCAGCACTGTACTAGGATTTCCAAGGATATTCAATAAAGTGCCATAGAAAAGTTAATGTTTAAGTGTTCATGGTATGTTTCATGGATAATGAATTGGCTACTTAAAAGGAAACAGAGTTGGGGTGGGTCACTTTCAATCTGTCACAACTATTATAATCTATATTATTCTATATTAATTATTTGGATAAAAGATCTTATTGTTGTTGCCAAATTTGCTTATGATACAAAGACAGGAAGGAGTAAAAATTGAGAGGAGGGTACAAAAAGTCAGCAAAGAGGTATGGATTGGTTAAGTGAAATGGCAACATAATTGGCAGATGGAATATAATGTGGGAAAATGTGAAGTTGTCTACTCTGGTCGGAAAAGTAGAAAAACAGAATATTATTTCAATGGAGAGATAATGCAAAATGGTATGCCGCAAAAAAAGTCTGGGTTTCCTTGTACGTCAATCACATTATGTTAACATGGAGGTACAGCAAGTAATTAAGAAGTGTGTGAAAAGAGTTAGTAGACTGGCTGTGAATTCAGAACAGTGGTTTTCATGTGAAAACTGGATAATTGTGAGACTTGTTAATTATATTGATACTTCTTAATTGAGTAGAGAAATTTGATTGAATAGATCTGTTAATCATGGCAGTCTGGTTGAAATCAGCAGAGGCAAATTGAAACCAGACTGGTAATCACAACAGTATGGGGAAATGTTCTTATATGGCAAAATAATGGAGTATAACTTGGGAAAGAATACACTATCAGCTGACAGCCAATCATGCAACCAACTAAGTAACCCACAATCAGAAGAGAATTGAGTATGACAGCATTCACAAATTGTATTTTGTATATATATATTCCACAGGGAAGCACTCAAAAGAGATAGATAATATGAGTTAAAAGGTAGTAGCTCTAGAAAGAAGAAATGATTTATGTGAAGTTGGAAGGCATCCAACTAGAAAGTCATGGTCAAAGATCATTCCAAAGTGCCCTACATCATCTAAATTGACCATCTGAAAAGCAACTATATGATTTAAATAAAACTGTTTACCATTCTGAATAAAGATGTTGGTTTTAGAATAAGATGATGTCTGTTCCAATTCTTAGTTTCCAATTTATGAATAAGAAAAATCACCTACAGAAGGCAAGTGGAATCTTGGTCTTTATGGAAAGGCACAGAGTTTAAAATTACAGAAGCTTTGATACAACTGTAAGGACATGCTGAGCATGCAGTTGGAGCACACTCCTATTTTGATCTTACACAACAACAGATATACTTGCAATGGAAATGTTTGAGAAAAGCTTCATTTGGCTGATTCCTGGGATGAAGATGGTGTCTTATGAAAAATGTTAAGCAGGCTTGGCCAAGCTGTTTGGTCTTTCATAGAGTGAGAGATGATCTTGTTGAGATAGATAATGTTCTGAGTGGAATTGACAAACTAGAAGCTAACAGAATGTTTCCTCTCGTGAGAGAATGTAGAACCAGGGAGCACAATTTCAAAATAAGGGGTTTATCACTTATCACAAAAATGTGAAGAAAATTAACTTCCCAGAGGGTTATTTGTCTGTAGAATACTCTTCTTCAGAGAGCAGTAAGGGCTGAAACATATTCAAGGCTGACAAACTTTTGATTGATTAAGGAGTGAAGTGTTATAGACAACTGACTGGAAAGTGGAATTAAGGCCATAATCAGATCAGTCATGATCTTAAATCTCACAGCAGGCTTGAGGGGCCAAATCTCAAACTCTCATTTTTTTTTTATAATCGTTGGTGTTGGATTCATTTCAACTTGCCACATCAGCCATCTCTGAGGGTGCTAGTTGGTCTGAAGAAGAGAACTGTGCATTGCTCCAAAGCCTTCAATTGATCCAAGACCAGGTGAGATGACCTAGTAGAGCCAGAGTTCTAACATCTGGGCTGTTTCTCATCTCATTGATGTGGACCTGAATTTCATGTTAGTACTGTAAGTGAGTGGAGAGGGTGTTTTATTTTCACTCAAGGTGGCAGGAAGAGTTTATTATCCAAAACCAAGTACACTTGGTAATCTTCCACTGCATATTCAACTCATCAGCAGCCTAAGTGAATGCCCAGAAATACCCCATAATGCAGTGGAAAGTGCAGTATGCTCACTATCCTGTTTATTACTTACTGAAAAGGAATAAAAAGTTATTTTAAAGTATTTGGCTGCAAAATTTAACACAATAGAACCGGCATTTTTGCTATTGTTATTTTTGACTCCAAAATATGATCTGTGGTATGTGTATACACTTAACATAAACAACATTTGATGTCAGTTTGGTGAATTTTTTATGTGCATGAAGGGAGCATGTAATGCAGTGCAAGCAGATTGCGGATCAGTCAACACGTAATGCTCCCTGACTTGGCACTAGTGCTGCCAGTTTGGAGCTCAATGGCCCAACTAATGCCAGATCTCAAACATACACAGTTGAATGCGTGTTAACAACTGGGAGGATTCCCATCTGTACTATGTGGGATCATCACACATTTTTAGTGAATGGTAATGGTTGTGACTTTGATAATAGAAGTAATATTACATTTAAATTTTGTGAAATCTATTGAGAATGGTGTGACACATCCTAAATAATTTTGTCTTATTTAAAAGATTTCCTCGACATAAGTGCATGAGTGTACGTTCCCCTAGGATTACAACGTGACAGGAAGAATGATCAGAGATGACAGGGCAGGACAATATGATGCAGAGGAAGGAAGAGCTAGAAATCCAGGGTTGTTTTGGAAAAATTCTCCCACCTAAACCTCCCAAAGAAGTGCGCTAGGAATCTGTACTTCACTGAGGACATCCTCAACTGAAATCTGCCACCTTCTGAGCCACAACCGTCTGACCAAGGTGAGGCTGCCATCGCCAATTGTAGTGAAAGTAAGGGTCGCCATACATTTCTACCCAAGATAACAAAGTGTGTGGATGGATGAGCACAACAGGACAAGCAGCATCTTACGAGCGCAAAAGCTGACGTTTCGGGTCTAGACCCTTCTTCAGAAAAGGGGGATAGGGAGAGGATTCTGAAATAAATAGGGAGAGGTGGGAGGCGGACTGAAGATGGATAGAGGAGAAGATAGGTGGAGAGGTGAGTATGGGTGGGGAGGTAGGGAGGGAATAGGTCAGTTCGGGGAGGACATACAGGCCAAGGGGGTGGGATGAGGTTAGTAGGTAGGAAATGGAGGTGCGGCTTGAGGTTGGAGGAGGGGATAGGTGAGAGGAAAAACAGGTTAGGCAGGCTGGGACGAGCTGGGCTGGCTTTGGAATGCGGTGACAGGAGGGGAGATTTTGAAGCTGGAGAAATCAACATTGATATCATTGGGCTACAGGATTCCCAATCGAAATATGAGTTGCTGCTTCTGCAACCTACGGGTGGCATCATTGTGGCACTGCAGGAGGCCCAGGATGGACATGTTGTCTAAGGAATGGGAGGGGGAGTTGAAATGGTTCGCGACTGGGAGGTGCAGTTGTTTATTGCGAGCCGAGCGTAGGTGTTCTGCAAAGTGGTCCCCAAGCCTCCATTTGGTTTCCCCAATGTAGAGGAAGCCACACCGTGTACGGCAGATACAGTATACCACATTGGCGGATGTGCAGGTGAACATCTGCTTGATGTGGAAAGTCAACTTCGGGCCCAGGATGGGGGTGAGGGAGGTGGTGTGGGGGCAGGTGTAGCACTTCCTGCGGTTGCAGGGGTAAGTGCCGGGTGTGGTGCGGTTGGAGGGGAGTGTGGAGCGGACTATGGAGTCACGGAAAGAGTGGTCTCTCTAGAAGGCAGACAAGGGTGGGGTGGGAAAAATGTCTTTAGTGGTGGGGCCGGATTGTAGATGGCGGAAGTGTCGGAGGATAATGCGTTGTATCCGGAGGTTTGTGGGGTGGCATGTGAGGACTAGGGGGATTCTCTTTTGACGGTTATTGCGAGGGCGGGGTGTGAGGGATGAGGTGTGGGAAATACGGAAGACATGGTCGAGGGCATTCTCAACTACTGCGGGGGGGGAGGTTGCGGCCCTTGAAGAACGAGGTCATCTGGGATGTGTGGGAATGGAATGCCTCATCCTGGGATCAGATGCGGCAGAGGCGAAGGAATTGGGAATAGGGGATGGAATTTTTGCAGGATGGTGGGTGGGAGGAGGTGTATTCCAGGTAGCTGTGGGAGTTGATGGGCTTGAAATGGACATCAGTTTGCAGGTGGTTACCTGAGATGGAGACAGAAAGGTCCAGGAAGGTGAGAGATGTGTTGGAGATGGTCCAGGTGAACTTGAGGTTGGGGTGGAAGGTGTTGGTGAAATGGATGAACTGTTCCAGCTCCTCTTGGGAGCATGAGGCAGCGCCGATACAGTCATCAATGTAACAGAGGAAGACGTGGGGTTTTGGGCCAGTGTAGGTGCGGAAGAGGGACTGTTCCAGATAATCTACAAAGAGGCAGGCATAGCTTGGGCCCATGTGGGTACCCATGGCCACCCCCTTAGTCTGTAGGAAGTGGGAGGAATCAAAAGAGAAGTTGTTGAGGGTGAGGACGAGTTCGGCTAGGCGGATGAGGGTGTTGGTGGAGGGGGACTGGTCGGGTCTGCGGGACAGGAAGAAGCGGAGGGCCTTAAGGCCATCTGCATCGGGAATGCAGGTGTATAGGGACTGGATGTCCATGGTGAAAATGTGGTGTTGAGGACAGGGGGAAATGGAAGTCCTGGAGGAGGTAGAGGGCGTGGTTGGTGTCACGGACATACGTAGGGAGTTCCTGGACCAAGGGGGAGAAAATGGAGTCGAGATAGGTGGAGATGAGTCGGTGGGGCGGGGGCAGGCAATAGGACGACTGGGGAGGCTTGGCTTCCTTCCATTTGTATGGGATTAATAGGGAAACTAATATTTAACTCAATGTAACCTCTGTATTAAGAATTAACTTTGTAAAGTTTGCAATTGTACAATACTTTATACTTCTATCATTTAAGATTATGTGGCAAATAATTCATACTTCCACTTTTTTTACATCCTGTATGAACTTCATATTCATATCATTACTTTTAGATCTCTAGTATTAGTTTTGCTTATAAATGAAAACAAACATGGAAACACAGCAGAAGCAAAACTGAAAAGAAACAAGTAAAATAAGTAAATGTCTGATTTAATAGAAACTTCAGCAATCAAGTGAGAATTGAGCTGTGAGCTCAAAGATATCAATCATTGGGTCCTGCTTGCAAACACTTGCCTTTTTCTTCAACAAAGAGGTAAAGAACATCTCAAAAATGACCGCTTAGTACAATACCAAGTCTCAGAGAAGATGTTGAATTTGTCAATATATGACAATTTTAAGGCACTTGGTGGGCAGCTGTAGGAGTTGGCAGGAGTCAATGTCCATCACTCTTAAGAGCCTATTAGCAAACGATCATGCAACCCTTTGTCTAGGCTGTTTAGAATGTAATGATGTAATTGATCATGCTGTGGCTGGGAAACAGTTAATAAGCAGCAGTTTTCCATGACCAAGGCGTGCGTGCATGAGAAAGTTTGAAGTTATCCTGCTTTCAATCTGGAGTGAAGGCCTTCAAGGCTTTGAAGAGAGATTCAGAAACAATCCACACCTGAAGGTGAACCGGAAAGCAAGATCTGTAAAGCCACTGCCATATGTTATTTATAACCTAAGTAATTTTTTTCTCTTAGGTGGCCACTTTTGTGTGTGGGCTGCATTAAGATGAGCCTAGACACTCAATACACGAACACTAAATGTCACTATGTACTGAGGTTCCATCTATCCCTGGTGTTCAGAAGGATTGGTCTGGCCTCGTTGACATGGGATGCTTCAAGTAGTTGGATCATCCTGTATCTCCTGTCCTTCATGGAAAAATTTGTCAAAGAAAATACTTTGAACACAATCCATCAGGAAATGATCAGCACGCAGCATCCTCATGATCCTGCTGCAAAAGGTGGGACTGGATCCTGCTGGGTTGTTGTCCAAGCAGACTGTCAAATTCATTTTGCAGAATGCCTCATCACCAGAACTTTCTAACAAGCACCAAGTCTTTGCTAGGTTAGTGATGAGAAGGGCACTTCCTGTGAGATCCTTTATGTACACCTGGATTCTGCTCCGCCACACACAGCCCTCGAAGTGGCAGCAAGGGATTAGATTATGAGAATGTCACACATCTGCTGCTGGAATGTGCCTTTGTAAAAGAAGTCTGGGAAGAGATACAGTAGTTTTTGTCAAGGTTTGTCCTGAGCAGCTCTGAAACGCAGGATCCTGTGCTTTATAGTCTGTTCTCCAGGATGTGCCATGAGACAAACATCAACTGAGCCTGGAGGACCATGAATTTGATGAAAGATGTGCTTTGGCCTGCCTGAATCTTGTTGGTTTTCTAGACCAAGGAGTTGACCTCAACCGAGTGTTGCAGACTGGCATGTTCCAAAGTCCAGGACAACATGCTGAGGGACACATTAAAGCTTGGGCCAGCTGCCATCAACATGCAGTGGAGGTCTGTTCAGTTATTGGACCCTCCTGATGCCTCAAATACATGTAAACATAGACATATTTATGCTGAAATGCTATGTTTCTCTCCATGTGCAAAGACTGTGCACAGAACGAGACTGCTGTAGTCACTCTGTACATACAGAAATGTTTTTATGAATAAAGTGTAGTTTTGAAATTTAAAAAGTGAGGTTTTTTTCTCAGTCACTGCTCTGCATTATGGTTGTTACGTGACCATGGCTATCTTGGCAGCAGTTGCAATGCTTCCATTCTAGCAGTATGCTATGCTATCTGCATTTGACAAAACAAAGGGTGGCTGCTGAGAAATAATGACTGAGACAGAAAGCTGAGAGCAGGAATAATTATTCGGAGTATGAATTATAATCCATTCAATATTAGTGTAGCTGATATGCTATTTGTTTGCAAAATGTAATGTTAGTCTATAGTAGTTGGACTCAGGTGTTTTCTGCATCAGGATAAATCACAAGCAATGCAGGCAACACACAGTTTCAGGCCTTGTGCCCCACTTTTTGTTTTCACTACAGTTGCTGTCCAGAATGGGGATGCCATGGTCAGTACCACGACTGACTATACATCTGCAGTTCTGAAACCGGTACACACACGTAGTGGGACAGATTTGCCTTGCTGCCCACTTTACAGAATAGTTAATCAAAATATAATAACCCACAGAAACAAGACTCAATCACTAAATGCACACATCAGATACATGAGGCTAGTAAACATGACACCATTGAGACAGGAGATACAAGTGATAATAGGTAGGAATTTTTCAAGAGTATTTTTGTAAAACATTTTCAGATGCAGCAAAATGTATTTTTAAAGGAGTTCTGAAGGCTTAGTTAAAGCTGCTAATGAGATTAACTGTCAATCTCTATTAGTTTATATTGAAAAAAGTCACTTATGATTGTTATACCATATATTTTCATTTTTAAGTGTTTGCCTCTTTATTTAAGAGATGGTGTGGTTGGAACTTGACCTAACTAATCATGCATAGAAGAAATAATGTATTCCATCCATGAAGGAAATATATCCTGGCAGTGGACTTGCGACCCTGTTCTGTTCAAACATTTTCTACAATTATTCACTCCATAGTTACATTAATAATTGGACTTAATCTTCATGCTACATGTGTGAGAAGCATTAAAAAATCATTGTTTCAGGATTTTTATTGCTTTTTTATATTAAAGCCAACAAAATCTCAATCTCATAACCCATAAAATTTTCCTTGACTGCCTAACTTTTGGAAATATTCTGATTGTGCAGCAAAGAGGAGGATCTGGACCAAATTCCCACTCCTTTTACTAATGTTTGAAATTTTCCACCATATCTAAGCCCGGCAGAAAAATGAATGTGACTTACAGAGCATTTAATGGAAGAGTTGCAATGGCATGCAGAGTGGTACTTATGCATTTGAGATGACATGGATGACTTGGCATCCTATCCTGATTCAGTCTTCACTGTGGGAGCAAGGACTCTCTCCTTCTAACAGCTGAGGAGCCGAGTTTTGGGCTTATTGACAGGAAAGTGGGGTGGGGAATGCTGATGCAGGTAATACTTGCTGCGAGATGTGTACGGTGGTAGAGATAGAGTGACCAGTTGGTAGCAGAGAGAGGAGCATTGCACTTACTGGGGTGCAGCAGAGAAGGTCATCCTACCTTCTTACCTCATTGTCAACTGTTTGCCCACACCCTAGGTGTGGCACTGACCTAGGTAACAACTTCAGACCAGGCTGGTAGGGTCTTGTGGTTCAGCCTTCTCTGCCCATCCTCTGGGAAGAGGACTGCTCTCTTTTGCATGATCCTATCTCCCAGGACCTCCAGGTCCCTGTTGGAGAATCACGGTGTCATCTTCCATTTTGCCATCATTTTCCAACTCAGTCTATCCAAACGTAGACCTGCTTTAGAATGCCAGTGCTTATCCGGGTGCACTGCAGACTTTTAAGCCTGGAATGGACAAAAGATATGCCAGTGTTTTCATGAATATCCACTGAGTGCCAAGTTGTCCTGAGGGCAGTGCGCACTGAGATGGTCTGAAAAACGGACATAACAGAATTAATTAATGCGGCAGATTTGGCAAGATACGGTGAGAAAACTCACTAGGCCTTGCAGTGAAAAACCCTCCAGTAAACCTAATACAACCCAGACCTAAGACAAGGAAATGTAAGACTGAGTCCAATGTGACTTATTTACTATACAAAATATAAGCAAAAAAGCAAATTTTTTTTAGATAACAAATTGTGGAGCTGGATGAACACAGCAGGCCAAGCAACATCTTAGGAGCATAAAAGCTGATGTTTCGAGCCTAGGCCCTTCATCAGAAAAGCTTTTGATTCTGTCAAAAGATTTGATCCTGTGCAGCAGATTTCCTGGCTTAAGGGATATGGCTAAGATATTATTGTACTCCTTTCACTGACATGTATCTTACTGTATATGCTTCTATCAACACTGCTACTGTCTACAGCAGTGCATTGGCATTAAAGACAAATTAATCTCTCTCATGATAATGGTGTCCATATACCTTTGGTGGGTATACTACTTGCTGAGTAGAACTTTGCATCCATGTGTTATTTCATCTGTTCATTGATTGGGTGGAACATTTATCTCCATATTTTCAAAATTGAATTGAATAATACATAATGGAGAAGTATTGACATGTAGTCTCATGTCAGCATACATATGCCAAAATGACCAGCACAATTTTATACTGTAATTACTTTGACTTTGGCCAGGCTGAAATTCTAGAATTTCCAAAACACACCAGAAAAAAATACTCAATCCTACTAACTATTAGGACATTAT
Source organism: Stegostoma tigrinum (assembly GCF_030684315.1). NCBI lineage: Eukaryota > Metazoa > Chordata > Chondrichthyes > Orectolobiformes > Stegostomatidae > Stegostoma > Stegostoma tigrinum. Next base: position 57,431,760 of record NC_081355.1, read on the forward strand.
ATCTATGTTTTACAGTGGATACCTTCTCCTGTAACGCCTGTTCTCAGAGCTACACTTATGATCCACAGAAGAGATTACTTCTGTCTTCACTGCATAGATGCATTAAAAAAGGAAGAATTTATTGCAAACAGAAAGAACCAACATATAACAATAATATAATGATGGGTATCCATCTATTTGTTGCTTATATTATTTGAATGATGCAAGTAATTGTCCAGAACCACTCCCCTGCTCTTCTTCAAATAGCATGGTATCTTTTATGTCCACCTGTGGAAGCAGATAGGAGCACAGTTAATGGCTTATCTGGAAAAGAATGCATCTCTGACATGACAGAACCAACTCAGTAATGCACCATGGAGTTACCTTAGATTATGCACTGAATTCCTTGACAGACCCTTGAACATTAAACAACGGGATAAATTTAGACAATTGAGCCAAAGTTGACAATTGAATAATAAATGTCTTAAGATGTCGCTGTTTCATCATTCTTCTTCATGATGTTTAGTAGTATTTCCATTTTTCAGATTATGTAACTTTTAAGTACTCAAAGACTGAAGAAAAAGCATTCACTTTGAATTGCTAAGCAATGCTCAACATTTCACTTCCTTTCCAATACTTCCATGTGCACATTTGCACTTTCCTAAACCCTCCTGCAGCTTTCTGACTGAATTCTTTAAATTAGATTCTTTTCAACTAGCTCCACCTTTCACTTTCCCATTGCTGCTCTCCCAAAACCTCAGGTTTAAAATTATTGTCCTTGATCCCTCCATGAAATGTTTCCATTGTTTCAAATGTTTCAACTCAACAACATCCTCCGGCACTACAATCTTATTTCCACTTTGGTCCTTCTGAACCTGTAACTTTGGTTTTTTGAGAATCCATTCTTTCACTTCACTCAATCTAAGCCCCATAAATCTCTTCCTTAAACCTATCCATCTTTCCTTTCTTCCTTGAAGTTCTGACACAGAAGACTTTGACCATGTGTAAGGCTACACATCTGAACAGACTCAACATCCATTCAGCTGCAGGTGTCCTCACACTACAGCAGCTACCTCAAAGCAGACACATGAGAGCACAAAAAAGGAGGTACTTTATTTCCCTCCAGACACCTGTCCATGTTATTTCCAATACTCATTACCCCCTGCCATTCTCCTCAAATCATTTACATTGCCTATAGCCTATTGGCAGCTAGAAAACATAAGTGGGGCTTGTCCTCCATATGAATGGACTCAGTAGCTGCGACCATGTTTTACTTCAAGTGTTTTGAAAATATGGAGGGCTATCTTGAAACAACTTCTCTCATCCCTTACCTGCAATGCCAGGTTGGAATTCTTTCAGTGACAACAGGTTTCTGTCCTCTAGCTTCAAGAGTCCATCTTCCATTCTTATTTGGATGACAAACTCACCAACGGGCCACCAATTGGCCAATTCATGCAAAACTGTTGTTTCCAGCACAGTGTTAGGCCAGGACTCTTATTTGACCCAGATATTTGAACCCAGCTCAAAATTCAAATACCCTGATCCTCTGTTTCTCTTGCACTTCTGGAAAAAAAGGTGCAATGATGAGGTGAGGAAAGCTTCAAGGAACCTCCAGGCCTTTCTGCTGTTTGCAGTGTTATATTCTGAGTATTTCTGGACAGGTAATATAAATTTCCACCTAAGGAAAGCAATGTGAAGCCGAGTTATGTGGAATGAAATTAGCTCTGTTTACTTGTTAGATGGAATAAGATTTTGCATTCGTCTCATTTGAAATTTCTATGAAAACCACTCAATTCAAAAGACATCTGGGACCTAGTTGAAAGCTACAAAAAAAGAGCAGTCATCACTCATGTCTCATTGGATTCCTATGACAGAACAATCAAACTTTGGAGAACCTGGCAGAAGCACATCATTATCAAACACTGCGGTAGCATTTCTAAACTGATCAGGAATACTGAAATCCTTAGCAACTCCAGCTTTCCTCTACTATTTGTAGTTATTTGACCTTTCCTCGGCGGATAATCCACAAAAAAAAACTAATTACTCCACAGGCTCTGAACAGCCCATTGGTGTGTGAATAATCAATGAGGATGATTTAAGTATTGCACAATCAGACACTTACACTGTTTGAAGTACAATTTTCCGTTGAACTGTCACAGTTGTAGGACAGTAACAAGCCTCAAATCTGCCGTAGTAATCAAAAGTTGACCAGTTGACTTTACTTAATCAAGGTCACTTAATGAAGCTATATTGTTTCAGGGCATACGAAGAGAATAGTCAGGAATTTGTAAGTGAGCCTTTATTTTAAAGTAAGTGTCTCCCATTACACTGTCTGCATCCTTCTGTTAAGCTCCTTGTAGCTTTGAATATCATAATTAGTGGTGTCAGCTTCAGACAAGATACCACCCTATCATTTAGCATCAGTCAAACATCTTGCTAAAATTTAAGATATTGCACAAAGGACAAAGGCAAGAAAAATCATACAGTTATGAGTTGTGAAATTGCTGTAAAGTGTTTTATAATGTAAATGCATCTTCTTAAATGCAAGCAACAAATTAGATCATGCCAAAATAATTTACTTGTATAGGAAATCATTTTGATGGTGCTTTTTAAAAATTTCTTCATGGAATGTGTGCGTCGCTGGCTCGGTCAGCAATTACTGTTCATCTCTAATTGCCCAGAGAGCAGTTAAGTGTCAATTACATTGTTGTGGGTCAAGGGGCTCATGCAGGCCAGACCACGTAAAGTTGGCAAATTTCGTTCTCTAAAGGATATTTTTGGTGAGCTTATTTGGCTAAATAGTTAGTTTTCCAGTGTAGACTAAAGTAACAGCGTAGGTTAAACTCTCACACTGGCTAGGTTTACCACCAGTTTTCCCTCTATACAATGAGAGAGCAGCGTTAGGTCCAATAAGACTTTACCTTATAGTTCTCTATCTCAAGGAAATAAAATAAAAGTTTCCAAACATTAAAGTAAATATTTAAGGGACAAAATTGGGCATGGTGGTGATATTTTCATGCTCTATATTAGTAAAAGTATCATTGCACTTACTTTTAATCTGTGTCAGAAGTATGCAGAGCAGGAAGATCGTGGGGATGTGTAACTTCAATTTGACAGTAATACTGCCATTTTTAAGCTTCAACATAAACATTTTCTTAACTTTGAAAAGCTGACCACGACATTTATTCAAGTACAGAGCTGGATGATCACAGCAGGCCAAGCAGCATCAGAGAAGCAGGAAAGCTGATGTTTCGGGTCTAGACCTTTCTTCAGAGCACCAAAATTTCTGAAGAAGCATCTAGATCCAAAATGTCAGCTTTCCTGCTCCTCTGATGCTGCCTGGCCTGCTGTGTTCATCCAGCTCTATACCTTGTTATCTCAGATTCTCCAGTATCGGCAGTTCCCACTATCTCTGCAACAATTTATTCAAGTATCTGCTCTGTTAAAGGGGATCACCAACTACTTGCAGATTAGTTGTTGATTTAATTGTTATTACAATTCTGCATACTTCTGGTCTTTTCACTTGTACGTTCAGATTTCAGAAATCTACAGAAGATGGTGTGATAAATATTGAAGGAGGTTCTGTTGTCTTGAGACTTCTCCACAAACCAGTTGTTCCTAGACCTGATATAGGTGGTCTGGAAGGCCGGATTTGGAATTAAAAATGAACTGGGTGAATGAACTGAGGCTATTACGAGAAGGCCAAACTGCTAGAATAGAGAAGAAGCATGAGGGAGAAAGGGACTCTCAGTAGTAGGCGATATTCAACCAGAGTTTTCAGGGAACAATTCTCCTACCTGAACGTCAGTGACGATGACTGTTTGAGAGATAACAAGGTGTAGAGTTGGATGAACACAGCAGGCCAAGCAGCATCAGAGGAGCAGGAAGGCTGACGTTTTGGGACGAGACCCTTCTCATGAAGAAGATTGTAGGGCAGATTGAAAAGCAGAGCAAAGACTAAAATATCAGTGGCTCCGAGTTTGACCATAGCTATGAAGTTTTATTTGTCTGGCTCCTTCTGGGCCGTTGCTGGAGCTATTACCAACATCTCGCAGCGTTCAGTACACTGTTGCATTAAAAAAAATCAGTGAGATGTCTTTGCAAAAAGAGACATCATCCCTGCCTTTCAAAAATAAGCAGATGGAGTGAACATAGCGGTTTGTATAGATTGAAACATTCCCCACAGAGAAGTATGCAATTCAATGGAACCATGTTGTGTTGTATATACTTATGTTAAATTTGTTGTTGAGCTGAGTCAAAAAAGATTTCATTCCCTCAACACACAGTTAATGTAAGGTCATTGGCGGCACGTCATGGAAGTCAAGTCCTGGTATCCTGGCATTGGTCATGATATCTTCAGTTTTTCCAGAGTCCACTGTGCCAACTGTATTTTTGCCACTACAAGATGGTTATTGAACAGTACAGACTATCCATTGATGACATGGTCCATGATGCCAATAAGTAATAGATGAACATAAGAACCATCCAAAATGTGATAGGTTTAACCACTGGCTTCCTAAGGAATGAGTCCTCGACCTGGACTAAGAGGGGCCATGCACTAATTGGGTGAATAGGTCTCAGACTCTTGGCTGGTATGCTATTTGTTGCAAAACCTCATCTTCAAGAGGGAATAGCCCTTGTCCTCACTGACAAATGTGAAGTTGAGAAGCAGGGATGTAGTAGAAGAAACAGATGAGGACGAAGAGAATGATGTGCAAAAGGATGAGGATGAAAATGAAGAGGAATAGAGGCTGTAACCTTGAAAGTTGTATCTAATCAAGCTTTGTATGAAGAATATGTTCAAGTGTGGTAAGTAACCGCAACTCAAATTCCATTTTTATCAAAAGTGCAAAAGTTCTTTGCTTCAATGACCATCACATTGGGCTCTAGGCTACAATGCAAAAATAAGCACCCTAATCCAAATTTATAAAATAAACTATACCATATTGAATGCCAATTTAAACTCATCAGCTTTGTGCATTTCCTTTGATGCTACTGTTCCTGTGCCTTTGGCAGATCCAGGCCTCTTATGTAGTTCTATGCCAGTGGTTGTGGCATCTCAATATTTGGACTTCACAATCCTGGTGATCTGTTGGAAGACAGACTTCTAGGTTCCAAGAACACCCTGCAATCCCTTTTGAAATGGTAGCTATATCCACAAAGGTTAGGACTTTTAAAATCTGCTCAACCACAGTCCTGGTCAAAACAAGAGCTGTAATGTACCTGCAGTCTCCCTCAGCTGGGGATTATGTCATGGTATCATGAGCCATGGTGCTCCTGGATAGTTCTTGCCCCAGTAACCAGCCTTGTAAGGCACCTAGACCCTCAGTTGCATCAGGTACATGAAAATGTTCCAGGGCATAGGCAACATGGTATCTGCCAAGTTGTGGGCACACTCCTCCAAGGAATAAAACCAGTGGGAGGGGATGACCTCCCACTAATGCAGCCCTCAGGTCCCACTCCAGCATCTGGCATAGTTCTGTCACGTGTTTCAGGAGTTATAGAACCTTCTTTGGCAGTGTGCCAGAAAATGGAGCCAGGGCCAAAAATCACTGGCTTCCTCTGGATCCCACATGTCCTGAGACTCCCTGTGGTAGTGACTTCTTCCTGAGCTGGGTCCTCCTGTTCCTCTGTGCTGGCCTGCTGCTGCTCCTATGCTTGACATTGGCCCTGGGTCTCCTGCCTCCATCTTCACAGTTTTAAAACAGCAGCCACAGACACCAACATCCCAACAACAGCAGGACCCAGGAAATTTGGTGGATGTGAACTAAAATGGGAAGAGAAGGAGAAAAGAGTTTCTTAGATCTCAAAATTGTCATTGACAGCATACCTTGCAGCTGAGAGCTGAGTAGACTTCATCACATCGCAAAACATGCTGCACCATAATAATGAGACATGTCTCCATCATCCTTTGGGCTCAGCCTTGGCAACAACTTAGTAAAAACGTCACACCAGCTGAGTGGTGACCCACTGCTATTGAGAAAGGAATGCCTGCTGCTCTCCAGCACCATTCCTGCTGTAGAATCACATTAAATGCTCAACTTATCGCTGCATCCGTGCAGTCTTTTGTAACATTTCTACGACACACGATGAAGCAAAATCATAAGGTTCACCCAGGACCCGCGGATGTTGTAAGAATAATAGTTTACATTCAACCAGCACTTGAAATATCATTACTGCTAACTCAACATTACTAAGATGCAAATGTTCAATTTACAAGCACCAATGCCATGTTGTACGTTGCCTTTGATCAATGTCTGACCCTTAAGCACTTTCGCTGTGCATATATAGCAAATGTGTGATTAAATGTTTGTAAATTAAACCTGGCTGGACTTTGCAAACAGTTGCTTTGTGTTTTTGTTGGTACAATATTCTTACATCCAACTAACATGGATCCTGCACTTTTGTCCATTAAAATGAACTTTACTCCACTGGGCATTTCACATCCATTTTCTAGTAGCACTTTGTATCAATGGGTTGTAAAGCACTGGCAAAAATGGCAGCTTGTGGTGGATTTCATTAGCACTGGGCTTCATCTATTCACTAAACACCCCACCACCCCCAGATACCTCGAATTACTTCAATTGGTAATGGAGTCTCATCATACTGAACTATTCCTACAACTGTCTTTCCTTGCTCCAAAACTTCAATTGTCCATCTTGCTTCTCTACACCCACCCTCTATGAATACCATAGTTTGTCACTGCCAGTAAACCCTACTCCTCCCATAGCCTCCGATGCTGTTCAACTTACCCTTCATATACCTTGAGTTTGCCCTGAGCCTTAATGAGGCATGTTGGGCCATCAGTGAAGTATTTAACATGTTATAATCCCCATTAACAGGCATTGCCTCAACAGGAATTTGCCATGCCTTTTATGAAAAGCATGAAAAATGGAAGAAGATTCTCCCAACAACAAAATAGGCTTCACAGGATTTCTTGTCCAATTCTGCCGCATGCCATGCCATAGCTCCCATTTCTCAGAGCCCTACAAGATTCTGCCCTTAATTTCTCCCATGCTGTTGGAATAAAGGTGCTATTGCCTCCATTAAAAACAGTCAAAGAAGCCATTCAGAAATTGGCTTGTGGTATAATTCCATTTAATCTTCACACCGTCAGGTCCATATAAATACAATGGAGATAAACAGAAACTGTGGCAATGAAGTATTGTTTCTCATGAGACAAAAGCAGCTGAGTAGAAACTTTTAATTCAGGAACAATTCTCAAAACTGACTGTGGTTGGAAGTCAATGGGCAGGAAAATCGGATTGGAATGGTAATCTAATCAGCACACCATACAACCACTGGTCATATGCCTCTTCCAAAATGTGAACATGTCTCACTGTGTTTTTAATAGCAATGATCATTATTAACATAATTACCTTCTCCAACTGGCAAAAATGCACCTATATCTGAGCCTTATCTGTTTTTCTCCTAAGCATCAACTATTTGTTTCTTATTTTGATTAAAGAGAAAAGCATTGGAATTAAAATGAAGAAAGACGCTAAGTGTGAAAAAGCAGCTGAGCTGATGTAGGCCTTGTGGAATTACGACCACTGATTCTGTTCTAAATTTTCTTGATTTAATGGACTTGTTTGTCTGTTACATTAACATTGCGCCTTGAATGCCCTGCTGCCTCTGAGAGCACGACAGTGGAGAATGTATGCCAACAAAAGATATCAGACCTTCCAACCATTCCAGAAAACATATTTAATTGTCTCCAATTTTAAGAAAAAAGCCTTCACATCTGTAAACTGCGAATAAAATGTTCTTTTTACCTTTTCTGGTTCCTAGATATAATCATGGCCATGGATCCCAGATTATCTGTAGATAAAATCTTTGGCAGCTTGGAATGCGCAAAAAAGGCTGTGTAGAGACACTTTACAATTTATTTTTATTGCCCTGATACTATTCTAGCCTCACTAGAAACTTGAAGTAAAACATCAGTTCTTTTCATTTAATTTTTTGGTTGAATTAATAGTTACCTTGGTTACACAGTTTGTATTAAAATTAGTTCCAAAAACAAAGTTTTGTTACAGGCAGACTAGCATCTGACATCTCCACTGAAAGAAATGAAGGCAAGTTTGTTTCTAATCGGCACATAAGCAGAAGACGCAATGGTGTAAATCCAGACAGTTACTCGTGTTTAAATTTTTCTTGCTGTCTTCAACACACTTACACACACATGCACACAGACACACACACACAGACACACACACACAGATACACACACACACACACACACACACACACACACACACACACACACACACAGACGTACAAATATGTCTGACATGAAAGTGGTATCAAATGTTAATGCCCAAGTATGGGTGGGTTAGAAGCAGGAAGGTCGTAAAATTAAAAGGAATCTGAAGTGCATTTGCAACTGACTCCATTGCATTTTTGAGTTTGAGTTTAATTGCTTGTGAGTAACCGATTGTCTCGCGTCACCTTGACTTTCAGTGCAGGTAAGCCATCAGTTAACATAAAAACCAAAAGAACTGCGGATGCTGTAAATCAGGAACCAAAACAAAGTTGCTGGAAAAGCTCAGCAGGTCTGACAGCATCTGTGGAGGAGAAAGCAGAGTTAACGTTTTGGTCCGGTGACCCTTCCTCAGAACAGGGTCACCGGAACAAAATGTTAACTTTGCTTTCTCCTGCACAGATGCTGCCAGACTTGCTGAGCTTTTCCAGCAACTTTGTTCTTGTTCATCAGTTAACATGTCATTCAGCATGATAATTATTTGGAACTTAGAAGATTTCCAACTGAATCAAAATAGATGTTGTCATTGTTTTCAAAACCATATCAGACATAAGCATCAATTGTCATCCACAGCAGTAACAATGTTGTGTTGTTGAGCTAGCAGATATATGATTGAGAAGTGCACAGAAGAAAGGCATTTAACAGAGGGGAGAGGTGTATAGAAAGGTGCTTTAGAAAGAATTGCTCACAGGAGATATGTTTAAGGGAGAGCTGTTCAAAAGTGTGGTACTCTGGAGACAGTACACTAAAGTGAGGTACACTGGAGAGGAGCACATTGCAAAGGGCTAGTTAGAAAAAGTACACAAGTGAAAGATGCCTGGGAAAAGGATGTACAGTGGACTGGTACAGCTCAGCAGAACAAAGGCAAGGGAATCCAAAGTCTGAAGGTGGCCTTACACATTGGTGATTATGGACCAAGAAAGAGTCAGCTTTTAGACTGTAATGAAGAGCAATGTTCTACCTGCTTGGACTGACACATTAGGTGGCCATAGGCATCTACAGTGTCCTTCAAGAAGGCCAGTTCTGTGTTGATGCTGACTGTCCATGTCCAAGTTACCACTGCTCTCAATTTCTTTGCCTGTGGTTCCTTCTGGTGCAATGTTTGACAAATCTCAGGGTCTCACAGTCAGCTGTTGTATTTAAACATAAAAAAAGTAGCAAAATTGTTTTCCATAAAATTAATTTATGTCAATTTTCCCTGCAATGATAATAGATCACTTGGGACTCACATTTGCCTCGCGGATTAATTTGCCACTGCACAGGTTGTCAATCTGAACAGCAACAGCAAGCAAGACTTTTTAGAAACTGCGAAAGGTTTTATTCCATCAACGCTGAGCTGATTTGCAACAACAAGAGGTTTATGCAGGCGTGTGACAAATTCCCTGATGATACTTTCATACTGCTGAAGTCTAATTTGCCAGGAGGCTTAAGGGTTGGCTCATAGGATGTAAGGTATGGAGCTTCACAACTTGGCAGATGACCACAGTAAGGAACACTCAATGGGAAACATGAACACTACTATGAACACCCTGTGTGTCCTGGAGCAAGAATTGGCATATTGAAGATGCTTTCCAGAGGCTTAGCTAGGTCTGGAGATGCCCTGCAGGTGTCACCCATGAAGTTGTCTAGGTTACTGTTGGGTGAACTGGAATTTACACAACTTGATGCAGCAGAGGTGATTACAGGTAGAAGATGAGAAAGCAGCTCATCTGGCATCTGAAGAAAAGTGAAACATTGAATAAGTGAAGGAGGAAAGAAATGAATATTGGGCATGTGTCACCAGGCCACCTGCATTCATTCCTGACTGGAAAGACTATTTAGCTAAAGGCAACAATACTTAACAGTTAGCATTGCAGCAAGAACACGTCCATTGTGTATCAGGGCAACTGAGTTCCAACATGTAGTGACAGAAGTAAAAGAGCCCATTGACACATAAGACCAGATGTGAAAATGGCATTAATCAATACGTTTTACATAGTAGAGTTAAAAAGACATTGAAGATAACGTTTTGTCAAACATCTATGAGCATACTTGCGAAGAATTCCTTTAACTGACACTTCTTATCATTTCTTCATGGTGCACCAGCAGAGGTCAAGTCCATAAGCAAGTGAACAAGGTCAGCAGTGGAATCCTCAGACAAAGTAAGCATTGTGTATATAATTGCCAGACTGTAAAACCAACAACAGTAAGCATGATCAGAGACAATGGGAACGGCAGATGCTGAAGAATCCAAGATAACAAAGTGTCGAGCTGGATGAACACAGCAGGCCAAGCAGCATCTCATCTCCACCTATCTGGACTCCATTTCGCACCCCCGCTTGGTCCAGGAACTCCCTACATATGTCCGTGACACCACCCATGCCCTCCACTTCCTCCAGAACTTCCAATTCCCCGGTCCCCAACACCGCATTTTTATCATAGAGGTCCAGTCCCTATATACCTGCATTCCCCACGCAGATGGCCTCAAGGCCCGCCGCTTCTTCCTGTCCCGCAGACCCAACCAGTCCCCCTCCACCAACACCCTCATTCGCCTCGCCGAACTCGTCCTCACCCTCAACAACTTCTCTTTTGATTCCTCCCACTTCCTACAGACAAAGGGGGTGGCCATGGGTACCCGCATGGGCCCAAACTATGCCTGCCTCTTTGTAGGTTATGTGTAACAGTCACTCTTTCGCACCTACAATGGCCCAAAACCCCACCTCTTTCTCCATTACATTGATAATTGATCGGCGCCACCTCTTGCTCCCCAGAGGAGCTCGAACAGTTCATCCATTTCACCAACACCTTCCACCCAAACCTCAAGTTCACCTGGACCATCTCCAACACATCCCTTACCTTCCTGCACCTTCCTGTCTCCATCTCAGGCAATCACCCACAAACCGATGTCAAGCCCATCAACTCCCACAGCTACCTGGAATACACCTCCTCCCACCCACCTTCCTGCAAAAATTCCATCCCCTATTCCCAATTCCTCCGCCTCCGCCGCATCTGCTCCCATGATGAGGCATTCCACTCCCGCACATCCCAGATGTCCAAGTTCTTCAAGGACCACAACATTCCCCCCACAGTGGTCGAGAAAGCCCTTGACCGCGTCTCCCGCATTTCCCGCAACACATCCCTCACACCCCGCCCCCACCACAACCGCCTAAAGAGGATCCCCCTCATTCTCACACACCACCCCACCAACCTCCGGATACAACGCATCATCCTCCGACACTTCCGCCATCTACAGTCGGACCCCACCATCCAAGACATTTTTCCATCCCCACCCCTGTCTGCTTTCTCTCCGTGACTCCCTTGTTTGCTCCACACTGCCCTCCAACCCACCACACCCGGCACCTTCCCCTGCAACCGCAGGAAGTGCTACACTTGCCCCCACACCTCCTCCCTCACCCCTATCCCAGGCCCCAAGATGACTTTCCACATTAAGCAGAGGTTCACCTGCACATCTGTCAATGTGGTATACTGCATCCACTGTACCCGGTGTGGCTTCCTCTACGTTGGGGAAACCAAGCGGAGGCTTGGGGACCACTTTGCAGAACACTGCCATCGGTTCGCAATAAACAACTGCACCTCCCAGTCGCAAACCATTTCCACTCCCCCTCCCATTCTTTAGATGACATGTCCATCATGGGCCTCCTGCAGTGCCACCATGATGCCACCCGAAGGTTGCAGGAACAGCAACTCATATTCTGCTTGGGAACGCTGCAGCCCAATGGTATCAATGTGAACTTCACCAGCTTCAAAATCTCCCCTTCCCCCACCACATCCCAAAACCAGCCCAGTTAGTACCCTCCCCCCACTGCACCACACAACCAGCCCAGCTCTTCCCCTCCACCCACTGCATCCCAAAACCAGTCCAACCTGTCTCCGCCTCCCTAACCTGTTCTTCCTCTCACCCATCCCTTCCTCCCACCCCAAGCTGCACCTCCGTCTCCTACCTACTAACCTCATCCCACCTCCTTGACCTGTCCATCTTCCCTGGACTGACCTATCCCCTCCCTACCTCCCCACCTATACTCTCCTCTCCACCTATCTTCTTTTCTCTCCATCTTCGGTCCGCCTCCCCCTCTCTCCCTATTTATTCCAGAACACTCACCCCAAACCCCTCTCTGATGAAGGGTCTAGGCCCGAAATATCAGCTTTTGTGCTCCTGAGATGCTGCTGGGCCTGCTGTGTTCATCCAGCCTCATTTCATTATCTTGGATTCTCCAGCATCTGCAGTTCCCATTATCACAAGTTCCATTTGGAATTTTGATTTAAAGTATAAATGCTTACAAAGTGCCTTTTTTTGTCAGTAAAAGCTCTTTGTTTTGAAATTTAAACTCTTGTTGTATGTCTTCCAGTTACTAAGTGAAAATCAAATTTCTTGTTGAAAGTTACCAGCCTCTACTGCGATAATACGTTATCATATTTATCAATCTGTTTCTGACAGGTAAACTGTTAGGGTGCTAAGCTACCAAGATCCTTTCTTGAACACTAAGCTGCTTTTGTCAAAAATCATCTGGGTTTTGCATCCCCAGAAGGTTCTGCTAAAAGGTGCCCCTGCACTGGCACAGTGAGAGAATCAGCCAGCAATAGACAGAGTAGCATGGCAGGTACTGGCTGTGAGGAACAAAATAGGACTTGTTGTAAAGCCACAGATGTGTAATGAGTCATCCAGTGTGAGGCAACAACATACAGGCCACTGAAAGCTGCAAGACTATCACGTTGGGTTACATGTGTTCATCTTATACCCATGCTGGCTGCTCCTGCTAATGATGGACGTTTTCACAATTATCTGTGTGAGAAATCCATGAACAAATCCATAACAAGTTAGACACTTGCATCCTCTCAGTTGCTATGGAGACTGTATGTGGTCCGTCTCTCAGCAGTTTGCAAAGTTGCTGATACACTTCAAGGAATACCATACTCAATGACAGACCCTAGAATTAAACATCATCAACATTGAGCTGAGCATCATGTAGAGATGTTGGTTCACAAACGTCTAGCCTTCCACTCCCAGACATGGACACAGTATCTGTTTGTATTCACTTCAAAATTATAAATAACAAAGTGGAAACTCATTTCCCTCTTTAACTGAACTCCCCAGAGTGTAAGTACTTGCACTGCTCTATTGCTATAAATCTTGTTACACTGCACCCTTGGTTGATTGACCAGGATGGAGAAGGCTCATTTCAAAGGCATCACAGACATAATCAGGAATGGGCAGAGGTGAAGTGGAGGTACGGAGAGAGCACACAAATCTCCAATCAACGTGTCCTATCCAAATGAACCCTTCAAGCATCACCTATCCTGGATGCGCAGAGACTGAAGATCATGCACTGGAGACAGGCTGGGCTGGTTCTGGGATGCAGTGGGGGGAGGGGTTGAATCTCCCCTTCCCCCACTGCATCCCGGAACCAGCCCAGTTCTTCCCCTCCCCCCACTGCATCACAAAACCAGCCCAGCTCGACCCCTCCCCCCCACTGCAACCCAAAACCTGCCCAGCCTGTCTCCGCTTCCCTGATCTGTTCTTCCTCTCACCCATCCCTTCCTCCCACCCCCAGCTGCACCTCCATTTCCTACCTACCACCTCATCCCGTCTCCTTGACCTGTCTGTCTTCCCTGGACTGACCAATCCCCTCCCTACCTCCTCACCTATACTATCCTCTCTACCTATCTTCTTTTCTCTCCATCTTCAGTCCGCCTCCCCCTCTCTCCCTATTTATTCCAGTTCCCTCTCCCCATCCCCCTCTCTGATGAAGGGTCTAGGCCCAAAACGTAAACTTTTGTGGTCCTGAGATGCTGCTTGGCCTGCTGTGTTCACCAAGCTCCACACTTTGTTATCTTGGATTCTACAGCATCTGCAATTCCCATTATCACTAGACAACAAAGATGTGCAGGTTAGGTGGACCATGTTAAATTGTCCGTAGTGTTCAGGGTAGGTGAGTTTAGCCTAGATTAGACTAGGTAGATTAGCCATGGTAAATGTGGGATTAAGAATATGGTACAGAACTGGATCTGGGTGGAATGCTTACCAGGGTTGGTATAGACCTGATGGACTGAATGGCCTCCTCCCACACTGTAGGGATTCTATGATTGTGGATTCTATGGAAGAAGTTATTCTTCTCATAAATAGGATGCCACATGGACAGCGTAGCAATTCCTGAGCACTATAATGGAGCATCTGATGAGATAACCTTGTCGAAAACGTGGGAGCGTACATATCATGAGCCACTTGGTTCCTTATCCTGCTCTGCCATTTGATAAAAGTATACCTAATCAGATTACTCCACATTCAAGCCTACCTTCTAAGTCTGATTTAATTATATTTTGAAACAATCATCTCAGTTCTATATTCTCCAACAAGAGAAAATCTCCTTTCCACAACCATCATGTCAAAACTTCTCAGCATCTTATATGTTTCAATCAAGTCACCTGTAGACTCGAAGGCTTCAAGCCTACCCTCTCCAACCTTTCCTCATAAGCCAAACTGCTCCCCCCCCCATTCCAGGTGTTAGTGCAGAAAACCCTCTCTGAACTGTTTCCAATTTGTTTACATTTTTCCTTAAATGACAGGTGCCAATGCTGCACAAAGTGCATGACCATGTTGGGTCAGATGTGCCATGGGGATGCATTGACCTGGCATACATCTGATGCCAACGTTTATGGAGAAGGAGTTCGGGCAGTTGCTGCCCATGTGCACATCCTGCTATCCATGATGGGGGACCAGAGGAACAAGTGGCGAGTTGGAGGTACCAGGTTACTGCTTTGTCTTTCCTGTTGCAAATTGTCACTGCCTAGTTTCTATTGGTGGGTGGTGGCATCGGAAACAACACATAAATGATGCGAGATTAGCTAATGATGAAATGCTAATACTGGCAAATAAGCCTATCACCTTTCGCCGATGAGAGTCTTGACTTGCCATTCTACACTTGGTTGGAAATTGGGACTTTTGACTCATAGCCCATCATGCTAATGCCAGCATCACTCAGTGCCTGAGAAGTATCTGTACATAGTGTGCCAATCAAACTGTATTTCTAATTAAATAGCATTTTTTTCTGTAATATTTAATAAACCTCGCTTCAAGTGATGTAATTGAATGTACAACAATTTCTAGTTCACACTTGCACCTTATCACCTCAACTGTTCAATTCACAATTCAGTGATGTATGCTCATTATGGAATCTAAACGTCCACTCCACTAAATTAAGTTATCAGAAAGGCCAGCCGGCTGTATTTTGTTGTTTTTGTTGTTGAATTTCATCAATTGCCATCACGCAGCCAGTAATTGCCCTGTGCCTTTTATTGTGCTGTCCAGACAACAAGTTTTGTTCTGGATTTAATTAGGAAGGTATTGAACGTTGAGTGATAATGTGAACTACAGATGCTGGAGAATCCGCAGTAATAAAATGTGAGGCTGGATGGACACAGCAGGCCCAGCAGCATCTCAGGAGCAGGAACACTTCATCTCTGATGAAGGGTCTAGGCCTGAAACGTCAGCTTTTGTGCTCCTGAGATGCTGCTGGGCCTGCTGTGTTCATCCAGCCTCACATTTTATTATATTGAGTGTTGAGCTTGCATTAAGTAACCAATTGATTTACTAAATACATTTTCATGAAGATGCTGCTCATGTATAATTGTCCTTTTGTATTCTTTGGTGATAGACTCAATACAGAAGGCAATGCTAATACTTGTACGTAAACACAATTTGGCAGCAGGTGTTTTCAGCTATTTGACAATATATATTGTCACATATAGTTGTTTATATTTTCCTCATCAACCTTTTGAGAGACATAATTATGCTTCTCTGGAGCAGGTAGGACTTGTATCCAGGCCTCCTGCCTCTAAGATAGGGTTACTACTACTGAAACACAAGAGTCCTTGTGTATTTGTTCAAGGTTTTTTTTATTTAACCTATTTCTCCTAATCAATCTATTCTGGGATTTTGTTACACACCTCTGGAGCAGGTGGAACTTGAACCCAGGCTTCTTGGTCTAACAGCAGGGACTCTGCCACAGCACAACAAGGGCTCCTGTTTATTTATTTAATCTGTGTGTATTAATTGTCCACACTTGTAAACAGAGGGCAAGTCGTTGCTTAGTTAATCTGCTCTGGTGTTTGTTAACTGATGTAGTAATGTAGGTTGCGTGTCTGGCAAAGCCTGCTGGTTTAGCTGTCAACAGCCAATCAATGACCACAGGAACCAGGGACTGTTAAGTCATGACTCCAAGATAGACAAAACTGTGAAAATTACTGTATCTCAAAATGCATCAGGGTGCAATTCAACTGAACACGTCTTACCTTCCAATCATTTATCATTTTTTTGCATCTTTCAATATGCATGTGAATCATTACTGATTCTGATCACTGTTTTTCTTCAGCAGGAGGAATAATCATCCGCTAGGAAACAGTTTCTGTTTAGTGTTCCTTGTCTGATCTGAAGCCCCAGAGGATTTAACAGCTTGAATTTCGCAGCTTTTGTATGCATTGGAATAAAAAGACATGCTTGTGTTTTTGTCAAAAATATGCCTCACTGGTTTAGTGTTTTTGGTAGTTGCTAGTCTTTTTCCGAACCTGCTTTTTACTGGTAGCATTCACTTCTGCTACATCAGAAAGATCAGTGCTTTAGTCAAGGCACTCATTATGATATTGCCAGCTAGCTTTTAGTGTCCAACAGGCACCCTGCTGTAGCTTGCTTGTCCCTGGTGGAAAATCAGCCAGATGTAGCACACAGTTAGCAGAGGGGTTAGGCCTGTAAGAGACTGGAGTGGAGTGGCATTTGGGAGTAGGGTGATTTGAGAACATGCGGCTAGTGGGCAGAAAGATTTCGAAGAGTTCTAGAGTGTAGTTTTGTTGCTCCTGTCTCACAAAAAAAATGTTAAAATACATTGAAAGTTCACCATTTTGAACCAAAACAAGTGAATCCTTTAAGCATTGATTAGGATTTGGAATGCAGAAAGGAAGAGGAAAGAAATGTATCTATCATGTCTACTTATAATAGGGCACCTCAGCGAAACTCAGGACCTTAATTTTATTTAATTATTGGTAGATGGGATATGGAAATCACTGGCTATTTTCCATTAACTACCTTGAAGAAGATTAATACTATTGAGTGACTTGCTAGGCCATTTCTGAGGGCAGTTAAGAGTCAACCACATTAAAATAATTGGATGAACATAAGACAGAGGAGCAGAAGGAGGCTCTTCAACCCATTGCATTTTACCCCTGTCAATGAAATCATGGCTGATCTGATAATCCTCAACTCCACTTCCCTGCCATTTCCCCATAATGCTTGAATTTATTACTGATTAAAAATCTGTCGACCTCAGCCTTGAATATTCTAGATGGCCCTCTGTGGTAAAGAATTCCACAGATTCACTATCCTCTGAGAAAAAAAAAATTCCTCCCCTTCTGTTTTAAATGGATGACCTATTACTTTGAGATTATGTCCTCTGGCCCTAGACTCTTCTTCAAGGGGCAACAACAGTTTTGCATCTACCCTGCCAAGTTCTGTAGGAATCCTGTATGTTTCAATAGGGTTGCCTTTTATTCTTCTGATGATCATGGGACCAATCTACTTAAAGTCTCCTCGTAAGAAAGTCCCTCCATACTCAATATTAGCAAACTAAACCATCTCTGGGCTGCCTCCAATGCCATTACATCTTTTGGTAGATAGGGGGCCCAAAACTGTTCACATTATCCCAGCCGTAGACTGACTCGTGCCTTGTATAGTTTTAGCAAAACCTCATTATTTTTATGCTCCATTCCTTTTGAAATACAATCGTCCCCAGTTTTTCCCCAGACCGGGGAAAGATGGCGGATTTCCTTCCCTAAAGCAGATTAATAAACCTGATGAACTTTTACAGCGATTGACATATGTGGCTAGTTTTTTTCTTTAATTCAATTTTTATTTATTTCAAATTTCACCAACTGCCATGGTAGAATTCCACTCCATGTCTTATGGAGGCAGGGCCATTGATAATTCGTAAGGTTGAGGTGGACAGATTCTTTTTAGGCAAGGAATCAAAGGTTATTGGGCATAGTTGAGAATGTGAATTTGGAACACTAATGGACTTAGCATGAATTTATTGAAAGGTGGAATAGGCTTGAATGGTCAAATGCTTATTTCTGCTCCTAATTCATACTGTGCGTTTTTATATCTCCAGAACATTAGCCTGAGGATCTGGATTATGAGTCTAGTGATATTAATGCTATGTCACCACCTCGCTATAATGAAAAACCAATGGCCAGCCAACTCTTGAAAATCTCTTTCATAACGTTCTCTGTAAAAGCACTGGGATGATATTATTTGAAAAATTATGGTTAAAGACAGCTGAAGCATTATTTACCATATAGCAATTGCAAGAATGAAGCAACTTTGTCAAGTTTTACAGCAATGGGGTTCATTGTCTGTCCTGGTGTGCTTTTACAAGAATGTACCACATTGAATTAAGCAGGCTGACCAAATGAGTTACAGGCTATTAATTCACTGTAACATAATTATCATTATTTTTGGAAACAGTGCAGCAAGTGTGAAAAGACTTCATTATAGTTCCTAGATTAAGGAATGTCATACAAGTTATTCCCAGCATTTCCACTTGTTCACAGTACTACCACAAAAGATTATTTTGCCTTTTTGGAATCTTTAGAAGCACAGAAACATACAATATAGGAGCAGGAGTGGACCTTTCGGCCCTTCAAGCCTGCTGTACTATTCAATATGATCATGGCAGATCATCCAAGTGTGTGCTTATTCCCTCTTTCTCCCCATATCTTTTCATTCCTTTAGTCCTTTGAACTATGTCTACATCTTTCTTGAATGTCTTCAATACTTTGGCTCAAATCTTTCTTGTGGCAGAGAATTCTACAGGCTCACCACTCTCTGGTAGAAGGAATTCTTCTTCATCTTTGTTCTCAAAAGTGTAATCCTTATACTTTGACTGTGCCAACTGGTTCTGCACTTCCCTGTCATCAAGTACATCCTTCCTGCATCCAAATAAACCTATTAGAATTTCATACGCTTCTATGAGATTTCCCCTCATTCTTTTAAACTTGACTGAATATAGTCCTAACTGATCCAATCTCTCTTCATACATCAGTTTTGCAGTCCCAGAAATTACTCTGGTAAATCTTCTTCACATTTCCTTAATGGCCAGAAGACCCTTTCTCAGAAAAGGAGATCAAAACTGCAAACAATAACTCAAGGCACATGTTTTCCAACACCCTGTGCAATTGCAGTAAGACACCTCTGCTCCTGTATTTGAACCTTCTCTCTATGAAGTCCAAAATACCATTTGCCTTCTTCACTGCCGGCTGCACCTGCATGTTTACTTCCAGTGATTGATGTACAAGGATATTTAGGTCTTGTTGCACTTCTCCCTTCCCCAAGCTATTGCCATTCAGATGATAATCAGTCTTCTTGCTTTTGCTACCAGTGTGGATAACCTCACATTTATCTACATTTCATTACACACGCCACATATTTGCCCAATTACTTAACTTGTCCAAATTACACTGAACCTTTTCTGCATCCTTTATTTGCTGTAACCTTCTTGAATTCCTTCCTAGAAATGTTTGGTGCTTGATTTTCCATTGTAAAATTCATTTGCCTCAATCAGTCTTTTTCTTGCAAGTTTTGATGACATCTCCAGAATTTGACCATGGTTCAAGGGATTACATTATAAGGACAGTTTGTTAAAGATGAAATCCCTTTGAGTTTGGAGAGTACAGGAGATCTAATTCTGTTGTTTAAAATGGTAAAGAGAATTTGGTAGTGTATGGTTTTCTCAGGTGGAGGAATTCAGAACAAGAAGATATAGACTTAAAATTACATGCAATTTAAATTAGAGGAGTGAAATCAAAAAAACACTTTTTTGTGGAAACATAGTATGAATCTGGAGCTCCTTTCCTCAAAAGGTTGTGAGTAATGGATCAACTGTCCTTGGTTTTATTAATAGCAACATTTAATACAACAATAATAGGTAATATTGAACAGGTATAAGACACTTGCTTAATCTCAGCTAGAGTATTGCATAAAGTTGCAGGTGCCATATTACAAGAAAAATGTGAAGGCATTGGAGAGAATGCAAAAGGAATTTATAAGAATGGTTCCAGAATCGAGGCTACCACTTCTGAGGATAGATTGAAGAATTTGGGACTGTTACCTTTGGACAGAAGAAGGCTGAGGGGAGATTTGATAGAGGTTTTCAAACTAGTGACTGGATAAAGTTGGTCGATAGAGAAATTGTTCCGATCGTCAAAGGAACAAGAAACAGAGGCCACAGATTTTAAAGTAACATGTGAAAGAAACAGAAGTGATGTGAGATTCATCTTTTATTACACAACAAGTTTTTGAAGTCTGGAATGCACTACCTGGAAATATGGCGGAGGCAGATTCAATTGAGGCAGTCTAGAGGACATTGGATGATTATTTATGCAGAAATAAGTGCAACAATATGAGGAATAGGCAGGAGATTGGCACTAGGTAATGATGCTCATTTGAAGAGCCAATGTAGGGATAATGAGCTGAATGACCTCATTCTGTGCTGTAATGCTTCTGTAATTTGGTGAACTGAAATTTTCAAGATTTGGATCAACCGATCTTTCGTTGGATAAGTATTTCAATAGATATGGAACAAGGGAGGATAAATGGAGGCTAAGTAAAAATCAGGCATGATTTCAAACAATGGAACAGGATAAAGGGGCTGTTGTTCCAGTTTCTTTCCCCTGCAGCAGGTCTCTGGGCAGGAAGGACTCAGCATTTCTGGGTCCTCTAGGCAAAAGGACCCCCAGGATTGCCCTGTCACACCTCCAAGGCCATCATCCTTCTACCCCAGAGGTAGAACCTGGGTCTGCACCAAGACACAGTGGAACAGAAAGAAAGCAAAAAGGAACTGAAAGAAGAGGGCAGATAGCTGGCATGAGTGAAACATTACTGCAAATATGGTATCACATTTGAAAATATATGCTCACTTTTCACATCACCTATGTATGAGTCTCTCTCGCTGTTACTACAACATTGAAAGTACAAATCCTACCTATCCTTAGCGCTACACAATGTTCAATGGCCCAAGGTGTTAAGTGAGTACCATGTGCAGGCTATGGGTGAATTGCGGGTGATTGCGACTTTGGTAACTAAGTACCATCTTTCCAGTTAGGGATTCAGTCGCGTTCTGCATAATAAGTCACAAATAAGGCATAAGGATTTGAACTGTATACAGTGGGCTAGTGCCAAAGGTTCACAAAACATGTAGTACTCTCAGGTATGTTCAGCTGTAGTGTATGGGTGTCTGTAATGTCTGGAAAATGGTCATAGCCATTTCCATCCCCATGGCACACTTGCTATTACAGCATGATTACAGTAATTGTTTCTTGAGTAGCAAGTCTCAGGCTCGGCCTCTCTATCTTAGTAAACAACCAAACAAAAACCACCCCTCCTGATAGAGCTCCCTGTCAACCCATGGACATTGTGCTTCCCCAAGTCTGCAACAACCTGTTGCTCTGTGTCTTCACTGACCCATTTTACCCTCCATCCCTCCAGCCCAGAGCCATCAAGTAAACATGGTGGTCGTGGAAATCATGGTACTGCTAGCCATTGATGATCTGCTCTTCCGTATTTCCCTTCTTCCTCCCTTGCTGTATCATTTCCCCCACCTAAATATTGATTTGCGCCCTCCCCCCCCAACTTCTGTACTGTATTCTCCTCTGCATTCCAATGTTCTAACTCCAATCCCCACAACTGAGTTTTCAGCTTCCCTCCTGCAGCAGTGGCCCCTTGACTTTTAATGGATGCACCCCCAGGATTGACCGGACTGTGGCTCACATCTTAAGTGACTGACCCAAACAGCCTTGAATGCTGAGTGACCAGACTCCTGACTGATACCTGTACAGCTCTCTGTCTGCCTTTTTGTGACTCCCTGGGCTGGTGGCACTGAACCCATAAGGCTGACCTGCTTCACTTCCTGGTCTATAAAGATATGCACACCTTGACTGTGACTGCCCCAGCAGGCCGACTCACCATGCCCCAGATGCTGGAATTCCTGTGGGTCAGGAATCTGCTGCCTGAAGTTGTCTCCCTGGATTTGAACAAATATTATTCCACTTAGACTTTGAGACACTGCTATTTGGCTGATTCACATTCAAGGACACATGGTGCAGGTGTGAGTCTGACATAGTACAGCGCCTTCGGGCAACATATCCACCCCTTGACTCGTGACAGCTGACTGCTGGCAAACATGGCAGTCTGCTTGTCCTCATTTCTGTGCTGGGCTGAAAGATAAACAGGACTACTGTGAGCCTTTAAAGTGCAACTCAGGAGGCAAAGCACAAAAGACCAGGCAAGGCAAGGATGCTTTGACTAGTACAGGTAGGGACTGAATGAGTGAGTGCTCAGACAAGCCAGCAGCTCTAAGATCCAACCTGGCCCAGCCTGTGAACCCTGGGCCTGGCCCTGAGTATAAAGTGTCCTTGCAGCAGCATTCCAGCAATAGTTGCTGGTACAACCCAAAGTGTAGCTATGCAGTGCAGACATGTGCTGTAAGTGGATTAGAGATGTGGCATGACAGTGCAGAAAGGCTGCTACTTGCCAGTTCTTGCCAGCATCCTCGGATTGGGTTGCAGTGGCTGCTGACCATGGAGCACGCCCGGAGACATTGGTGTCAGGTATTCAAGATGGAGATCTGGAGGAGGATGAAGTGGGCTGGAGTCACCAGCTACACACTCTAACTTTCATGTTTGGAATTCACAACCTCTATTTTCTATCTATCAGGTTGTAAAAAGGGAGCGGGTGTATGCATGAGGTGCGATTAAGTAATAATGAATGATAGTCCCTGTCAACACACATTTTGCTGCTCATTAGCAAGAATCTTGTCTTGATGTCACGGGCCTGGTTGGAAAATGTGGCTCACTGTTCCCAATTTCATTAAAAGCCTCTATCAATTTCTCAAGTGATTTCTCCAAATTTCTTACCATAACTAACATACTTTAGGGCCAGCAAAGACCCTGTAATATAGTTTAATCTGAACCGGGCACGCAGATTGAGCCCCACAGCTGGGACCTAAGCACCCAGGCTTCAGGCAGCCAGTAGGATTAGCAAAGAACAATTACAGAAGCAAGAGAAGAGTATCGCTGATTTAATAACATGGTACAAAAATTTCAATCTGGGAGATGGTCGTTTGTAGAAAAGAAAATTGGAAAAGAAAGAGAACTCTGTGGAGCAAAGAAGAATTATAATGGAGTAATCAAGAGTAAATGCTGAGAGAGAATAAGGGTGAAAAGACATATTTTCCCATCCATTTGATTAAAATACTGAGGATGTTAATATCCTTCAATTTCTCCAATGAAGAGTGGTACTTATGGGCAAGCTGTTGTGAACTGCAAGATCTAAAGTTAACTGGGAATATATTATGGAAAAGATGCATCGATCGATGGAATAAAGGTATATGTTTCCATTCATATTTCCTGGATCATGTGAATTTATACAGTATTCCATATAATACGATTCAATGACATAACTACAAATAACAAAATAAAGACTAGAATTTGTTGATATGTACAGAGAAATACAATTTAAGTGATAATTTCTGATCTTAGTATGAGCTGACTTCTACTATGTAATGTTGTTTTCCCTCTCGATTATGTTACTAACACCTGCGTATATAGTTCCTGGCAGTAAGGGCCTGAATTCATCCCTGTAATTTATCCCTGACCATCTATTGTTGTGAATCATATACATGAAGTAACCTTATTCTTTTCCCTCTTCATGAAAAATCATCAGCTTTGTACCAGGGTGAACTGATAGCACATGTGAAAAGACTGTTTCAGATGTACAGCAATAGCTGTGAGCTGCCTGAGGTGTAACAATACAATACATGTGTAATGTTCAAAGAGTAGAATTACATGAAAATAATCTGCTCATTCTGATATAATTCTGGCACTGATTACAAGGATATAATTCTTGGGAAGTGCAGGTTGATGAAAGAATTGTGCACATAATACAGATAATAAACACTGATAATAATAAAGCCACACACCATCCAAACTTAGAAATATATTGCTGTTCCTTCGTTATCTCTGGATCAAACCCAGAAACTGTCTTAACAGCACTGTGAGTGTACCAACACCACATAGACTGCAGCAGTTCAAGAAGGCAGCTTACTACCACTTTAAGAAAAATTAGGGATAGGCAATAAATGCTGGACTTGCCAACGATATCCATATTTGTGAAGGAACATATTTAAAAAATACAGATTCTGGCAAGAGATTTTTGACCTGATATATTAACCACGCGTCCTACTCCTCAGGTAGTGTCTGATTTGATGAGTATTTCCAAAACTTTCTCTTTTTATTTGAGATTTTAAGCAACAACAATAATCTGCTTCAAGAATAACATAACTTTATTACAAACTTTACAAATGGCACACAAATTATTGTGTATTTGTTTATCCCAAAATGCTATTATTTATTCATGAGCATTCCCATTGTGCTATAAACAAAAGGTTACATGCAAAGAACAGGGAAAGCTTCTGTCTCAGTGCAATTAATAAGAAGGTTTGCAATTATGTAACAATTACGATATTGAATCATCTCAAAGCAGTTCATGTTGGAAATTATTTGTGTTGGGTTTTTACTTAATTATACTCAAATAACACTTAGAAAGACAACAAACTTGCATAACTGATACACCATGAAGAAACTGTTAAAGAATATTGTCTGAAATTTATTCAGAAAATATGATAATATGTATATTTCTTATGATCAAATTTATGAGTATTTTAAAGGGTTTAAAACTACTTCTGTCATTCAATATTCAAGGGCTGAGTTAAACGCTTTGGCTCATGAATAAATTTCAGAATTGATGGGAGTCAATATGAAAGAACATTTTTTATCGGTGGTAAATGAACCTTATCATAGTGTGATGTTGTGGAAGTTTGTTTTACTGATATGCTAGAGTAAATGTTTGAATAGTTAAAGCGTTTAATGTCAACACTTTGCAAATATTTACAGTCAAGTTTACATAGTGCCTGGAATGATTTTAAAATGCAAGGCATTGTGCAAGGTGCTTAGCTGATCCAAATGCCAGTATATAGATCTGAAAGACTAAAGATCACATCACAAGGAGGCTGACAGTAGTGACACTTTGCAAAGTGCCAAATGATTTATGCCAATGTCCTGCTTGATGATACTATTATAGACAGTGCTGTCGTTAAAGAGTCCCAGCTGACTCCTGCCTGCATTTATGTTGCACAAATTATAGGCAAGACCAAAAGATCGAACTCTTCCTTCCGATAGATTTGCATGCTCAGGACAGCATAACTGAGGTCAGTAGTCATTGGATGTCTGGGTGTTTTTGACACTTAAAGCGGCATGGTCCTCTAAGGTATAAAAACTTTACAGTGACATTAAAATGTGAACCGTTGGAGAATGAGAATAGAAGTCAATTTAACCTTTGAAAGTACCCTAGCATCCAAAGATGATCACCAAAACAATTCAATTTCCCTGCCTTTGGCTGATATTTTTAATGACTGTGGTAACAAAAGTTTATGAAACATGATTACTTGTTGCTTTTGTGCAACCCCTTAAAAATTGACAAGTAGCCACACATATGAGCATCTTGAAGGGAATGCTGCTTGTGTGTAACCTATTGGCTCCCTGTGTGGTGCGTTACTAAGTGCACGTGTAGCAACTCAAGAATTTTATTCACCATTCTGCTTGGAAGTGTTTCCAAATTTTACTTTCTGAAAGATGTGCTTCTGAACTTCAAACTGTTCCTCTTAGTTCTAGATTCCCAATCATCTCTACCTACTGAAGCGATTTTCCTTCTATATCTTGAGAATTCTGACCAAATTACCACCTAACCTTCTAAATCCCAGGAAACAACCTGATATTGTGTAATCACTACTTGTAATTTAGCAAATCCATTCCAGGTACCATACTGCAAAGACTAAGTTGCAGTCCCGCTGAAGGCATGACGCCCAGAATTGCTCAGAGTACTCCAGGTGTAGTCTTACCAAGGCTTTGCACAGTGGAAGCAGGATTTCTATTCAGCTGCAGTCTAGTCCTCGGAGTGGAGAGGCCAGCATTGCATTAACCATTTTGATTGTTTTTTACACTTGTTCATGACATCTTAATGGCTTGTGTACCTGGATCCCAAGTCTCTTTGTGGCCCGACTGTTACAAGCCTTAAGCCATTTAGAATGTTTTGCTGTGCTCTTTTGAGATCCAAAGTGATGATTTCATGTTTTTCTCTACAGAAATCTATTTGTCAGTATTCCTCATTTGTTTAATCTTTCTATGTCACTTTATGACTTTATACTTCCATATACACTGTATATAATGCTGCCTAAGTTTGTGCCATCAGCAAATTTGAATGAGTGGCTATCTATTCCATCACCTAAGTTGTCCAGAAATGTAGTGAATGGTTGATCAACGCAGATCTTTAAGGGACATTTTGAGTTTCATCTTGCTCATTAGTGTACCTGCCACTCAGCCAATTTCCTAGCCAAGTCAATAATCTGTCTTCAGCTTATGGGCTGAAACTTCAGCAAACAGTGATGTTGTGTCTCAAGATGTACAGCCATGTACCAGTGCTAAAATGTATAGAATTGTTGAATTTTCACCTACTGATACATAATTCGGAAGTGAGCACAAACAGCCGCTGGTGGAAGGTAGATTCCACATGAAGGGCTACAATCCTTTCCAATCCAGATGCTGGACTGTGGGAGTTATTGCTGAGAAGGAGAATATTGGAGGTGCATCAGCGAATTTATGAGATCTGGGCAATCTTCTAAGTGCAATAATGCTAGAATTCCATGAGGACAGGAGAGGAATGTGTACCAGATGCAGAAGATGGTAGTGCTGGCATTTCTGACTGACCCTCATCCTGTACTGGCTGACTAATTGCCTGCCACTGATCAGTAGGTGGCAGTGATGGCATGAGCCAATGCTGACGGATGTGCTAATGTCCCCTTTAGAGGCTACCAACTCCTAAAGACAGCCAAACCCCCCTTATAGACCACACTGAAGGTTCATCTGGTGATGTAGCTCTCCCAACGGGAAAACTCCATGAGGTCAGTGAGACAAGCATTGTGAAGGCCAGTTAGAAAACATACCTGATGTTGTGGCAGAAAGAAATTCCCAGCTAGCCTTATGGGTTAGTGGTGGGTTCTTGTTTGTTCTTCTCCAGGCTACTCAGGAAAGGTGCAAGGTCGTGTACCCCAGGAGCAGAGGAAGGCACCTCCCTTTTTAGCCAAACAAGTCTGATGAGAGTTTGTAGAAGGGATCAGAGGCTGTGTGGTTGTCCAGATAACCTGACTGCTGTGCCATAAGAGCATCAATGAACTTCTCCATTTAACCAGTGTGAGTACTTACGCTTCCATAGGGGATCAGTGGATGGCTACACATGAGGGTATGCCGAAGCAGGGGGACAGCTCACCACATCAGTGGCAATGGAATGAGGCTGGAAGAAATAGGTGATTTTTGGTCGGGCACCTGAGTTTACACTGGAGACCCTCATATAGTTGGCCAGAGAGAACCAAAGCTACAATTGTCCCAGATTCAGCGGCTAGGATGCCATCGGTTTAGACCTTGTGTCTGGTATTCTGGAGTGACTAACTCTACTCTTTGTTCCTGCAGAACAGCAAGCATGCAATGCAAAAGAAAAGACCCAGGCTGGTGACTGGGTCCCATTTCTTGTAATTTTAATTATAATGAAAGGGGAGTTTTTTGAAATGGCAGAGCACAAGGCAATCAGTTGATTGCAGGTGGTGAGGAAGAAGTGATGGTGAATTGCTTCTTGACTGGACATGAGGGAGCTTTAGGAGACCATAGTGGGACCAAGGGTGGGATGGGTTGTATTGGTGCCCCTGGGTCCCCCATTGTACATACATCAAACTGAACACCAGCTAATTTTGGGGGATCATGTCAGGAATGGTAAAATTCCTTTGATCTTTCTCTTCTCTCATCCCAAGCTATTCACAAGCACAAAGAGCTGTGATCTGCAGGGCATAGCAATCCTTCAGTTTGGAGAAGGAGAAGGAATCAGAAGAGGGCATACTGTTACACCATTCTTCTGCATCTGCAACCTACGCAGTCACCTTCACATCAGTGGGAGTATGCTCGTGTTTAGATTTGAGGCTGTAAGCTGGCCAGAACACCAACATGCATACCTGCGCAGCTGTTAGAGGCTGTGATAGTTGATGCCTCTGGCAATTGGTGGACCATGGGAAGCCACACCCATGCTGAGACTCATAGTGATGACATCTGGAAGCATAATAACAGAAGAAATTATGACAGGACCAGACCATTCAGTCCCTCAGACCTGACCTGCCATTCTATAAGATCATGGATGATCTGTTGTGCCAGCTCCTCATTTCTATCAACTCCCTGATATTACACTCACACACACACACACACACACACACACACACACACACACACACACTTAAAGCTCTCAGTGATCTAACCTCTGTAATTACGGTGGGAAAGAATTCCAAACACTCATTGCTGTCTGGGAGATGTTCCTTTGCATCTCTGTTTTAAATGAATGCCACCATATTCTTCAACTATGTCCCCTGATTCAAGATTTCCTAATCATAGAAACATCTCCTCATCAGCTACCCTGACACGCCTCTCAAAATCTTGTATGTTTCTATAAGATCACCCTTTTTAATTCTAATCTCTTACGAATAACCTGTTTAGTCATTCTTGAGAAATTTGACCCTTTCATCCAAGTAATCCACTTCGAGAATATCTCCAATTCCAATATATTATTCCTAAATACAGGGACTAAAACAGTGCACAGTATTGCAGGTCTGATCTCAAGAACACCCAACACATTTGTCAGAGAAATGGCAGATGCTGGAAGTGCAGCTTGTATGAAAATATTCCTGGGATTCCAGGGGGCACGAGTACCATGGCTTGGAATGTGGATGGATTGTTCAGGACAGGAGTGCTGCCAATTCCCTTTCACCTCTGTGCATGGTCTCCTTGACCATAAGATTGAGGTAGCAATGGCACAGAGAGCACTACTCATCCCCATCCAGTTAGCAGGGTAGGAGAAGTGAGGTGAGATGTTCACAAGCATGGCCTGGCGTGGCAGTGCCTCAGCCCAGTGTGGCATCCTCTTGGCTCAGCATGCTGGTCTCTCAGCCCAGTGTGGCAGCCTGACGGCCCAGCGTGGTGATTCTCTCAGCCTAGCATGGCAGACTCTTAGCCCAGCATGGTGGTCTCGGCCTGGCATTGTGCCCTCTCAGCCCAGTGTGGCACTCTCTCAGTCATGTAGTCGTCTTTCAGCAGTCCATGGTGGCCTTTCAACCTGACATGACCCCAGCATAAAGTCTGGCCTCAAAGTGGTTCCAGAGTGGTCTCCCAATCTCAAGAGCCTCAAGGTGAAGTCTGTCACTGTGTGGAGTCAAGGCCTAATGCAGATTGGAGGCTAGGTGCCAGTATGGACTGGGTTGGTAGGATCATTGTTCTAAACTTTTCATTTTTCTACTTTTCTGATTTTTTCCTACAATCTGCACATTTTATTTCTTTATTTTTCTAATTCTTTTTCTTAAGAACTTGCAGTGAAGAATCTGCACCTAGGTACCTGTACCTAAGGTGGCACCATAAGTGGCAACTTGTAAACTTTTCACTGTATTCTTTTGAGTACTCATGGCAATAATGCTAATTCAATTCAATTCAGTTCAAGTGTGTTCTGTGAGTAGTCATAGAACCATTGAATCCCTACAATTTTGAAGTAAACCATTCAGCCCATCACATCCACACTGACCCTTTGATCAGCAAATCACTCAGAGACCCTTCCCACCCCCACCATTGCAACCCTGCACTTCCCATAGCTAATACAACTACTCTACACATCCTTGGACACCATGGGCAATTTAGAATGGCCAATTCATCCAAACTGTACACCTTTGGACCGGAGAGGGAGAAGCTCCTTTCAGGGTGCCCTAGGCATTGATAACTGCTCCTCAGTGAATCTGTCAGCATCACCCAGCATCTCAAGGAGAGGTGAATATCCTGTATCTCTACAAAACCCATACAACATACTGGAACTCTCCAGAACACAGGCAACCAAATGATAGCTGGCAAAGTCACTTCAATTGTTGTCCAAATTCCTGGCCAAAACAGATTTCTTTTTCTTGTGGACATCCAATCTCTTTAAAAATCATCATTCCCTCACCAGGATGTTCTGACCACGCTCCACTATTTATTTTCCAACCACTGCTCCCAGCTCGCTGAATTTGTTCTCACATTTTAACAGCCTCTTCTTTAACTCTTCTCACTACCTTCACATAAAAGGTGATGTTAAGGGTAACCTTAGGGATGAGACCGAGGTATTTTGACTTTTATTGTGGGATATACAGAATATTTTGTGTTCCTGTCCTACTCAGGCCCTTTCTTTGTACTCATTTTTCCAATGCATTCTATGCATTGGAATCAATGCTGATTCCTACGCTGGAAGACTTCGTTCAATTTTGCTTCTAATTTCCAATAATACGGCTCTCAATTCACATCCAACTCTTCCTTTCCACAACTTCTCTATCCCCATTTCTAGTAATGGGTTGCGAATAAATATTCCTTTTCTTTTAGGCAGTCCCTCAGGATTGAGGGTGATTGTTGCTCTGAAATTGAGTTCTGAAATGACCAATAAGTCCAATGTATGATCTGCCCCATGTTGGGGAGGTGGATGATGGGTTACATGGAAACATAGAAACATAGAAGATAGGAACAGGAGGAGGCCATTCAGCCCTTCAAGCCTGGCCCACCATTCATTACGATCATGGCTGATTGTCCAACTCAATAGCCTAATTCTGCTTTCTCCCCATAATCTTGTTTGGGGCTTTATGTATTGCTCCCAACAGATTGATGTCACCTGTGCACATGCCTTCCCAAGTGACCTTTCTCAAATCTGGTCGATCCCAAGCTACAATTTCCATGGGTCAGTCAGTATGTTTGACCTCTTTAAGGGTGCTTAGAGGGCATCCTCCAGTAAAACCCACCTATTCCTACACTATCCTTTTGTATTCATTCAGGGATGTGGGCACCACTGGTCTGGCCAGCATTTATTGCCCATCCCTAATTGCCTAGAGGGCACTTAAGGATCATTAACATTGCAATGGGCCAGGAGTCATGTGTAGGCCAGACGGATGGCAGTTTCCCTTTCCTAAAGGACATTAGAGAAATAGCTTTTTTTTTGCTTTTTTTCTTCTTTTCTGACAATCAACAATGGTTACATAGTCACCATTAGGCTAACTTTTTATTGAATTAAAATTTCATCACCCGCTGTGGTGGGATTATGTCACATGTCCAGGAAGCGTTAACCTGTGAGTTGATTTTTGATTTGGTTTAATTATTGTCAAACATACTTAGATACAGTGAAAAGTATTGTTTTGCATGCTGCACAGACAGATCATTACGTACAGAGTGTATTAGGGTAACAGAGCAGAGTGAAGGATACAGTGTTATAGCTGCAGAGAAGGTGCATAAAGAGCGCAATCAACATTAAACTTAAAATTTGAGAGGTACATTCAGAAGTCCAATAACATTGGGCAAGAAGCTGTTCTTGAATCTGGTGGTACGTGTGTTTAAGCTTTTATATTTTCTGCACAATGGAGGAGTTGGGAAGAGATTATAACTGGGGTGGGAGGGGTGTTTGATTTTATTGGCTACCTTCCTGAGGCAGCAACTGGTTCTGGATTGCAATGCCCACAGACAAATAGCACAAAACCTTGCCTCCCCCAATATCTTCTATGATTTCTCACACCCTGCGCCCTGCAAGGAGATCATTCCATTTACCCAGATTTCCAACTCTGTTCCATCTAATCTGATGATGCAACCGTCCACACCAACACTCTGATATGTCTTCCTTTCTCCTCAACCAAGGATTCTTCCCACATGGATGCACTGAGGCCTTGACTATATTTGACCCATTTTCCACTTTTCTGCTCTCACCCATTCTCCTGTTCTCAAAACCATGATTGTATTTAATGTATCATCTTCCATTAGTTCCACCATCTCCAATTTGATACCATGCATTGTCTCCTTCTCAACACTTTTAGTATTCAGATGGAACAATTCACGCTGTGTCACATTGGCGCACTCCTCAGTCACCTCCAAAACTCTGACCTCTTCCCACAATGTATTTCCATGCAGGAGATAGAAGATCTATTCTTTTATCTCCTTGATCCTTACCATCCAAGGTCCCAAACATTTATTTTGGGTGAAGCTGTGATTTACTTGTACATCATCCAATTAAGGCGCTTGTACTCGCTGATTATAATATAATCTCCTCAACACAAGACAAGAAAGTTAAATTGGGTGATCATGTTGAGCAGTACTGTTCTTCAGTCTTCAAGCACAGCCCTGAGTTTCTGGTGGTCTGCTATTTTAATTTACTGTCATACTTGCGCATTGACATCTCTATCTTCAGCCGATTACAGTGTTCTAATGGAACTAACACCTCAAAGAACGGCTCCTTATCTTTTAATTTGACATTTTAAAGTTTTCTGGACTCAGATCTTGAGTTCACCAATTTCAGATCTAAATATTTGCCTCAAACTTTATTTTTCTTTGCATGTTTTCTCTTCTTCTTCTGCAATTGTATTTGTTGTTGTACAGTAATAGTTCATCAGTCTGCCTTCACATTTCCTGTAGACTGATTATTTAAAAATAACTTATCCCATTATTACTATTTCTGGCTCTGGCTCACCAACTGTTTTGGTTTTAGTATTTAATGTCTCCCATCTTTTGCCTTTTCACTTCTCTTTTGTTCTTTGCCCACTTAATTTAACAGCGTAAAACTGATGACAATTCTAACAATTCTAACTTAGCTGCTGAGTAGACGATTTCAACACACCATATCTGGGTCATTAGTCCAGGCCTCTGGATTGCATAGCCACTCATCTACAATACCCTTGCTGTCAAATTCATCCACACCTCCCTTTCTGATCCTTTCAGTTTGAAAGGCTCTAAGATTGAGAAAAGATGTACCAACAGGGCACAAGCAAGTTTATCAGTGTCTGATAAATAGCTGCGAGAGGAATCTGAGACAGCAGCTACAAGAAGTGAGCTTTTATTCAACCAGAGCAATGCCAAGTTCAAATATCTACCCGAACTATGGTTCATTCCCATCTACTTGTTTGGTTAGTTTTAAACCACAGAATCCCTCTGCTATACACACTACATTTAGAAGGCTGTAAAATCAATTTTCAAAGACACTGCCAATATTTCCAAAGGCTGTTAATTGTGCCAGTAATTACCCACTCTGTTGCAGGTAAACCCCTCTTAATCAGTTCCATAATGTGTTGTCATTGAACCTGCAGGTTGGTATGATAGAACTGGCTTTCAGTCCCAGTAGAGGATTCAATATTATTTATTCACCCATCACCTACCCATTCTTGGGTGTTAAAATTCCCATCTCTGCCTCCAAATATTAAAACAATCATCTCTGTGGGCGGGCAACATAGTCAGACAGTACGGTGAATGCCCCCAGCATATCCTTATGTGCGCCATCATTATTATGCACAAATTCACCCTGTAAACATTCTCTGCTACAAAGTTATGTGTTTCAGAGAGATCATTTGAGAGGAGGTGTTGAAAAGATAGACCATCTGTTCTTCGTTGTATGCTATCTTTTTGGTCTGCCCCACGCTAAAAGAATGAAAGGTATGTCAGAAATTTCAAATTACGCATGCCTCCCAGTTTATTTGTGCTGTTAGGCCCAGAGTATTTTGGTATGATGCTCTGTTGAAGTGTCCCACCCAAAATGTTAACCTTTCAAATGCTGATCAAAGCACTGCACATTTCTTGTATTTGGTGTTTATAATTGAGTGGTCATATTCGAGTGTTTTAAAATACCTTTTATTTATTCATAGCTTCATGAATTTATAAAGCAAAAAATCATTCTATGATGATAAGGTAATTAGATGCATTGGCATTGTTGACATAATTAGAATCATAGAATCATACAGCATGGAAACAGAACCTTTGGTCAAAATTGTCCATGCTGACCAGATTTTCTAAACTGAACTAATCCAATTTGCCTGTGTTTGGCTCATATCCCTCTAAACATTTGCTCTTCATGTACTTGTCAAAATATCTTTTAAATGTTGTCAGGAGTCACACGATACCAGGTTATGTTCCAAGAGGCTTATTGGAAATCAAAGGCTTTCAGAGCATAGCTCTTTCGTCAGGTTACTTCACCTGAAGAAGGGGCAGCGCTCTAAAAGCTTGTTACTTCAAATACACCCGATGGACTATAACCTGGTGTGGTGTGACTCCTGACCTTGTCCACCTTCGTTTAACACTGGCCCCTCCACATCTTTTAAACGTTGTTATTTTATTTGCCTTGACATCTTCCTCTGGCAGTTCATTCCATAAATGTATGTACAATACAATAGCGTCTCAACTAAACATGTGATCATTTTGAGCATAGAAATTATTAAGAAAAGCCAAGAGTGTTGGGCATGTACATTTTTTTTTAAGAACTGTGCTCAAGATACTTTATCTGTTAGTCCCCTGGGGGGAGAAATGTATTCAACATAGCCACATCGACTTAAGTCAATTCCCTGTAGACAGAACGGCTATGGATGCTAATTTACAAATTGCATGGTATTCCTCATTGATATCATTGAAGCAACCTGGGTAGGCTAGAGAGATAGCATCCTGCTTTCTACTCCCATGAATAAATGCAGCCTGCACAACACTTGAGGCAGCACTGAGTGAGTGAATTTCTGAATGCTGATGTTTCAGAAGGACCAGCAGTTTGTATAATAACATAAATATTCTAAATTTGCAGAGTTCCACCTATTCCTCCAAAATAGCTGCACTTATCCAGTCTCTCATGGATCTCGTATTATTAGCGGTCTACTACTAGTGACTGTGCTTTCAGCTGCCAAGGGCCTAAGCTCTGGAATTCCCTCCCTTATTCTCTCGAACTATCTCTCCTGCTTCAAAGATGTTTGTTAAAACCTAAAATTAGAGACAAATCAGCTGGAAAATCTCAACAGCACAGACAGCACCTGTGGAGAGAAATAAGCAGAGCTAATTAGCTGAATTTTTCTTTTTTTGGCCAAGTTGGAGTTCCATCGGTTTTTTTAGATTAGATTCCCCACAGTGTGGAAACAGGCCCTTCGTCCCAACAAGTCCACACCGCCCCTTGATGCATCCCACCCAGACCCATCTCCCTATAACCCACACACCCCTGAACACTACTGGCAATTTAGCATGGCCAATCCACCTAGCCTGTACCTCTTTGGACTGTGGGGGGAAACCAGAGCACCCAGAGGAAGCCCACACAAACACGGGGAGAACATGCAAACTCCACACAGACAGTTGCCTGAGGCTGGAATTGAACCCGGATCACTGGTGCTGTGAGACTACAGTGCTACCCACTGAGCCACTGTGCCGCTCACCATGCTGTTTTTTTTTGGAGAATTTTTCACCATGAGGCCTAGCAGGTTGTCTGACTGTATCTTGCCAAACTCCTTCATTGACTACTCTGTCCCACACCTAGGGCATCCCTCGATCTTCTGTGAATTGCCATTAATTTATCAAAATGGATAAAACATATCCATGATGTCATTTGCTGCAAAAGAACACACAGCTGACTGTTCCTCAACTCGAACAGTAGGTTTTCGTCAATGTATACTTAAATGTAATGCTGCCTCACGTGGATGACATAAAGGATAAAGGTTGAGGGATCAGTAACCACACCACACTCAGAATCTCCTGCTGTTTTGTGTGACGTGATTTGGTCATCAAATGGAGGAATAAGAGCACTGCGCCAAAGGTCTATGTACAGACAGCCAATGGCCCTGTTTGTCAAAGATCTCCAAGTCGTACTATATGGACGGCTTTTGTAAGCTAGCACCTCAGGTGACGCAACTCCCATGACTACTCACATGACCGCGGAGTTGTTCTGATTCTGATATTCCCCACATGGGTTCCTTGCAAATGGCACCAATGGATCCGGTCACAGCAGGGCTTGTCATCACTCTGCCCACTATACAACAAAGGCACCAAGAATCTGAGGTGTGTTGGCAAGTCCAGCCCAGTAGCTGCTGCATAGCTTTCACATTAAGAAGCGGTAGCTTAAATTGCCACAGGAGGCCCAGAGTCTATTGACCTCAGTACCAGTTCCTCCAGATAAGTAAGGTACAGTGTCAAATAAGGATGTCCTGGCAAACTGTTACAGAACTATGCCATCTTCTAGATTGAGATTTGTGATCTGCAAGGGTGAGCGGCCATTCTATCTGCTAACAACTGAATCAAATTTTTATACAACTGATACTTCCAAGGATCCAGTAGGTACCTAAATGGGATCTCTTAATCGTCAAGGCATGATTGTGTCATAGAATCATAGGATCATAAAATTCCTCCAGTGTTGAAGCAGGCCATTTGGCTCATCGTGTCCATACCAACCCTCTGAAGAGCACCCCACCCAAACCCACCCTATCCCTGTAGCCCTGAATTTCCCATGTCTAACCCACTAGCCTGAACATCCCTGGGTACTATAGACAATTTAGCACAGCCAATCCACCTAACCTGCTCATCTTTGGATTGTGGGAGGAAACCAGACCATCAGCGGAAACCCATGCAGACACAGTGAGAATGTGCAAACTCCATACAGACAAGGGTGGGATTGGATCCGGGTCCCTGGTGCTGTATCTTGATGGTTTGCAAAGCAATTTATGATGGCTACAGTCAAGAAAGCACAATACACCTCTACTTCCTCAGAAGGCTAAGGAAATGCGGCATGTCCACAATGACTTCTACATTTTTTATAGATGCACCATCCTATTTGGATGCATGACACCGTGGTATGGCAACTGCCCTGCCCAAGAATTTAGAGAGTTACGAATACGGCCAAGTCCACAATGAAAACTAGCCGTCATTCCATTGATGCTGTCTATATTGTCTGCTGCCTCAAGAATGCAACCAATATAGTCAAAGACACCTCCCACCCCAGTTATACTCTCTTCTATCCTCTTCCATAGGCCACAAGATACAAAAGTTTGAAAATACGTACCAACAGAACAGCTTCATTCCTGACTTATGAACAAATCTCTCATAGATTAAAATTGATCTTTCTCTGCACCTTCTCTGTTGCTTTAACACTATATTCTGCATTTAATTCTATTAACCTGATGTACTTAATGTAAGGTATGATTTGTCCGGACAGCACACAAAAGCTGTACTTTACACTGGTACGTGTAACAATAGTAAATCAAATCAAGACAGTCATGTCACTTCATCCCATTTTTCAGTGCTGCCACTCAGGCAGTGGGCCTTTCAACATTGCTATATTCCACAGGTACAGGGCGCATAGACTATGCACATGTTGTATTGGACCAGTCATCATGTTGGGAATGACTCCATCAATAGAAAAGAATTCCATTCAGTCACTATACCAGTCATTCTTACCACATACCCTGGAAGTTGTTGTGATGCAGCCCCTATTTAGACTCAGAAACAAATGTAGCTTTTATGTTTCTTCTTTATTGTTTTTTGTTGTTTAATACAAGTTAATATTAACAGCTTCACAATGTGATTCACCCACATTCAAAAATGACAAATGCTGAGCATTAAGGAAAAAGTCTGAGGACAGGGCCTGGATCAAGATCAGTTGGAGCAGAGTGAACCTGATAAAGCACTGAGGAATGGGTTTGGAATCAAGCTCAGTTAGAGCAGAGTGACCCTGATATTATCAGAAGAATGGGGTGTGGATCAAGCTCAATGGACACAGAATTGGTACAGAGTAGAGCTGAATCCAGGGACGGAACTCCTGAGCTGACGTTTTGACTGAAAAGGTGACATAGGATTGGCTGCTCAGGTACCAGATCTAGAGACTGAGTGAGTTGTGTCAGACGGAGACAGAGAGTAAAGTACTTATTCTTGTGGTTTGTAGATTGTTAGGAGTAGAGAGTAAGAGTGAGAAATCTGATTTTGGTGAGTTGTAGCTAATTTTGAATAATTGCTTTCTCATCTAATATGTAGAGTTGATAAGGTTCACAATGGCAGGAGAATTTGGCTCAATGCAATGTTCGCCCTGCAGGATGTGGGAAATCAGGGACATGTCTGGTCTCCATGGTGATCATGTATGCAGGAAGAGTGTTTAGCTACAACTCTTCATTGACCCCATGGAACAGCTGGAGTTGCAGATAGACTCACTACGGAGCATCCACGAGACTGAGAATGTCATGGATAGAGTGTTTAATAAGCTGGTCCCACCATCAGTAATGGCTACACGGACAAAGAAGAGTTGAGTGTCCGCCAGGAAGATGAGTAAGTGTGGGCAGGTAGTGCAGGGATCCTCTGTGGCCATTCCATTCTCAAACCGATTTGGACACAGGCGGTGGTAACTCAGGGGAAAGCAATAGCAGCAGCCTGATCAGTGACACCACGACTGGCTTTGAAATGAGATGGATTGAAGTATAGGTGAGCAGTAATGGTAGGGGATTCTATTGTCAGACCTATATATAGGCATTTCTGTGGTTGCAAATGAGACTTCAGGATGCTGTGTTGCCTCACTGGTAAAAGGATCAAGGATGTCTCTGAACCAGCACAGGATTTTCTGTAAGAACAGCCAGTGGTGGTGGCCCAAATTGGTACCAATGCCTTAGGAAAAAGAGAGATGAGGTCCTGCAAAGGGAATATAGGGAGTTAGGTAGGAACTTGAAATGCAGGAACTCTAGGCTACAATCTCAGGATTACTCTCTGTGTCACATGCTACTGAGGCCAGAAATAGCAAGGTAATACAGATGAATGCATGGATAAAGAACTGGTGTAAAAGGGAGGGGTTCAGATATTGGATCATTGGGATGCCCTCCAGGTTGGGTGGGACCTGTACAAGAAGGGCAAGTTGCACCTAAACTGGAGGGGTACCAATATCTTTGCAGGGTGGGTTGCTAGATCCTTTTGGGAGTGTTTAAGTTAGTGTGGCAGGTGAGTAAACAAATGAGTAGGGCAGCATATGGAACAATTGAGGAGAGGATTGATGTTCAGTCAAGTAAGTCTGATATTAAAGATAGGCAGGGCCGGTTTAATGAACACAGCAGAACTAGTGGTCTGGAGTTTACTTCAATAGAAGGAGTATAAATGAAACAACAGAACTTAAACAAGAAATTAGGAAGGTTAGAAGGGTCCATGAAATGTCCTTAGCAAGTAGGATTAAGAAAACTATCAAGACATTTTATACAAATAATAGGAGCAAGAGATTTACAAGGGAAATGGTAGGTCCACTCAAGTACAAAGGAGGGAAGTCATGCATGGAGCCAGAAGAAGTGGGTGAGCTCCTTAATGTGTACTTCACATTGGTATTCACCAAGGACCTGGATAATGGTAAGATTATGGAGGGATATGTTATTATTCTGGGGCATGTTGATATTAAGAAGGAAGAGGTGTTGGGTGACTTGAAAAACATTAAAGTAGCTAAGTCCCCAGAGCCGAATGGAATCTCTCCTGGGATACAAAAGGAAACAAGGGAGGAGATTGCTGGGGCCTTGACAGAGTCTTTTTTTATCTACTTTAGCCACAGGCAAGATCCCAGAAGATGGGACAATAGCCAATGCTGTTTCTTTGTTTATGAAGAGCAACGGGGATAATCCAAGAAATTATAGGCCAGTGAGCCTTACATCAGTATAAGGAAACTATTGGAGAAGATTATTAGGGGTGGAATTTATTTTATTTGCAAAAGAATGGACTTATTCAGGATTGTCAGCATGAATTTATGCTGGGAAAGTCTTGTTTCAAACTTGGTTGAGTTTTTGAGGAATTGACTAAGATTATTGATTATGGTAAGGCAATGGATGTCGACTACATGGATTTTACTAAAGCATTTGATAAGGTTCTTCATAGGAGGCTGGTCCAGAAGGTCAATCAAGATCCATGGTAAATTGGCAAATTGAATCCAAAATTGGCGTGGTCATAGGAAACAGAGGGTAGTTGTGAAGGGTTTTTTTCTGACTGTGACCAGTGGCGTTCCGTAGGGATCAGTGCTGGAACCTCTGTTGTTTGTCATATATATAAATGATTTGGATGAAAATATATGTGGTCTGATTGGTAAGTTTGCACATGACATGAAAGTTAGTGGAGTTGTGGACAGTGAGGAAGATTATCAATGACACAGCACAAAATAGATACATGGGAAAATTGGGCACAGAAATGATGGATGGAGTTTAACTGAGACAAATGTGGAGTGATGCATTTTAGGAGGTCAGATACAAGAGGAAAGCATACAGCAAATGGGAGGACTCTTCGGATCAATGATATACAGAGGGATCTGGGGGTCTTAATCCATAGCTCCCTGAAGGTGACAACACCAATGAATAAGATAGTAAAGAAAGCATACAGCATGCTTGTTTTCATCTGTCAGAACATTGAGTATAAAAGTTAATAAGTCATGTTGAAGCTTTATAAGATTTTAGTTAGGCCGCATTTGGAATATTGTGTGTAGCTCTGGTCCCCATGCTATAGGGAGGATGGAATGGCTTTGGACGGTGAGTAAAAGAGGTTTACCAGGATGTGGCCTGGATTAGATTACCTATAAGAAGAGGTTGGACAAACTTGGATTATTTTCAGTACAGTATCAGAAGCTGATGGTGGCCTGATAGAAGTATATGAAATTAGGCGAGGCATGGATAGGGTGGATAATTAGAGTCTCTTCCTCAAGATGGAAATGTCAAATGCTAGGCAGTGTAGATTTAAGATGAGTAGGGACAATTTAAAGGAGATCTGCAAGGAAAGGTTTTTACACAGACATGGTAGGTCTCTGGAACAAACTGCCAGGGGAGGTGGTAGAAGCATTTAGACAGACACCAACCGTGTCTGTGTAAAAACCTTTCCTTTCATATTTCCTTTAAAATACTTTAGTAAAGTCCAGCCCCATGACTTGGGCCTTTCTAGACCAAGTATTAGATTAGAGACAAAAAGACTACAGATGCTGAAATTCAAGGTAGACAAACACGAGGCTGGAAGAACGCAGCAGACCAGGCAGCATCTGGTGGAAAGGAGCAGTCAATGTTTTGGGTATCACCCTTCTTCATGGTAATGGCATTAGACTCCACATTAGCATGTTAAACTGGTTGCAGCTGTACCTTGGGGATAGTTTAAGCATGCAACATCGTGAAAACCCAGACTTTAACTTGTCATAAAAAGGGTGGGTTTGATAGAAAGTAATTTCTTTGCTTTGCTGATCTATTTGATTGAAATTGTGCATCTTGGCAATGGAGCAATGTAGTTAAAAGCTTTGTAATAATTTACAATCTACTCAATATTGCTTACAGCATAAACACATGATCTGCGAACTGAAAACAAGGTCTGGGGCATTTCCAAACTTGTACTGAATGTTTAGATATAGCTGAAACTGATTAACATCTTTGAACAATATAAATTGGCAATGTGCTCCAGGTTCTCATATTGCTAATTCTCACTGAGAAGCAGTTTGCTCAAAAACTGAAACTCCATTCTTGCATGAGGATTCAGAGCGATTACCATTGCAAAGGAATTGAATACAAGGTGCAGTTATATAGGGCATTGGTTGGACAAACTGGAGTATTATGTACAGTATTGGTCACCTTATTCAACAGAGGTCAGGAATTCTGCAACATGGAACCTACTCCCGACTTCCCAGTGCCCGTCAACCATCTGTAAGATTCAAATAAGAGACAATTGTCTGAATGAGTGCAGCTCCATCAACTTGACGCCATCTGAGACACTGTACTTTGTGCATTATGCATAAAAATACTGTTTGATTGTCACCCCATTCTCCATATTCAGCAGTCATTCCCAGCAGCACTGAGAGACAATGATGGCAATGTTTGCCAAATAAAAGGGCATTACAGTAACTCACCTAGGCTCCTCCAACATCACCTTCTAAATCCGTGATCTCTACCTCCTCGAACAACAAATGCAGAAGATGCATTACATGAATCAGCAAGTTTCCCTCCAAGTTACACATCATCCTAACTTGGAAGCACATTGCCATTCCTTCACTGTCGCTTGATCAGTATCCTGGTATTAGCTTCCAAACAGCATTGCAGTTGTCCCAAGAGCTGCAGCAGTTTAAGAAGGCAGCTCACCACCACCATCTCCACGGCAATTAGAAATGGGCAAAAAATGCTGGCCTAGTTAGTGGTTCCATATCCCATGAGTGAATATATGTTATAAAATGAAAGACATAAATGTATTCGTTGCAGGTCAGAAAGCGATTACAAATCTAGAATTAATCAGAATGGGTATGTTGTTGTTTGAGGAATGGTTGGGTAGGGGAGACCGGAACACATTGCCGTTTAGGAGAGTAATATCCAGACAGGTCTTTACAGGCTTGGAGAGGGTATTTCCTTTTATCGGAGAATAAGTTGTGGTCACTTTGTCACTTTAAAACTGAGGGGTCCTCCTTTTAAAACACAGATGAAACCATTTGTTTCTCTCAGAGCATTCTGATTCTTTAGAACTCTTTTCCTGAGATGATGGGAGAAGCAGAGTTTTTGAATATTTCAAAAGTAGGGGTGGATATCTTCTGATTAAGCAAGCAGACGAAACAAGTGTGAATTTGAGGTTGCAATTAAATTAGCCATGATCTTATTAAATGGTGGGGAATGCTTGAGGGGCCTAATTCATAACTTCTACTTCATATGTTTTATTGAAAAAGCAAGACCACTGCATAACAACAGTTGACAGAAGTTAACTGTATGATGTAATTATATGTGTGCTGATTTAAGTCTTATATGCCTCTGTAAAACAAAAATCGGAATGTATTTCTATTTTAAAGGAAATATATAAATGTAAACTATTATTTTTTCCTATTACTGTGCCAATGC
This sequence comes from Stegostoma tigrinum, assembly GCF_030684315.1. Classification (NCBI taxonomy): domain Eukaryota; kingdom Metazoa; phylum Chordata; class Chondrichthyes; order Orectolobiformes; family Stegostomatidae; genus Stegostoma; species Stegostoma tigrinum. The sequence goes on from NC_081355.1 coordinate 57,474,807, forward strand.
AAAATAATGTGTTATGCACTCAGCATAAAACAGTAGGTCTTGCCATCTTTTGTAATTCCGGTACATCTTTATAATTAGTATGATATCCTTGTGTGTATAATCTGATGCAAACTGACGGCGAGAAGTATCTGTTCAGCCAGTGGCTTTTATTTAGTTGCTTGCAATTAAAGCTAAACAATAAATTACTGATTTGAATGTTTCACACAAAATAGCTGAGCACAAAATGGAAGACAAGCTTAATAATGCTGCTCTGTATTGCTTAGTATAAAGCTCATAGAGTTCGAAGGGTGATCTCATAGATGTTTATAAAATCATGAGGGTCATGGAGAGGGTGAATAGTCAAGGTCCTTCTTCCCAGGGTAGGACAGTCCAAAATTAGAGGGCATAGGTTTAAGGTGAGAGGGGACAGATATAAAAGGGACCTAAAGGACAATTTTTTCACGCAAGAGGTGGTGCATGTATAAACTGAGCTGCCAGTTGAAATGATGAAGACTGATACAATAACAACATTTAAAAGGCATCTGGATGGGTGTATGAACAGGAAGGGTTTAGAGAGAGATGGGCCAAAAGTTGGCAAATGAGATTAGATTTATTTAGCATATCTGGTCAGAATGGATGAGTTGGACTGAAGTGTCTGTTTGGATTTCAGACAAAGGAAGGCATGATGACAGTCCTCAAGGTGTTGCAAGCTTGTGGAAGGTATTACCATTCAGTGTCATAGTCCTGGAGCAAGAGAATATCCATCAGTGTTGGCGCCACCTTTCTCCAGGCAATACAAATCGTATTACTAGATGGTTTGTTGACACCAACACCCTGTAGTTTATGCCTTGTGCCTTCAATATCCTCAAGGAGGGCTTGGTAGTTTGAGTCAGTGCTATGGTTTATCTTTGGTTTATTGCCATGACCTGCTGCCTTCTGGGTACAAATGGTGTATGCGCAATAATCATTCAGTTAAAACACAATAAAAAATTATAAATCAAATGGGCTGGATAGATACTTGAAATATAAAAGTTAGTAAGACAGAGGAGAGAACGGGTACTCATGAGATAATTTTTGCTAAGATCCAGCAAAGACACAATGCATATAACCCTGTTAAAGTTGCAAACATAACTTTTCACTCAGATTTGTTAATTTACTTCTCCACATTGAGGGGTATGAGTGCCAAAGCTGGTGCGTTGGTGTTACTGGGGCCATGTCATCAAGGGGAGGTCATGCTCGACAAATCTTTTAGAATTCTTTGAAGAGTTAAGAATTATTCACAGTATACATTAACAATCTAGATAAAGGAACTGAGGGCATTGTTGCTAAGTTTTCAGATGACGCAAACATAGGTGGAGAGCCAGGTAGTGTTGAGGAAGCAGGGAGGTTGCAGAAGGACTTGAACAGTCTAGGAGAGTGGGAAAAGAAGTAGCAGATGGAATAAAATGTGGGAAAGTGTGAGGTTATGCACTTTGGTAGGAAGAATAGAAGTACAGACAATTTCAAAATTTGGAAAGGCTTCAGCAGCCTGTAGGTTCAGTTGGCATTTGGAAAAGCTAACGCAATTTTAGCATGCATTTCGAGAAAGCTAGACTACCAGAGCAGAGAGGTATGCTGAGGTTGCGTAAGGCTTTGGTCAGACTATATATACAATAGAATATTGTGAGCAGATTTAGGTCCTGTATCTAAGGAAGGATACACTGGTATTGGAGAGGTTCCAGAGGAGATTTACATGGTTCTGGGGATGAAGAACTTGTCATTTGAGGAGTGGTTGAGGACTCTGTGTTTGATGGAGTTTAGAAGGGATCTGATTGAAACTTACACAATACCAAAAGGCCTGGATAGAGTGAATATGGAGAATATGTTTCCACTAGCAGGAGAGAGTACAACTTGAGGGCACTGGCTCAGAATGAACAGACAGCACTTCAGAACTGAGCTGAGGAGGAATTTCTTCAGCCAGAGGGTGCTTAATCTGTGGAACTATGCCATGGAGGGCTGTGGAGGTCAAGTCACAGAGTATATTTAAGACAGATAGGTTTTTGATTGGTAAGCGGATCAAGGGTTGTTGGGGGAAGGCAAGAGAATGGTGTTGAGAAATGTATCAGCCATGATCAAATAGTAGAGCGGACCTGATGAGCTGAATTGTTTAATTCTGAACCAGTATCTTATTGTCTTATGGTCTTATGTATTGCCATTTGAAAAACAAATCCAAATAGAATCCGGGTGGTCTATGTGATCCACTCAAGACAAAAGTGCAACTCATGTCCAATTTCAGATCGTTGCCAGAATTTTTAAATTCAGAGTTCAGAGCTGATATAAGCCTTAATAATGAGCACTGGGTGGAGCCCTTACCTTTTTTATGTATTAATATGATTGTACAGTATCTGCATAGCGTGGATGTGGGACAGTTCTTTGTCTCTAACTGTGAGGATTCCAGGCGGAGTAAACTCTGGGAATTAAGGGTTGTAGTGCTGCAGACATTGACATCAATTCTAAGGTTCATTAGTGGTTTGCGTCCAGGCATTGAATGACTGCGATTTTCATGGGAAATTACTGAAGTGAGAGATTGATTTGGGATCCTCTGATTTTCAGGAATGAGAAGTTTGTCCTCAGAAAAATGAGAGATGTTCCTCTGCACGACAAGTAACATTGCAGTTTTATGTTATAAATTATTCAGTTGAGTTCTCAAGCAACAATGTGCTGAAATGTCAAATGAAAGAGGGTGTGAAATGAAAGGACTCGTGTCACAGTTTCTGATGGCTTGATTATTGATGTCGCTCAGCTTTTCACATCATTTGTTATGCAAAACAGCTTAACTCTTCAGACCAAGCTTCCAGTCAGAAGCTGAGAAATTGGTCACCACATGCTGCACTATGATTCAGTCTGTGAGTGTTCTCATAGAGTTGGCCTTGCTTCCACACTGAAAATGATGTGCACATCACCCAGTGACTGGTTGTCGCTAGGTTCTTCCACACCAGCAAGGGTTAACAGCATTTTGGGCTGGCGAGCTAATGCCAAGATGCCTCACTGGCAGTATGAGGAACATGAACCTACTTTCCCAACTGGATGACAGCATTTGTCCTCCCACCACTGTTCTTGCATCAGTCAAATGTAGTGCAATCTGAAGAGAGTCCCTCAAGGCTCAAGGTTACCTGAGTGCAGACTGCCAGGTTATCCGCACTTTCCTTGGGAAAAATCAGCAGCCTTTGACTGTGTCTTTTTCTTGGATGGCATGGAGGGAGTACACAGGGGTGAGTAGTTCCCCTTCCTATGAATGATTGAAAGCGTTGTTGGACGAAGTGTTGTTTCAGAGTAATAAAATGTGAGACTGGATGAACACAGCAGGCCAAGCAGCATCTCAGGAGCACACTTCTCCAGCATCTGCAGTTCCCATTATCTCTGTTGTTTCAGAGTGTTTGTTTTGGTGTTGTCTTTTAGTTCAGGATTTTAGCTAATAAGGTACTGCGACAGTACAGAGAGGAACAGGAGCGTGGGAAACTATAGAACAAAGGTGCTGTGAAAGCAATTTTCAGGGAACCTGGGTCTGGTTATGGTTGTGAAGAAGAATCATATCAATCTTGAAATGTTAACTCTGTTTCTCACTCCAAAGATGCTGCCAGACCAGCTGTGTCTCCAGCATTTTTGTTTGAGTTTATTTCTGCTGATAGTTTGTCAAACTCCAGTGAAATGTTTGGAAAAATCCATCATTGTTCCCTTCTGACTCCAGCAGTGTTTGGGAAATACTCCAACAACATAACACACGAGGTGCTCATTAATCCTTCGGCAGTAAAAGGAAGTCTGAAGCAGCTCAACTTCACCCAGAGTGAATCCTTTAAACAGAGTGTGGAAAATGGTCAAATAAATGATGCACGTTCAGCTTGGAGTGTCTTAAGAGAGACCATTAACCCTTGAATTCTAAAACACCAGGCGAGATGCCAAATTGACTTTCAATGTTGAGTGAAGTCGGAATCTGCCTACAGTGCATGCTTCCAGTGCATACACACTGTGGCTGCATCAGAGGCATGAGAGTATGATGGGCCACATCAGAAGAGACCATAAACTGATCAGCTACCATTTTTGGATCTCCCTCATTTGAAAGTACGAATGCTACTATGCTATAGTGCCAGTGTTTGAGGCTAAATTTTTAGATAAAGGAGAGAAAATGTACCTGCAACGCACTTAGAATGAATGCAAAATATTCATATTAAAATATCAAATAGAAATTTTAGACTTGAGTGTTAACACTAATAATATTGAGAAGAAAATACAGTTCTTCAAAGAATTAAGATTATTTCAATATTCAATTTGATTATTTGTTGCCCTATTTTGTGTAAGAAATGAGCACGGATGAAAACATTAGAGGAGAGGGTTAATTACCTCAATAGTATTATTTCTTATTTAGTAAACAAAAAAGATGCTGAATTTTTTGCAAACCTGACTGAATGCATCTTTAGTTTAATTTCTTAAGCAAGTGTAAAATAGCAAAGTGCCCCATCCACAGTTGTTTTGAATCCACTTGAAATCCCTGGCTTGAGCTGCTTTGTTTCAAAAACTTTTAGGGGAACAGTTAGTCTGTCATGATAAATGTTAACAGAACAGGGACTGGGGTGGCAGGAACTGCAGATTCTGGAGAATCTGAGATAACAAGGCGTAGAGCTGGATGAACACAGCAGGGCAAGCAGCATCAGAGGAGCAGGAAGGCTGACGTTCTGGGCCTAGATCCTTCTTCAGAAAAAATCAGCTGGGACTGATCCTTGAACTGGTCATTTGCGGGCAGCCTGACTTTCTGTTGACTTTTTTTTCTCTCTGGCATCCAATTTGTGCATTGGTCAACAAAATTTAAATGAAAACCAGGGAAATATATTCTACCTTTTGGAAGCAGGGTATTGTGTGTACATATGGGGTTGTTTTCTCTGCCTTTATATTTTGGGTCAGTACAGAAGTGGCATTTGTGCAAATAAATAAAGGGTAGAGGAAATAGCTCTAGGAGGGCTGCAGCTGTCAGATACAGCAATGTTTTTGTTCTACCCTCTGGTTCAGGACATCAGTATCAATGAAAAGATGTTTTTAAATCAGCAAGGAAAGGGATATTCAACAGATTTGTCCCATTTGCTTCATCATGAATTTGGCAGCTTTTCAGAACAGAGAGGAGCTTTAAAAATTCCTGGAGCCTTTTTTTTTCAGTTGAGATCCAAACAGTCAGAGGGAGATGAGAACATTTGTTGGCAGATTTCAAAGATATGTGGCAAACATAGGGCAGAGCTTTCCTATTTGCAATTAAAGGGTTCTGTCAAGTGAGATTCATGGTGTCTGGTCCGCCACGGCTCAAAGCACCTTTTATCATGCAATTTTCCATACTTCACCTTATTAATTATACAGCTGGGCTCTTCGATACCTTCTCATGGCATTACACAGCCGAAGAAGTAGAGCTTGCCAAGGCTGGGATATTCTGGCATTCAGAACACTGGTGACAGCACTGCAAGCTAGGAAATGCCCTCAAAATGTGGTGGTGGACTATGATGGCACAGAAAGGAATGCTCCCTTCCCATTTCCTAGGCAGAGACCTGGAGCTGCTGGTGGATGAAATGGTGGAGAGGAGGGTCATCCTTGTCCCAGCTGAGCATTACAGAAGACCATGCCACCAGACCCACACTGCCTGTCTCAGTGCTGTGCCCTAGAGTAAAACAAGTGCCAAGCAGCCCAGAAACAGTGTCTTCTGCTCTCTGCAATGGAAAATGTCACCATTTTCCCTCTGCTACATCAGCATTCCAGGGCCAGAATGCACTCTAACTTTGCCACTACATGCGCATCTTAACATGGCTTGTGGACCACAACTCTCACTATTGCATTCATCATATCCACTCAAGAACTCTCACTCATCTCATCTTCCTAAACTAATCCTCCTGCGCTCTGCACTTCCTCTGCACTCCCTGAGGACACCTCACCATATCTCACACTCATACATCATGTAACAACAATGGGTTAGAACCCAAATATGACAATTGTTTTTAGTTCTTAATTTGAGAATGCATTTATCAGAAGAAGAAAGATACAGAGTCAGAGTAACTGCTGCAAGAAGTTTTATGTGGAACTGATTGGATGTAACATGTAAAGGTCTCTTGTGACTACAGAAAGTCTAACGACTCAACTGTAAACCTCCTCTGTGGATTAGGTCTCAAGCTGCAGACACATTTGTATTTTTCCCCTTGAAGAATATACAAAGACATGGGGTTAAAAAGCCAGTTCCAACTCAACTGGAGCAAACTAGTGGGACAGAATGCTGTCATGTGTACCAGTCTAGGGGGAATATTAGCATGTTGTGAAGTTCATAGCCGTAGAAGATAACAAGGTGAAGAGGTGGATGAACACAGCGGGCCAAGCAACATCAGAGGAGAAGGAAGGCCAACGTTTCGGGCCTAGAGAAGGGTCTAGGCCTGAAACATCAGCCTTCTTGCTCTTCCGATGCTGCTTGGCCTGCTGTGTTCATCCAGCTCTACACCTTGTTATCTCAGATTCTCCAGCATCTACTATCTCTCACAGGCATAGGACTTAGGTTACCCCTGCGTTGAAAGTAAAGACCTTGTCTCACTTATGAGAACAAGAAGTTAAATAGCTAGCACAGATAGGAGGTAGACCCTCTGTCACTCTGAGTGCTGAAAACCAGCTTAACGAACTAACAGGGACCAAGGAATTGCAATCAAAAAATTGACTGTTCATCTACCTACACTAGATGCTACTACTAAACTCCATTGCGTAGGTCATAATGTTAAACCATCCGTTCTTCACAACTCATTCGGAGACTAATCCATACATCTGTGTTGTTTTAAACTTCTACCTTTTTGAATTCATTACTTTATTTCCGGTCTTTTTGAAAATGGGTTGGACTTCTAATTCTTCTTGCGCTGAGTAATTAATAAACTGAATTAATACTGAAGAAAGCCTAGTTAAACTGGCTCCTTTTAAAACATAAGTTCATTTGGAACTCAGAGAGAGGTGCCAACAGGGAAAGGAATCCTTTGTAAATTACCTCTGCAGTGGAATGGCAGGGAGGGTGGATAAAAAAAGGGGAGCCACCCAGAGAGGTGTAACAGTTTGGGATATCTTGTCTTGATCTGTAATAAATTGTGGAACCTTGTCTGGGGTCTGCTGGTAATAATCGCCACTAACTACTCTTCCAAAAATTGCTTTCCTACTCAATCACTCCATTTCTGTCATTCCAAAAATTGGTGCATAGTCCAGCAGCCAGGACCAAGACCAGTGGGGTGGGCCAGTTGGGGGGGTGGGGGGGTGGTGCGGTTTGGTGGACATCAGACCCCTCATTCCAAATAAGGTGAAAATGTTAGATCTAACCATAGGAGAGCATGACTGCTCATATTGAAAGATGGAAGCCTCAATGGCCAATGGACGAAGTGAGCTTCACTGTGCTGCTCAGCTCTCTCATTCCCATCAGTGCAAGTCATTCTTAATCTACAGAAGCATTTATTTCTTCTACACAACTAATTCCCTTTCATTTCTTATGCAGGCACTGGAGCCCCATTGAACATCTATTTTAAAGAGACCAGCGCCACAGAGTCTCAGCTCCACCTCCACCTCTGAGAAGGAAATGTTTTGACTCTGACAGGAGGAACTGTTTGTGTAAATGTTTTAATTCAATCTGCAAAATAGCCAATGTGCTAGCATCAATATGCATATGTCTGGCCACTGACATGGACAGTCAGCTCTCATACATGCAGTGTCTGCCAGGTATGTGCACAGACCGGCGCTCCATCACACTAGCCATAGGTCCTCAACTTTAGAATAGTTACAGAAATTCTTTGTGCTGGGAAGAGGATTACATTCTGAGTAAAGAGAAGTAGGCAGAGTGTGTATGGCATTGCCAGGATAGTGGACCTATAGACTGCACAGATTTGAAGGGTTCCATTTGATGAATTGGTGTGTGATCACACACAGCATGTCTTGCCAGTTGTTGCCTAGCAGCAGTCGTGATGCTTTCATCCTGTGCTATCCACTGCTCCATCAATCTTTCATCCCCCTGAGAACGGTTTCTTCAATAAAACAAGGAACTGTCTGTGCTGGAAATTCAAAACAAAAACAGAAATTGCTGGAGAAACTCAGCAGCTCAGGTAGCATCTCTGGAAAAAATGCAGAATTGACGTTTTGGGCCCAGTGATCCTTCATCAAAGAGTCAAAGAGTCCTAGAGATATACAGTGTGTAAACAGACCCTTTGATTCAACTCGTCTATGCTGACCAGATATATTAAATTTATCCCATTTGGCCCATATCCCTCTAAACCCTTGCTATTCATATACCCACCCAGATGCCTTTTAAATGTTGTAATTGTACTAGCTCCCACCACTTACTCAGGCTGCTCATTCCATACACACACCACCCTTATGTGAGAAAAGTTACACCTTAGGTCCCTTTTAAATATTTCCCTCTTTTCCTCTAGTTTTGGACTCCCTTACCCTGAGGATTACCTATTTTCCCTATCCATGCCCCTCATGATTTTATAAACCTCTATCAGGTTACATCTCGGCCTCTGATGCTCCAGGGAAAATAGCTCCAGTCTATTCAGTCTGTCCCAATAGCTGAAACCATTCAACCCTGGCCACATTTTTGTAAAACTTTTCTGAACCCTTTCAAGTTTCACAACATCCAGAGCTATTGAATTGGCTTTCTCTCCACTGATGTGACCAGACCTGCTGAGTTTCCCCAGCAGTTTCTATTTTTTATTCATACATTAGACACTCAGTAATGATGACTGTCTGGTCTATAGTTGACTCATGACTCCCATCTTTAAGTTTTCCACACATAGTGAAGCACTCACATAATAACAGCTGTGCTGTAATATGGGGGATTATTAAGTAGGCAACTAGGGCATTAGAGTAACAGTTTCTGTTCCTCAAGTGTTCTGGAGGAGTCCTCTGTACTAGCTGCACTGTGTGACTTGATGCATGGCAGCCTGCTACGTGCTCTCCAATGTGCCCAACATAATGGCAGATCCCGTGGCACCAGAAATTCAGGAAGCCTTTCAGGAGGTAAAGTAGGAGAAAGAGGAGGGAGACAGGAGATGGTAGCCAGCACACCTACATTATCTCAGCAATATCCCCAGCTACCCCCAATCGTCTTTGCTTCCTGTGGTTTCAACCCCAAGTTAATCAGGGAGAATGATGTGTGATTTGCCAGGTTCTGATCTTATAGTTACACTATTAAGTGGCTGTTCCCTGAACTCGAATGATCTTCCAGCTTCAATCACTCACACTGTACTTTCTACACCATATAGACAGTAACTCTGTGACATCTTTGTAAGTTTTCTCCAGGGCCCTACAGCCCTTCACAACAGCTTGCATGCAACTATCACCATAATTGAAATATTTGTGTGCTACCTGCACTACTTTGAACTGATACAGATGAAATATCATATTCATTGCCCATTTCCATGGGGAACCAGTTGGCCCCAGTATGCTATAAATAGAACTATTTTTGAAATGTGGAGATGTGCAAACACATCTTAACAAACATATAACAAAGTCCTTGAGCTGAGAAGAATACATCGGCAAGAAAGCATACTGGCTTATACTTGGATATAAAAATAAAGGCCTAAAATATAAATTAAAGAGATCATGCTTAGACTATATACGGCACTGCTTGAGCCTCAGCTACTGTGTTGTGGACAATCCTGGGGACAACATTTCAGGAACGATTAACAGATACAGAGGAGCTTTCTAAGATTATCACCTCGAATGAGGATTTTTAGTCCTGAGAAGAGATCGGAAAGATTAGCAGTGGAATAGAAAAGGTTACAAAGAGAATAACACAGGTTCTTAAGATAAGTGGTTTTGATAGAATGGGCAGAGGAAAGCTTTTCCCTCTGGCAAGTGAGTCTGTAACAAGAGGTCATCTTGGGTCAAAGATTTACAAAAAGACGACAAGACATTTGTTCACTGTCTTTCAAAGATCCAGTTTTGGTCAAATTATAGAATCCCCGCAGGCCATTCCACCCACCTAGTCTACACTAATTCTCCAAAAAGCATATCACACAGACCCAGCCCATCTCTGGAATGCTCCATGTCCCATATACCAATCTATCTAACCTACACATCTTTAGACTGTGGGAGAAAGCCAAAGTACCCGGAGGAAACTCACACAGACAGAGGGAAATTTGCAAACTCCACACAGACAGTTATTGGAGGGTAAAATCAAACTCAGGTCCCTGGTGCTGTGAGGCAGGGAGCCACTGAGCCACAGGCCAAATGGCTGCCTTTTCTTTTGTGAGTTCCTATAATTTGGAGAAGACTAAGGGCTAAAACTAACAGTATATAGGAAAATAAAAACTCAACAAAACATTTTAAGGCAGGCATTTCAGAAAGAACTTTAGCAATAAACCAAACAGATAAAAAGACAATTTAAAATTTAGAAATTTAAGATAAAAGCCCATTGCCACAGATACGCACATCTTGTCCATCACCATCTGAAAGATAAAAGAATTGTAACATTTGGCTAGAAATAGTTGCAGGGAGTAACCTGCTATTGACATGACTGTTTGTGTGAGATGGACACTCTGAGCATTTCCAGAACTTTCTATTCATTTACAAATACAATTCAAATCATGTAAATTAATTCACAGTTCATGTCCCATTAGGATTGAAATTTGTTTTAGCCGCTTCTGCAAACTGGCTACCTATTTTACATTGTGAGATTCTCTCTTCCATTGAGCTCAGTGTGTTGCACTGGGCTAATCAAAAGTGTCAGCCAACATTTTCATATAGTTGAATCAAATCATATCATAAGGCCAAATTGAAGAAGGAATTCAGAAATGAATTAGTAAAAGAAACCAAATGAGGAAAACCTTCCTCACACAGCAAGTGATTAGGGACTGGAATACACAACCAGAGACTGAGGTAAAGACAGGGTCAATTGCAGCATTCAAAAGGGAATTTGATGATTATTTTGAATGTGCAGGTTACTGGGAAATGCAGAAGAGTGGCAATAAGTGAGATGTTCATTTGGACAGCAGGTTCAGGCACAATGTGCTGAAGAGTCTCCTTCTGCACTGTAACAATTCTGTGATTATGTAATAGTGTATCCATGAGAGAATGCTACAGAGGAGATTGAGGATAGACAATCCCATCGGAGATGGGAGTTAAAATGGAGGAGATAGGAGCAGATTTCTTTAAATTGCAGGTGCCAACAGCACTACCAAAAGCTGAGGTGATCCCTTCTTTGAGTATACATTCCTCAATTAGAACATTGGGATCTGCAGACATTTTAATGTTGATATGAGCTTGTTTCCTGGAATCTTGTGGCTAGGGCAAGGGCACTCATTAAGAGAAGATGCCATTCCAGGTAAGTTAATTTGATGCCCACATTAGAAAAGTAAGCCTCCCATTGCCGTTGTGGGGTCTGCAGAAGGTCCAGAGTCCTTCAGCCTCTGTTCCACTTCCTGGTGATGGGCACTACGTCAAAGTAGGGTGTTTATCTTCTAGGGCACAGTGCCAGATACCAGAGCACGATCTGAGGGCAATGACAATGAGAGATCATCCTCTCCCAGTGGTTGTGATGGTGACAGCCACTTTGAAATCCTATGTGACCGACTGCTTCCAGGGAGTGAGGGGTGACTTGTGTAGGATCTCTCAGTTGTGTTCCCATAAATGCATTAGGACAGAGACCAATGCCACCTGTGTGGGGTCACACCAATTCATTTTGTGCCTCCTTGATGAGGCAATCCAGGCAGCAGGATTCGGGAACATAACCTTGTTGTCCCAGGTGCAAGATGCCATTGACTGCATACACATGGCTCCAAGGGGGGTCATATTACAACACTGCGGAATTCATTGACAGGAAGGGCATCCATTCCATTAGTGTTTAGATGATCTGTGATCACAGCTAGCCCCTCCTAGAGGTGTATACCCATCACCCTGGCATCTGCCAGGACTCTTACGTTCTGGAGAACTCTTGTGTACCTGATATGATTGAGGGTCCAGGTATCTTACAAGACTGGTTACAGGGAGACAAGAGACGACAATTGTGACCTGAACCATTGTACCACGGCCTGACTGATGCGGGCATGCAAAATATAATGCCACCCAAGCATCATCCAATGCCCTGGTGAGAGAATGTGGTCGTATGTCATTGAATCATAAAGTCAGAGTCATAGAGTCATATAGCACAGAAAGAGGTAATTTAGCCCAATTCATCCATGTGTCAGTCACCACCAGTCAGCTATGTACTGTGGGCAGCGTGGCGTTGTAGCTGCCATTAAGTTACCGGTGAGGGGGAGCACTGGATTGCCAAGACTTGTTAGGGTACACTACAGCCTTCCAAATTTGGCAAAGGGATACCAGACTTCCAATGGAGATCCTCTGAGCAGTGGTAATTAGATGGAGCTGGAATCAAATGTGGGGAACCCCGTAGAAGCAGTGTAGGTGGTAAATGAATGGATTTGGTAAGATACAGTAAGAAATTATGTGAGGCCTTATGGTGAAAAGCACTCCAGAAAAAAAATCACAATTCACACTTAGCTGAAAAATTAAGCATCATCCCATGGTGTTTAAAAATAGACAATTTAGGCCCTTTTTCTTCATGCCTTCTCGGAGTGATAAATCTCAGTGCAAGGACTTGACTGGACAGTGTTGAAAGAATGCAGCACTATTGGAGGTGCTGCATTTTTGGATAAGATGTTTATCCAAGGCCCCATCCGTCCTCTCAGGTGCACATACAGGCCCCAGTGCAATTGTTAAAGATCAGTTCAGGAGTTCTTCTCGGTGCCTGGTCAACGCTTATCTTTGACCAACAGCATTGAAATAGATCAGTCATTATCAGGCTACTGCTTGTCAGACAGTGCAGTGTGAATATTGTCTGACACATTTCCCACCTTACACTAGCAACCATGCTTCAAAATAATGCTTTCATAATTGTAAAGCTCTTTGAGATTCTCTGAAGTTTGAGGTAGTGCTAGAAAAATGCAAATGTTTAGCCTCATAGCAGAGGCTATTACATCTTGGGTGAAGTTTAACTGTGTGACTTTTATGGTACAATAATTTAAACGCCCCACCTTCAGATAACTTCTCAGAGCCAGCTCATAAAAAAAAACAACTCAACTAAAGATAAGGTGTAGAGCTGAATGAACACAGCAGGCCAAGCAGCATCAGGGGAGCAGGAAAGCTGCCGTTTTGGGTCAAGCCCCTTCTAGGGAATTAGAGTTTGTGTTTGCTCCTGTAATTAAGATAAAGTGTCAGTTACAACCATTTTTTGTGCATTGTTGATATTCAGCATGGACTCCGGCAGCATGATGTGAACATGGTGGGCTGTTATTTCTTGCAAGCTATTTGTTCATAATTGTTTTAGAGCCACAAAAATATTTCAAAATATGTGTAAACCTATTGTAATCCTGTTAACTCTGACATTTGATTCTTTCTCTTTCAGCTATGATCAGAAGCACATAACCTAGAGCCATTTCTCTGCCTTTTAAGCTTGTTGTAGCAGAACTGTCGACAGCCTCAATCTCAATCTTACCTATGCAATTCTCAACCGTGCACTGCATTGTGAAAGTGCTAGCTCAAGCCAAAGTCAAAAAAAAATCAAATGAGGTGCAAGATTGATCCTGTTCACCATTTTCATCTTTTCCTTTCCCAGTTTAGTTTGTCCGCATTTTCTCTTCTTTTGCTTTATGTTTTTCACAACCAACCTGACGACTCTACGCAGAAGGTAGTGAATTTTGAAACTCTCAACCCTATAGACTGTGAAAACTGAATCAATAAGTATGTTTAATGTAGATCTTAACAATTTTCTGGTATGAATGACATTAAGGGATACTGGAACAGAACAGGTAAATTACATCAAGGCAAATGATCTGCCACGGTCTAGAAAGATAAAGCAGATTTGGGTGGTTGAATGGCCTATTTCCACTCATAACTTCCTATAAAAACATTTGAACATTGTTATGTGATTAATTAAAACAAAAACAACTTTTCAAAGAAACTGACTTTGAAACATCATTGACATCAGAAATTACTTTGGCCTTCCTTCCCCAGCAGCAACCTAAATGCTTTCAGTACTTCCAGGTTCCCTGTTGAATTTTCAGTGGATATTTTAGTAACATTGGCAATCAGCTTGGGTACTTTTTGTCTAATTTGTTTAGATATGTGTAGTGGAATCTTAAGGAGTGTGATTGGCATGGGCAAGAGGGAGATTTGTGATTGAATCAACAGAGAAATCCAGACAGGCCCATCTTGATGTTAGGAGTAACTCATTGAATCTTTCATGCATTTGTCAAGTAACAAAGGAAGCTCAGAGTCAAACTCTAACTCTGCACATAAAAGGTGAGGAGCTGAATATCAGGCAATATACCACCTGTGTGTAGCCGAATGAACACAGCAGGCCAAGCAGCTGGCCTGCTGTGTTCATCCAGCTCCACACTTTTGTTATCTCGGATTCTCCAGCATCTGCAGTTCCCATTATCTCCAATGTACCACCTGTCTTGCTTCTTGATGGCTGTTTTCTCCTGAAATGAGACAGAGGCAGGTATTAAGGAAGGTAAAGTAGGTGACACTGCTGTTACTTTTGCTGCAGAATGGTGAGGTGTCCTGAGCGAGGAAACAGGCAGCACAGGCAGCATAAAAACAAAGATGCTGGAAAAGCTCAGCTGGTCTGGCAGCATCTGTGAAGGGGAAAACAGAGTTAACATTTTGGTGACCCTTCCTCAGAATTGGAGGAAGTTCTAAAAAGGGTCACCGGAACTGAAACATTAGCTCTGTTTTTACCTTCAAAGATTCTGCCAGACCTGCTGAGCTTTTCCAGCATCTTTGTTTTTGTTCCTGATTTACAGCATCCACAGTTCTTTCGGTTTTTATTTGGCACAGAGGGCATGCAGAGTTACTGCTGTTGGGGTTTGGGCGGGTGAGAGAGTGAGGGGAGAAGTTTCAGGTAGTAGCAAGAGTGGTAGAGCATGAATCTTAGTGGGAGATGGATACAGTAGCAAAGATAGAGAGTGAGCGTGAGGTATCAGGGAGAAGGTGAGAGCTCCTATACCGATGGAGTGGAGAAGGTCATTGTTCTTCTTCCCATTGTGTTGGGCATTCCTCCAGGGGGCTGAGAGGCAACATTGGACCAGGCTGGCATGGTGACATGGCCTCCTTTGCTGATCATTGGGGAAGAGAATGTCCCATCTCTGCACTATCCCATCCAGTGGGACATCCAGGCCCTTGCCCACAGGGTGCCAAATGTCCCTTCTCTGCCATGTCCAGGCTAAATGTCCATGTGGGGGAACTCCAGACTGACAATTCTTGTTGGATGTACACAGCAACTCTTTAAAGATGGCACTGATACCTTGGGTATCGGTCACTCCTGGCAGTGGCTAATTGTTCTGGGAACAGCGTAAGGTAGAATCAGATGAAAAAGGTGGAGGGGGAGTTAATGAAGCAAGTTTGTAAAATAAGGTGAAAAATCTTACTTGGCCTTGCTGTGGAAAACCCCCAACAAAACTCTCCACAACTGGCACTTAGCCAAAAGAAAAACACAATTGAGTAGTGTGAAATTAGTCCACAGTCTAGATCCGAAGGATAATAATGATTTTTCCATTTTATTCCTCACGTCAGGAAGCCTGTTGTATACACTGATAGTGTCCCTATCTCTGAGACAGGAGGGCTAAGTTCAAGTCCCACTTGCTCTAGAGGTGTGTAGTAACAGATCTGAACAGATTGATTAGGAAATATTTAGACTCATTTTATTTTCCTTCCAATTGATTTCGTGCCTAATGTAAAATGTGTC
The DNA here is from genome assembly GCF_030684315.1 of Stegostoma tigrinum. Classification (NCBI taxonomy): domain Eukaryota; kingdom Metazoa; phylum Chordata; class Chondrichthyes; order Orectolobiformes; family Stegostomatidae; genus Stegostoma; species Stegostoma tigrinum. Next base: position 57,490,555 of record NC_081355.1, read on the forward strand.
AGGCATTGCTGCACTACCAACATTGGAAAATTTCATTTCCACCATTGCCCCAATCGAAGCCTGATACATGTTGCTACCAATAATCTCCAGTGATCTTCTAGCTCGGCAAGGTTAAAACAGAAAAGGTTTCTGCTTCTGATTGCGATTAAGCTTGGCTTGAATACATCTCATCTTTCCCACTTCTCTTGATTGTTAGGTGGTCTATCATAACTCAGTCCATGCACAGACATTAACAGCAGCTACTTCTATCATCATCAATGATTGTAGGCATGGGCAAAGAATGATTAGTAATGCACCTCTCCCCTTTCAGGAATTTGAACAATGAGATACAGCCTCCTTCGTGGTCATCATTATAAATGTCAGAGGTCAGTAAGAAGTACTCCGTTGACATTTGAATATGTATGTATAGTACTCTCCCTTCTTTCAGAGATGAAAGCAGACATAGTACCCCCAGGCAATTTTCATTACTATTGATGCAATGCACCACTTGGTGCGATATAACTAGCAGATTAGAATACATACACTTTCCTTATTAAAATAAGTGCAAGACAAACAGTAATTTCACTTTAAAAAAATGTTTTCATTTAGCTGATTTCATATTTTTTGTCTTCAGTAAAAAGCACTTGGCATAAAGCCTGAATCATCTTGAGAGCTAGGCCTTATTTGCTTGCTACTGACGAACTGTGTGTGTTAAACTCATTTGAAGTACTTAACACAGAACCAAACTTGAAGCTTTGTTTTAGGGTAGGGAAGGAATTCAGAAGGGGTCAAAAGGGGCCAGGGATTGGATGAAACATTTCTAGAAAACAGAAATCTACCTGTTTTGGAGTGGCCTTTCTTTGGCGTTAGTTATACGGATAAAAAACTAGGTTATATGGGTAGTACATGTGCGACACTCTGCTACAAGGGATTGCATCAGATCTCAATCATCATTTAACACAAAGGCTCCTGTTTTGAATGGGCTTTTGTGATGCAGAGGGAGTGTCCCTCCCTATGGACCAGGAGGCATGGGGTCAAAACCCACCTGCACCAGAAGCCATGACCAAACAGGTTGATTAGAAAATATCTAGGCTCCTGCTTTGGAGGGGTTTTTGTGGTGTGGATGGTGGTGTCCCTATGCCTGAGTCAGGAGGCCCAGACTTAAGTCCCACCTGATCCAGTGGTATATTTCTGAAGAAGTGGATTAGAAAATACCTAGGTTTCTGCTTTGGAATACAAGATTAAAGCATTTAACCTTTCAGGTTCTACATTCAGTTAAATTACTTTGATAAGTGTTTCACATTTGGCCTTGGCATTATTAATACACAAACCTAATTAAAATCTGTTCATTTCATCTTTGAAACTTTTAATTAAATCAGCCGTAGAGGGTTTTTGAGAGAGAGAGCGCCACATTTCTAATCGGCATGAAAGAGTACTTTGTAATGTATGTTTTGAATTGTCGAGCTCCACTTTTAAAGTTATAGGCACTTGTCCTGGATTTCCTTCAAAGGATTTTCTCCGTCTACCCTGTCAAATCTTTCAATTATCTTGAACACAGTAGTTTGATTGCTTGTTAACCTTCTTCAAGGGACTAGAAGCCTAGTCTATGCATCTCTCTTCATCACTGAAACCCTTTTGCAGCACTTAAAACAAGTGACATCTGTACTGTCCATACAAAGGCCCTCAAAAACACAGTGGAGGAAATCAGATCTGCAGCAAAACATTACATGTTTGCCATCAATTTATAGGAATGTGTACTGTTTGCCTACTGAGCAGAGCCTATTAAAGTTGGAGCATTTACCAATCAGCATGAGTTTACTCAGCAGAGCTAAAATGCAAAACAAAGCTCCTGCTGTACTTGTCAAGCATCCACATTTTAAGTTGGCCATTGTCTTGGATCACAGAGTGCATCCAAGTAGTTCTTTTTGGGTTCAGGTAAATGTAGTTAAGAGAAGACGCAACAATAGCAATTTGTTTAAATACAAAAGTTTATTGAGTAAAAATAAAAGACAAAAAAAGGGAAGGAATATTTATTAAGTAAATGAAAAGAATGAAAAAGAGAAGAAGAAAACAATAAGCCTTGCACCCTTCTGCCCTTCGGGTCCCATTGATCAACAGCTGGTCTGGAGGCTAAGGTTGATCCTTGCACTGTGCCGATCCCAATCCGAGGTGAAGTCCAATGGCTTGGAATGAAACTGTCTCTCTCTTAAACAGTGTAACAAACAGCCAGCACAGAAAGCAGCAGATACAGAAGACAAAACTGCTGGCTAGTACAGAAAACACAGTGATAGAAAAACAAGCTGTAGGCGTCATCTTCAGACCATAAAGAATTGGTCACAGGTTTCATTCAAGGTCAGGCAGCTTGTTGAGTATCATCATTAACTTTCCCAGCCTTTTAACCCATCTATTTTCTCCTGCAGCCGTTGAATATCATCATTAGCTTTTAGCCCTTTGGCCCAGCCAATTCCATTTCAGAAGAAAAATCAGTTTCTTGACTGAGTTTGGAGATGGCAATATCAAACAATGACTATATAGAAAGTGAATCTGGAACCTGTTTGAACCAATTGAATCATTATGATGCAGAATTGAAGCAAAGAGATTGACTGAAGAGTCCAGCTAACTGTTTCAGAGCTTCACTACTGTAGGTGTCCTTCACATCAATGACTGCAGTAATTCAAGAAATAAGATCAGCACTACCTTCTCTGTGGCACCTAGAGATGGTCAATGAACACTGGCTGAACCTGAGGCACCCACATCCCATGAAACAATTAAAAGAAAATTTCGTGAAGGATGGAAATGGAGATTATCAGAACCCCTCAATCAGATGCTACCTTCATTGACTCTTATTTGTGAACTACCTTGAGGCATAAAAAACTTTCAAAGAGACATTAACGACTGAGTTTATTTCATATTTTCCTCAGGTAAGCCATCCTACAACCTCCATGCACCATTCAGAATCGCTGAATTACTACAAAATACTTATACTTCTTATGACTCTACCCTCAGTCTTACATCTGATGCTACTTAAATATTTCGGGTAAATAGTCCTTTGTTACAAATGTACAACAGGGACATCCAACTGCATTGTTGCTACAATGTAATTAAACTGTTGCAATGCCACTCCAAGCTTGCAATCTTTACCTTAGTATTAAAATACTGTTGCAAGGAAGAGAAGTTCACCATTAAGACAGCTTTGAACATCTGGGGCACTGAATAGGCACTCGACAGGACCCATGCCTCCTGAGAGTAGATTGGGAAAATAGCTGTCCAAAAACCGTGAACTGGGTGGAATTCCCAAGTAACCAAACAAACTTCCTCAGATTTATCTTCAAATTCCTACCAGGACTTTGGAATCTTAAAAGAAGGAATGACTGCCCACTTTAACCTGCAGTTGGAATCTACAGCTTAACGTTAAAGTAGGCTGAGGGCTGGTGGGGTATATAGGGTGACAGGTGGGGTATATAGGGTGTGACATGGGAGAGAAGGTAGAAGCTTGACTGATTCAAGCGCCATATTAAATTGTGATCTCCACATGCCCATTTTCAGCTGCAATTATGCTCTAACTTAAATTTCAAAGTCTTTTGTAAAGCCATAGTCATAGAGACACACTGCACAGAAACAGGCTCTTTGGTCCAACAGCCCACGCTGACCATGTTCCCAAACTAAGCTAGTCCCACCTGCCTGCGTTTGGCCCATATTCTTACAAACTTTCCCTATTCAGGTACTTATTCAAATATAAAACAGATGTCTTTTAAAACATTTCGATTTTCTGAGTATACGTGATTGTCATTTTCAATGCAGTTCTGCTTCCTTCAAGGCTGACTGCATTTGCTTTTGAGATAAAGTAGCATGTCTTACAGGGGAAATGCATTAATTAGTTTTTATTAGATGATTGAAGTTTCCGTGTCCTTCTTTACAAGAGAATAAGTGTGCAGCAAATCCTTGCAAAAGGAAATCTCCACACAGTCCATTTTTACTGAGGACAACAACCTTCCGGAAGAGGAGGATACTGCCACAAGTGGTCATTTAATGTTGCCACTTTCAGTGTTGCTGCCTGTTGCTAAGCCATTGTAGTCACTGATCATTATGCTCGTGCATGCCAGTGACAAGTTATGTCACCATTTCCATCTGCTATTGACTGGAGCCTCCCAGTTGCAGAAAGCAAAGTGTAGGGCCTCATTGCACACTCCCAAGAATCTTTGAAGCATAGCTTTCATCATGTAAAGACAACTTTATTGCCTCAAGCTTGATTGCAGAATACAATTTAGGCCTCAGGGATTTCAACTGATGAGATAGTTACAGTCAGAAGGCCAGTATTTATGCATACACTTACAAAAATCCTACAGTCTGGAAGTAAAACAGGAGTGGGACTAGAAGAGAAAAATGTTGATATTTACGATTTTGTTAAAGCATACCACTGCACTGTGTGACAATCTGTTAGTCTGTTTTCGTATGAACAATACTGCCCTGCTATAACCATGACAACTCTTTCAAAATCATTTTGTTATGAGTTAATATACTGGATAGCACTATGTGACAATAGAACTACACGTGATTACAACTTTTGAATTTAATAGCCAGAGGGAAACAGGATGAATAACATTAATAATCAAAAGACAATATAAAATAGAAGACCATAGGTAGTCAATTAGACTTACATGACAGCACTACATTCAACTCCCTATACCTATTCCAAGTTTTGTGTATTGATTTCATTGACTTCAATGACTACTGATCTTTATTTCTAATAGAGAAAAAATACTGATTTGGTAGGACCTAAAAACCATGCAGGCTAAAAGGGATTTCTGATGATAATAACTTCATCATACACTAAAAAAGATTATGTAGTGTTTCTAAATTTTAATGGCAATGTCTATTTTCAGAGTGTGGGCTAAATTATTGATTGCCTTTTAAGTATAACCTCCCCCTCCCATTATAGACCAACAATTGAACTGAAACCTTCAGCCAATTAATATGCTCCATGCTGCATTTCCTGTGGAAGTCAACAAATTTACTCTAAAACATTCCCCAAATGCTGTCGAGGCATTAAAGGTCACATGTATAAAAGAAGTCAGTCTCCCCTGTTCATTTTCTGGCTAGCGTTAAAGGGACAGAGGCCCACCAGACCTAATGCTTCCTAGTACTCTATTCAGAAAACTCTGATGTGTAATACAACGCAGCTGAAACACATCCAGCATTCTCCTGACATAGATATGGCAGGAATGATAATTGGAAGGACCACAGACTTTTGTCTGCATCAACAGCTGCAGATCAATAAAATCTTCAAAATTTAGTAGCTTCTGCTAATATCCTTTGATTGCGAAATTTTAAAGGATTCTTTTTAACGAAGTTAATATGTCATCTCCTAGGATCCTATGATAATATGGCAAAATATAAATCAAGGTTTGTTGGGGGTGGGGGTACAGGAAAGCGCACTGGTGGCCATAACAAGATCAGCCATGATCTTATCAAGTGGTGATGCATGCTCAAAAGGGTAATGGCCTTCTCTGGTCCCTAAATCCTATATCCACACGTTCTGATGAACAATATTTTATGGAAGTCTCTAAAGGCAGGAAATATTGCTGGCAGAATGACCTTAGGCTGCAACCAGTTTTGGTTTCTTGATTGCACATTGAAATGCAGAGATTAAGATAACAGAATAGCAGTAATGGATTGAGGCTTACGGGGTCCTGTTGGAGTTTCCAGCTTGTAATATAGTTGCATGTCATGAAAAATTATAAAACCTTCTATGATTACATCCGAACTTAAGATCAAGTCAGCAGGTGCACAGAAATCTCATTGAAGCCCATTGATGTGCATTCAAGGTAGTGTGTATCAGTCAGCTTTAACAGTTGTGTCTGAGGTCAGTGTTTGTTTTTGTTCAACTCTGTGTCATAAGGGAGAGACCAACACAATGCAGCTAACATAGAGGCTTGGGATCTGCAAAGGCAAGTCAAGTGAACCAGAGGGTGAGATGCTCATGTGTGGGCTCCCAAGCCTGGAGGTGGGCTGCAACAAAGGGGTTTTCATGTCTTTCAACACCAGAGGCCAAAATGTGACCTACCATCACAGAAGATGGGCACTGGCACATCATAGTGTCCTCTAAACAATTGCCTGTAGTTGTCAGATAGACAATGGCAGAAATGATTGAGCCTATTACAGAAAGCAATCGCTGATATATGTGGGATTGTGGGTCAAGACCTGCAGCCTTGACGAATTGGCAGCAACTCATACCAGTGAACATCAAAATAACAGCAGCACTCAATTTTTTCACCAATGGTGCTTTCCAGGGCTCTACAGGCAACATATAGAAATATGACAGATTGCCACACACCAAGGAAGTGACCAATGCCCTCTTTGTCATATGAATGAATATATCAAATCTTTCACGGATAAGGGCAGTCAGACAGAAAGGGCACTGAGTTTCGAACTCATTTGCCTAGAGTGTGAGGCATCACCAACCACACTCATTTGGTTCAGTTAATGGTAGTTGTGAATTGCAAAGGCTTTTACACTTTGAAAGTAGAGCTGACCTGTGGCCATAGACAAAGAATCATGTCGATCTACGTTTGTATTCTAGAGAGTTCTGATGATTCTCACATTTTGTATAACTGCCATTTCTCAGACATTTTTGAGACCCAGGCCCAGGTTGACAGCAGGATCCAACAATGACAACTGCTGCCCATGCCCACATGATGGCATGTGAGTGATGTCCATTCCTGTCATGTTCACACTTTAATTATCGCAATGCAGGAGCTGGATCCTGACAGGAAAGTAAAAGCACTACCCACTTCCATCTTCACCTTTTGGAACAGCATACCAAAGATAACATACTGTCTCAAACGTATCTTTCCATTTTCTGTTCAAGATGGTATAAAAGTTGGTATAAAAAGCACGCTTCATTAAAATCTAAACCATGCAAACACATTTCAAATAAGATAACGTTCAAAACAGTACATGATACAAAGCAAAATCTCAATTGCAAATCATGACATTAAGGGACATGTGCAATAAACTTAAAGAAATAACGTAATAACGTAAGAACTGCTTTAGCTTAGTATTTACCAGTGAAAGTAACATGGTAGAGGAGCAATAGCTGAAAAGGTCAAAATACACATAAAGGTACATAAAGTAGATAAGGAATGATAGTTCATAAAAATAAACAAGCTTATGTTGTCTAAAACCTCTGGTCCAGATGTTTTGTATCACAAGTCAGAAATGAAGTCAAAAAGGCATTATAAAGTGCATTATAAAATGTGCAAATACAGTGGGAAAGGGAATAATGCTAGAGGACTGGCAGATAGTGAATGTGAAATCCATATTGCAAACAGGATATAAAACTCACTGGTACAATAAACAATGGAATCTTCACCCACAAATGCAATAGAAACTATGTCCAGGAACTTAAATGTAATGAAGGGTAAACAGCATGGATTGTGAAAGGGATACTCGTCGAGGGAAAATGTCCAAAGAAAAGTCATGCAGTAGACTAAATATTTGAAGTTTCGAAAAGTTTTCAATTAGCAACCATATAGTAAAATCAAAACTAAGATTTGAACATGAGAGAACTCGGAGAACAAGTAGAAGTCTGGATAGCAAGCTGGTTACAAAACAGATAGAGGGAAGATAGTTACTCAGATTGGATAAAGGTGACAAGTGATGATTCACAGGGATATAGCTGTTCCCCATTTACACAAATGGTTTGGACCATTTCCTTTCAAAGTCTGTGAGTAAAACCAAACTGGGAATGCTGTTAACACAGAGATGGACTGTGACAAAATTCAAGAAGACATAATAGACATGCAAAATCACAGACGTTAACTTCAAATACCATGTATACTCGAGTAAAAGTCAATCTCATGTAAAGGTTGTCCCCCCTATTTTTGACCAAAAATCCAGAATTTTCTATATTTCTGATGTAAAAGTTGACCCTTGTTCTTCACAGATAACAAATCAACATTTGTGAGTCAAGGTATTATCCTGTACATAAATGTTACGATGAGGAAATGAACTTTTTTTCTTGCTGTTATATGGTTTGAAACTTTTTCATTGCTTTGTGTAAAACTGCCCTCCAGAAAAAGCAAAACATATACAGCAGCATTTAAAATCAAAGTTATTGAAGTTGCAGAGAAAACAAATAACTGTGTGGTAGCAAAAGAATTTTATCCTTCGGAGAAACTTGTGAGAGACTGGAGAAAGGTATCGAACCAACTTCAGACGTCAAAATGAAAGTATGCCAACAGAGGTAAATCTAGCAAGTGGCCACAATTGGAGAAAGAAGATGCTGAGTGGGTACTTGAAAATTGTCAAAGTGGAAAACGTGTTGGCTGTGAAGCCATCCAAATCCATTCATAAACAAATCAAAGAAGGATGGAATGTCAGATTTTAAAGCGAGTGCTGGGTGGTGCACAACGTTCATGAGAAGGCATGACTTAACACTTCGGCAGGAAACTAAGATTGCACAAAAGCTGCAAGCTGAACTTGAAGACAAGCTATTACAGTAATTACCATAATTTATTTTCTTTTCTTTATTCATTTAGAGATCAATTGGCTTCTGCTAATTTTACGGTATTTCAGACCGTAGCATTAATTTCAGCCCCTCAAAAGTAATATCCTTATGATAGTCGACTCCATAAATTCAATCTTAAAAAAAGCCTAAAAAATTCAACTTTTACACAAGAAAGATTGAAGAGGCCACAAACCCCTTCAAGATGCATATCAGTCACTGGTTGAGTAGCAGATGGTTCTTCTGGTGCAAATATACAAATCACTAAACACAACGATTTATGGAAACAAACTATTAGGGTTTATTTCTGGGGAAACGGTATTGAAAATAGAGAAAGTTTTTTCAAACCGATATGAAACCTTGTTTACACCACACAGAATACAGTGAACGCTTCTACATTTACAATATTCAAACACTGAAGATGATGCAAAGAACGTTTATTAGATTGATGTCAGAACTGAGAGATTAGACCTGTCAGGAAACATTGAATAGACAGGGATGACCTGAAAAAGCCCTTTATGGTTATGAATAGCTGTACTTTAGCAGACTTAAAGAAGATGGCAATAATCTTATAGGCCTGAGCAAGGTGAGCAATACAGTGAAATGTGGCAGACTCATGAGAGAATTTCACCAACAAAATTCTTGACATTGAAAAGAACTCACTGCAACTTTTAGCTAAGTTCAGAGTATTGAGGCGAGATTCTCACTTGGCAGCAGTGAATTGCCTATTAAGGGAAATTACTGCTTGTTGCCAACCTTATTTACTGCACATATCACCATATCAGCTTGCTGCCATACCACCCACTTTGAAGAAACTGGAGGGTGAGAACTCTCAAAATTGATTCAGAGCAGGTACCTCAACTTGCCATTTGCTCCATGTTGGTCATCTGGCACAAATATCTCTGGTTCCATGGACACCAATCACATGCATCCTACATCTACAGACATTGGTGTCTGACATATGCTTGTTTTTAAAAACTCTCATGGCATATCTCTGATCTACTTGCAGAAAACTTTGGAATTTCAAAGGAAGCACCTCAGGGTGAATTGACAGCCATCATTGTAATGGTGCAGCAAGGGCATTGTGCACTCAGGAAAACAAACCCAGATTGGGAGTAGCTGAAGAAAGCTGGGAAGAGGCTGGTAGAGACCATGACTATCAGTATAAATCTGTTGGGTTGAATGTCCTGTTTCTCTGCTGGGAATATTATGTAATCATTTTTGTACTATTGTGTGACGTAAGACTTGCACAGCCTATATTATTGTATCTCTCCTAATTTTTAACAAAGTCCAGCCTACAATTTTGCATTCTATTTCAGGAAAAAGTCTTAATCTCATTTTGGATCATTTAGCCCCTTGTCTCATGCAAGACCAAATTTGGTTCATTCAAGGATTTGTTTTGAGTACCATATGCATTGTGGTGAATTACTGTAACAATGCGTTATTCCAATTCAATGCAGCTATCTGACTGATATTGGTAGAATTTCAAATTCTTAATCTTGAACTTTATTTCTTCAAGGTAAGGAATTCGGTTCATTAGTGGTATTGTCCTCGGTACCTTTGAAGACTTTCTCCTCACTTCTTCATGAAGAACCCACAGACATGGCTGGTGTTCTGCCATTAGTTTCGCATGCCAAGGCATTAAGTAGACATCATGAATTGTGATCCAACAATGAGCTTCATTCCAACTGAGGAAAAACCAGAATTCTCATATTTTTTAATTATTCAAGATGTTATTCAAGGGGGTCAGTTAACTCAGCCGGGTGGATGGCTGGTTTGCAATGCACAGTGATGCAACAATTGGGTTTACTTCTCACACTGGCTAAGGTAACTATAAGGACACTCCTTCACAACTTCTCCCCTTACCTGAGGTGAGGTGACCCTTAGGTTAAACCACCACCAGTCATGTCCTTCTAATGAGAGAGCAACCCTATAGTCTGGTAGGAAAATGGTGACTCTACCTTTTTAACATACCATTCAAGTAGCAAAACATTGGAAAGGTGAACAGCTATATTTCAGAAAAGAAGTGTAAATGAGTTAAAGAAATTTAGATTCGAAGAAGAAAAAATTATGGTTATCATACCCAAACCAACATAAAATGATGTTGCAATAGTTACCAGTGAAAGTTTGACCTGCACATTATTCAGAACAATGTTTGGAATATGGCTGCCTGTAGTCAAATCTGTTTCTAATGTTAAGTTCAACCTCTTGGCACATTCACTGGAAAGAGTACAGATATCCATTGCACTTCAATGATGTGAAAAACCCTCTGAGGCCCAGATTTTGCTGAAACGATATCTGGACTACAATGTTCAGTGGTAAATGATTCATCAAAGACAAATAAGTCAATTTGTTCACTCATAATCATAGAATCTCTACAGTGTGGAAGCAGGCTATTTGGCCAATCGAGCCCACACTGACCCTCCATAGAGCATGACACCCTCTACCCTATCCCAGTAATCCTGCATTTCCCATGGCTAATCCATTTAGCCTGCACATCTCTGTGCACTATGTGCATTGTTTTACTATTCATTTGTGGGATGTGGGTGCCGCTGGCTGGCCAGCATTTCTTGCCATCCCTAGTTGCTCTTGAGGAAGTGGTCGTGAGCTGCCTTCTTGAACCATTGCTGTGTTCCTGCTGTGGGGTGACACACAGTGCTATTGGGGAGGGAGTTCCAGGATTTTGACCCAGCGACAGTGAAGGAGCGGCGATATATTTCCAAGTCAGGATGGTGAGTAACTTGAAGGGCAACTGGGAGGTTGTGGTGTTCCTATATGTCTGCTGCCCTTGAACTTCTTGATGTAAATGGTTGTGGATTTGGAAGGTGCTGTCTGAGAATCTTTGGTGAATTTCTGAATTACATCTTGTAGATAGTACACACTAAGCATTGGTGGTGGAGGGAGTGAGTGCTTGTGAATGTAGTGCTAATCAAGCGGGCTGCTTTGTCCTGGATGGTGGCAAGCTTCTTGAGTGTTTTTGGAGCTGCACTCATCCAGGTAAGTGGGGAGTATTCCATCATGCTCCTGACTTGTGCTTTGTAGATGGCAGACAGGCTTTGGGGAGTCAGGAGGTGAGTTACTTGCCACAGTATTCCTAGCTTCTAGCCTGCTCTTGTAGCCACCGTGTTAATGTGGTGAGTCCAGTTGAGTTTCTGGTCAATGGTAATACCCAGGATGTTGATAGTGGGGGATTCAGTGATGGTAACACCATTGAATGTCAAGGGGCGGTGGTTAGATTGTCTGTTATTGGTGATGGTCATAGCCTGGCATTTGTGTGGCATATATCTCACTTGCCACTTGTCAGCCCACGCCTAGATGTTGTCCAGATCATTTAGCATAGTCATTCCACCTAAACTGCATATCTTTGGAATCAAGAGGAAGAATCTTAAGCATATCTTTAATGAAACAAGCCACTGGCCCAAACTGACATTGTGAGTCAGCTGCTTCTCCAGTTTGACCATTGCATATTTTATGAAATTTCTGTGCATTGCTTACTTGTGCACTGTAGCTTAGAAAATCAAATGCACTTTGACCCAGAAGCATTAATTAAATCATTTTGCCAGTTCCCAAAGGCAAATCAGAGACCTGCCCATGCATATTCCTGTGCTAGTCTTAATCATATTATTATTATTTCACAGATCCATACAGTGAACACAAGTGTAAGTAAAAGTGACAGTATTGAAACCAAAACTAATTAAATTTTCCTTTTAAAATTATCCGAGTAAATCATTAGTAGTAAAATATCACCATTTACCTTCCTCTGAAAAAATCTGAATACCTCTATCTTGTGTATTTAGTAGGCAAGGTTTTAGCTTACCATTGAAAATGTCTTTATTTAAAGCCTTTGGCGTGGCAGACGTAGTCATCCCAAGAGCAGCTGCTCATTGCATTTATTTTCCTTTCATGTTTCTGTAAGTTCGTGTTTGAACACATTTTTGTTCCACACTCACAGATGAGTTTGAGCTGCATGGTAGTTATTGTGTCGGTTTAATTTTATTTCTGCTGACCAAAAACAGATTATACAGCTCAGAGATAATGGGAACTGCAGATGCTGGAGAATTCCAAGATAATAAAATGTGAGGCTGGATGAACACAGCAGGCCAAGCAGCATCTCAGGAGCACAAAAGCTGATGTTTCGGGCCTAGACCCTTCATCAGAGAGGGGGATGGGGAGAGGGAACTGGAATAAATAGGGAGAGAGGGGGAGGCGGACCGGAGATGGAGAGTAAAGAAGATAGGTGGAGAGAGTGTAGGTGGGGAGGTAGGGAGGGGATAGGTCAGTCCAGGGAAGACGGACAGGTCAAGGAGGTGGGATGAGGTTAGTAGGTAGCTGGGGGTGCGGCTTGGGGTGGGAGGAAGGGATGGGTGAGAGGAAGAACCGGTTAGGGAGGCAGAGACAGGTTGGACTGGTTTTGGGATGCAGTGGGTGGGGGGGAAGAGCTGGGCTGGTTGTGTGGTGCAGTGGGGGGAGGGGACGAACTGGGCTGGTTTAGGGATGCAGTAGGGGAAGGGGAGATTTTGAAACTGGTGAAGTCCACATTGATACCATATGGCTGCAGGGTTCCCAGGCGGAATATGAGTTGCTGTTCCTGCAACCTTCGGGTGGCATCATTGTGGCACTGCAGGAGGCCCATGATGGACATGTCATCTAGAGAATGGCAGGGGGAGTGGAAATAGTTTGCGACTGGGAGGTGCAGCTGTTTGTTGCGAACTGAGCGGAGGTGTTCTGCAAAGCGGTCCCCAAGCCTTCGCTTGGTTTCCCCAATGTAGATGAAGCCGCACCGGGTACAGTGGATGCAGTATACCACATTGGCAGATGTGCAAGTGAACCTCTGCTTAATGTGGAATGTCATCTTGGGGCCTGGGATGGGGGTGAGGGAGGAGGTGTGGGGTCAGGTGTAGCATTTCCTGCGGTTGCAGGGGAAGGTGCCGGGTGTGGTGGGGTTGGAGGGCAGTGTGGAGCGAACAAGGGAGTCACGGAGAGAGTGGTCTCTCCGGAAAGCTGACAGGGGAGGGCATGGTAAAATGTCTTGGGTGGTGGGGTCGGATTGTAAATGGCGGAAGTGTCGGAGGATAATGCGTTGTATCCGGAGGTTGGTAGGGTGGTGTGTGAGAACGAGGGGGATCCTCTTGGGGCGGTTGTAGCGGGGGCGGGGTGTGAGGGATGTGTTGCGGGAAATACGGGAGACGCGGTCAAGGGCGTATACAGCTGTTGGTTTTGAAGGAATTTCACACCATGCCAGCCATATGACTGTATTTTTTCACATTTAAAACTGGCCCAGCTGTATCGAGAACCCAAGCAATATACTGTCACGCACAAGGCCATATTATGAATAAGTTACTGAACAAATTGTCAGTGACAAAATCTTATTTAATTTTGCAACACTTTCAAGAATAATAGCCTGGTCTTAAGCTGGAGTGTGATAAGGACAAGTGGAATTAGGCACAGGCAGGAAATGCCTTTCTCTTTCTTGGGAGTTTGGGAATTTTCTACAGGTTCCCCCAAAAGCAAATGCTTTTCTCTTTGTCTCTGCTGGCAATCTAGAGTAGAGATGATGAAAGCTAGGGCAGTTCCATGCTCCTCTTGTAGGATGTGGGAGGTAAGGGTCACCAGTAGTGTCCTTTCTGACTTCATCTGTGAGAAGTACACCCAATTTCAGCTCCTCACAGACTGCGTTAGGGAACTGGAGCTGGAGCTGGATGAACTCTGGATCATTCAGGATGCTGAGATGGTGATAGGTAGGAGTTATAGGGAAGTTGTCATGCCCAAGTTAGAGGATAAAGGTAGTTGGTGACTGTCAGGAGAGGGAAAGGGAATAGGCAGACAGAGCAGGGATCCACTGTGGCTGTTCCCCTCAATAATAAGTATACCACTTTAGATACTGTTGAGGGGGATGACCTACTGGGGAAAGCCATAGGGGCTAGGTGTCCGGCACTGAGCTCGGCCCTGTGGCTCAGAAAGGACTGGGGAAAAATAGGAGAGCTATACTGATAGTAGATTCAATGGTTAGGGGGACAGACAGAAGATTCTGTTGTTGCGAACGAGACTCCTGAATGGTATGTTGCCTCCCGGGTGCCTGAGTCAGGGATGTCTCAGATCGAGTCTACAGAATTATTAAGGGGGATGGTGAGCAGCCAGATGTCGTGGTACACATCGGTACTAATGACATAACTAGGAAAAGGGATGAGGACCTGAAAAGTGAATATAGGGAATTAGGTTGGAAGTTAAAAGGTAGGGTGAGCTGAGGTGTAATCTCAGAGATACTACCAGGGTCACAGGCTAGTGAGGCTAGGAATAAAGAGCGAGTGCAACTGAACATGTGGCTACAGAGCTGGTGTCGGAGGGAGGGCTTCAGATATTTGGGTCATTGGGATACCTTCTGGAGAAGGTGGGACCTGTACAAGAGGAACTTGTTGTATCTGAACTGGAGGAGCACCAATACCCTGGGTGGAAGGTTTGCAGGAGCTCTTTGAGAGGGTTTAAACTAGTTTGGCAGGGTGATGGCAACTGGAGCCACGGATCAGAAGATGGGATATCTTTTGTACAAGCAAATACAGCATGCAGGGAGTCTGTGAGGCAGGATAGACAGTTGATAGGGCAAAGTTGCAGTCAGGATTGAAGTGTATATTTTAAGGCAAGAAGTGTCAGGAATAAGGGTGATGAACTTAGAGCATGGATCAATACTTGGAGCTAAGACGATGCGGCCATTACGGACACCTGGGTAACACAGAGACAGGAATAGTTGTTGGATGTTCCAGGGTTGAGACGTTTCAAAAGAAATAAGGAGGGAGGTAAACGAGGTGGGGATGTGGTATTGCTAATCAGGGATGGTATCACAGCTGCAAAAAAGGGAGGTAGTAGAGGAGGGTTTGTATACTGAGTCAGTACGGGTGGAAGTCAGAAACAAGAAAGGTGCATTCACTTTTTTGGGAGTTTTCTATAGGCCCCCCAATAACAACAGAGACACTGAGGAACAGATTGGGAGACAGATTTTGGAAAGGTGCAGAAATTAGAGGGTTGTTGTCACGAGTGGAATGGAACCTCCAAAGTGCAAATAGTTTGGATGGAGCAGATTTTGTCAGGAGTGTCCAGGAAGGATTTCTGACTCAATATTAAGATAGGCCAACTAGAGGGGAGGCCATATTGGATTCAGTGCTTGGCAATGAACCAGGCCAGGTGTCAGATCTGTCTGCGGGAGAGCATTTCGGTGATAGTGATCACAACTCCCTGGCCTTTACTAGAGTCATGGAGAGGGATAGGAGAAGATGGTATGGGAAAATACTTAGTTGGGGGAGGGGAAATTACAATGCTGTTAGGCAAGAACTGCGGAGCATAAATTGGGAACAGATGCTCTCAGGGAAATGCACGACAGAAATGTGGAGACTGTTTAAGGAGCAGTTGCTACGAGTACTGGATAGGTTAGCCCCACTGAGGGAAGGAAGGGATGGTAAAGTGAAGGAACCATGGATGACAAGACATTTGGGACATCTAGTCAAGAGGAAAAAGGAGCTGACTTAAGGTTGAGGAAGCAAGGATCAGACAGGGCTATAGAGGGTTACAAGGTAGCCAGGAAGGAACTGAAGAATGGGCTTAGGGCAGTTAGAAGGGGGCATGAAAAAGCCTTGGCATTTATGATTAAGGAAAACTACAATAGTTCTATACTTATGTGAGGAACAAGAGGATGGCCAGAGTGAAGTTAGGGCTGATCAGGGGTAGTGGAGGGAACTTGTGTATGGAGTTGGAGGAAGTAGGGGAGGCTTATCACGAATACTTTGATTCAGTATTCACCAGTGTGAGGGAACTTGACATTTGTGAGGATAGCATGAAACAGGCTGATATGCTCGAACAGGTTAATGTTAGGAAGGAGGATGTGCTAGAAATTTTGAAAAACATGAGGATAGATGAGACCCCGGGCCACACGGGATATACCCAAGCTTACTACAGGAAGCAAGGGAAGAGATTGCTGCCCCTTTGGTGATGATCTTTGTGTCCTCACTGTCTACTGGAGTAGTACCAGATGATTAGAGGGTGGCAAATATCTTTCCCTTGTTCAAAAAAGGGAATACAGACAATCCTATGAATTACAGACCAGTAAGTTTTACTTCTGTGGTGGGTAAATCGTTAGAGAGGATTCTGAGAGATAGCATTTATGGTTATTTAGAAAAGGACAGTTTAATTAGAAATAGTCAGCATGGCTTTGTGAGGGACAAGTCATGCCTCATAACCTTATTGAATTCTTTGAGGATGTGACAAAACACATTGAAGAAGGTAGAGCAGTGGATACGGTGTATATGAATTTCGCAAGGCATTTGATAAGGTTCCCCATGGTAGGCTCATTCAGAAAGTAAGGAGGCATGGGATTCAGGGAAATCTGGCTGTGTGGATACAGAATTGGCTGTCCAATAGAAGACAGAGGGTGGTAGTAAATGAAAATTATTCAGTCTGGAGCTCGATGGCCAATGGTGTTCCGCAAGGATCTGTTCTGGGCCGTCTGCGGTTTGTGATCTTTCTTAATAACTTGGATGAGGAAGTGGAAGAGTGGGTTAGTAAGTTTGCCATTGACATGAAGTTTAGTGGAGTTGTGGATAGTTTGGAGGGCTGTTGTAGATTGCAACGGGACATCAACAGGATACAGAGTTGAGCAAAGAAGTGGCAGATGGAATTCAACCCAGAAAAATGTGAAGTGATTCAGTTTGGAAGGTTGAATTTGAAGACAGAATACAGGATTAATGGTAGGATTCTTGGCAGTGTGGAGGAACAGAGGGATCTTGGGGTTCATGTCCATTGGTCCCTCAAAGTTGCCACCCAAGTTGACAGGGTTGTAAAGAAGGTATATGGTGCATTGGCTTTCATTTGCAGGGGAATTGAGTTTAAGAGCAATGAGGTTATGCTGTAGCTCTATAAAACCGTGGTTAGACTACACTTGGAATATTGTGTTCAGTTCTGGTAACCTCATTATAGGAAGGATGAGGATGCTTTTGAGAGGATGCAGAGGAGATTTACCAGGATGCTGCCTGGAGTGGAGGGCAGGTCTTATGAGGAAAGGTTGAGGGAGCTAGGGCTTTTCTTATTAGAGCGAAGAAGGATACCAGGTGACTTGATGTTGTAACTTGGTGTACAAGATGATGGGTGGCATAGATAGAGTGGATAGCCAAAGACTTTATCCCAGAGTGGAAATGACTATTATGATGGGGTATAACTGTGAGGTGATTAGAGGAAGGTATATGGGAGATGTCAGGTGGAGGTTCTTTACACAGAGAGTGGTGGGTGAGTCGAATGCCCTGCCAGTGGTGGTAGTGGAGTCACATACATTAGTGACATTTATGCCACTCTTGGATAGGCTCATGGATGTTAGTAAAATGTAGGGTATGCAGGGTAGTTTGATCTTAGAGCAGGATAATGGGTTGGCACGACATCATGGGCCAAAGGGCTTGTACTGTGCTGAGCCATTTTAATTCCAGCCCCTCATTCTCCTAAAAGATGCAGGACTCCCACTAAAACCACATGAAAATATCAAGGAAGAAATGGATTTCATGCAGCAGGAAGTTCTCCCCAGCATGAAGGGACGATCTAAATGGATGGCAGTTAAGGGAAGGAACCCATTCAACTGGTAATATCATCAGTTTATCTTCCACTTAGCTCTGCAACCAGTTCAACAGGGTCTTCAACCTGAAGTGCCTGCTCAGAACAACAATTCATTTCCAGTTCAGAACTGGGCTAACAAGAACTAGTAGAGCTGGAACCCTCTTTAGGGAAGGGACATCTGGAGCAGGGTGACCCACAGTTTCACTTTGTAGTCTGGAAGCAATGGTCCATAAAGTCCTTTAAAAATGTCAAAAATTTAAGCTGATTTTTACATGTCTGATCCTGCTTGCTAGCCAATTTTGTTTGAAGCTTGAGTTTGTACTGAGTGTTACTGCCCATCAAAATTGTGATGGCTTTGAATAACATCAACTTTTCCAGATGTCATTCTTTTATTGAATGAATAACTTTGTTTTGTTTTATTTGCCTCCTTTTGTGTTTTCTATTTTTTATGAATTGATTTTTTTCTCTTACTATAGCTACAATCCCATGACTGGTAATTGCTTCAACCAAAAATATATTGGACACAGTTTACATGCCAACAAAAGGAACTATAGGACAGATTTAAAGTCATGATATACTAAGGAAGTTAGAAGAGATCAAAGCCTGCTGACAAGTGGGAGACCTGGAAATAACTGCAGTGAGCTTGACATTTAAACCAAGTTGCTTCTTTTGAATCTGACTTCCGAATTTCCCAATCGCAGTGTGAGCAATTGTGATGGCAACTGTTGTGAGCCAATTCCAACTCTAGTATTTGAAGAAACATTGCAAAGGTAGTAATTGACAAATAGTAGAAGTAAGGGACAAAAGCAATGATTATCTCTTGGAATCCTAAGATGCCAAGTCTCCCCTCATATGACTGATGCCTCACCAGATGTGATGTTGATGGCCATTAAGGCTCAGAAAGAGATACACTCCACTGCAACTGAGAAGATGAACTATGCCCATGAAAACAAGAACGTGGTATTGGAGATTATGCTGCTCACCTCGATTCAGTGCTGAATGGAAATTATTCAACTAATCAAATCGGAAAAGGTAAACACTGTGGCAAATTTGATTACACCCCAACATGTGTATCATGTGAATTGCCCCACGCTGACTTCTTAAGCCTACTCCAACAAATTGCTCCTTACACCAAATTACACTATGCCATCCCTCCTTGTTCTTGTACTTTCTCACATTCCCACCTGTCTATCTTCCACTGACATTCACATTCATTTTAGCACAATAACAAACTTCTACCTCATTGTCATTTTCAACAATGCTCCTTTCTTTCTGCTCAGCTCTGGCTATCTCTGTCACAGGTCTGTTCTTTTTCTCCTTGCAAGAAAATAGAGCACAGAGTCTCAGGGAGAGGCCAGAGCAAGAGGTCTCCCATCAACTTTGCTACTGAAATCTGCAAACATGGAGAAGATGCTGTGGATGAACCATGTCTCAGTGCGCTTAGCCATTGGAGATGAGAACCTCACAGTTAAATGCTGACAATTAAATATCAAACAATCACAAGGCATCCAGAGACTTGTTCTGTAATGGCTTTGATCCAGAGCAGTTCAGTGTGAAAACTTAATATTTCTTGAAAATATGTGTAGAACCTGTAATTGATTTTTAGAATGATTGATAATGGTTTTTAAGCCATGAATTCTCAATGGATCAATGGATATTAAGAAATACATGTGACCTGGCAACAGAAAGCGATAAAAAGTGGAATCTTGCTGGCAATCTCTTTGTTGAGGTTTATTCATTCAATTTCTCAAACAGTGTATTTCATTAGCCATTTTCTAATCCTCTGGGACCATCCCTGACTCCAATGATTCCTGAAAGATCAACACCAATACCTTTACAATCTCCTCAGCTGTCTCATGTTCATGTCTGGGGTGGCATCCATCTGGTCTGGGTGATATATCCACCTTCAGACCTTTCAGCGTCCCCAGCATCATCTCCTCAGTGATTGCCAGTACACTCACCTCTGCCCTCTGACTCTCTTGTAGTTCTAGTATGCTGCTAGTGTCTTCCACTGTGACTGATGCTAAATACCTATTCAATTCCCCCACCATTCCTTTGTTTCCCATTATTACTTCTCTCACCTCTTTTTCCAGTGGTCCAGTGTCCATTCTTGCCTTTCTCTTACCGTTTATTAATCTAAAATGACACTTGCAATGTTCTTTTATATTACTAGTTAGCTTACTCTCATACTTCATCTTCTTACCCTAACTGCTTTTTTTTAAATCGTCCTCTGCTGGTTTTGAAAAACTCCCCAATCATCTGGCTTCCCACTAATCTCCACCACATTTGGTGACCTATTCACTGGCACCAAATTCAGAGGATATTGTCCAAAAGCATCTCCACAACCACAGCGTGGATCTCAGTAGCCTGTCCCACTCTGTCCTGAAGCCATAGCTTTGTATTATGGAAGAATTGCAAAGAAGAACAAGTACAAAGTTTTGCTCTTGCACAAAGGTACAGATGTGAATGTGCCACATAATGTCCAATTATTAAGTTCGATTTTGAGTTTTCAGCCAGGAAAATCTAATTGGTTTCCTTTCCCTCCACCTTGCTGGGGTGTCATCAGTTACTCAATTATAAATCCGTTGCTCAAATGGCTTTCACTTTGTGTCCTGACTTTTATTGCTTGTGTTTTCCAAAAATGTCAACAACATTTTTTTATATATGGTACCCTTGTCTTCTCACAGCCAGACAGTAATATGCCTTATTGTGTGAAGTGGTGTAGGATGAAAGCATCACGGCAACTGTCCAGGAATCTTTTGTACACCATCTGAACAGTGACAGAATGCAAACCCTAGTGGTGGATCGAGAATCCTGATCTGGAACAATTGTCGATGGCCTCACCTGTGAGAAGCCAGTCAAGAGCTCTAGCCTGAGCATCAGCATATTTCTGAAGAAGTGTCATACCAAACTCGAAAAGTTGACTCTGTTTCTCTCCGTCCACAGATGCCACCAGACCTGCTGAGTTTCCTTACCATTCTCTGTGCTTGTTTCAGATTTCCAGCATCAACAGTATTTTGCCTTTAATATACGTGCCCATTCTGTCTGGTAAAAGCTGCCTGATTGCTTGCCGTGGCACACATGGCATTTGATGTGATGATTCATGTGATGAAGTCGACTTCAAAATCCTGGAAAAGACCTTACAATAGGTCATGTGAACCTGATGGTCAGATGCCAAGTAATAACATTTGAATTACACTCCATAATGTTGAATGAAGTCTGGGAATGAACTAATTGGTAAAGTTTCATCCTTCGATTTTTGACTGAAAAATACATCCTTGTTATCTTTTTAAGTTTTTGTTTGCTCAGGAACATCACTGAAGTTTTTCCAGATGACACTGGGAGCCTTCCTAATTTTATTTGCATGGCGACTTCGAGGGCCGAAGGGCCTGTTCTGCGCGGTGTTGTTCTATGATTTTTGTTCTATGAGAAGGAAAATAATCCTTCTCTTTGTCGAGTTTCTTGTTTATTGTGTCAGAGGAGCGGAAAGTTCCAACAAAGCAACAGGAAGCAGCTATCTGACAATGCCAAAGGCAGAATGGAGTGAGATCAGTATACTTCCATCACATTAAGTCAGAGGCACTTGAAAATTCTACATCCCACTCAATGTGGCAACATGACGAGAATCCAGCTATATCTGACTGATATTTGAATGGGACCGCTAATGATATGATAGTACATAAAATCAAATCCAGAATGAGTGCAGATTGACAACTAGGGTTTCCTTTGAATATAGGATGCCTCATTAATCCCTCACTTTTAAGTTGCATGTTGTTTTGTGGTGCCTTGTAGTCTTGTCCTGGTGATCTGCATAAGTCCAGGTGCTCTGAAATATATCTCTGACAGAGAACACACTGAATAAATCAAGACAAGTTGTTCGTTCGATACGTTTTCTTCCTAGACGATTATGATGCTAGGATATTATCACAATCAATAGGCAACATCGAAGTTTTCCTCATTGGAATGTTTGAAATTACCTGGAGTGATTTGCAGAGACATAGTTCTCTCTCTGTAGCTGTTCCACTTAATTGGTAAATCCACCTTCTTATTATTAGCAATCAGCCATTTACCCAGATCTTTGAGTTGGGTTCCAGCAAACACAAAAGCTTAGTGTGGCAAAACTATGCAGATGGTTTGGCTAGATTTTTTGTATATGCTCAATATACTTTTTAAACTATTTCAGCAATAATAATTCGCAAGATATAAAAATAAAAATCACCACTCTTCTAACCTACTAATGCACTTTTAAAGCTGAGCATTGATTGATCGTATTGCTTGAATTAGACGTCATCAAGGAAAAACAGGAAAAGACCAAATGTCAGCTAGGAGCATTTAAGTTCCTTAAGCACTGATAAATTTACAACATGTGTTGCTTTGAGTGGAGTTCTTCAAGTCAACATGAATGAAGTAATTTTTCTGAACTCGGATTCCCAGACTTGATTGGTACCTGTGTATGTTACAATTTTGTCACAGTATCCTTTATCTCTAGATAATTTTCTTTCTATCTTTTATACTGTTCTTCACAGTGTTCATGTGAGTGAGATGCCATTTCCCCATGACACTGATACAATATTATCCCATCTTTATATTTCTTCATGAATTCATAATATCAATAAGGAATTAAAATGGAACCCTGTTCAGTCTAAATCAGTTCCCAGTTTAATCTGAGTTCCAAGCAAGGACCTGAAACAGTAACTCTGATTTTTCTCTACAGATGCGGTCAGACCTGTTGAGCTTTTCCAACAATTTCTGTTTTTTTGTTTCTGATTTCCAGCAATCTCGGTTCCTTTGGATTTTTTTACCCAGATTAATACCATGCTTCATGAGATCTGTCTTGCCTTTGAATGCACCAGAATAACACAATGGAAGTTGATTTCAGCTTCAACTGCACAATAAACATGTTAAATGTGAAAAGAAAGAGTTTTTTTAATCCATTCATAAGGTGAGGTCATTGCTGGCTAGACCAGCATTTATTGTTCATACCTAATTGCCCAGCAGGCAGCTAAATGTTAACCACATTGCTGTTGGTCTGGAGTCACATGTAGTCTAGTCCAGATAAGGATGGCAGTTTCCTTCCTTAAAGATTATCAGTGAACCAGATGGGCTTTTCCAACATAACAAAGTGTGAAGCTGGATGAACACAGCAGGCCAAGCAGCATCTCAGGAGCACAAAAGCTGACATTTCGGGCCTAGACCCTTCATCAGAGAGGGGGATGGGGTGAGGGTTCTGGAATAAATAGGGAGAGAGGGGGAGGCGGGCCAAAGATGGAGAGAAAAGAAGATAGGTGGAGAGGAGAGTATAGGTAGGGAGGTAGGGAGGGGATATGTCAGTCCATGGAAGACAGACAGGTCAAGGAGGTGGGATGAGGTTAGTAGGTAGGAGATGGAGGTGCGGCTTGGGGTGGGAGGAAGGGATGGGTGAGAGGAAGAACAGGTTAGGGAGGCAGAGACAGGCTGGGCTGGTTTTGGGATGCAGTGGGGGGAGGGAAAGAGCTGGGCTGGTTGTGTGATGCAGTGTGGGGAGGGGACGAACTGGGCTGGTTTTGGGATGCGGTGGGGGAAGGGGAGATTTTGAAGCTGGTGAAGTCCACATTGATACCATTGGGCTGCAGGGTTCCCAAGCGGAATATGAGCTGCTGTTCCTGAAACCTTCGGGTAGCATCGGGCTTTTCCAACAATTGATTCATGGTCATCATTAGACACTTAATTCTAGTTATTTGTTGAATTCAAATTCCACCATCTGCTTTGGCAGGATTCAAACCCAGGATATTGCCTGGGTCTCTAGATTAATAATCCAGCGATAATACCACTAGGCCATTGCCTCCCCTGAATAAGGGCTATAATGCAACATATATTTTATCATAATTTTAAAGTTAACCAGCTTCTCATGCAGTAGAAAATAAATATTGATGTCTATTACTGAGCCTTATTATCCTCATCATCTTCAGAACTATCCACTCATCTTTCTTTCAAGGCTGCAAACAGAATCACAGATTTTATCACACAGTTTGATGAATATCAAGTAAAGCAATGCAACGGATTTAACAAACTGTCAGCTAAATATTTACTGAATGCTGCCAATCAACCATATATATGATTAAATCCTTAAAGATGTTTATGTTCAACTTGAATGACTTGGCCTTTGCCTCAGCGTTTAGACTGATAGAAACTAACCGTACTTTGCTCGTACCTATTCAACTGGATATGATTTGTTTGAGTGGAGATAGATTTTAATAACCACTTTTAAGTGTATACAATGAAAGTGCAATTGTCATATTAAATCAAAGACAAATTTGGTTTGTTTCATTACCACACTTACTGAAAATTTAGGTGTGCACACATTTGATTTTCAATCCATCAACAGTTCTGAAGGATTGAGGCTGTTTTCCAGCAGTGAACCTGAAAGTAACCCACTGATGTTTTAAAATGTGTGTTTTATTGTTGATCCTAGACTTAAAAATCATGATCAGAATGTCATTCTTAAACATATTGATGTTCAGGATTAATGCAGTAAAATTTTTACAGTGCCTCAGTCTTGCATCATTGAAGAAGGATTGGAAGGAAGCCAGGAGGACCAGTGGATACATCAATCCACATTTCATTTGTGTTCTTCCAGCTGAACTTCTATCTGAACACACAGCATTTTTATAAATGTATTTAGATTAGGCATTTCAGATAAATACTTAAAAATGCATCCAATATAGGACCTTGCCTGAGCACATTAATTTCGTAAAGGGTCAAGTGATATATCATAGATGATACAAGATTGCTTGCCTGGTAAACTGGTCATTCAAAACCTTCTCAGTTCTTAATCAGAAAACCGGGGGTTTAAAGCCCTCTGCAGAGACCTGACTGCAAAATCATAATTTCAGTTCAGTATTAGGGGTGTAAAGGTAAGTCAACATTGTGCCATAGGACTGCTCTCACATTAGAGAGTGATACCTGGGGGTGTGTTTAAGCTGATGGTCATCACATCTCAGATGAGGGGTAAGGTTGAGAAGGCAGCATTTTCATGGTAACCTCAGGTGGTGTGGGACTTCAAGTCACACTGTTTATATCGTGCTGCATTGCAAATCAGCCATCTAGCCAAAAGAGCTAACTGACTGCAATGGTTTAAGGAAGCAAAATGCACTGTTTGGAAAAGAAGGGGAGTTCTCCCAATGCCCTGGCCAACACTAATCCCCGAGTGAGTAGCAGAAGAACAGATTACCTAGTATTTACTTGATTGCTGTTTGCTCAACTTGCCATGACCAAATTGGATGCTGCAATTCCCAATGTTAAAAATAGATTGCACTTCAAAAGACCTTCAACTGGCTTGAAATGCTTTGAGAGGTGTTGAGAATTTGAAAGGTGCTATATAAATGTAGATTCTATCTAACCTTATTTTTAGAATGACTCATTCAGCATTTCTTCCAAATAAATGGGGAGAGACAGAACCTTGTTGCAAAGAAGCCAAGTTCTAAGCTCAAGAGTTGCAATCTTGTCCAAGCTAGTCTATTGACTCCACAAGTAATTTAGCTGTAATGGTTGAATGTATCTGCATGTGACATATCACTGTAAGTAAGTGGAGAGACATAGCTGGACAAAGTAATTATGTTGGAACTATATTCCCCGGGTACAATTATTTACAACTGGATGAGGTGCTACAGAAAATGTAAAATAAACTGGGCAGTTTCCACTGTAGCATTAGCAGTTGTAATCAGCTGCGGGAAATCACTTCCTGAAGCGTTAAATACAGCATTAATTAATTTGCAGGAGACAGCACCGGCATAAAATCTTGTTTGATCTTTTAGTCCTGCTGCTTTGTATGAATTGCAGGTATTGGTGACCTTTCAGAGAGAGAGACAGCTTTTGACAGTATCAAATGTCAGTAATACAGCTATATACACGTGTAATATGGCTAATATAGGCATAGTTTTAACAAGCCTTCTGATATAATATGCAAGCAAGGTCCAAGTCACAGAGAACATTTTGAATTACATTTGACCCAGTAGCTCAAATGGTTAGCTCTACTTCTATGCATCTGTTTGTGTTTATGTGGTATTAGAATATATCTGAGAAGGAAAAGAACATTAAATGTCAACATTTGCATATTGATTCCTTAGATTATGTTTATGCCACATGCATGACAATGATGAAATGTAATTACAGAATTCTTGGGATAATCTACTGGCAAAGCAAAACCAATACCAGGCTGATGCTATGTTCCAGCTCTAGAACTGATTAATTTGAATTATTAAGGCAATTCTAATTTTACAAATGACAACTGACTTCCAAAAATAATTAGTTTGCAAATAATCACATTGGCTATGAACAAAGAAGTTGCTGGAAAATCTTAACAGGTCTGACAGCATCTGTAACCGGCGAAGGTGCAACACCTGCCCACACTTCACCTGCATTTTCCAGAATCTCGTCTACTGCATTCGCTGCTCACAATGTGGTGTCCTCTACACTGGGGAAACAAAGCATAGACTGGGTGACCACTTCGCAGAACATCTACATTCTGCTCGCCAAAAAAGACTCTGAGCTACCTGTTGCCTACCACTTTAACCCACCACCCTGTTCCCTGGCAACATCTCTGTCTCAGGCTTGCTGCAGTGTTCCAGTGAAGCTCAGTGCAAGCTGGAAGAACAACACTTCATTTTCCTGCAGCCCTCCTGACTCGATATTGAGGTCAATAATTTTAAGGCATAATCTCTCCCATGTCCCAGCCCCCTATCCCACACACAAAATTGTTATCACGCAGCCTGCCATTAAACACTACCTACTTTTAGTCACCAACAGTCCCCATTAACAGCTATTCACCCTCCTAGCCAGATCGTTATCAACTCTTTTGTCCATCCCTCTGCTCTTCTCTCTCTTTGGGCTCTATCCTTTCTCCTATCATCTAGTCCCTACCACATCTTTCTCCCTATTTTCTACATATCAACCAACATTTTCCTATCTACCATCAGTTCTGAGGAAGAGTCACCAGATCCAAAATGTTAACTCTGACATTTTCTTAACAGATGCTGCCAGATCTGCAGAGCTTTTCCAACAACTTCTGTTTCTCTTCCTGATTTACAGCCTCCACAGTTCATTTAGTTTTTAACCACACTGGCTAAACAGGTTGAAAACTGTTGTACCAAGTTGTTTGGTAGTCTATAATGTATCAGAAAAACCTCATGTTCTTCCTATGCTCATCAAACTATGTTGGTCAAGAACATTGCTGGGTTATGAACAGTGTTAATGGTAATGTTCCCATTATTTTACAGACTAAAGATGAGCGACTTTTGCTGATGGTACCAGAAGAATCTGCAATAGTGCATTTTGAGATTGTTGCAATAAAGTTTTGTGAAATCAATGACATTGTTCATATCTTAAGATGTTAGAGGCGGGCAAATCTGGTGGAAATCTCTATTGTCTTTGGCCCCCTTTTATTCCACTCAGAGCAGATGGAATCTTCACTAGCATTTTCCTGGTATGCCAGAAATTGAAATTTCTTGCATAGCCATTAAAAGTTGGTGGCAAGATCCGATGGGAACTTTGAAGTTAGGATGCAATTTATACCATCCATGTATTTATAAAGGTTGATTTTGTTCTCCTTCAGCCAGCATTTAGACATTCAGTAACTTTTGTGCCAATGGTTACCATGTCCTTTTTGCCTGAAATTTCCTTAACTGTTTGTTACTGGGAATTTGTTGACTTGGCATGCTCAGTAAAAGTGGAAGAGAAGAAAATGACACCTGCAATAACAATGTCATGGACAATCTATTGGCCTATCAACCTCTGCACTGACAGACAGAGGAAAAAGGTGAAGTTAACCTGACCTTGCCTTGGCATGTACGTCAATAGATACTTTTCTTCCTAAAGATTTCAGTAATGAGCTGACTAACTATTCAAATCCTGCATAAGTATACAGGAAAAGACCAAATGGGCCTCCAGACAAAATACAATGAGGTGTTGGAGATCTGAAATAACAGGAAATTATGGAGGAACTCAGCAGCTCTGGCAAAATGTTTAGAAAGAGTTAACATCTCAGGTCCGATGGCTCCAAAGAATAGTCATTGGACTTGTAAAGATAACTTTGTTTCTCTCTCCATAGTTGCTGCCAGGCCGGATGAACTTCTGCAAGACTTGCTGGTTTTATTTGAAATGGTCAATCAAACCTGCCCCACACTGTTCTCATGTATTAAGTATCATGATTCACAACAAACATTGCCCATGCAATCCAGGAGAAGGAGAAAAAAGGGATAAAAATACAAGGCTAATTTTAAAAATCCAGAAAATTGAATACCACTGTAGACAATCAAATTAATCTTAGATACCATAATGACCATGACTTATATTACCAGGTATTCAACCTGTTTGATCTCTGCCCGATCCAGAAACAAGGCCAAGTCCCTTTTGAGGACATGCAACCCTTATCAGAAAGGCACTTGTTGTGCAAATGTGTTGTCCTCTGGGAAAAGAGGAACCTCCTACATCTAACCGAGCTCTGTCCTTAAGTAACTTACATCAATTGCCTCAGTCTTTCCTAATCTATCTACTTGAAATAATCTGTTAATGTAAACATAGTCAAACTACTTCAACATTTTAAACCCCTTTATTAAATTGTCCTGGAGTCAAAACACCTCTAAACTAAACAGAGATAGTAGGAACTGCCAATGCTGGAGTATGAGATAACAAGGTGTAGAGCTGGATGAACAGAAGAAGAAGGGTCCAGACCTTAAATGGGTTTAAAATGTTGAAGATGCTTGACTACGTTTACATTAACAGATTTTTATTTCAATTAGATTGATCAGGAAGGACTGAGGCAATTTATTTAAGTTATTTAAGGACAGAGCTAGGATAGATGTAGGAGGTTCCTTTTTTCACAGAGAACAACACATCTGTAAAACAAGTGCCTTTCTGATAAGGTTTTCATGTCCTCAAAAAGGATTTGGCCTTGTTTAGTTTAGATAACAAGGTGTAGAGCTGGATG
Organism: Stegostoma tigrinum; assembly: GCF_030684315.1. NCBI lineage: Eukaryota > Metazoa > Chordata > Chondrichthyes > Orectolobiformes > Stegostomatidae > Stegostoma > Stegostoma tigrinum. Next base: position 57,519,588 of record NC_081355.1, read on the forward strand.
AACACAGCAGGCCAGGCAGCATCAGAAGAGCAGGAAAGCTGATGCTTCAGGTCTGGACCCTACTTCTTCTGTTCATCCAGCTCTACACTTTGTTATCCAAACTAATCAGATCCAGCTTTCTAATCTGACCTGATTAACTAAGGTATTTACTGTTTTAAGCTGCGAATCTTGTTGTGTCTCTTTTGTAGAACTTTTCCTGAGATGTTAGGGGTTTGCAAGGAGTTTGAAGATGTTCACAGTATTCAAAATGAGCATATCACAGTACTGGAAGTCCCAGAGCCAAATAGAATAGTATGTTTTGTTTTCCATTAAATTGTCCTGGCAAGCAGCCTAGTGCTTATATTCCTTTCGCTAAAATTTTATGGTACTGACCATAAACCTTGGTACCTCACCTGAACAGTATTCTTGGAAAAAGATTCTATTGTGAAAAATATTTTATTAACATGTGAAATCTGTGCTCATCCTTCCTCTCCAAGGAAACAATCTCCATTTTCAGCAGTTATAAAGGTGCAGACAAACAGTTTACGAAGTCACATTAGTGAAAGTACCAGGCTGATAAGGACTCAGTTTAACTATTTTGGTAGTATTAACAGCTTCAATCAGTTAGCTATGTAAATAGCAATCCAGCAGGCCATTGATGCATTGGTTATGAGGTGACAATAGTTAGCCTCCATGAGGAATATAATCAGGAAGAAAGAGCACTGGGATTTCCTGTATGACTACATTGCCACGGAATGGGGCATCACTTACTGCATGGATTAAGTCTGCATGTTCCCCATTACTAATCAGTACCAATTCTAAACAGGAAGAGCTTTTACCTGGCCAATATACCTCATATCCATGGATGCAAATCTATGCCTGTTTCCTGACTGTAATGTTGCACTAGTTCTGAATAAGCTCAATTCAATTCAGGCCATTGAGTGGTAGCCAGCTTTATGGGACAAGTACTTTTCTTTTAAGAACTGGATCATGAATGCTGTCAAAAACCAAGACATAGGCACCCAGTTTCAATATAATGAGAGTTAATGCATCAACACGGGTTCTGATTATACTACACATTGGCAGCTTAAAATAATGGTTCCACCATCGGGACATGTCAAGACTGATCCTATAGTTAAGTCCATAATTAGACTGAAGATTCATTATTATTTGTCGTATGTTCCACAACCTAGCTACTCAGAGGACAGTTACCTTTGAGATTTCTGTGCCAAATGAAGAAGAAGTGAAACAGGAAAATGAAAAAGGAAATAGAAAACTGGAGGAAACCTGAATACAATGAGCTGCTGAATTTGTGGCAGCAAATTATTGAGGAGAGATTCTCATGAATAATTTTTTCTCTGCTCCCACCCAAAGACTCTGGGCATGAAATTCAAATCTATCGCACCACATTACAGAAGCCAAATTCTAACTGGGGTCACACAGTGCAAGCTGCTTCAGACACAAATTTCACATTCTGGACCATACAATTCCATGAGAAAAATTAATACTTCCTTCACCAAAGATTGACCAATAAGCTAAAAAATGGCCCCAGCATTGACACCATATAACTGGTCAGGAGCCATACTTGCAGAACTTCAAAACTGCAAGATCATTAAACACACTCAGGAATGTTTTTGAATGCTGTATTGACTTCCTAGATTTGCCAATCTCGTGACATCTTCACAGAGAGAGCAGTGGATTCAGTTAGCTATCCACATAAAGGTTGCAATAGTTGGGGTTGGAGGTAGCATGCAGGGTAGACGGTGCTGCGTGGCATTGCCCCGGGTCAACACTATTATAAGGATATTGGGGGAAAGTTGTGTAGAATGGAAGCTCTTTGCTATGTTCTTCTGTCATGTTGAATCCAGGGTTCTGCTTGGTCCTTGACAGTACCCAGCAGATTTATCAAGTACCAGCATGTCAGTGTGCATATCCATTAGTATTCTGAGGAAGAGTCACTGGACCCTAAACATTAACTCTGTTTTTTGCCTTCACTGATGCTGCCAGATTTGCTGAGCTTTTCCAGCAAGTTTGTTTTTGTTCCTGATTTACAGCATCTGCAGTTCTTCAGGTTTTTATTTAGTATTCGCCTGTATTTTGCCCTAGCGAAGTCCCCATCTGAGCCCACGCAGCAGAACTTGTTGCAGTCTTGCCCTCCAGTAAGCTAGCAAATGAACCTTCCTTTACCCCTATATTCCACTTAACCAGTAAGGAACTGAATATTAGGCAGACATCCATTTGTCTTTTTGCCCCACTGTGGGGCTGCTTTCCACCTGGAATGAGAAAAACACAGGTATTAAGGGAGATGAAACTATTTATCTGTAGTTTTGGAGATTGTAGCTACTGGATTGATTCGTAAAATATTGCTTGAGGTGAAGGAATGGTTGGACAGGTAGCAGGACAGAAACTTGAAAAGACGAAAGGCACTTCGGGTGCGGTGGAGAGATGTCCTAGGTGAGTGAATCAGTAGGCAGTACAGAGGGCATGCAGGTTTAGTGCAGTCGGGGATGGAGTTGTGTGAGATGAGCGATGGAAGGTATTGCAGCCGACAGTGAGAGTGGTACAGCATGAGGCATCATGGGAACAGAGAAAGAGCGAGTGGGGGATTTTAGAGAGCAGATTATTGCACTTAACCTTGACAGGAGTGAACAAGCTCACTGACTTTCTTCAGTGCTGTTCATTCTTCCAAGCAGCTGAGACTGTTCTAACCCAGGTGGTAAACTCAGGCCAGGCTTGCATGGTCTGGTGTTGTAGCCTCCACTGCTGGTCTTGAGGGAAGAAAAGTCCCACCCATCCCCCAGGACCTCCAGGATGCACAGTGTGGCACCGATTTCACCCCATCTGCCATGTCTGGGGTAATTTTCAGGAATCATGCAGGAAAGCTCGAGACTGATAGTGATTGTTTGAATACACAATGGGCTTTTGAAGATGAAGTGGCCATAAGGGATGCTGGCGAATATTGGGATGTCGGCTGAGTGGCTAGTTGTTCTGGGAATGGTGCATGGTAACACGAGGTTGAAATCAGAAGTGACACAGGCCGCAGGGGTGGCATAGGTGGTTAATGAGGTGAGCTTGGTCAGAAATAGTGAGAAAGCTCACTAGGCCTCACCATGAAAATTCCTCCAAAAAACTTGTAACTTGTAACTTGTACTTAGCCAGAGAAATGAGATTCAACATAATATATCAGCGATTGTTACAAAATGAATGACTTCCCTTTCTCTCCATACATTGTTTCACTGCAACAGATTTTTTAGAACCATATGCCTCCTAACTTGTTAAGTGTTTAACTGTATGCATACTGTGTCTGCAAAAGACACTCACAGGCTGGTTTCTTTTGTAAGTTTATAAAAAGGAGATAGTGTTTATTGTACTTAACACCCTGGCTAAATAAAATAATAAAATTCCTTCACCTTACATGCATACATGCAATCAAGAGTTCACAGACACACAAAAGTGAGGGAGAAATTGGAGGATAGAATCAGTGGCCGTTTTTTAAACCCAGTAAAAGTTACTAATTTACAAATCGCAGAAATTGATGACTTGAATTTCTTGAGGCTAGACTCCACAGTCCCTCAGGAGTCAGCATTGAGATGGTTTAAAGATTTTGACAAATGATTTACCTGTAGTTTTGGAGATAGCAGCTACTGGATTGATTCGTAAGATATTGCCTGAGGTGAAGGAATGGTTGGACAGGCAGCAGGACATAAACTTGAAAACTGGATGAAGAGAAAAGCTTTGTGCTACTCAGGGGTTTGGCTTCTTTAGTATTTCCTCTGCTTCTATTCAGTGATCTGGAAAAAAGCCATTTCTGAAGCACAAATGGGTATGAGTTAGCTCATCACATGATCCCTTCTTACCACATGACCAGATATCCAAACATGATTGTGGCACATGGATTCCAGGTCCATCGTTTACAGGATTTGATCATGGCTAGCCTTTCTCAGCCAGAGTTTCTGACCCAAAGTGGTTACACCTAATGTGTTGTCCCACCCAATTGAGTAATGGAATGTTTTGCAAATGGATCATGAGATGATCTATTCACACTTCTTAAAGCACACTGGGAGAGCAAGAGGTATGTGTGAGGCTGGAGGGTCTCCTGATTCCCCAGCAGAGCTACCGCCTCTTTCCTCCAATCTATTTTCAGCATTCATTCGTCCAGTGCAGTAATCTCTCATCCTGGAGCCTTCTGTTTGTCATTGCATTCCAATATTCTTGCTTCTAATTGCAGTAATAGCATTCAGCAGCCTCCTGTGATTCACTGCTTATTTCCTTCAAGAGGAACAGACTGCCTTTAAGAAGTGAAAGCTAGTTGCACTATGTTGGCACATCATACAGTTTGGCTTCCAGCTGTTGCAGTGAAACAACAGAGTGTGTGAAAGTCTGAATGCAATGCAACAATCAGGTAAATGAGGAGACATGAATGTGTCTATGTCCTACTATTCAAGTTCATTTCACTAAGCATGGGCAGGTTGTAAATCAGCTTCCACATGAAAAGAAATATATGGACCAAGTTTTCACTTTCACTTTTCTTTTGGACCCAAGCCTGAAGCCAATCATATCAATTTCCTTGTATGGTACAAGAGTTCTGTCTGTTATGGGCTTGGAACCATTAATCCCAAGCACAAACCATGTATAGTCCTGGGGTTTAGCTATAGTTAGATATCTGCTAGGGCTGTCTTTGGTAAGGGAATTTATCTGACTGAAATCCAGGGAGTTGGCAGTTGTCAGTCATCTAGGGCCAGCACAAGCCATCAGTGAAGGCATGTATCATGAGTCAAGGGGATGCAAGCTCAGTGATCAGGAGACTGGAGAGGTGTGTGCAACTCTCATCTGCAGGAAATGACACCACTGACTTGCCTGAGATCTGAGAAATTCTTTCACTTCCTCTGTTTCCAGTGTAGGTCATTTTCACGCGAGTCCTGTGCTAGTCATCTGTGGGATTCTGGTAACTGTGGCTGACTTCCTAAGAGGATGGTTGCAGGAGGACCAGCGCCAATAGCAGGCCCAGGAGCGGCAGCAGATCAGCACAGAGGATGAGGAGAGCCCAGCTCAGGGAGAAGTCAGAGATCACGACCATAGGTCACCTCAGGATGCATAACCATGTTTGCCCAGTGCAGGCCGCCATTGCACCAAGAGGGTTGTATCACAACACAGTGGAATTCATCAACAGGAAGGGCATTCATTCCATTTTTGTGCTGCCATTGACTCCTATGTCCTGGAGCTCTCTCATATACCTGGTACGTACAGGGGTCAAGAGCCTTGCAGGGTTAGTTACAAGGGGCAAAGTCTATCCATTGTTCTTTGCTCACAGTTCCATTGTACAACACTCAGTTGATACAGAGCACAGATACATTGCTGCCCATGTTTCGACCAAGGCCATGGTGGAGCGAGATACAGTACGGGGTTTGGCCCAGTCGGTGGAGGCCACCCACTATGGTCTGGACAGAACATGTTGCATTAATCTGCCTCTTGTGCTCTGCACAACTGAAATAGGCAACAAGGTGCTGTCCTGGATGTTGAGGAGCTGGGGGAACAGGAGCAGTGTCTTCAGGAGAAAGATGTAAAGGGTATGGTAAAGTCATCATTGTACAATGTAGGGGCTGCTCTTTCATTAGAGAGAGATGAATAGTGGATGTTTAACCTGAGAACCATTACATCTCAGGTGAAGAGAGAGGCTGAGAAGCAGAGTCCAGCATGGTAACTTCACCCATTGCAGGAATTGAACCCACAATGCTGGTATCACTCTGCGCTGCAAATCAGCTGTCCAGCCAAATGAGCTAAACAGACCCCTCAAGGAGGATGAGAGCACTAGCAAAGAGGAGGCTCCTTGTGCATGCCAGAGGTTAGCTACATCGGGTGCAATAAGCCAGGCAGGAGCTGACTGACAGCCTTGTCCAATAAATGAGGGCTGAGTACAACTCACCATCATGGAATGGAGAATTGCTGTTGGTCAAGATTCCAGCATTCGGTTTGCTTTGCGGGGGCGACCTGTAGCCTCCGTGGGTTTTGTTTGTATTTCGTCTTGTTGTCTGTAAATAAAAGTTTAATGTTTGGAATTTCTGACTGACTGCCTGTATCTGAGGTGTCCTGGGTGGAAAATGGGAAACTATGGGTTTCAGAGCAGCAGTGACCTGGAAAGGATGCTTAGACGGGATGTAGTTAAGGACATGTAAACTGTTTGGCCTTATTGGTTTAACAGCGATGAGGGGGAGAGGATGATGTTGCACGTACAAAAGAGTGTCAACCATGTATATAGATTTATAGAGGATTTAGAGTTGGGGACCAAGTGTAATGTGACAAAGTTCACACTAAGATGAGTGGTAGATCAAAGTATGCAGAGGACACTGGAAGTCTGCAGAGGAATGTAGATAGGTTAAGTGTGTGGACAAGGGTCTGGTAGATGGAGTACAATATTGGTAAAAGTGAGGTCATTCATTTTGGTAGGAACAACAGCAAAATTGACTATTATTTAAATGGTGAAAAATTGTAGCATGCTACTGTGCAGAGAGACCTGAGTATCCATATGCATGAATCATAAGCTCCAGGACATCTCTGCAGGACTTTCAAAGGGTAGTGTTCTATGCCTAAACATCTTCAGCTGAATCATCAATTACCTTTCCTCCATCATAAAGTTAAAAGTGGGGATGTTTGCTGATGATTGCACAATGTTAAGCACCATTCGTGACTCCTCAGATACTGAAGCAGTCCAGGTCCAAATACAACAAGATTTGGACAATATTCATGCCTGGGTTGACAAGTGGCAAGTAACATTAGTGCCATGCAAATACCAGACTATGACCATCACCAATAAAAGACAATCTAAAAAGGCAATCTAACTACCACCCCTTGATATTCAAAGGCATTAACATCATTGAATTCCCCACTGTGAACATCCTGGGGGTTATCATTGATCAGAAATTCACCTGGACTCACCGCATTAAAACAGTGTCTGTAGAAGAAGGTCAGAGGCTAGGAACACTGCAGCGAGTAACACCCCTCCTGATTTCCAAAGTCTGTCCACCCTCTACAACGCATGAATCAGGAGTGTGACAGAATACTCCCCACTTGCCTGGATGAGTGCATCCCCAACAACACTCAAGAAACTTGACACCATCCACGACGAAGCAGTCCGCTTGATTGGCACTACATTGACAAGCATCCATTCCCCCCACCACCTGATGCTCAGGAGCAGCAGTGTGCCCTGTCTACAAGATGCACTGCAGAAATTCACCAAAGACCATTAGACAACACCTTCCAAAACCCACCACCACTTCCATCTAGAAGGACAAGGGCAGCAGTTATGCGTACCCCTCCAATCCATTCACCATCCTCACTTGAAAATATATTGTTGTTCCTATGTTGCAGGGTCAAAATTCTGGAATTCCCGCCCTAATGGCATTGTGGATCAACCAAGGTGAATGCAGCGGTCCAAGTAGGTAGCTCACCACCATCTCTGAAGGGCAAGCAAGGATAGGCAATTAATGCTGGGCAGCCAGAGGTGCCCATCTCATAAATGAATTTTTTTAAAAAAACTCACAAAAGCTTAGTTTCCAGGTACAACAGATAATTAAGAAAGCAAATGGAATGTTGTCCTTCATTGCTAGAGGGATGGACTTTAAAAACAGTGGGATTATGTTGCAGCTGTATAGGATGCTGGTGAGGCCAAACCTGGAGCACTGTGTACAGTTTTGGTCTCCTTACTTGAAAAGGATGAACTGGCTCTGGAGGAGGTACAGAGTAGGTTCACTAGGTTATTCCAGAGATGAGATGGTTAGGCTATGAGGGTATATTGAGTAGATTAGGACTGTATCCATTGGAATTTAGAAGAATGAAGGGGGATCTTATAGTCACATATCAAATTATGAAGAGAATAGATGAAATAGAAGCAGGGAGGTTGTTTCCACTGGCAGGTGAAACTAGAACTAGGGGTCAGAGCCTTAAAATACAGTGGAGCAGATTTAGGACTGAGTTGAGGAGGATTCACCCAAAGGGTTATGAATCTGTGGAATTCCCTGCCCAGTAAAGCAGTTAAGGCTATCTCCTTGAATATTTTTAAGGTGTAGATAGATAGATTTTTTTTCAACAGTGAAGGAATTAAGAAATTGAGCAGGCAGGTAAGTGGAGCTGAGTCCACAAAAAGATCAGGCATGATCTTATTGAATTGCAGTGCAGGCTTGACAGGCCTTGCTCCTGCTCCTATTTCTGATGTTCTTATGTTTCCTGTGTGGCGTTGATAATGTTGTGCCATGACAATGCCGTGGGGGACAACACTGGACTGCCAATGCTTGTCTGGGTGCATAGCGACCTGTAAAAAACAGTGCAGGCTCAACGGATGCCAGTCATTTGGTGCATACCTGCTGAGTAGTTCTGGGATTGATGTGTAAGATGGTGGGACTGAAGTTGGACATGAAAGACACCACATAGCCAGAGCAGGCCACTAATGGGGGGAGAGCAAGTACTGCCAATGCTGGAGTCAGAGGCAACACAGCATGAAGCTGGAGGAACAGAGCAAGTCAGGCAGCATCCAAGGAGCAGGAAAATTGATGTTTCATGTCAGGATCTGACTCAAAACAGCAACTTTCCTGCTCTTGATGCTGCCTGACCTGCAGTGTTCCTCCAGCTCCATACAGTTCTGTCTTATTGATGAAGGGGTTGGATAAATAGATGAGAAATCTCACAGCTAAGAGCCCTCCAAAAAACTCAATGGAATTCACACTAAGTCCACAAAACATACATTTCAACCTAATGTCTTTGGTTTTGCTAAGGTTTCAATAATTGAAAGTATTAATCGCTCAGCCTGAATGTCAGAAGAACAGGTTTGATAACAAAGACAACTAAGGGATTAACAGAAATGATGTGTGTTGTCAGGGTATGTATTGAAGCTAACCCTCTGCATATATTGGAAGGTGTGTCCATGGAACAGGGGTGTGGATGAGAAAACGTTGGGGTTGAGAATCAACATTCAACATCACCAGTGACAATTGTGGGTGAACAGGAAGAGAAGGAATTGTTAGTAATGTTCAGGCTACAATTGAATAGGTAAGAGTTGAGCAAAGGAAAGGTAAAATCGCACTGAGCTGGAGAAAGAATGTTACCTATGGATGGCATGGTTGCAAAAATAGACTGGTGGCGAAGGACTGAGAGAGATACTGCTGTTTGAGGTTATAATCACAGAGTGCGCAATTAGGATTCTGAACGAAATGGGCCTGATCATTGAGAGCAATGTTATACTACAATGGTATAATTTCCTTCTTCAATATATTTATATTTTAAATGGATTAATGACTTATTAAAAATGTAAAGGAAATAATTTGATAAGAGCAAATAGCAATCTTGCAATAATGCTTCCCGCAATAATTTGTGCTTTATTAAGATGCTTTACTCACTAATGAAAGGAGATAATATACAGATAACAAAGAATGATTTATCTTCAATATTTAATGCAAAATGCTCCTACAGAAAATTCTAGTGTATATTTAAGAAGAAAAAAGTGGGATTGCAGTTAATTGAGTTACATCAGTTTTAAATAACTGAGCATAGTTCACAACTTCTCCATAATGCTATAGACTGTGAGCAGCACAAATGCGACAACTTGTATTAATACAGCACTTTTAATGTAATAAGCCAGCCTGAGACACGTCGTAACAGTATGATGAAGCAAAATTTGACACCGAGTCACATGATGTGACTTTATAATATAAAGCTGAAAGCTCGTTAAAGGGGCCGCTTTGAAGATTCATGCAAAAGAAGTGAAGAGAGTCAAAGATGCAAAGCAATTGAAGAAGCATTCCACAGCTTTGGATTTCATAGATTAAGACACAAAAACCATTGGTGGAGCAATTAAAATCTAGAGTGTTCAGGATACTTTGTCCCTTTTCAATTAATTTCAATCGAATTTTAATATTTATAATATTACAATGAGCTTCATACAGTCCGCATTATAAGCTGAAGCTGAAGCAATACAGGAAGTAGTCCTGTTATAGCTATCATGTCAGGGTCTAGCTGTTACAACAATGGTCACCCTAGCAATGGTCACTGTAACAGACCTGACCCAGAATGAAACTTAGAAAATATCATATAGCAAACTAAATAAAAATACATTTTTGACAGAGAAAGTACATGTTGAATTCTATTATTTTCGTAACTTTGCAAGCATAAAATTCATGTGTCCTATTTTATTCTTTTGGTGATTAGTAGCCCCAGGTTCCAGTCACTGAAAAAATAGACCAGAGGGATTTTCTTCTGCAGAGGAGGCTCTTGTGGAGAAAATGGAACCAGTGACAAAATCTAAGCGATGGTTATCATCACTTCAGTAAAATGGTCAGGCATCACCACACGTTGCCCTCAGCCAACATCTTGAGATCGTTCCATCGTCAGTGACAGGTTAACAGCAGGTCCTTGTCCATTCAGGTCAAACATAGTTCACTTAGCTTGGCTGGGGGATGGGCATTGTTTGAGGCTGATGGTGTTTTTTTTACCAAAATGCAAGTCACTGTGAACTGAAGGAAAAGACAACATTTAAATTTGGAAGCCAAATCAAGTGTTTACAATGCATTATCGTACTTTGTTAGAAAGCTATACGTGCATCAGCAACTTTATTGATTGTTGTTGGATTTTAAAACAGCTACATTCCAGTGTTAGAAAATTACGTGTTTTGAGAGAAATGCATAATAAGATCTGACTACAAATTTTGAATTTTACAATGTAGTAGATATTTCAGTGTAAATACTCTGAATTATGTTCAATTGTTTTTACATTTGAAGATAAATTGAAACTGAAAAGCAAATTGTCACAGCAGGACAAATAAAGTGTAGACTTAAACTCTTCAAGGAGATCCCCATTAACCAAGGAAAATTTCATAGTGAACAATTGCTAGAAAACCCTTGCTGCTGAAATTAGTGAAATAAAGAAATATTCACTTTGTATAATTGCTTCATATTATCCTGGTGATTAATGCAGCAATTCCATTTAAAAGAGACTTTACAGGGACTCTTCATTTAAAATGTTGAGATTACAATGATATAAATCAACTGAAATCCACTGTCACATTATTTGTGTGAGATGTCACCATAGGATGATAATACATGCTCTTTAGTGCTTCTGTCCTCTCCCATAATAGGAGAACAAGTGTGCCACTGTTTTAGTAAAGCATAGTCTAATAAGTGGTTTGAGTGGAAATCAACAAAACAGGAAGGAGTATGCTAATGAAAGTGGAAGAATTAAATTATGACATATTCAATATAATATTATTTCATCAAAAATCAAAATTGCATAAAAGGTTTAAATCTGGTTACATCATTGTTAACCTTCAATATTGCGGAAAGCAGATACCTAGCTAGCGGGAGAAATGTTGGGTAATTTTACCTTTATTTATTTGCACAATAATTAATGTACACTCTTCAGTTTTATTAAACTGAGTATGGCTTTACTTAATTCAATATAATATTATTTAATCAACAATATGTCACTCTGCATTTGTTGCAATTCTAAAAGATAAAGTTACATATTGTATCTACAAAGCCAGAAGGTACAAAATGTCAAATTTATGTGCTTACATAATTCATATTATAAAGTAATAATAGTTACTAAATAATCTAACTATTTTGATAGCATTTGAATCTAAGAATTTCTTTGCTCTAATAACTCAATGTAGAAAGCACATTCCAGATTGAGAAGTGTACGGTGTTTGAACAGTGGGATGTTGTAGGAACTAGCCAAACTGAAATGCTAGTGTTTAACCAAGGAGGAGAAATGACTTTGAAATGTTCCTATGTAAATGCACCAGTTCTTTCTCATTCAGACAGCAGGGTTCATGAACTCCCTCTGGCCATTGCAACAATAGTCCAGGCCTCTAAAGGAAGAGAAATAGTCTGAATTAAAACTGTTTCCCCTCCACATCAATAATCTGCAATGTGACAGAGCTGGAGGGATCCCAACATGCTGTCAGTCCACACTCTTTCATAAGAATTAAACACATGGTAGCAGAACCCCAGGACCAGTTTCAAGCTACCAGCTTTTTACTCATGCTGCTTTCAAATAATCTCTAGTCCTGGAATAAATATATTTCTTACTAAGTGTCACTTCTAGATAGAATGGAATTTTCATTCTGCTTACTGCAGTTATTGATTCAAAAATTCTGATCTCTCAGTGTTTCTGTCAAACCCACAGCCCCTCTCAACACATCTTTCAACTTTCAAGTGTTGTGTGATCACTATTTCAATTAATTCTTCTTTAATCTGTGTGCTCTATCTTTTTGGAATCCCTGAATGCATATGTTAATTTGGATGGAATGGAATCTACTCTAATTATTTCTTTCAAAAGCATAATTTTAATGGCATGTAAGTAGTATTTTGCTTTCAAAACATATACCTTCCTTCTATTCTAAAAAAATTAACTAATCTTGTACACACATCAGTTGATGAGTGCTATAAGATAGTATTAGAGAACTTTATGTTTAGTAAGAACTAAAGTATAATTACATGGTGATTTGGCTGCTGAAATTCTACTTCAGCTTTTAAATGGTTAACAATCAGGAGAAAATAGTAATGGATTAGTAGGTGACTCCAAATGCAAGAATGATAAATGGAGAAACACAACCTTTTTGAAAATTAACCTTATAAAGCTTTCCAATCATTTGCTTCTGTTGCTAAGTGCTTTAAGATTTTTTTAAACAGATTTTGCTCCAGAATTGCACTTTCCTCTTCTGCCAGGAGGGTGAGGTTTGGGGCCGTAGATCTCTCCTCAGATTCTCTCAAAGATGTTTGATGATAGGCCAGCTGGAAGTGTATATCTGGAATATTAGGATGAGCCAGCCTGGCTGACAGATGTCCAGCGGAACTAGGTTAAGGTATTCTCGAGATGGCTAGCTGCATCAGTTCAGGGAAAGCTTCAAACTTTATTCTGTGCCCAATACTTTGCACATATGGAGTTTCTGCATATGCGTGACTTCTTCATTGGACTTTGTGGATACATTATTAGAATTCTTTAAAAAACACAATTCACTGAATATTTGTAATCCAAAAGGAGCTGAAAGATAATTCTATATGCAACAGATATATTTTAATTTAGATAAAAAAGCAACCAGTGCATGTGATGAATCTGGATTTCCAAAAAGCATTCAGTAAGATATCTCATAAAAAGTTACTACACCAGACAAGAGCTTATGGTTTTGGAGGTAATATATAAATATGAATGTATAAGTTGCCGACTAACACCAAGCAGAGAATTAGGTAAAATGAGTTATTTTCAAATTGGGGGATAACAGAGAAATTGAGATTGTTCTGGTTAAGCAATATCATAAGGAAAATTGATTACAGAAATAAAAAGGTTATGTTTCGAGCATACAGGGTTCTCGTGAGATGACATCTGGAGTACTGGGCAGAGAATTAGTCACTTTATTTAAGGAAGGATGTGAGTATTGGGAGGCAGTTCAGAGATATACAGGTTAATTAATACCTGGAATGGCGACAAGGGGTGATGTCTCATAAGGAGAGGTTGAACAGGCGAGTCTTGTGTCTACTGGAGTTTAGAAGAGTAAAAGGTGACTTCATCGAAACAAATAAGATCCTGAGTTGCCTTGGCAGGGTGGACATGTAGTCGATGTCTCCTCTAACCACAACATCGAAAACTAGCTGTCTCTGTTTCCAACAAAACTGAGGCAAAATATTTACTCTCAGAGGGTCCTGAACCTTGGAGCTCTCCACCTGAAAATGTGGTGGAAGCAGAGTCCTTGAATATTTTTAAGGCTGAGGTAAATAGATTCTTGTATAGCAATGGGGTGGAAGTGGTAGGTAATAAATTTGGCGCCTATGTATTAGTTGCCTACTAATAATATGCAGCTTCACAGTCAATCCCATTGCCATCCTCAGTGAACATCCACAGTAATTATTCACTTCCATGTTCTAAGTAGATTTGTACTGACAGTCAGATCAGCCATGATCCAATTGATTAGTTGAACCATCACCATCTTGAGGGGCTGAATAGATTATTCCTGCTCCTGATTCATATTTCACATAGTCGTGACATTTTCTAAAGGATAGGTATTCACATAGCCCAGATTTCGCTTCATAAATTGATTGGCAAAAGAATCAGAGATAATATGAGGAATACTTTTACATAAGAATGGTTAGGACATGGAATGCACTACCATCCCACTAATGGTGGATATAGTTTTAAATTAATGTTGAAAAGATTAATTGGGTAAAAATTTGGAGCTTGAAAAGAGGAGAAGATTGGTTTTGGGTGGGGAGGTGGTAGGATTGACTAGACCTCACTTGGAAAGAACAGTGCAGTGATTGGAACCAGGTGGACCATATTGAATGTGAGGTCATTGATTGGGGCTGTAAGCCTGGGAAAATTTGGGAGCCCTGGCTGACCAATATAAACAGGGGATTCAGAGAGTCAGAGATAACAAAGTGTGGAGCTGGATAACACAGCAGGTCAAGCAGCATCTTAGGAGCACAAAAGGTGACGTTTCAGGCCTAGACCCTTCATCAGAATGTCACCTGACTTCAGGAACTGACTCCGAGTTGGATGGTCACAGCCAGTGTACTGTGCATATGTAAATAAAGGGTGACTAGGTGATGGGAAACCAGTGTCTGTGCAGTTGTTTAAAACTGGTATATACTTGATTAGCTAAATAGCATAAATCTGCACTGCACTGCACTGCACTGCACTGCACTGCACTGCACTGCACTGCACTGCACTGCACTGCACTGCAGGACCCCAATCACACTGCAAATGTGCTCAACAGAAATTGTCCATGGTTAATGATGGGATGGACGAGACAGATTAAGGGTCACGGGATCAAGAGAAATGCCAGGAGCCATGGTTTATTTTACTTCTTTCTGTATTTATGAATTATAGCATAGCTTTTGGCTTCAAGAAAAGAGGACAGTAGCTTACATAATTAAGGGACAGAATCTTTTACTGGGGCACTAAAACTGTTACCAAATTCATAGAACAAGGAAGTAAATAATTACTGTGGATGTTCACTGAGCACGGAAATGGGATTGGTTGCGAAGCTGCATATAGTTAGTAGCCAACTAATACATAAGCGCCAAATTTATTTACTGTCGGTAAGTTTCTGATATAGAGTCAGTGAAATATCAACTTTGGGAGTGTCTTCTAGGCAGGGAGTTGCAGCTATAACAGCAAAGATTTTGGCAGGAAAATTCTCACTTACTTCCAAGAAGTATTCAGTTAGCAGAAATGCCAGCCTACAGAAGCAAAATACTGAAGGTGCTGTAAATATGTGAAAAAAAACTCCGGATCTTCAGCATCCATGGAGTGAAACAATGTTAACATTTTAGGTTGATGACCGATCAACAGAACTGGAAAAAGTTGGGGGTTTACCAGGTCTGAAGCAGCTGATGTCAAATGAGGGGAAAAGAATTAATGGGGAGGTCAGTGAGAAAGTGGGAAGCAGGAGAGGTTCATTGACAAGTAAAGAAACAAATCAATGTGACTAGGAAAGGAATACATGGTAAAAACAGAAATATCAACAACAGTTGTCCAAGGGCAAAAAAAAAGGGACAAAGATTTCGATCTGAAATTGCTGAGTCTGGAAAGCTGTAAAGTGACCAACTCCAAATGGAGTTGCTATTCATCAAATTTACATTGAGCCCTATAAGAACATGTACAAGGCTGTGGACAGGAAAGTTTGTGTAGATGTTGGACAGAGAATTAAAGCAACAGGCAAGCAGAAGGTGGATTCTTGCTTGCAAACTGGGTGATGAACTTAACTCCCTTCTTGCCCAAATTCTTCTCTAGAAACCTCAAAATATCCCTTAACTCGTAACCAGATAGACGAGGCAGTTTAAGGGGCACACTTTTATGATTATGGTAGATGTTGTGTTATCTCCCTCACAGTGGAATCCCTTTATCACTACCACATTACTTTGATGATCATACCTTCAAACACTCCTTGCCCAAATTTCCTTCTACCACGTTCCCTACACCAATACTTAGGTTTAGATTTAGATTTAGGTTTAGATTTAGATTTTATTGTCATGTGTACTCAAGTACAGAAAAGACTTGGTCTGTCTTTGGAGCATAGTCTTGATCTTTGTTGTGACTGTCCTCCTTGCAGTCTTTCTCCTTCTCCTCACTGGGTAAAAATATATCACAGCAGTCAGGTAGAAGGAATGGAGCCTCTTCTTCAAACCTTTCCTCAATCTTCTTAGTTTGATTGCTTCAGTAGTGTAGAACCTTTCCTGGTCACTCAATGCTGTTGTCTCCTCCTGCATATTTTCTTTCCCACATCGGTTGTAGGGAATAATGTCTGTGTGAAAGCACATAAAATAAGATAAATGTACAGATTTCTAATGAACCTTTACTTAGCTAAGCTCACAGAAAAAATATATGAATGTGATTTTAGTAAATTTGTGTGCATTAATTTCACCCAGCTCAAAAGCAATCTTAGAACATGGGTGACAGCAATTGTTAGCTAATAAAATTACTTTATTATTTTAATACACAGGATATCTAACATACAAATCAAATCAAAGTGCCAAAGGAAGATTAGGTAGAAAGTAGTGCAATCATAGTTTTTGCTGTTTAGACCTGTCCTGTGATTATACCATGGATAAAAAAATGCATCAAATCTTCTTTAAGATCTATGAATGTCACTCTTTCTTTTCATTTTCTTTTCAAGTTTCCTACAGTTGGTTCCTTGTCTCACCTTGAATGTGATTCCCCTCTCCATCAATTCCTACTGTTCTTCAGGCAATTTAGTTTCTTTTCAGTTCCTTCTTTTTATCGAACACACCTGCTTGATACATAAAGTTACAGCAACCAAGAAACCAATCTAAGTCAACCTTTAACCCAACCTGAGAAATTTATCTCAATCACATTAACCCAACTTGTTTCTGCATCCCTCTATTCTCATTTCTTTCAATCTCTGAATTAACCCATATCTTTTCCCTAGCCATAATATCTATCCCTGAGGAGGTAATATTGGTTTGCCTCCCTATAACTTTATTCTTCTCTATTTTCCCTCTGAGCATGTTTGCTAATCTGATGATTTTTCTTGTGTCTCAGTGGTCCTGTTATGTGGCTCAGAGGGTCTGCAATATTGGAAATTTGAATATATCTTCCTGAATGCAGTCTATTATAATAACTTTTCAGGAATACTTGAATAATTCTTTATCACTTACCACCAAATATCATTATATGTCTATTTGCACTATTTTCACTTCTCTTTATTGATTTGTTATTTAGAGCCATGGAATCATAAAATTTTAACAACACAGAAAAAATTACATTGACTCCCAGAGAAGCAATGCCTTCATCTTAAAGCTGTCATCCTTGTTTTCAAAGCCCTTCAGGACCTCATCCCTCCCTATCCCTGCAATCTCCTCCAGCCCTACAGGCACTGGTACTTCTCTACTTCAGGTATTGTGAGCATCATCACTTTTAATAGCCTCACCATTCAAACAGTGCTTTCAGTTACCAAGGCCATAAGCTCAGGAATGCCCTTCCAAAAGCTCCTTCAAGTTGCTCCTTAAAATCCACATGAACATTGGTCATGTGATCTAAAATCTCTTCAAGCGGCGTGGTGCCAAACTTTGTTTGATGACACTCCTGTCAAGTTCTTTGGGATGTTTTGTTATCTGTTAATTGTGACATATAAGTATGTAGTGTTGTTGTTGCTGAAAAGGTTAATCTTCCCTGCACATTATTTTCTATTTTGAATGGGTGAACAATTGAGTGACATAATGTGAATCAATCAATTATGTGCTAAAAGTGTGCAGAGGAAGGTAGACCCAATTGTTAGTAACCTATGAAGTTTCCAAATTTTTACTGCATTAATCTTAAGCTTGGTCAGTATCAGTCCACCAATGAAAGCCAACACACCATGCACCTTCTTTACAACCCTATCAACTTGGGTAGCACTTTTGAGGGATCTATGGATGTGGAGCCCAAGATCCCTCTCTTCCTCCAAACTGCCAAGAATCCTGCCATTAACCTTGTATTCTGCTTTCAAATTAAACCTTCCAAAATGGATAACTTCACACTTTTCCAGGTTGAATTCCATCCGTCACTTCTTTGCTCAGCTCTGCATCCTGTCAATGTCCCGTTGCAACCTCCAACCGCTCTCCACACTATCCACAACTCCACCAACTTTTGCTTCATTGGCAAACTTACTAACCCACCCTTCCACTTCCTCATCCAAGTCATTGAGAAAGATCACAAACAGCTGAGGGCCCAGAACAGAACCTTGCGGAACACCACTGATCACCAAGGTCCAGGCTGATTACTTTCCATCTACTACCACCTTCTGTCTTCTATTGGACAGCCAGTTTTGTATCCCGACAGCCAAATTTCCCTGAATCCCATGCCTCCTTACCTTCTGAATGAGCCTACCATGGGGAACCATATGAAATGCCTTGCTAAAATCCATATGCACCCATCCACTGCTCAGTCTTCTTCAATGTGTTTTGTCACATCCTCAAAGAATTCAATAAGGCTTGTGAGGCATGACCTGCCCCTCTCAAAGCCATGCTGACTATTTCTAATCAAATTGTGCTTTTCCAAACAATCATAAATACTATCTCTCAGAATCCTCTCTAATAATTTTCCCACCACAAAAGTAAAAATGACTGGTCTATAATTTCCAGGATTATCTTGAACAAGGGAATGACATTTGCCACTCTCTAATCATCTGATACTACTCCAGTAGACAGTGAGGACACAAAGATCATTGCCAAAGGGGCAGCAATCTCTTCCCTTGCTTCCTGTAGTAAGCTTGGGTATATCCCATGTGGCCCGGGGTCTCATCTATCCTCATGTTTTTCAAAATTTCTAGCACATCCTCCTTCCTAACATTAACCTGTTCGAGCATATCAGCCTGCTTCATGCTGCCATCACTAATATCAAGGTCCCTCTCACTGGTGAATACTGGAGCAATGTATTCATTAAGGACCTCCCCTACCTTTTCTGAGTCCACACCGAAGTTCTCTCCACTATCCATGATTGGCCCTACTCTCACTCTGGCCATCCTCTTGTTCCTCACATAAGCATAGAATGCCTTGGGGTTTTGCTTGATCCTACCCACCAAGTCTTTTTCATACCCACTTTTAGCTCTCCTCAGTCCATTCTTCAGATATGTCAACAAATCCTCTGGATTTAAAAAACTTATGCCCATGGACTTTAAAAGAGGTGGCTAGTCAGATAGAGGACCTTACAGAATTTCATAGTCACATGACACCAGGTTATCATCCAAATGCTTTACTTGAAATCACAAACTTTTGGAACGCTTCTCCTGACAAAGGAGCAATGGTTCAAAAGCCTGTGATTACAAATAAACTTGCTGGACTCTAATTTGGTCTTGTGTGACTTCTGAGTTCATCCACCCCATTTCAAAACTGGCACCTCCACATCAGAATTTCATAGATTCACGATTGTTCCTGATGAATTTTAATGTGGCAAATGGAACACATCTATTCAAGAAAGGAGCCATAAAGAACATGGAAAATGATAACATGATTAGCTGTAACATCAAGAGAGTTTAGAATCTATTATTAAGGATGTGATTACTGAGAACTTGGAAAATTGTGTGATTAGGTAGAGTTAACGTGCTTTAATAAAAAGGAAATTATGTTTGAGAGAACTTTTTAGTATATTTTGACGGTATGCCTTTAGGTTAGGAAAAGGGAAACAAGTAGTCGCAAAATATTTCAGTGTGAATAATACCATATAATTTTTTTGCACAACTTTAGGACTTACAGGCTTGTGGGTAACATATCTGGTATGAATTGAAAATTTGGTAATGGACACATGAGTTTGGAATATGTTTAGGACATTTTCTGGATGTCAATGGATAACTGTAGACAGCAGTTGATCAGTAATTAGCCTTCAATTATTTGAAATCTACATTCATGACTCAGGTAAGGAAACAGAGTGTAAGATTTTTGAACTTTCTAACAATAGGTGGCAGAGTACTCATGGGGTGGTGCAAAAGTCTACTAAGGGAGAGAGGCAAGTTAGGTGAGTGGGTGAGATGAGAGGCAGATGAGATATATTGTGAGGAAATATAAAATTGTCAATTTTGGTGGGAAGAATGAAAAAGCAGAGGATTTTTTAAAAGCTCAGGGAGGAATAAGTGTTAGTAATCACTGTGATATGGGATCCTGCTGTACATTTGCTATAAGCGAACATGCAGGCCCAGCATCCACACTGGCAGGCGAATGATAGGCCAGCATCTATTACAAGGTCTATGGGTCAGAAGAATAAGTTCTGAACAAGAGTCATTATAGGTTCAAAACATTAACTGTTCCTCTCTCCACAGATGTTGCCAGACCTAGTGAGATTTTCCAGCACTTTCTGCTTTTATTAAGAGTAAGGTCAATTTGCTGTAATGATACAGGGTTTAGATGAAATTACACTGGAGCAATATGAACAGTTTTTGTTTTCTTTACACCGGGTGCAACAAAAGTTCATAAGACTGATTTTTGGGCTGAAGACGTTGAAGTTGATGGGCCTACTTTCTCTGGAGTTTAAATGGATGATCTCATCAAAATGTCTGGAATTCTTAGAGGTCCTGAAAGGGTAAATGCCGAGAGATTGTTTCCCTGGCCAGAGAGATGACAACTGTTACAAATAAGGAAACACTGAGAACTGTGAAGAGGAGAAATCTCTTCATTCAAAGGATAATGAATGCTTGGAATTCTTTATTCCAGAGGTCTGTTGATGTTCAGCTAGTGAGTCTTTTGAAAACTGAGATCAACTGATTTTAGGGAACTCAGGGAATTAGGGAAAAAGGGTGGATTTGATACAGAAAATTAGCCACCTGAATTACTCCTGTTATTATTTCTTAGAATCTGCACTGCCATTGATTTTTGTAAATACCAGATTCTTGTTATTTATTGCAGAAATTATACCAATCACTTTTCATGCTAATTCTTCAAGATTTTATGTTGTCTTAAATCACACAAAATATTAGACTCTTGGCAATGTAATGTCGGTTGGTACTGTGACTTGGTGAAAGACATGTGCAATTGAATGATAGTAGGAACTGCAGATGTTGGAGAATCTGAGATAACAAGGTATAGAGCTGGATGAACACAGCAGACCAAGCAGCATCAGAGGAGCAGGAAGGCTGATTTTTTGGGCCTAGGCCCTTCTTCAGATAATCCAGAAGGGCCTAGGCCCGAAATGTCAGCTTTCCTGCTCCTCTGGTGCTGCTTGGCCTGCTGTGTTCATCCAGCTGTACACCTTGTTATCTGCAATTGATTGATGCTTGTCTGTCCGCACAGGATCCAGTCTTCACTTAAATGTGCCATTTATAAATAAGAAGCTGGAGTATGCAGCAATGATCAGCAAGAGTGGGAAAATACACTGTTAGATAGAAAAGAGTGGAATGGGCCAGAAGATGAAATATATCAGGTTATGGATAGAGCATAGCCAGAAGAGATTGCCTAATAACCAACGGCCTCAGAAAGGAATTTCAGCAGGCACTGTAGACTTGTAAGATAATTATGAAACTTAATTGCTTATCCAGTTGTTATTATTTAGACACCTTACTGGTCATCATCCCTGAACACATTACTCGATCAGATAAAGCAGATTTCCCACTTATACCTGTCAAATGTGGGCTACTGATTTTAATTTGTATTTTTGAAGAAAGTGGCAGTTTGTCACCAGCTGTCAGACTGTTCCTTACAGGTAGAAACTGCATCAACTGGTAACTGCTGACAGCTCCAGACAATGACAGGTCAGCCTGGAATATTAATCTTCAGGTACTGACTGGCTGGCTGCGAATTTCTAACATTTTCTGTACTGTTTTCAGGTTTGATTTGTTTTCCCCTTTTAATCTTTTTCTCACAAATTTGGAAGCTAACACAGATGGCAGAAAAAAGGTATTTTGCCAGTGGGATATGTCTTTTAAGATCCTTATCTTTAGTGTTAAAGTAACTGGAGAAATTAAATCAGTGAAGAGGCTTTTGAATTTCAAACTGGAGTGAAGACAGACAATTCACCAAAGAAATTATGACAGCAACAAAATTCTTTATATGATACGAATGAATCACATAAATGTCCTGCGGCTTTACAGTAACAGAGGAGTGTGAAGGTTTACAGTAACAGGATCGTGGAGCTATAAGTAATTTTATGAAGTGGCTTTACCTGGGGATAGCATTTCTCTATCAGGACTGTCATTCTATCTAATTTCATTATTACTTAAACTTACCTTTAGGCAATCTGACAAGGCAACTGTCAATCTAGTTCCCATGTTTGTTACAAGCTGGCTCAGGTGGTGCAGTGCAGTGAACAGGACGGTCAGCATTACAGGATCTCAGGGACATCATTTAACATTCCTTGATCATTTCAGTTCGTTGTTCTTAAGAGAACGCAAATTCATCAGGTAAGGCATAAATTATCTGCCTTCAGCGAAATAAGCAGGTGAAGTGCAGGCAGTGCCTGATAGTGCTTGTCAATCTTTTATTGGCCACTTTAACCACATTCTTGTGAATGCATACCAATGTTCACTGAGACTGGAGCAACTGATTACCTTCTTTGTCTGAGAGACTCGAGTAAACAGTCCAGATTTCCATCATTTGTCTGCACAGCAAAGTGAAGAAATAATAAGTGTCCTTCAATGCTTCATGTTAAACAGGTTCTTTATGAACACATACAGTGTAGAGTTTTAGGGACAGTTTTGGGTTGAACTGGGAAGGGTTCAGATGGTCTGGTCCATATGTAAGCTATTAGTTTGTGTAGGAGCTTATGGCCAAGGATTGCTGAAGCCATGGTTGGATGAATAATTAATGCAGTCATGGGATATTCTTCTGTACACAGTTTTGAAAGTATACCAACCCATAAACTGATCATTTTTTCCATCAAATAGTGAAAAGAACAATGTCACATCAGCTCATTAAGTCTTTGCCACTGATACTGAGCAGGACAGGAGAGGAAACATTTTGACGCAGAGGGCCATGAGACTGTGAAATGCGCTACCACAATTAATGGTTCATAAAGAGGTTATGTCAAAATTAAGAAAAAGAGGATAATTGGGGAAAAGAAAGAGTAACCGCTAGTTATGGGAACAAAACAAGCACATTAAAAGTACTGCTTATGATAAAAACCAACAGACTGTTTGGACTGAATGGTCTCTCTCCATGCTGTAATATTCTTACAGCTGCAAAAATCCTGTTGCTATAAGGATACATTATTATCAGGAGCAACAGGAGGTAGAAGAGGAAGAGGAGGAAGGGAGGAAATAGCAAACACTGCCCAAGCTGTTTGGAGAATCTACTTAAGTGTAATGCCAGTAACTGCAGCCCAAATCTTTCACTCACTAAAAGTCCAGGTCAGACCTTCCCCACACACTGAACTTAACAGTTACCATTTGACAGCAGCGCAAAAACAAAGCCACCTCAAAATAAAGACTACAAACCAAATATATAAATTAAATCATGCTACATTGAATATTAAAATCAACTAATCATGCTGCTGCATTCCCCTTCTGCTGACTTTTTGTTGCCTATTCTCTTGACTTCAATGCAGTGCTACTGCTATGACTGCAGCATAGCTGATGGGTGGTTGCTGAATTTCAGTGGAGGAGACGACAATAGGCCTTGCAGCGCACTGTTTGTCAGTTCTGGGCCTAGAAGTTTCAGATTTAGACTACACTATCCCAGTGTGGGCATAGGCAATCTAGACTGGTTGGCTGAGGCACAATAGCAAGGGCTCTGGCAGAATGCCAATGATGCACTGACAATTACTGTAATCTTGAGAAGGAACATTGTTCCTGTGGCACTATTGCCTGGTCCTCAGTTCCATAGTCCATGAATTGACCTCTTTGGCTACATCCCACTCTCTCTCAATTCTTTCCCTTGTGTATCACGAATACCTCCAGAGCCAAATTCATCAACCTGGAACCTCTTCTCTGCTGTACCTTTTTCCATCTTATAACTTTCCACGATGTTATTCATTGCAACCTCCCTTGAAGAGTGACTGCCTGCCTTTAAGAGCATCAAACTAATCATTCCCCTGATGAATATTGCATGTGATGAGGACTCTAGCTGTGAATTACATAAAGGAAGCATGGGCGCTAAGTTTATGTGCTGTCCACATCTAAAAGAACTGATGTGTAAGGTCATGAATTGCCAACCCCTTAAGCGGATAAAAACGGTTGAAGATAAATTTCTAGCTTTGGGGTCTCACCATGAGTAAAATATCCACTTTCCTTTTCTTGGTGGATGACTTCATATTTCCTCATGTTGATTTCATTTGTCAGCATTTTGTCCAAATAGCCAATCTATGTTATGTCCCTTTGTGACTTCCTGTTTCCAGCTGCATCACTTTATTTTGCCTCCTGACTTGGATATGCACTTTTTCTCCATTCAAGTCATTAACACGTGCAGTGAAGATGAAGGTGCTAGTATGTGTTTTGTTAATAAGATGGGCTATTTCAAAATCTAGTTTTAACCACAAATTTTGTGTTCATCATTGAATGCCTTATTAAACACACCAAGACCTATGCATCTAACACTTAAGCGCTAATTAAAAGCCATTATGCTGAGAATGATATATGGTGTCTCCAAACAAACATATATGCTGAAGTGTGGAACATGCTGGCTGACATTTACATCAGGATAGTTCAGGGACTTGAAGAACTGTCATTCACATGCTCTCAGATACAAAACTGGTGACCCTGGTGGCAAGGGTACGAGAGAAGAGGGATGTGCTGTACCCGCAAAGGTGAGGGTGGCCATGGAAGCAACTAATATGCCGGATATGAGGGGTCAATGACCAAGCTAAGTGCAACTGGGAACACTGTCCCAGAACATTGCATCAGCACCACAAGGAATTTAATAATTTGAGATAATTAGGCTGAAGGGACACTAGGCCCAAAATGTTACTGAGGAGCTGAATGAACACAGCAGGCCAAGCAGCATCTTAGGAGCACAAAAGTTGACATTTTGGCCCTAGACAGCTTTTGCCGTCCTAAGATGCTGCTTGGCCTGCTGTGTTCATTCAGCTCCACACTTTGTCATCTCAGATTCTCCAGCATCTGCAGTTCCCATTATCTCTGATACTATTTTAACTCCAACCCCCCACACCCCATCAAAATGTTACCTCTGCTTTCCCTCCATGAGCCTGCAAAACCTGCTGAGTTTCTCCAGCAATTTCTGTTTCAGTACCAGGAGTGCATCACTGGGAGGATCACCTTCAGTCTATTGATCACTCACTTTGAGGAAATCGTGTTGCCATGACCAGGAGTGGAGTGGTTTAGACTGTGGTCACAGGTAGAGTACAGAATGCATTGCCTAGCTGCTTATGATCCTGTCAACATCTCTACAGGTCCACAAATATTTTAGATTCCTAATCCCCTTGACATTTCCTCTGTCGCAAACTCCATGTGATCTTCTCACACACAGACATTATAATGACCATAAAGGCTGCACCCTAACATTTATCACTACAGGCATAGGGTTTGTCTCACTGTCACCCGACTCTACCCTCACTGGAGAAATGGGAAGAAGAGGAAGAATCTCCTCACTTGCTAAAGGAGGAGGGCAAGAGAATGAGGAAGAACATCCTGTGCCAATCACTACCACTCTGGTAGGCATCAGCATAGATAGCAGAACCATGCAAAACTTCGAAACCGAAGTGAGGAAGTATCCTCTAAGTCAGCCACACTAAACACTAGTAGGCACCAGACAGGTGGAAGAGATACCCAAGGTGTTAAATACAGGCCATACACTAGCTCTGCCTAGAGGAGTTAGATGGGAGAACCCAGCCTCAGGCAAAGGCAGCTTGATTTGATGAGTCCAATGTTTGAGGCAATGGATAACTTGCCTGAGAAACAATTTAGCTCGCAGCTATGGAGTTAGAGGAAGCTACATTCACAGTTTGATCCATGGTATCACACAGAGCCAAGAATCCAGTGTAGAAAGCCTGGCAATTCTGTCCTGATACTTGTGGTGCCTGACCTTATGTATCTGAAAATTGAGCTCACAGTTCCCATTTCGGTAATAGCAATTTCTATCGAATGCCGAAGTGCCTTGAGGAAATGCCAGAGTGCTGCAGCAGAACTTCAAACAACTACTACTAATAATAATATCACTCCTGTAGGGCAGCAAATAGTTACAAGAGAAGCTCAGGTAGCTGTGATAGAAGCTCAGGGCTGTCAGTTGAAAAAGGCTTGCAATGTACCATCTGGCAAAAGAGAGCAAGTGTGTCGGTGAGTTCAATGCAATGTGGTTCATGACTACTATAGTTGACTAGCAGGCTGTGAGGCTTGCAGCAGTGCCACATATGTGAGAGTGAGGGTGAAGCTGACAATGTCTAGTATAAGGTGTGAATGATGGAGTTTATTGGTTGGTGTGTGAAGGGGTTCTGCATTTTGAGCCCTGTATGAAGCTATTGGTACAGTTTGTAAGATGGTATTTGAAGATACATGCACTAACCTCATCCATCCTTGCACAATTTTTTACAGCTCTGTGTCCAAGTCCTTGGGGCAAGGATCAGGCATTAACCACCATGACTATCAGCTCCTGGTGCCTTTGTAAAGATTGATTAAAAGGTTTCCAGGCTCCTGTTGATAGATGCCATGCTCAAGACTGCCAGTGAAAATCTGAGTATCTTAGAGCCCACTCTTCTGTCATTTTATACTATTCTTGATTTTATCAAAAGTGCTTTTCGATAAAAACCAGAAGCCACCTTCACTTTTATCTGTGTACAAATCTTGTGCCGGCCTCTTCCAAATTTGCACCATCTGTTCAGACATGCAACTACTTAATAAAACTTTTTGTCAATTGTTTAAATTATTCATTAGAATGATGTTGTCTTGCCTGCATCTGAAACAATGGGTGGAGGGAACATCTGCATTGTGAACCCACATCCATTTTCCTGGAATTCCAAGTTTTCTGTCATGCAATCACAAGATACAGGCATCGATAGTAAGCCAAGCATTTATTATCCATTCCCATACAATTGAATAGTTTGAACAGACAGTTCGTGAGAAGTTAAGAGAGAATGGAATTGCTGTAGGTCTGGACTCACATATGCGCCAGGTCAGGTAAGGACAGCATTTATGAGCTAGCTGAGTTTTTAAGACAATTTGACAGTTTCATGGCCATCATTACTGCTTTGATCATTTCCGACCAAATTTACTGAATTAACTGAACTTAAGTTCCCAGCTGCCATGGTGGGAATTGAACTCATGTCTCCAACTAATATATCATAAAACTTTATGTTGCTTGTAACAATTGTGCGCTGTTGGTTGCCCTGCACTGCAGAATGAGAAGGCTCACACAACTGAAATTTCAAACTGGGATACTTATCAATTCCTACAACTCAGGAGTGCTACCTTCAAGGTATCCTTCGGGGATAAAGACTGTCAGTGAAACTGCGAAGGGCACATTGTCCAGGTGGACACAGACTGACAGCAATGCCAGTTACTGTTTAGTGCTGTACAGAAACATGATGAATCCCAGATGAATATGGATTTTAGTGAGAAATGTCTGCAGAAATCTGGGCAACTATTCACTCTTAAATAGGTCCTAATATCAAAACACAGCTGGATGCAGCCTCTAGCCAGCCTCAGGGCAAACTATTATCCCAGCTTTGACATACACATTTATTTACATGATGGATACCTTTACAACACGGCATTTTACAATGACATGACAGTGACAAAATACCTCATTCATATTATTTTTTAAAAATCACGACGAGAATCTTCAGTAATTTCTATTAAAGTATCAGTTTGCTATTTTGTCATGGCAAAAGCTGTTTAATCAGTCATGAATTCCAACAAAATTCACACTCATGAAGAGACAGGAAATAAAATGTTTTTGAAAATGTATTAAATATTGATAGATAATTAAAAGATTAACAGTTCTGATCTTTTATTTGCAGATGATATTTACACATCTGCATGGATTTGTGTGCCATTTCTCCAAGACTGATTAAAAGGCAGAGGTGCATTATTTTATTACTGTCATGTTGTTGGCCATGGAAGTGTATGGGCAGATATTTTCCACTTTCAGTTAGATATTCACTCTTCACCTTATTAATTCTGCAACTGGACTCTTGGGTGCTTTTCTTGGGTAATTGTGAACCCAAAGAAGTGGAGGTACTTGCACATGTCGAATCCTTTTGGCCTTAAAAGCCAGCTGCATGCTATTTCAGATGCTGCAAATCAGAAACTGTCCCTCGCACTGCGATGTTCAAGCCTTTACATAGTTCAGTGGAGACAGGCTTGCTCCTGCCAGCCGCACAGGTTGAATGTCTTTTTGGTGGAGGGCTGGTCATTTTCCAGTTGACCACCACAAGAAAACATACCACCAGCCCAAGCCAGCCTGGACCCATACTGCAGCACAGATGAGTGTCATGTCCCAGGTGAAACAGGATGCCAGTCGTGCAGGTAGAAGGTCAATGATCTTCTACACTCTACACGGATAAGTGCCATCATCTTCATTTTGTTACCTTACTCTCACAGGGGCAACACTCACTGTAACACTGCCACTGCACACTCATCTCATCGAGGCTCAAAGGATACTGCTGTTAATATTACATGCATCATGTCCACTCAATGCCTCTCACCCACCGCATTTTGCCAAACAACTAACCCTTTCTGCACTTTGTTCTTTATACTCATTTTCTGGATAAACCTCACCACCTCTCTTGCTCATGCATCACCAATAACTACTTTTCCATCTATTTCCATTATGCTTAGCCTCCCTTTGTCTCATTGCAGATAAGCAGATAAACTTGGGCTGATATCTGAATAGCACGCGGACTCACCTACCTGTAATTCCACGACTCATACTTGATTAGATTCCCTACAGTGTGGAAATGAGCCCTTCAGCCCAAAAAGTCCACATTGCCCCTTTGAGCATCCCACCCAGACCCATTCCCCTATAACCCACACACCCCTGAACACTACGGGAAATTTAACAATGCCAATCCACCTAGCCTGCACATCTTTGGACTGTGGGAGGAAACCGGAGCACCTGGAGGAAACACTCACAGACACGGGGAGAATGTGCAAACTCCACACAGACAGTTTCCCGAGGCTGGAAACAAACCCGGGTCCCTGGCGCTGTGAGGCTGCAGTGTTAACCACTGAGCCACCGTGCCGCCCCAACATGTAGGAATTTGCAGGGCTTAACTCCCAGATGTCCATGCAATAAAACAGATATCCAGACTCGTGTAGGACCAAGCCCCTTGACTGAATATTATCAAATAGAAATAGGAAGAACCCCTTGGTTGGTTAAAAAGGAAATTCCTGGCAGCCTGTACTTTCTATTGACTCTACTATGGAATGATCCCCTTGTTCCTCAAACATCACCATTTGCTTGTAGTGCTTGCAGAGTTTGCCTCATAAACTGTTAGCACAGTCACCATCCAGACTTGGAATTATGTCACTGTTTTTTTGACTGTGGTTGGGTCAAAACCCTGAAACTCTCTGCCTAACGACATGATGTGTGTATCTACATTAAAAGAACTGCAAAGATTTAAAAAACCAACTCACCACCACCTTCGCCAGAGCAATTAGAAATGGGAAATAAATACCAAGCCAGTGACAACCACGTCCCCTGAACAAATAAAGACAAAGGAGCAACATTGACGTTGCAAAGTGTCATGCAGCGTCATGTCCAGTCTCTTAACTACTCAGTGTCCCCTGCTGTGACAAGCTGCCTACATTTTCCTCTGTGATGAAAAGCCACAGGACTTGCAGCCTCCATGTAAGACTCCATGTGTTAAGAAAGCAATGTAAAACATATAAAAGCTAAGCCAGTGCTGAAGTCAGTGCGAGTGTGCGAAGATAGTAACGTGAAGTAGACAGAAGCTGACAGCCTCCCAGTCAACACAAATTGAGGGAGCAATAAGAAAGCAAGAAAAATGCTAAAGACGTATCCTGTGTTGGTGCTTGAGGTGCACATGTCTCTTTGCAGGTGAAGTAAACTGGCAGAGTTATGCAAATCATGGCTGTCCCTGTGCTCCAAAGTAAAGTCAGGGGAGGCAAAGGCCTAGTGGCATTATCACTAGACTCTTAATCCAAAAACTTAACTGATGATCTGCGTTTGAATCAGGCCATGGCAGATGGTAGAATTTGAAGTCAATAAGGAATGTCTGGAATTAAGAAACTACTGATGACCATGAAACCATTGATGATGTTCATAAAAAGCCATAAATGGGGTGGCATGGTGACTCAGTGGTTAGCACTGCTGCCTCAGAGCGCCAGAGACTGGGTTCAATTCTACCCTTGGGCGACAGTCTACGTAGAGTTTGCACGTTCTCCCCGTGTCTGCCTGGGTTTCCTCCAGGTGCTCTGGTTTCCTCTCACAGTCCAAAGATGCACAGGCTAAATGGATTGGCCAAACTAAATTGCCAATACTGTTCAGGGATGTGTAGATTAGGTGGATTATAGGGGGTTGGGTCTGGGTGAGATGCTCTGAGGGTCGTTGTGGACTTGTTAGGCCGAAGGGCCTGTTTCCACACTGTAGGGATTCTAACTTCTAACTAGCCATCTGATTCACTAAAATCTTTCAGGGAAGGAAATCTGCAATCCCCAAATGGTCTGGCCTATGTTTGACTCCAAACCCACAACAATGTGCTACACTCTCAACTGCCCTCTTGGTGATTAGAAATGTGCAAACAATGTGAGCCTAGCTGGCAGTGCCCATATCCTATAAATGAACAATGAAAAATGTGCTGAAGCCAAACTGGGACGAGAATCAGTCCAAGAGCAGGCATAATGATGTTGCCTTAAGTGGCTAATATGTACAGGAGAATGTTGCGCACAGAGCACACAGCAATGTTGTTGTGAAGAAGCAGTTAGATAAAGCCAGGAAATGTGTTCAATGAGCCCTCAAGTGCTTGTTCTGATTTCCATGTCTGTAATTTTGCATTTTTGAGTTTCTTGGGAAAGGAGAGAATTGAAAGTAACATTTAAAACACGTGAGTTGGGACTTTAAGGAGGTGCAAATACATGTAAATAAAGTAGTTACTGCTCAACCATGAGATTCTGCAAACACTATTTAAGACTTAATGGGAAAATTAATAGACCAGTTCCCAATGTCAAGAATCTAATTCTTTCCATTCTCGCCATATTTTTCTCCTTTTCTTGCCATTGGTCTTACCATAAAAGGGGGGAGATATTTCGAGTCATTGAATTAGATAAATATGCAATCCTGCCTTCCAAACCCACAATATGTATCACCTTGAAAGACAAGGATGGCAAATACATAGGAACATCACTACGTGCAAATTCCGACAAAAAATGCAGCATCCTGACTTAGAGCTCCATAATTACTCCTTAATTGTTGCTTGGTCAAAAGGCTCAGTTCACATCCTAACAGCAATGTGGATGTATTTACAGCAGATGGACTACAAGCAGTTGAAGAAAACTGTTAACAGTCACCTTCCATTGGAGATGGGAAAAAATGGTCCACATGATCAGGTATTACTATATCACGTCACTCACCTTTCTTCAAATTTTATTTTTTAAAATTAGCAGAATGCAATCAACCAAAAATGAATAACTCAACTCTTTATTAATTGAGCATTTTATTAAGTCAGTAAAGCAAGTCAGAACAATGGCAATTATCAGCTATCAGCTAAACTGAGCCTTCAGGCGTATACATCAATGGCATAAAATTGTACAAAGAACATAATTACTGCCAGAATTATATGTCCTGAATATAATGCAGGTGTACTCTATCTTTAATTAATGTACTAAAACAAAGGTTTTAAAATTTATAAACTATCTGAGTCATTTGCTGAAAGGCTACATGGATTATTTGATTGAAGCAAGTGAACTCAATGAAATATAACATGCTCTGTGTTATCATTTGCCTCTTTATTGGTCTACCTTGAATTTAACATTGAATCACGTCAGGGCCTTTGTAATCCCTGTGTGAAATTAATTTTGGTTATCTCTCAAACTCCCAGTTGGTGAAGGTTCATAGCATAAACCTCTCAAATTTTTCAGTGATAATATTCATAATTATTAAAATAATGACACTGTTAAATTAGAAAAAGGAATTGCTTTTGGAATTGTTTTGCTGATGCGTTGTTCAATTTACCCTTAAATGATCATTGGTTAATACTATTCAGAAATGAGCATTCTGCTACACAATTATACACCAGCTTCCATAAAAATAAGGAGGCACAGAGAATTATTATTCTAAGAGTGCTGCAAAATCACCGGCATCTTGCGCATGTTGAAAACTAAGATCTTAGAAACATATATTTTCCACATTTGCAGAAACTGTACGTTTATTGCATATCTTATTGATAGTAATTGCCATTGCACTTTAGTCTTTTCAGTGAACAAATATATCTCCCAGGTACACTATTAAGATTTTCTGAATTCTTAATATATTTTAAGAAAAGTTATAATAAGGTGCCCAATGATAAAGTTCTTGATAATGGAGAATTGACAGATAAGACAATCCATTGATATCATGTAAGCAGAAAATAAAACCTTACAACTTTTTGATTCCCATTTTGACAAACAAGAGGGAAATATACACGTAAAGCAAATAACTGTGGATGCTGGAGATCTGAAACAAAAACAACTTTTTTGCCTAACTTAACAAATCATAAGCCAATGTTTGAAGTCTGTAAGTTCAAAGAAGGGTTAAGTTGTGCATGGCTTTGGGGAAAGGTCTCAGAGAATTAGGACTAATTGAAAAGGTCTATCAGAGAGCCAGTACGGGTACAATGGAAGCAATCTACAATAGGAGTTGGGAGATAATGTTGTGGCTATACAGTACATTGATTAGTTCGCTATTGAAATACTGTGTGCAATTCTGGTTTCCCTGCTATAGGAAGGATGTTATGAAATTTAAAAGAGTTCAGAAAAGATTTCCAAAGGTGTTGCCAGGCTTGGAGGGTTTGATATATAGGGAGAGGCTGAAAAGACTGAGTATTTTCGCTGGAGAATGGGTGGATGAGGTGTGGCCTTATAGAAGTTTATAAAGCCATGAGGGGCATGGATAGGATAAATAGACAAGGTCTTTTCCCTGGGCTGGGAAGTCCAAAACTAGAGGCCATAAGTTTAAGGTGAGAGGGAAAAGATTTAAAAGGGACCTAAGGGGTGACATTTTCATGCAGAGGGTAGTGCCTGTATGGAATGAGCTGCCAGAGGAAGCGGTGGAGGCTGGTGTGATTACAAAATTTAAAAGGCAGCTGGATATGCATATGAATAGGAAGAGCTTTAGAGGGATATGGGGCAAATGCTGGCAGATGGGAGTAGATTTATTTCGGATGTCTGGTCGGCATAGACAAGTTGGGCCAAAGGGTCTGTTTCCATGCTCTGTGTATCTCTATGCTCCTATGACTCTAACTCTAATTCTCAGTCTATTTTAGTTCAAAAATTAAAGAATATTAGCCAATCACAATGCAGCTGTAATAATGATCCTGAATGCTTCTCAAGTTGCTGACAACTACTTTGACTAGCTTAAATATTGAAAAGTTCATTAATCTGGCTGAAGAGAATGCAACATTTGGTGCAAATTATTGAATAACAAATTAGGAAAGAACGAATTTTAGGGCAGAGCCTTGCAAGTGGTGCTAACCTCTGGAGAGAAGAATGTCAGGCCTCTGGGCACTCTGTGCAGCTGTGATGGTATTCAGCATAGTGATATAACCGTAAATGATATCTAACACCAGCATTTCATAAAAAAGCTTCTGTTCCTGCTGAGCTTGAAGGCATCTGTATCAGTTAGTTCTCTTTTCAAAGTGCTTGCTATACCCTAGCGTAAGTGATTTGATTGACATCAGATCATAAACTCAACATAGTAGCAGATATTTTTTCTCTCTATTGCTTTATCATCATTAAATTTTAATTCCAACTTCCCTCTTTTCAAAAAGAAATCTTCCATTTAGTACCTAGGGCCTTAGCATCAGTTTTCCTGTTTTGCTTCTGTTGATTGTATCTTTATATAATAAAAATCAAGTACAAATGTATAGTTACAGTTACCTTTTAAGTAATTGTGATATCTAATATGCGTTTCTACTATGGCAGCATGTCAGTTGCTATTATATATCAAACACTATCTGACAGTGCCTTGCTAAATCTTTCAAGCCAGAACCTGTTATTAACTGCCAAATGCAATTCTTACCTGCCAATTTAAGAAATGGCATTTGTATTAGAAATGTGTTATACTTTTATGTGTCTTTCAAGGACTGCAAACAAAAACAGTTCGCAATAACAGAGATTCATTCAACATATTTTGTTTCTAAAGTTGATCTACAGCGAATAGTTCCGAAATCATTTTAATGATGTTTGCTTTCACTTTGGAGTTAAATGTTCCTGTTAGTTGGTTTGTTCTTTCAACCCTATATTCTTCCCACAATATTTTCCTCATTCAATTTAAAATAGAATCTGTTCACAGTTATAACACTGGCAGTATAGGCATGATATCAGTTGACAAGGTAAAAAATGAATGAAATTGTTCAGTTACCTTACATCTTATTGATAACAAAATAGCATTAGCTTACATGTAACTGCAAGAATCATGGTCCAGGAAGATTAATTTATCATTTTACACAGTGTCAGATATCAGTCAGTTTACTGTAGGTAAATGGTCCAATGCCGACTTCATGAGTTCGATAGTGTATTAGCTTCTTGTGATCACTTACTTAGTTTATGTTACAAAAAAGTACCTGCCTAAAAATGAAGTGTAGAGGATTAAATATATATAACCCTCTCACCAAATATTATATACCTAACTGTGTAGAACGGTATAAACATATAGTGTTCTTGCACATACCTACAACTATTGTGAAATTTTAACCAAAACAAATAGTCTACGTGAGTCAGTTGTAACACCCTATACAAATTCATTTTTTTAAAAACTGCTAAAGACCTCAGTAAATAATTTAAATAAATTCCAGTTTTCCTAATAATCTTTCTTCAATAGATTTCTTATCTAACCTGCATTACAGGTTAGAGTAGCCAATGTTCCCCATTGTACAAATAACAATAACAGGGCGAATAGAGAGGTTATTAGGGACAATGAAAGAAGGAAGTCAGACACATGGAAGGGAGAGTGGGAGACCAAACTATTAAATAGACGAAGAGTATGACCAGAACAGGCAAAAAAAATTAAACACATTAACTGAACAAGTCAAATGGGATAGAAAAAATAGAAAGAAAGAAAATAAACCGACAGGGGAAACTATATATACAAAATATCAGTTTCTCTTTCTTTATCTTGATCCTTTATCTTGATCCATTATACCAAGCATGACTATAATCTAAAATCAATTTATAATGTTCATAGGTTTGGAGACATATTCTTGTGAATGAACCTTAACTAGAGCAGGAGAATATAGAACTTTGAAGTAGGAAGCTTAGGGAGTAATCATGAACAAAGGCTTTTTCATTGAAGTTCAAACTGATCATATAACTCAGTCACTATCTTAACAAGCTTTGCAGATTGTCAAATCCAAAAACCTTTGTGACTTTCCTGATCGTTATAACAATTTGGCTTGTAAATCAAGAAACATTAATGATGCGACCTACCGTTCAAAGAGATGTAATATTCCTGTACATAATTTATGTCTATTAACATCAAAAGCAGAAAAAACTAGTTTGGAATCTGGGAAGAGAGCATATGAAAATACTGCTTACCTACGCAGTCTTCATCTTTGGCCATTGCACATATGCATAGAGAAAATCCCTTGCTACAATCAATAAGGCAACAGAACAGTTTGAAATACTGTCACAGATAAAGAATAGTTTGGATATGAACAAAGGCGAGTGATGCACTGGAGTGGGTTTTTGAAGCATGAAACTTGAATTTTTCAGAGCCAATTAAATCAGTGTAAGTGACCAAGTGTTATTTTACTGGAGTAGATTAACACTTGTTATTTTTATTGTGTTCCAACACAGAAGTCTTCAGTGACATTAAAGTTATTGATTGATTATAGAACAAATGCTTTCCCCCCATCTATTTTAATCAAGTAGAAAAGATCTACTTATAATTGCCATGTCACATTTAATTTTTTGTAACGTATAAGATTAAAAAGTGGGGGGCCTCACATATGCTTGGCTTTGTGCTCATATGTGAGCAGCAAAGCATACACTAGTCAAAGGCAATGCGACTGTCTTCAGGTAATGGAAAATAAAAGCATATAACACATTTGTGTTAAGGATATACTGTGTAGTTATGTTATTTGAATTAAATTGCACACAGCAAAAATTATTTTAGCTTTAAACATAAATTGTGTGATTACTAACCATTATGTTAAAATTAATATTGTGATACTACTATATATTTATAGGCAACTAACTAGCACCATTTTTATTTGATTAATTGACAGTTTAAATATCGCTTCCATTTTGAATCACCTGATTGGAAGAGTTAATGGTTGATTAATTGACGTTTTGAGTATTGCTCTTATACACCTAGAAGCACTTCTATACGTCATCTCCCAATCCCAGCTTCCTGCTCCTATTTCTGACAACGAAGATTAATGCTATGCAGAATGCTGTGTGCACTCAACACCTTTAAGCCCTCACACCACTGCCAACAGGGAGCAAGTTGTAAAATTATCAGCGATCAAACCTACATAATGGTTTTCATTGTCGAATGTAGAACTTTCAACCAAAATGTAACAATTGTGTTTCATTTTCAACGTGTAGATCGTCAAACAATATTTAAAATGTGCACTACTTGCAGTGAAATACATGGAATGAAATATTCTTTAAAAATACGCATGATGTATTCAAAAGAACTATATAGGGTACATATCTGTAAAAATGTGACATTTTGGCATCTCTACCTGCGGTCACAATTTTTGTCATAGATAACACAGTTTGGAGCTGGAGGAACACAGAATGCTAGGCTCCATCAGACAAGCAGGAAAGTTGATGTTTCAGGTTGGGACCCTTCTTCAGAAATGGGGATGGGGAAGGGAGCTGGGAAATAAATAGAGAGGAAGGGTGGGACTGGGGAAGATAGATGGTATGGTGATAGGTGAGTGCACGTAGGGAGTGGTGGGAATTGATCAGTGGGGTGTGTGGGGCAGAGAGTTGGGAGAGAAGGTGGACAGGTTGTTTCAGGTCAAGGATGCGGGGATGAGAGGAAGTGTTGGACATGGGATGAAGCTGGTGGTGGGGAGATTTTAAAACTGGTGAATTCCATGTTTAGGCCATCGGCTATAGGCTCCTAAAGCAGAACATGAGTGTTGCTCCTCCAGTTTGCCAGGCGTCTTTGTGACACTGGAGGAGGTACACGATGGACATGTCACCCAGGGAGTGGGAGAGGGAGTTAAAATGGTTGTGACTGGAAAATGTTGTCGCTTGTCATGTACAGAGCGTGCTATCTCACAGTTTTTGTCATGATTTTTGTCAACTTTTCCTATATCCGTATTTTCAGTTCAATCACAAGCGTAAACTGTAACTATCAGGTCCTGTTGATGAACCAGCTGAATTCTTCAAAGTTCTTTTCTAAACAAAGGTTAGTGACTTTTCTCTGAGTACCTGAAATTTACAACATCCATTGTAAACATAAGCAGATAAGTTTCCTAATAACACATTTACATTTACCCATTATGTTGTCTTTGGTGGTTTTTAATATATTTATTGAACTTCTTCTTTGAAGGCTTTAGTTCACCTTGAAACATTGGGTTTTGACTAGATATTTTCATCTGTGATAGTTAAGAGAAAGATTTCAGGCCATTGCCATAACATAATATTTTGTAACATTTGGTTATGGCTAGAAATGCTGAACTGGATTTCCTGAAGAGTGGCAGTCATAATCAGATTGACTTTCTGTTCTTATTTCTTTCTGGTAAGGCAGTGTTTCCCATTTCTGGTGGGAGGTTCCAAAAATGGCTCCTTCAGAAATGTGGTCAGTACCTGAAATCTAATAGCACCTAATAGTCATGTGGGATAATCAGGAAGTCAAACCAAGCTCACTTTTTCAAAGCAATAGTCACCACAGAGTGTGATATAAATATCCAGTAGTATAGTCAGCTCTTGTGAAATGGCATGTAAGGTAAGTGCGAGGTTAGGATGCCACAGTGCCAGGTGGGTGGGATACCATATAATTTGATGCCAAGTAAATAGGGAGCCAGGTAATTGAAGGATGGATGTGGTAGGTTGGGATAGGCAGAACGCGTCAGAGTGAGTGGGATGTCATGTCTGGCCACAGGGAGGCAGCTGTCATGTCCAGTGTCTGGGAAGGTGTTACTCAGATCCAACAGGGAAAAGAGGGCTTTTGAGGTATTATGGGGAGGGGTATGGTAGTCCCTGAGGAGGAGGGGAGTGTGCCAGGAACTGTCTGGGATGGGTTTGTCAGGCCCTAGCGGTGGAGGATGGTGTTGGTGTTTAGCAGTGGGTGTCAGGCTCAATGGGGGCAGGGTTATCCAGTCCCAGGGAAAAACTGTGACAGTTCCAGTGATGGGATGGGAGGGCTGTCAGTTCAGGGTCTGGGTGGAGTAAGAGAGTATGAGCAATGCTGGTTGAGGGCTAAATGTTAAGTTTGGGGTGTTAATTTAGTAGTTACATAGGCTTTAAATCTTCAAATGTTTCCTTAATGACTGTGGAGCCCCTCTAACTCTCCAATCGACATAAATACTTTTTATGGCTCCAGCCAAATGGGAATTGCCCCTAGAATCCCTAGAATCTATCATTGAATCCCTACAATATGGAAACAGGCCACTCAACCCAACAAGTTCACACTGCCACTCTGAAGAGCATCTCACCCGACCCATTCCCTTACCCTATCCCTGTAATCAGGCATTTCCCATGGCCAATTCACCTAGCCTGCACATCTTTGGACTGTGAGAGGAAACCGGCGCACCTGACAGAACGCAGACATGGGGAGAATGTGCAAACTCCACACAGACTGTCACCCAAGGATA
The DNA here is from genome assembly GCF_030684315.1 of Stegostoma tigrinum. NCBI lineage: Eukaryota > Metazoa > Chordata > Chondrichthyes > Orectolobiformes > Stegostomatidae > Stegostoma > Stegostoma tigrinum. Next base: position 57,558,405 of record NC_081355.1, read on the forward strand.
GAATCAAACCCAGGTCCCTGGTGCTGTGAGGCAGCTGTGCTAACCACTTGGCCACAGTGATATGTTCAGAATTCTGCCAGGTATCTGGCCAACAGAAAATCTGGGACAAAAACTGCTTCTACTATTTGTACCAGATAATTTTGTAAAATCAGTTATTGTAACCTTCCACAGTCCTGCTGCTAGGTATCCAGTGATCCATATCTGCTTGCCATTCTCTGTTTTTTTCAGAAGTCAAATTAGTTTTACATGTGACATTTACTATGTTTTAAATTCAGGCATATTTCTTTCTTCAAGCCATTTACTTCATGTATTCTCCAAAATCATGCCCCAGTTCCACGTCTGCTGCCTAAACCAGTTGCATTTCTTTCCTCAAAATTGCTCACTTGCAGAAAACCCCCTACCACCAGCCCTCTAGGCTGAGCCACCAGTTCAGGCCCTGCTTTCTTAATCTCACATCACCATTCGGGAGAAACTTAATGCTGCCTGGCTGCATTTATTTATGTTAGGCCCTGCTTGAGGAAAACCATCTGAAACCTATACCATTCAGAGGCATCACTCTCCATTCCAATCACTCACAATGTCTCTGCTTTATGTGGGGAGACCCTGCTGTTGCCTAAGCAGGTCACGGGCTTTGCTTGCTGCCATTGGCACTCTCTTTTGGGCCCAGTTCAGGAAATATCCACCAGTCATTTGATCCATTTTAGGTGCAAGTCCTTTATCAATCAATGGCCCTAATCTTTACAGCAGAGGCTGCTATTGGATGGCGCAATAAATGGACTATGATTTAAAAAGACCAACACAGGGACCATAATATAACTATTAATCACTCTATTTTTAAAACAGCGTGATTCACTTTTGAAAATACAACAAAGGAAATGCAATTTAAAATCATTTACGTGCTCAAAATCAAAGAAAATTACATTTATTTATTTTAAGATTGGATAAATCTAGTTATATATCACCTCAAGTGTAATGGCTGATGAATGCATTTTCAGCACTGGCTTGTAATAAATAAATTACCCTGATAAATTGTTATAATACCCATGTCTTTAAAACACCATATCTTCTGAACAACTGAGAACAGCTCCATGCTAGTAATATACAAAAGTCTCTTAGAAAGCATGCCTGCACATTTTTACTTTAACAATTGTGGTTTTAATTAAATGTATCTTACCGGAATAAATTTATTACATCGATTTAATAAGATTGTGAGCTTTAGAAACGCCTACTACAGTTTCTGCTTCTGCCAAGTAGGTGAAACTATGCATTTTTACTTTTACAGGAACCGGGGTCTTTATATAAAGCAGAGTTACCTATATCCTAATTTAGTTCTATCACAAAACAGTGAGCAAAAACAGGAAATTGGTCTGCATGGGACAAAACTGATACATTGAATTATATATGTCCTTCAGCAAATCTCACCCTTCTGATATTTTACCATTATATGGTGAAAGGTCATATTTTCAAATGTGAACATCTCTCTTTTAAAAGTTGCAGCTAAGAAATATAATCCATTACTGGAGTAGGTCATTGAAGACATATTCTGTTCAACCACTACAGGTGTCCCAGTGAACTGATGTCATTCTCAAGTTCCAGTGAATGCAACATTTGTTTAAGCTTTTTATACTTTATTGTATAGATATCAGGTTCTGCATTACCTCTGGAATAATGTGCAATAATTGTGCACCTTGGCTTGTCATTCTAATATACAACAGCCCATTGTAAAGTTTTAGTGTAAAGACTTCAAAATTAATACATTTTTAAAGCATAATAATACATAAAAGTATTATACTACAACTATTGTTTCATCAATATTTTTACATTTTCATTCGTGCAGAATTCTGCAGTGCGTTAGCAGTCTTTATATTCCATTTTTAAAAAGATATTCAACTAAACAGGACTTTGCAGATGTTAAGGAATCATATAAAGCAGTGATAGGCTTCAATAACATGGAAAAGCAAACACATTATATTCACCATGCTGGAGCATTTGGGTTGCAGTCCCTCATTTTAACTTGCCTTGCTTTTGAGGTCGGATACTTTCTCAAAGAGTTTAGTTAAAAGAGGAGGGAAAATAAAGAGATGGAGAGATTTAGTAGAAATCAATTGAAGAGTAGGTCAGGGCTACACTCCAACATCCCCTAGCAACTTTCTCTTGCTATCTGTATTTTAACCAGGAACAAGTCCCACCAACACTATGCTCACTGACCTAAACTGGTGGCTGATCAACCATCTCCCAACCGCAAAGTTGCCATCCTTCTTTTCCAAATGTCTCCACATCTTTATCCCCTTCCCTATCTCTGTATCACCTGCAGTTCTATGGCCTCCAAAATTGAAATGCTTGTCAATTTCTATGTCTTGTACATCTGAAGTTCTTTTGAACAATCAATGATGGCTGAAACCCTAACTCTGGAATTCTTCCTCTCAATCTCCCTGCCACTTGATGTCTCTCTCTCTTCCTTTATATTGATTCTTAACATCAGTCTCATAAACCGATCGCATGCCCCTGTATCTAAATAAGCAGTTAGTTTCACATTTTTTCCCTGATAACATTGCGGTGAAATTTCTTGTGTGTGTTTAATATATTAAAGATATTACACATATTCAGGAAGTTGTTGTTTCTGCTCAGAGCAGCAAAGGCTCAAGAAGAGATAATCTTTCAATCACCTTGGTAAGTACAACTCAGTGAGATCTAAAGTGGAATGGAATAAAATTACTTCTACAAAGGAAAATTTTGCTTATGAGCAATTATGTTGTCAGGAATAAATACCATCAGATATTTTTTAAAAATTGTTTCAAAGGATGTGTACATTGCTGGCTGGGCCCGCACTTATTTCACATCCCTAATTGATCTTGAGAGATTATGTTAAGTGCCTTTTTAAACAGCTGTTGACAATGTGCCATAGATACATATACAACGTTCATAGGAAGGGAATTCCAGGGTTTTGACCTCATGACAGCAAAAGACCAACAATTTAGTTCCAAGTCAGGGTGGCATGTGGCTTGGAGATGAACTTTTAGTTTGTGATATTTCCACGTATCTGCTCCCCTAACCTTTTCGCTGGTTACAGTCATGGGTTTGGAAGATGAGTTGAAGAAACCTCAGTGAGCTGCTACAGTATGTTGTATAGGTGGTACACATTGTTGTCACTGCATTGGTGGTTAATAGAGTGAATGTAGAGGGTGCTGATAGCCAATCAAGTGGCTGGTTTGCCCTGGATGGTGCTGAGCTTCTTGAATGTTGGTGGATTTGCACTCATCCGGGCAAGTGAAGAGTATTCCATTGCACTTCTGACAGACTTTGGGAAGTCAGGGTTGAGATCCTCACTGCAGAAGTTCTAGTCTCAGGCCTGCTCTTGTAGCTATGTTATTTATTTGATTGATCTGTTTTCATTTCAGATCAATGGTAACGTATACGATGTCGATAGTGGGGAATCGACAATATGCAACTTAATATCAAGAGGAGATTGTTAGATTGGCTTTTGTTGAAGATGACCATTGACTGACACTTGTGTAGTGTGGCTCATGAGCTTGAGACTGGATGTTTTCCAGGTCTTGCTGTACATGGACATGAACTGCTTCAGCATCTGAGAAGTTGAAAATCCTGCTGAACATTTTAGAACAATCAATAAATATTCCTACTCAAGCTGGAGGGTGGGTAATTGTTAGGAAGCAGCAGTAAATGGTTGGACCTAGGACACTACCCTGAGGATCTCTTGCAGAGATATTTTGAGATTGAGATTCAAGGCCTCCAACAAGCACAATCATCTTCCTTTGTACCAGGTATGACTCCAAGCAGCAAAGAGTATCCCCAGATTTCCATTGATTCCAGATCCAAGAGTTCTAATGTTCAACTTATTCAAATGCAGCCTTGATGGCAGGGCCGCTCAACTCTCTTGAGTTCAGTTCTTTTGAACATATTTGGTCCAAGGTTGTAATGACGTCAAAAGCTGAGTGACCCGCGTCAAACCCAAAGTTAGCCTTGGTGACCACATTATCCCCAAGTATGGGCCATTTGGTAGCACTGTGTATGAAACCTTTCCTCATTTTGCTGATGATCAAGGGTAGCTAATTGGGTGATAATTGGCCATGTAAGATTTATCCTGCCTTTTGTTAACATGACATACCTGGGCAATTTTACATATTGATGGGTAGTGCTATACTGGAGCAGCTTGGCTGAGGTGTACCTACGTGTGGAGTACAGGTCTTCAGTACTATTGCCAAAATAACAGCAATGTGGTTGACTCTTGGATGCCCTCTTGGCAATTAAGGACGTGCAATAAATGCTGGTCTAGCCAGCAACATCAACATCAAATGAATGAATAAAATAAAGGTCGTCAGGGCCCAGTATCCAGCACCTTTCTTAATATCACATAGAGTGAACTGAATTGGCAGAAGATGGTATCTGATGTGGGAGATCATCAAGAGGAAACTGATAATTTGCACTAAACAATTTGTTCTCCCATAGCTAGCAAACTGATTTTGCATTTCTTGATCATGTACTGAGATTGAAAAACACAGGGGAAATCGGTAGGTCAACATAAGAGTACCTTTTTAGAGGAATTGGTAATAAAATAGAAAATGCTGAACATACTCAACATATTGGTAGTGCTTGTAGTCAGAGAAATAGGGTCACCATTTCATGCCTGTGATCTTTCAGTTTCCAGTATTTTATCATGACAACCTTAAAGCCTTGGGAACTGAACTGGCAAAATACAAACAAAACATTCAAACTTCCAACGTCAGCAGTTATAGTTGAAATTCTGTACATTTTCCAAGGTAAACATTCAAAGAACTTGGGGTAAAGTGAGAAATTTGCATGATTGTGATGTACAAGATTGCAGCAGCTGCACTTAATTGCAACTGTCCACAAATCATCCAAAATGAAAGCTAAGAAATTATCTGAGGAACACAAACTATGAACTGCTGCCGTGAGCCAAATCCTTTGACAAATAGACTGATTTTCCTGATTGCAGCAGCAAGTTATTAAATTTGCCCACTTGCTGTCATGGTTTGAATGTTTCCACAGACATTGAGAACCTAGCATTGGCACCATTTCTGGCTTCCAGGTCAACACATTTCAATAACATATTTACCAGATTAATTTATAGAAGGTGGCCAAATAGTAAGTTATCTGCTTGCTGGCACCCAAGTAGAGACAGATCCTCAGGGTAGTGTCCACATGGGCATAAAGGGACCTAAAAAGAGGGTCGACTGGTTATCCTACTGAGAAAGAGAACCCTGCTTGGGCAGATGGTGTATCTGAAGCACCATGCAATACATTTGCAGGACCATATGATGACACTGCAACTTTCTGCTGTGATGCTGCCTCCAGTGTTTCTGACACAAAGGGGTATGATGCATCAATTATAGATTGCGTGGCAGTGCCAGAAGAGGATTAATTGACCACCCACTCCTGCTGGGCGGATAGCCTTTGGCTTTGGCCAGGAGGCATAAATGCATCAGGAATCCAATCAGATGCATAGTGCTCAGAATTCCCACTCTTAAGCCACCCCTAAAGAAGTCTCCTTTGGATTGGTAAAATTCTGGTTTTTCTGCTAATTGTTATTAAAATTCAAATGTGTTGTAGATGGTGTATTCTTCTGATTCAGAGAAGAGTCAGACTTTCTGTATTTCTAACAAAGCTAGATAAATCATTTCCTGGTTTACTTTAGACTGAGTCAGAAAGAAATTAAAACCAAACAGTTCTGAAGTACAAAATGTAAACAGCATTTAATGCAATACATAGATGGGAGTTAGTATGGGACCTTATGTTATGTGGTTCAATACAGTTGCTGCACTGTCAGCATGAAATGTTATCTCCAATAAGGACTTCACAAATCTTTTGGGGCAGGAAATTGGGTGGGCTGGAGCAGTCAAAAACAGTAATTTATAGGAGAGGGTTGTAACATTGCAATGAAAGGAAGAATGTCATTAGAATATCAGACACCTTATCTGCAGAAAAATATTCTGGCATCTTTCTATCTACAGGAGAGGAGGGACATGCAGCAAACAATGGCACGAGATGCTCCCGAGTTGTTGCAGCCTTCTCTGTCAGCTCATTTGTTTTTGTAGCATGAAATGAGTGTGTGGTATCACCTGTAGAATGAAGACCACCTTCCAGCAGAGAAGAAGAATGACAAAAGGTGTGGCAGTAGATGTGACTTGTCATGTTTGAGAAATTTTATTGGGATACCATTCTTTCTGGACGCCCTATTTGACAAATGGTCTAAGGCCTTCTCAAGGTTAAGTGATCCTGGTTCTTCATCTAACTCACAGCTGGGACAGGAATCTGTGGGAAGCCATCCAGTGTGGACTAGGAGATGTATGACTGACAGTAGCATTGGGCCCAGCAGGACATCTATTTACTTCTATTGGTGAGTAATGCACCATCTGTCAATTTCAGGGGAGCAACTTGGTCATGGTTGGACTGAGTGCCTATCTGATAACTTTGTGCAGTTTGTAGATTCCCATTGTCACAGTTTGGAATTCTTGACTTATTTTAGTGTTTGTCTGTGCATCATCTCATAAAGTCATAGAGTCGTACAGCACAGAAACAGACCCTTTGGTCCAACTAGTCCATGCCCACCACAATCCCAAACTAAACTAATCCCACCTGGCTGCATTTAGACAATATCCCTCCGAACATTTCCTATTCAGGTACTTGTTCAAATATCTTTTAAATGTTCTAACTGTACCTGCATCCACCACATCCCCTGGCAGTTCATTCCACGCACAAGCCACTCGCTGTGTGAAGAAGTTGCTCCTCATGTCCTCTTTAAATCTTTCTTCTCACCTTAAAACTGTACCTCTTAGTTTTGAACTCCACCGCCTGGGCAGAAACCCTTGCCATTCACCTTATCTATGCCCCTCAAGATTTTATAAACCTCTATAAGGTCACCTCTCAACTTTCTACACTGCAGTGAAAACAGTCCCAAATTATCCAGCCTATTTTTAAAGCTCAGACCCTCCATTCCTGGCGACATCTTTTCTGAACTTTCTTGAGTTTATTAATATCCTTCCTCTAACAAGGCAAACAGAACTGCACACAGTACTCCAGAGGAGGCCTCACCAACATCCTGTACAACTTCTGCATGATGTCCCAACTCCTAGATTCAAGGTCTCAGCATTGAAGGCAACGCATGCTAAACAACTTCTTCATCATTCAGTCTCCCTGTGGTGCCAATTTCAAAGAATTATGTATCTGAATCTATAGGCCTTTCTGTTCTACAACACAACCCAGGGCCCTGCCATTAATTGAGACACAGTGGTAAGATGACAGCAGAGTAGGGCACTGCTGCTGGAGGTCTTCTAGTCCACCTGTTCTTTCTCTTCCCTTTTCCTTTTCTTTTGCTCTTCTGCTCTCCTCTCAGCACAGAGGGCGAATACTAGCACAGCAGCAGGTGCTGGCAGCAAATCCTCAGAGCAGCGGGTCCTGGAACAGCGTGTGGGCTACGAGCCTGGGAACAGCGCAGGCAGCGAGCCCTGGAGCAGCACAGAGAAGCAGCCCCGGAGCATTGTGCAAGTAGCGATGCCTGGGCGGAGGCTGGTGCAGGGGAGGCAGTTCTGGAACTTACTTTGGAGCAGCTGAGAACTGATATGGAGTGGTCTGGGGCTTGATGCAGAGCAAGGATGGCTCTTGGAGTGGGGTCTGGTGCGGGCAATCAGACTACATGCAGAAGCCCTGCACTGAGCTGTTATACTGTAATGTCTATTTGAAATTTCCTACCCTTCCTGTCAATGCTGAGACCTTGAATCTAGGAGTTGGGACATCATGCAGAAGTTGTACAGGATGTTGGTGAGGCCTCCTCTGGATAATGATATCCTATTTTTAACTTCTTTTTCAACTCTGTAAGTAATGTAACTACTTTTATTCCCCTGCTGTATCTAAGAATTATGCCTAGGTATTTGTACCTAAGATGTCACCATAAGAACGCAGACATTTTAAAAGCTTTTTACTGTACTTCTACAATGGAGTAAATGTGACAGTAAAAGGGTATTATATGGCATTATATTGTATAAGCCCTGCCCTTGTTTGTTTTAACAAAATGCAAAACCTTGCATTTATCCAAATTAAACTTCATTTTCTTCTCTTCAGCCTGTTGATCCAATTTATCAAGATCTCTTTGTAATCTTAGTTAACCTTCTTCACTGTACATTATACCACAAATTTTAGAGTCATCCACAAACTTAGTAACCATGCCCCCTGTATTCTCATCCAAATCATCAATATTAATGACAAACAAAGTAGTCTCAGAACCGATTCCTGGGGAACACCACTGATTACAGGCCTCTCATCCAAAACAAAACCCTCCACCACCACCCTCTGTCTCCTACCATAAAGCTAATTTGTTTGCCTCATCTTTTGGATGAGTAGCTTTGTGCTATTTGGAATGTACTTTAGTATGTCACATAGGGAGTTATAGAACTGTTGTTGGTCTGAGATGCTGACACAGAGAGTTGGTAATTAGACACATATGATGCTAACTGTGTTTCCATCAGATGATAGTTGTCACGAGATGACGTGCTCCAATGTCACTACAGTTAACTGTGTCAGCTGATTGTTCACTGCAAAGCCTGCACTTGTGCTCTCATCGATCTTCAGCAATCGATATTTTGTAGTAGAAGGTGTAACTAGACTCATCAATGGGAATGTCGCCCACATAATTCCTGGCTTCAGATAAAGTAAAGGAAATATGCTCAAAAGACCATGGGTGATAGCTCCCCTCCCTGTATGATCAGCTTGACCTCCTGTGTTGCCTCTGCTCAATCTCCCTTTTACACTGCAAGCCAAAGGGGTTTGTAACTACAGGACCCAGCACTGGGAGCAAGTGCTCTGACTAGAATCTTTGAAGTTAGAAGTAAGGACTTTTCCCTGAACATCCTCAAATTTAAAAAGAACTAAAAGATTCACAGCTCTTCCTCAAACCTAGATAGACCCAGCAGAAAGCAACAGCAAATAGCTTGTAAGTGATCACCCCTCTAAATAGCACTATCACCAAATCCTTCCCTGCTGCTGAATACGTCTTCATGGTGGTAGAGAGAACAATGGTGGCAAAAAGCATAGCTCTAGCATCAAAGTAGCATTGCACCAGACTTACATCATGACCTTCTCACCCAGAATACTTCTGGTGTGCGTTCCCAATGGCCATGCTATTGTTCTCACCAAAATCACGTCTGGTGAAACTGTGCCAAAACATCACCCACAGCAACGAAACTACAGGCACTATGGTGCCAAAATTTGCAACCGCTGCCTGCAGAATCTATGCTGCTACTATAACATTAAATGTTTCTTTTGGAAGAAGTAAAAGGCACAAAGAACGTTAAGTTGAATGTCACCAACCATGTCCTAAACAAAAATAAGTATGAATAAGATGTCCAGAATTCACACACAGTCAACAATCACCTTAAATATGTTCATGCATACAACTACTACACAGACTTTTAAAAGTAACGTTCTTTGAATAAGTGTCCTCACACAGGATTCTTGTTTTTTGTCAAGACTAAAGGTAGAGATGGGTACAAAGGCATGAGGAATTTCCCTTCAGATGCAAGTCTGTTTTTCCTATAAATAGAAAGGTTTTAGAGGGATATGGGCCAAATGCTGGCAAATGGGACTAGGTTAGATTGAGATATAAACCAAACCATAGAATCCCTACACGGTGGAAACAGGTGCTTCAGCCCAACAAGTCCACACCAACATTCAGAGCATCCCACCTAGAACTATCCCCCTATAACCCACCTAATCTACACATTCCTGAACACTGTGGACAATTTAGCATGGCCAATCCACCTAGCCTGCACATTTTTGGACTGTGGAAGGAAACTGGAGCACCTGGAGGAAACCCACAAAGACATGGGGAGAATGGACAAACTCCATACACACAGTTGCCTAAGGGTGGAATCAAACCTGGGTCCCTGGCACTGTGAGGCAGCAGTGTTAACAACTGAGCGACCATGCTGCCCCAAATCTGGATGTGTCCAAGCTCCGTTACTCTTTGACTCTATAACTATATTTTTCTCAGCTCATTATACATTGCAAAAGAAATGGCTTGGTAATGAACGAGCCAAATTAGTGTAGATGTTTGTATTCCGTGAAACTTAGAAGAATAGTCTTTCCTTTTTCCTTTGGAATGTGCTGCCAGAGGAGGCTGGTACAATTACCACATTTAAAAGGCATTTGGATGGTATATGAACAGGAAGAGGTTTCGAGGGATAACAAAGTGTGAAGCTGGATGAACACAGCAGGCCAAGCAGCATCTCAGGAGCACAAAAGCTGACGTTTCAAGGCGAGACCCTTCATCAGAGAGGGGGATGGGGAGAGGTTTCTGGAATAAATAGGGAGAGAGGGGGAGGCGGACCGAAGATGGAGAGAAAACAAGATAGGTGGAGAGGAGTGTATAGGTGGGGAGGTAGGGAGGGGATAGGTCAGTCCAGGGAAGACGGACAGGTCAAGGAAGTGGGATGAGGTAGTAGGTAGGAAATGGAGGTGCGGTTTGAGGTGGGAGAAAGGGATGGGTGGGAGGAAGAACAGGTTAGGGAAGTGGAGACGGGCTGGACTGGTTTTGGGATGCAGTGGGGGGAGGGGAAGAACAGGGCTGGTTTTGGGATGCAGTGGGGGAAGGGGAGATTTTGAAGCTTATGAAGTCTACATTGATACCATTGGGCTGCAGGGTTTCCAAGCAGAATATGAGTTGCTGTTCCTACAACCTTCGGGTGGCATCATTGTGGCACTGCAGGAGGCCCATGATGGACGTGTCATCTGAGGAATGGGAGGGGGAGTTAAAATGGTTCACGACTGGGAGGTGCAGTTGTTTATTGCGAACCGAGCGGAGGTGTTCTGCAAAGCGGTCCCCAAGCCTATGCTTGGTTTCCCCAATGTAGAGGACGCCACGGGAAGTGCTACACTTGCCCCCACACCTCCTCCCTCACCCCCATCCCAGGCCGCAAGATGACTTTCCATATTAAGCAGATGTTCACCTGCACATCTGCCAATGTGGTATTCTGTCTCCATTGTACCCAGTGTGGCTTCCTCTACATTGGGGAAATCAAGCAGAGGGTTGGGGACCGCTTTGCAGATCACCTCCACTCGGTTCGCAATAAACAACTGCACCTCCCAGTCACAAACCATTTTAACTCCCCCTCCCATTTCCACAGACGACATGTCCATCATGGGCCTCCTGCAGTGCCACAATGATGCCACCCAAAGGTTGCAGGAACAGCAACTCATACTCTGCTTGGAAACCCTGCAGCCCAATGGTATCAATGTGGATTTCACAAGCTTCAAAATCTCCCCTTCCCCCACCGCATCCCAAAACCAGCCCAGTTCTTCCCCTCCCCCCGCATCACAAAACCAGCCCAGCTCGTCCCCTCCCCCCACTGCATCCCAAAATCAGCCCAGCCTGTCTCCGCTACCCTAACCTGTTCTTCCTCTCACCCATCCCTTCCTCCCACTTCAAGCCACACCTCCATTTCCTACCTACTACCTCATCCCACCAACTTGAACTGTCCATCTTCCCTGGACGGACCTATCCCCTCCCTACCTCCCCACCTATACTCTCCTCTCCACCTATCTTCTTTTCTCTTCATCTTTGGTCTGCCTCCCTCTCTCTCCTTATTTATTCCAGAAACCTCTCCCCATCCCCCTCTCTGATGTAGGGCCTCGGCCCGAAACGTCAGCTTTTGTGCTCCTGAGATGCTGCTTGGCCTGCTGTGTTCATCCAGCTTCACACTTTGTTATCTTGGATTCTCCAGCATATGCAGTTCCCATTATCACTGGTACAAGAGTTTAGAGGGACATGGGCCACATGCTGGCAAATGGGAGTAGATTTATTTAGAGTATCTGATCGGCATGGACGAGTTGGACCAAAAGGCCTGTTTCCATGCTGTACAGCTGTATATCTATGACTGCATGTATCTTTGGGCTTGTGAGCACACGGGTTTCTCATTTTTGACTAAAATTATTGCACCCCTGAATATAATTCCAGTGGACTGGTGTGTTGATGAATATTCATGATGAGCCAAAAAATGCAAAGCATGTTGCCAAAAGCCAAGCCTCCTGCAAATGTTTTAGAAAGCTTAGTAGCAAAATTTTAACCCATTTTCAAGAGACTAAATTTTTGCCTCCCATCCAAATAACCTCCACCAGCCAGCCCACTAACATCTCATGCGGGCCTGGAAAATTCCATCCATCTGCTCTATGTCACAACAATGAAAGTCTAAGTTTATTAATCTCACTAACACTCATATCTCGAAGTATCAAATTATATTTATCAGGAAGATTCTGCTACCTGATTCTCCTACCACTGCAGAGGGAAGAGGGTACAATGGAGGGAGTTTAAAAGAATTAAATATCCAGTTTACTGCCATTTTATAACAATGGTTAGCAAAGCATGCAGGAATGCTATCTTGATGCAGCAGGATTTTGATCAGCATAGCTACTTCATTTAGACGTAGTTAAGAGCCTGAATCAAATTTAACAATTGTTTATGAAAACACTCCATGTAGACTAGGTGGACCCCCAAAGAAGCTCTGCACTGATTTTAGCCAATCCTTGTTCTAGGATGGGTGACCACAATCCCCCCACTTACCAATTTCTGACTCTTCTCTATTCTTTTATAGCCTTGAAATTTTCAGTAACCCCACTCCTTTTCTGTTGCATTGCCTGCAGTGTCTCTGTCTATATCGGGTTGGCTGATTCTGTGTTGCTCGACAAAATATGTAAAAATAGCTGGATGTATAAACTGTTAATGTTAAAAAAAATGCTTTTTGTCATTATATATTTAAACACCCCATATTTGTGTCCATATTTATGTTCTAACAGGTTAAGAAAACCAGAAAGCCTGTCTGTTGTTCAGAATTTTCTTTCTTTCTTCCCTTCATTCTCTCACAAGCATCTCTCTCTCTCTGTTTTTCTCTAATTTGCTCACTCTCCTCTAGCCTCTAACCAGCTGAGCTAAGGTCAAACACAGGTTGGGCTGGTGAAAGGTGGTTGTCATTTTACCACCTGAGACACAAGGCAACCAGATTCCTGAGTGCTTTTATCTTATTTATATTAGTGAGTGTAAACGTATACGGATGACAGGAAGAAAACAACTCGAAGTTCATGACATTTTACTGTGCTACATATGGCTATGCTACCATAGAATTTCTTTCTGGTACACAAGGCCTATTGTATTGATTTGTTTTTGCTATCAGTGTACTTTTATGCCATATTCACAGATGCCCTGAACTGATAATGTTGACTTGTATCATGGGATATGGAACGAAAATGAGAGCAAAACCTATTTTGCATTTAACTTTTGATGAGTTAATAGTAAACTGGATACTGACTTGTTTTATTAAGCCTCTTTAATTCTTCTCCTTGTGTTATAACTGGTCTAGTTTTAAAGATAATGGATAAATGTAACACCAGTCCAGCCACAAAGAAAAATCCACAAATAAACTTGACAAGATTGCCATGTTGTACCCTAATCACACATTAAAACATGACTCTTATGGTGATATATGATCAAGATTTGGGGGAGACTACAGAGGAGAAATTAATCTTTACTATGGTGTGCAGCAGGCAACAGGGAATCAGAAGCCCACTCACTAGCCCATGTTGAAGTTAGGGGCAGATAGGATGTGGGTGTCAGGCAAGCTGCTGCACTATTATTGCATGCTTTGTAATACTCCTGAAGACCACTCGTACCTCGGGATGAATGTTTACAGAGAACTGAACACTTGTTCAGAATGACAGCTCTGTAATGTAATTATCAACCAGGTATTTTAAGTTTTCAGTCTGTTAAAATTTATGGTTAAATTTATCAATAAGGAAATGAAAGATTGATTTGCTTCTGTTGTTCCACAAATCCCTTTTAGAATGGTATGTCTTTCGTTGTTTATGTAACAATATAGACCACACAGTAAACTTCTTGTTTACACAACTGCTTAATGCTGGTTAAGAAGTCCCATTAAATATAGGCATCTGAAGAACTCTGGAAACATTAGCCGATAATTGCAAAAGAACCTCAATTTATTCAATTTAAATAATTTCTGTTACACATCTCCCAGCCTAGTTGTCAGGTGTGGGCGGTCACTTTTTAGATAATGTGCTACAATACCAACTGGCTCTTGTATTGTGTTCTCGTGTGTAAAAACATAGCAGGAATGTGAGTCAACGAAGGTACAGCATGCAAAATTCAAAAAAGGCCCAAAAACAGGCATAGAGATCACAGTATCTAATTAACTGGAATCTGCTTCTTCTGGTGCAAACAAAATGTAAACTTCTTGCTGCCTGCTCATTTAAGTTATTATGACAAGCAGCTGGCACTCAGAATGCTGTTGAGTAGCCACATGCTTAAACAATGGGTACAAATTGAAGAGACAAGTTAAAGTTAGCTTGCACCACTTAAAACAGCTTGCACTTCTTGAAAGAGAGCTACATTCTGATGCTGGAACTGGTTGAAGAAGAGAGCATGTGAGAAGAACAAGTTGACACATTGAAATGAAAGACATGCTCCAAGATTATCCAATAGCACCATGGAGACTCTGGTTGAAAAACTACGAAACAGAAATAATGTCATCTATCAGCAGGGAACCAGGACACCCTCTACACAAACTCAGAAAACAGGAAGACCAGAGAACTGAGATAATGAAGTCTGGAGCTGGATGAACACAACAGTCCAAGCAGCATCTCAGGAGCACAAAAGCTGACGTTTTGGGCCTAGATCCCAGAGAACTGTACTGATCAGTGCTTGTCATGTAGCTCTGAGGAACTGAATGAAGCACTGCAAGCAGATTAATGATGTCACACAATCGGACAAGGTCAATGGATGCATCTTCAAATGCCATATTCCACCAACTGGATGACTTGACTCACATGTTGCTCAAAGCCACACAATTGCATCACTCACCTATGAGCAATCCAAGCATTATGAATAATACCTAACAAAGTTTCATTTTACACTGCATACTTAGCACTGCTGCAGATCTCACTCCATTGGCTCATAGTGTTTATACCTTCATTGATATTCATCCATGACATACACTGATTAAAGACTATTCTCTTGTAGGAAGGACAAGGTGGTGCGTAAGCAGATCAGATCAGATCAAGTCACTATAGTTGTACCAGACCATAGTGCTGGTTTCTCATTAGAAAGAGATGATTGATGGCAATTTAATCTGAGGGCCACCATACCTCTGACGAGGAGAGAGTTGAGAAGGACAGTCCTTCATGGTAAACTCAGCAGGTGTGGGGCTTGAACCCATGCTGTTGGCATCACTCTGCTTCACAAACTGCTAAACTGACCCCCACAAGCATGGTTGCATTTCCTTATGCTGTCTTTGGAGGCATGGTCAGTGATGCCACTGAGGTCATTAAAAATAAGCTTGCCTCAAAAGCTAATCCTTCTCACATCCCATGTCGACATCATCCCACAACCTCTACTGATTTACAAGCTGCAGGTGATCAAATCATTAACCTCTTACCTTGAACTCTGCCTGTCAACTTTGCCCTAGCCTTTTGTCCTTCTCCTTTCAGATGTCAACTACATGTTACCTGGCCAGCGTGGAAGAGAAGGAGGAAAAGGAACAAAAAACAAGAGACAATGAAGAAACACAGTTAGTTGCCACTAGTAACTCAGATATTGATACAGTGTTTCCTTCAGGGAAGAGCTTAGAGACAGGATGTGGACATGCTGAAGCACTAGGGATGAGTGGCCTGCAGTTAGGGCAATGTGGGCAATGCAGGGGACAAAGCTATACATTCCACTGCTGATGGATCAGATCTAAACTCTGCAGTCCTGTCACATCCAATCATAAATGGTGGTGAACAGGTTGTTGATTTGTTCTGCAAGGTTGCAGACATTTCATCACCATACTAAGTAACACCATGAGTGCATCTCCGATTAAGTGTTGTTGATCTGTCCCACTTGTCATTTATGTGGTCCTGTCTGATGTGTTTGTTGGCCTCATTTTCAGCTCTACTCCATAGTGGTTGGTATATGGGGTTTATTTCCACATGTTTGTTGATGGAGTACCAGGTTGACTACCAGGCCTCTAAGAAATCCCATGCGTATCTTCGTTTAGCTTGTCTGAAGATGATTACATTGCTAGTGAACAATTGAACAATTTACTGGAGGAGGAGGATTCACAAAAAGCCATCACATCAAAGCTGAGGCTGAAGCATTTTCAATAATCTTCAGCCAGCGGTGCCAAGCGGATGATGTATCTCACCTTCCTTCAATAGTCTTCAGCATCACAAATGCCAATCTTCACCCAATTTGATTCACTTCAGGTGAAATCAAGAAATAGCTGAAGGCACTGGACGCTAGAAAGGCAATGACCGTAATGATATTCCAGCAATATATTGAAGACTTGTTCTGCAAAAACGTCCAATGAGGAAAATCAATAAGGTACATCCTGTACAAAGAAGTCAAGACAAATCAAATCCTATCAATTACTGCCCCTTCACTCTACTTTCAATCATCAGTCAAGCAATAGAAGGGGTCTTCAATAGTGCAATCTAGCAACACTTGCTGAGCAATAACCTGTCACTAAACACTCAGCTCCTGAACTAAATAGAGTCTTTGTTCAGATATGGACAAAAGAGCTGAATTCCAGAGGTGAGGTGAGGTTAACTGTCCTTGACATCGAAGCTGCATTTGACTGAATGTGGCAGCACAAAACCATGGTCAATGGGAATCAGGGGGTAAGCTCAACCACTGGTTAGAGTCCTATAAATACAAAATACTGCAAATGCTAGAAATTTGAAACAAACACAGAGTTTGCTGGAGAAACCCAGCACGTTAGAAGAAGAGTTAGACTGGACTTGAAACATTAACATTGTTTCTCGCTCCACAGATACTGCCAGACACCTGAGTTTCTCCAGCACTGGTTGGAGTCAAACCTGGCACAATGGAAGATGGTTGTGGTCACTGGAGGTCAGTCAGCTCAGCTCCAGACTTTGATACTGCCATTGCTGAATCCCCTATTATCAAATTCAAAGAGTTTCATTGACCAAAAACTGAACAGGACTACCCACATTAGTACAATGACTACAAAGAAAGGAGAGAATCTAGAAATCCTACAGCACGTAACTCACATTCTGACTTCCCAGAGCCTACAAAACATATCAGGGAGCATGATGACATATTCCCCAATTGGTCTGGAAGAGTGCAGCTCTAACAACACTCTCAAGGCTTAATGTTCGCCAGGACAATGCAGGTTGATTGTTACCACATCCACAAACATACACTCTTTCCACCACAGCTACACATAGCAGCAGTATGTGCATCAGCAAGAAGCACTGCAGAAATTCGCAAATGTTCCTTATACTGCATCTTCCAAACTACCATCCAGAAGGACAAGGGCAGCAAATACAACAATACATCATTCACAAGTTCCTTCCCAAGCCACTTACCATCCTGGCTTGGAAACTTATTGCTGTTCCTGAGCTATCACTGCCTCAAAATCCTGCAACTCCCTCTCCGTAAGCACTATAATTGTAGCTACACCATAAGGACTGCAGCAGTTCAAGATTAAAGCTTATCGCCACCTTATTAAGGCAAGAAATGCTTTTAAAGCCAATGAAGCTAACATTTCATGATTAAATTAAAAACAGGAATTGAGTATTGGAGCAAAGAAGTCCTTCTGCAGCTGTACAGGGCCCTGGTGAGACCACACCTGGAGTATTATGTGCAGTTTTGGTCTCCAAATTTGAGGAAGGACATTCTTGCTATTGAGGGAGTGCAGCGTAGATTCACGAGGTCAATTCTTAGAATGGCGGGACAATCATATGTTAAAAGATTGGAGCAACTGGGCTTGTATACACTTGAGTTTAGAAGGATAAGAGGGGATCTGATTGAGGCGTATAAGGTTATTAAGGGATTGGACACTCTGGAGGCAGGAAGCATGCTTCCGCTGATGGGTAAGTCCCAAACCAGAGGGCACAGTTTAAAAATAAGGGGTAGGCCATTTAGAACAGAGTTGAGGGAAAACTTCTTCACCCAGAGAGCGGTAGATATATGGAATGCTCTGCCCCAGAAGGCAGTGGAGGCCAACTCTCTGGATATTTTCAATAAAGAGATGGATAGAGCTCTTAAAGATAGTGGAATAAAGGGTTATGGGGATAAGGCAGGAACAGGATATTGATTGTGGATGATCAGCCATGATCATAATGAATGGTGGTACTGGCTCAAAGGGCTGAATGGCCTACTCCTGCACCTATTGTCTATTGTCTATAAGCATGATGCTATCATTGTATTGTCAACATGGAAGGCTGATCCAAGAATCTTGGACACTTATAGGAACTGTTTTTGTGTTTCTCCAGAAAGAAAAAGAAAACTACTTAATTTTTGCTTATGACATTAGGCTATATTGATCAATGCAACAAGAATTCTACACTTATTCATTGAAGGCAGCACCTCTTACAAGCTAAAGCAATGTTAGCTCTTAGGAGCTTTGAAAGTCAACAGAGTGATACATGATACGTGTGTTAGAATAGATTCTCCCACAGTGAGGGAGTCATTTTAAAAGTCTTTTAAACACTTTTGAACACATATTTGTGGAGTAAATATGTAGTAATCAGTTCTGGAATTTTATTTTATTCATTCCCAGGTTGTGTGTGGCTGGCTAGGCCAGCATTTATTACCCATCCATAATTGCCCAGACAGCAGTTAAGATCAACCATATTGCTGTGCATCTGGAGTCACACATAAGCCAGTAGTTTCATTCCCTAAAGTATGTAAGTAAACAATTAGGCTTTTTCCCCAACAGTCAATGCATGGTCATCAGTAGATTCTTAATTCCACATTTTTATTGAATTCACAATCGACCATTTGCTTTGGCAGTGTTCAAACCAGGGTCCCCAGAACATTTAAGATAACAAAGTGTGAAGCTGGATGATCACAGCAGGCCAAGCAGCATCTTAGGAGTGCAAAAGCTGATGTTTCCGGCCTAGACCCTTCGTCAGAGAGAGGAGCCTCTCTCTCTGATGAAGGGTCTAGGCCCGAAATGTCAGCTTTTGTGCTCCTAAGATGCTGCTTGGCCTGCTGTGATCATCCAGCTTCACACTTTGTTATCTTGGATTCTCCAGCATCTGCAGTTCCCATTATCTCCACAGAACATTTCCTGGGTCTCTTGGCTTAATAGCCCAGTGATGATGCCACTAGGCCATTGCCTCCCCCTGTTGGAGGGGCACTCATCTAGATGGAGTCGAGAATATCCATCACACTGCTACTTTTTTACTCAGAATGTGTGTTACATGGTGCAGAATTTCTACACTCTAACCTGCTATTGGCCAGGATAACAATAATAGTCTCCAAATGGGATTGTTGACTAACCCAAATAAAATAAATCTCATTTATTTTGTGATTCTATCTTCCCAGTGAATACTGTAGCGCAGAGATAGTAGGAACTGCAGATGCTGGAGGCTCTGAGATAACAAGGTGCGGAGCTGGATGAACACAGCAGGCCGAGGAGCAGGAAAGCTGATGTTTCGGGCCTCGACCCTTCTTCGGAAAAACGACTTCCCAGAGCAAATGTTCTCGTGCAGCTACTTTTTCACAGATGTGAAAGGAAATGTTATGAAGCTAAGAAAAAGAAGACAGTTGAAAGTAGACATTTTGCTGAAACATTGTCTGCTGTGAAAGCAATGTATATTGAATTATATCTGTCAAATATTTTCAGTGAAGTTCTGTCAGTGGGCAAATTGAAGATGATATACTTATTGAATGCCAAATGAATAATTGCTTCTTGTGGGATTATGCACATTGTACAAAATGTGAAAATTTAAGAAGATAACAGGTTGATCTTGGTGGTGCAGTGAGAATATCCCTGTTGTCGGGCCAGGTGATCTGAGTTCAAATCGCACCTCAGGATGTGATGATCACAGAACCGGTTCAGTAACATTTTCAAATAGGTTCAAATCACACCTACTCCGAAGATGTGGATTAATATCTCTAAACAAGTGATTAGAAAATGTCTATGGGTTGACCTTGCTGTTATCAGGTTCCAGAAGATATTGAATTTTCAGTCAATAATTTATATCTTTAAAACTAACTAAACATAAGGCTGCAGAGGACGGCGATCCAAGGTTCACATGGCTGCTCTGTGGAATGAAATCACTCCTTTGCTTCATGAGGGAATGCAAGGAATACTCCATGCTGATGTCATATCAATGCTTTTACCCGAAACTAAATCAAAAGGGTAATTTAAAATTGCATGGGTAATTCAAAGGCAGTGGTCATCTCAAACTCTTAGCATGTCAAGTGACAAAATAAATTGATTAGAATCATCTGACATTGCTCCTTTGGGAAAAAAAAGGCTTTGATTATGTGAAAGTCACATCATATTGTAGCTGTGTTTATTGTCTGCTCTTGAAACTAGTATTGCCCACATTCCATGAGTGTATAATTGTTTTTTTTTAATTGTCAGTCAATCAAGCAACCAAGGTAATAAACAGCAATACCTTGAAAGTGAGTGGAGGACTCCCGCCAGCCTGTTCAACTTCAATTTCGTCTGAGAACCGAACATCTGGAAATTTGACTATGAGAAACCTCACAGCTACTGAGCTAACTTCACTATACTTGTCAATCAACTTTAAAGCATCACCTTCACCTTAGGAGCTACAGGTCTGCCACAGAAACAACTGAGAGAATTAAGTGGTAAACAATTAGGCCAATACATTAATTACATTTTTTCATTCATTCATGGGATATTGGCATCACTGGCTGGACCAGCATTTATTGCCCAACCCTAATTTCCTTTAAAGCAGGTAAGAGTCAACCACATTGCTATAGATCTGGAGTCACTGTAGGCCAGACCAGTTGGGGACAGCAGATTTCATTCCCTAAAGGACAGTAGTGAACCAGATGGATTTTTTCTGACAATCGGCAATAATTTCATGATCACTCTTAATTTCAGATTATTATTGAATTCAAGTTCTACCATCTGCTGTGGTGCTATTTGAAACCAGGTCCTCAGAACATTACAGGGGACTGTGGATTAATAGCCTAGTGATAATATCATTAGGACATCGCCTACCCCTGTGTAACGGGAGATGTTGTAAAATCTGGGGCAAGTGTTTGACAATAAAGAACTTTCTTTCTTTTAAATCTCATCAAAACTTTGCTGCTGGGCAACCACACCAAGTACAAGAAAACCTACTTTTTGCATACCAAAATATAGCTCTCAGGCAGTGAATAGGAACTTGAAAATCCTGTCCAGGGACTGTGTTATTCACCCCAATTTCACAACTTTTACCTGCTTTTATAGTCACAGTACTTATGTGTTTGGTCCAGTTCAGTTTTTGATCGCTGGTAAACCCCAAGATGTCAACAGTCAAGAACTTAGTCATGGCATTGTCATTTAATGTCAAGAGAGTTGGACGTGGTTTTGGGTTGGATGTAGTGGAGAATTATTAGATTCTCTTAAATTTACAATGATCAGTTCCTGGCGCTTGTGTGGAGTTACTGTTACAGTGCATATTCATCAGTTTCTTTCTGCACATTACTCCATTGAAGTTCTCTTCAAAGTAGTCAAAAGCAGGTTTCAGACACAATCTCTCCATTTAGCGAGCCGTTGCTTATGCTATCTTTGTCCCCTGCTGTGCCTGCAAGTCAGTTTTATCTCATGTACATACCTCCCATATCCAAATTAACCTGTACAGTATTTGCAATGACAATATCTGAGCTTGTAAACTCGTGCAAGAACAAGCAAGTCATTTCTTCTCCACCACTGTCCTCCTGCTATCCCACTTCTTGAGAGTTTGTGCCAATGCTTGACCATGTAGAAATTTTTAGAGATTTATAAGGTGAATGGCACTGGGTTGTGATGAGAAGAGGGAAGGAAACCAAAGAGGTGGATGCTTTCACCTTCTGCAGCTTGTAAATCAGAAGAGATTGTGGCTATGGAGTAGGTGAGAACTTTCATTCAAATTGAATACAGTTTGATGTTTTCATATTTGATAGTTTCAGCCCCACTGTTCATCATTGCCTCTTCATAGTCACAGCAATGAGGGTGCCATCTATTGTATTGCGGTAAAAACATGCTGACTACCTGTCCTCACTTCACAGTATGTGGCTGTAAACCAGCTTGTCCAATTAGACAGAGAGAGGTAAGGCAGTGAGAGTGCTGCAGTATATATGCGTGATATTACTGACATGGTTGAATATCTAACAGTAAGCTATGAGATGTGAACATAAGGCTCGCAGCAGTGCAACATGTGTGAGAGCTGAGATTACATTATAAATGTTAGCTATGACCCATGATTAATAGAAATTGCTGGTAGATGACTGACAGAATTGAGGTGCAATGAGCCACATATGGGAGTAATGGTGCAATTGATGTAATTTAACACTTAAGGTGAATTTACTGACTTTAACCACTCATGAAAGGTCATTTAAATTTTGCTCAATGAAATTCATTAGATTTAATACCTTACATGGCTATCTGCTCCAATTGACTCAATAGTGTTTGCCTACAAGGCCTACTGCTCTTCTGAAGACATCTTTCCTCCTGTCCATGTTACAGATCTAGACGTCCAATGCTGCGCATGAGAACTTTGGAGCATATTTTGTGCCCTGTTGCACCATTATCAGTGTTCACTCTGTTCTGATTGCCCCACCCAGATCTTTTCATAATGTTTTGTAGCTAGAATGTCCTTTCAAAGTTATAGGCTAACTTTAAATGATGGGACTACTTTTAATTTGCACCTTTTAAAAGCTGTACTAATGTTAAGTGATGCTAGTCTTGTGAAAACTTATGCCCCATGCTGAAGCCTGCAACCACTCAGCGTTCATTTTCCGAAGTAGGTACCACAATGTTCATGTGTTGTCTGCATTGGAAGAAACAGGCATGGGTTTAATGCACATTACAATCCTGACCCACATTTCAGGGACTATTGAATTTTGACCATGGGCTTTTTCTTTGCTTCAGTGATATTACAATTACTCGCGAGAATTGTGCTGGAGGCAGAGCATCTGACTCTATAAGACATGATGCGGAAAACAATTTCCACTTGAGGTAATAAATAACAAAAAAGTATTATATTAAATAGTTTTACAAATAGAAAATATTGACAAAGCAGAGCTAGGAACAAAAGGGCAGAAGTATGTCATTGAGATTGTCTTGCCTGTTTCATCTATTTATTCATGGTATTTGTTAATATATTCATTGTTATAATATTTATAATTGGCACTTTAGAATTTTAAGATGTTATATTTAGTCGGAAAAGTATAAATGCAAAAGATGAGCAATAAACTCTCCCATATGCTCATAGGGTAAGAGCACTTCTTAGTGATTGTATCAGCCACATGGAACAAAAAACTCTTAGCTCTAATCTTTTATTTGTGTTGATTTACTTTATCTTAGTTGGAACAGCAGTTAAGCATTTTTGGAAGTGACGCTAGTGGGCACAAACTCAAGAACAGAAACCAATTAGGACTCTTATATTGTTCATTACCCAGTATAAAACAAAAGCCTGTGTGTATATATTGTTGTTAAGTGAGATGTGGATTGGTTATCAGAAAATTGTCCACAGTCAGCAGTCTCTCACATATAATTGCTACGACTGAGGCATCTGAGCGTGGCTTCTACCAATCAATAGATTACCAGCATGAATCACCACTCGCAAGAAGTGGGTGCAGGAAAAGCAGTGAAAGCTGGAAAAGAAAAACGCAATTATTCAGTGACTCCCATTGACAACTGTGGCTCAGTAGTAGGACTTTCACTTCTGCGTCAAGAGGTTGCAGGTTCAATTTACAGTCCAAAGTCTAGGCTGTGAAAATGTACTTCAGTAGAAGATTGAGGAACTGTTGTGCTGCCACAAGTGTCGGCTTTTGGATAAAATGTTAAATCAAGACCCCATCTGTCACTCAAATCCTGTGGCACAATTTTGAGGAAGAGGATTGGCCAACATTCATTTTTCAGTCAAAAT
The DNA here is from genome assembly GCF_030684315.1 of Stegostoma tigrinum. Taxonomy (NCBI): domain Eukaryota; kingdom Metazoa; phylum Chordata; class Chondrichthyes; order Orectolobiformes; family Stegostomatidae; genus Stegostoma; species Stegostoma tigrinum. The sequence goes on from NC_081355.1 coordinate 57,582,324, forward strand.
AATGGAACAATATTAAGTGATCGTTATCAGTTGTTATTTATGAATCATGCTGCACTAACATTGTTTGTTGCTTTTGCTACATTATGGAATAAGAGTAAAGCACTTTAATTGGAACATTCTGAAGATGTAAAAGGTGTCATGTGAGTCTTTCTTTCTGAGGACTGCATATCAGCATCAGCTGAAAATCAGCGATACTTTAAAATAAACTTTACTATTCGGTTTAAAATGTACTTTTTAAATTTCAATACTTTATTCCAAAGTCTGTAAATGTCATTGGAGCTGATCCCACTCTATCAATAATATTGCCAAAAGTGCAACAACACAATGGGAGAAAATGCAAGGAAACCCCTCTACTACATGTTTTGAAACATGTGACAGAATGAGATTGAAAAATCCATTTTGAATATCTCTCCTGAAGAATGTAGTTTTATTTTGTTATCCAAGAATTTAGAGTAGTAGTGATATTTGTCTTAGTTTTCTCAGACTAGATCCTGTAGACTTATGGATTTTTCATGCGATTAATCTACATTCCAACATACTGTTTTATGCATAATATATTATAACACATTGTGCAAAGTAAGATATTCATAATATTGCAAATACGTATTAAATTTTACTTGAGAGAAGTCAGAAACTTAAATTTTTATAATATCATGCGAAATCAGAATTTTTTCTCAGAGGTATGTGGAGCAGGTAAGTACTGAGCGGGGGCAGGGAGAAAGGAAAGGTAAAATGTGTTAAAATAAACAACAGTATAATTAAAGTGGTGTTTTCCAGAGGCAGGAAGATAAGGAGCAATGTTCCAGAAGCCAGAATTAGAGGAGTGGAAAACAACGAATAAGTCAGTATTGAAAGAGTGAATGATAAGTGGTAAGTTGCAGAGTTCAAAGAAGTTGTGTAAATAGCAAAAAGCAAAACCATAGTGTGTTTTAAAATTGACACACAAATCTTAATATTGAATCTCTAGATTAGAGGCAGCAGGTGAAACACGACAAGTGTGATAGTGATGGATTTATTGGCCTTGTTGCAGGTCAGTACATAGGCCTCAGTATTCTGAATGGCATATAACCTGTGATTGGCAGGAGCAAGGAAGACTGCAAGATGAGCATTGACATCTAGTCGCAAAATGATAAAACCATCAAAAGTGATTTGCAGGTTCAAAGAAGGGATTGAACAAAAGGTAGTGGATGTTCTGGAGGTGACACAAAATGATCATAGTGACAGATCATATGCTGAGGTTAAACTGAGCACTGAACAAAACTCCCTAACTTCCTGGTCAAAGCTTTAAATAAAAGTTGGTAAAGCTAAGGGCATTGAAGCTGGGTTGACATGGCCATTTGTGTGAGTCAAAGAGGATACTTTTTTTTTCACTTATTAAATTAGAGTATGTCTTTTCTCATTCCAGTGTTAATATTGGTTAGGAAGATGGTACTAAAGCTGTAAACTTGATGGTAGAGATGAATCGTGAAACTATGTTTTTCCTGTGTACAGCAGGCTGTTGTAGATGACTGAGAACAAATTAATATTTCATAGCATGTTGTTATCGGCTTTTACCCAGAGATGACAGGATGAAAGGCTAACTGTGAAAATCATCCAACCTAATGTAATGAACTGGGTTTCTTCATAACACTATTCGACATGGTAACATTGGCCAAAGAAGACTTTAGCAATGAGAATATTACTTAAATTTTAAAAATCAGGTCTTTCTAAAATAAAGTTTAATACAACGTTAAGCATTAATGAAAATAAGTATTAAAATTTCATCAGAAATAATGGGAACTGCAGATGCTGGAACTGTAGATTTCATATTTTACCTGGGGTAAAACACATTGTAAAACATATTATTTTCAATACAAAATTACTATCTTAAAAATGCTAACTTAATGATAGAAACTTTTAATTTTCAAATTGCAACTGCTTTTGATTAGTGTCCTGAGAAACATAAACAGCAAAGACTGTCTTCAAGAAATGATTGCATTATGTTAAGCCAAATGATGCAAGCTATGCCATGATACACACTGCCAGAGAATTTGACCTTTTGCTTTTTCCTGTTTCTCATCTCTTGTCACACAAGTCCAGCTGACCACTGGGAAGACAAATGATTTGATGAGGGAGTTTTGTCCTTTTGCTCTTTACATGGAGCAAGTGATGGAGAACACATGTGGAATGAAGCATTTCAATCCACATTCTGTTTACAAGAACCTTTAGAAGTGTCAACATCTCTCATCACATCCTATAAAGGCTGTTACAGTCCAAGCGTTCTACTGAGATACACAAAGATTTCTTCACATCTAAGTGTATGATATGCTCTACTGGACTTTGTATTGAAAAGAAGGAAGACTGGAATATCCAATCCCTTTTGCACTGTCCATCGCCTCTCTCAAGAGTTCTGGAAAATGTCATTTAGTCTTGTTAGGTTGTATGCTTACATTTGTAAGAAATATATGAGCACATTTCAGGATAACTTACAAGTGCTTTTCACATGTGCATCTCTTAAGTGTAATCAGGACGGAGCCATGTGCAGAAGATTAGGTTAAATCAAGAAGAAAGGGGAACCATCAGTCTATTATCCATTTCATTATATAATCTCAAATGTAGGAAGGATTTATAATATTTCATCTGCCTGCCAATCCACCACCAATACTACAGATACAAGTTCAAAACAGATAAATTGCTACCTTGCTTTCCTCAAACTTGAAAGGAGGATTAAGAGAAGGAATTCTCATATGAAAATGAAACGAAAGCAGGTGTATTCAGAGTCAAAACTCTACAAAAGTTGATCCGTGTACAATGAGTAAATTGAAGTAACAAATAGCATGGGTGCATAAAATGTGAAGAGAAGTTTTTGTACATACAAATGACAGCACCAGAACTTACTCCCAACTTTATACATTAGATAAACTATGTAATTGGCCATTATATGTAGTGGTAAAATGCAAATTTAAAAATATGACAAACATTATAGTGCAAGTTTGAAATGTTTCATTAAGCCTTCTGATCAACCTAATGGGATTAACATAGTCTGTAAAAAGAAGACCTTGCCTATTGATCAGAGCAAACTATTGGCTCAAGTACTATTGTAATGGTAGATGATCCCCTCTTGCTAACTAACCTTCAGTACCCAATTCACTCAGTACAATGGAAACAACAAGTGAACTGCAAATCCAAATACTATAGGAATTGCCAGAACTTCATAATGTGCCACTGAGCAAAATGAAAACTTTAGCAAAAAATTACTTAAGGGTGAAATATGTTTGTAACATATTCAAAGAAGTTAATGATAATGGCAAAGTGAAAGAAAACAGCAGAGGATGATTGAAAAAAAAAGATATAAAATGGAATATCGGCATAAATTAGCAAGAACTACACAGAAAATTAGTAAGCTGTTCTGCAAGTATATAAAAAGAAAATAAACATTTGTTCCCTTAGAGGATGAGACTAAGGAATTCAGAGAATTTGCTCATAAGAACAAGGAAATAACAAAGAACTTGAACAAATATTTTGTATTTAGCTTCATGGTAGAAGATGCTAAAAGCATCCCAAAACAAACAAAAAATGTTAATGCCAGAGACAGAGGAATGTATATCAATCATTATCACAACGGAAAAAGTACTAAGCAATATAAAAGAACAGGAGGTTGCCAAGCCCCTTGATCCTGATCATTTAGATCCTGAGAGTTAAAACAATACAGCTACAGTAAAAATGGATGCATTGGTTGTAGTCTTCCAAATTCTCTGGATTCTGGAAAGGTTCCAACAGACTGTAAAATCACAAATGCAATGCGCCTAATCAAGAAACAACGGGGGTACAAAATCAGGAAACTGTATACAGTTAACCTAACATTTGACATTTGGAAAATGCTGGAGTTCATCATTATTAATGTAATCAAACAATCTTTAAAAATGAAAATGCAATCAAGGAAAGTTAACATGGCTATGAAAATGAAATTGTGTTTGACGCACTTATCAGAACTCTTTCTGAATGAACACCATGCAGTGCTCGTGGAGACAAAGGCGTGTCTTCACAGTGAGGGTATCCTCCAAATGTTATGTAAATGCAGTACATTCAGAACAGATCTATCAACTCAACAATCATGAGGTGTTATGGGTAGACAGCTTCAACAGAGTTGTTTTTCACTACATTTTGTAACCTGATGGTCCTACATACCCCTCAGTCTACCATACTGTTACTGGAGCACAAAGATTCATTAGGTAATTGTTAACTCCAAATTAACCATTGCTGAAACCTTTGTGACTGAGCAACGATTTAAGGTAATAAAGGGTAACATTGAGAAATCAAACACTTCCCACTGTTACTATTGTAAAATTCTGCCTAGGCTGTTGGTTACATTTCAATACAGTGCCGTACTACCTCAGAATTCCAGAGAGCTGGCAACTCTGTAGCTGTAAGTCTCTATTAAAGCTTGCAACGTGAATCAGGTAAGTTCAGGGAAGATTTAGGAACTTTTACATCTTAACAGATACTCAGAGAAAATTTCCCACTAGGAAATCATCTCCCAACTGGGAGAAATTTCTGCTCTGAGCAGGGTGGGACAAACGGACAGAGTCTGGGGTAGAATTCTTTTCAGTTTAACAGTGGCAACATATCATGTTACTTGTCTTTAAAATAGAAAGCATCCAAAATGATAACACTGTCAGCTGTAACTTAGAAGGTTGTGGATTCAATTCCTGCTCTAGGACTCAAGCACAATATGAAGGCTGATGTTTTTATGCAGTATTAAGGCTGTGCAAGGACTACCAGAGGTAACATCATTCAGGTGAAACACCGTACCCATCTGCTGTCAATGGTAGATAGAAAAGGTCCTAAACCATGCTCAAAAAATGGAATAGAAACTATTCCTGACCACCGAGGGTTTTAGACATAAGAATTTTAATTAGAGCTTAAAAGACATGGAGCCGATGTAGATTAGTGAACATCAGGTTAATAAGCAAGTGAAATCTGGTGAAGGAGACAGTAAAAGCAGCAGAATTATGGATAAACTAAAGTTTATAGAGTGTGGAGGATGGCAGACCTGTCAAGTGAGAAATGGAATAACGGAGTCCAAACGGGATAAAAACTAACTGCTGACAGTTTCAGCAACAAATGAGGCAACAGAAAGATAGAGATTGAAGTGAAAGCACATGCAGGGAACATGCAGCTTTGAAAGCATGGCTTAGGTTGAACTGAAACCAAAGTTGCAAACTGTCTGATTTAGACTGAGAAAGGGTCTGATCTGGTGTGGGGTTGGGATGGACAGGTGGGAAAAAGCTTTGGTCAGTTTTCTGATTTGTACAATGCATTGTGTACAATAATGTCGACAATATTTGTTCAATTCTAATGCTGGTTGTAGTAGTTCGTAGCAGCCTGCCCCCATATCTTGTTCTACATTTGATGTAGTGTGGTGCCCTCAAGCTATATAACCAATTGTCTCTCTGTAATAGAGAGCAATGTTTATGATTCAGTGTAGATTGTAATTGATCCCTATTACCTTTGGGTGGGTGATGTGAGAACATGGAGATTGTGTTGAGGACAAAAGACAATGGCTTCAGTTTTCCCAAGATTTAACAAGTAATTTCATCTCATTCAAGATGCAATTTCAAACAGCCAGTCTGAGAGCACAGACACAGCTTTAGAGATAGTGAAGAGCTTGAGTTGGATGTCATTATTTTACATGTAAAAGCCGACCTCATGTCACTTTGCCATTGAGTTATTATGGTCAGGAATGGAGTGCCTAAAGTGAATGCTCGGTTGATGGTATATAGGTAGCAAGATAAGCCATTGCTGACATGATTCTGGCAATTATCAGAGAAGTAGAGTTTGTGTGAGGGACATGGGCTACTTTGGGCAGATTTAATCACTGTGTTGTGGGAAATGTAGCCATGAAGCTGGATATAACACATGTTCAAGGGACAAAATCGTGGCAAAGGCTTACTGTTAAATAAACATGTTGTCAAATTCTATGTACAGCACCAAGTAGGTTGTAATAGCAGCTGACATTCAGCTGGTTAGTCAGTGATGAAGTTATCCAGGTGCTGACCCTGTAGGTAAATGGTAATGTCAGTAAATTTATAATCGCTCAAAGTGTAATCTGCGGGAGAAGATAAATGTTAATATCTTTAACATTTTCACATAACGATTGCGACTATGTTTCAAAGGTATATCATTGGTTGTAAAAGTGTCTTTAGATATTTACATCATAAAAGGCACTATAGATATTCTCGTTTTCCTTTTTATTTGTAAGTTAAGTTCCAATGTTAAGTGATCCAGGAATTCTTCATTCTTCAATAATGAGATACTTGTCCTGTGGTAGCAAAGTAAACTTAAACAAGCTCTCTGATTTAGGAGGCACATAATGAGCTTCCAACATTGCAAAATGGAAGGAGAACCTGGTAGCAAGATAACAGCAGATGGGTTACAGCAGATCCTTTTTGGGGATGCTCTGATCAAGTATTGCAGATTGTTGCAAAAGTAATTTTTGCTGTATTAGTTATTGCTTTGAAATCCCAAGTTCCAGGATCAATACATCATTGGTCAGTAGTTCAGATTCAGAGAAAAAATTAAAACGTCGGTTACAAAGAGAACCAGATTGGTTCATGTTTATTAATTCATTCAGTAGCTTCACTAGCAAGGCCAAAGTTTATTGATTCCTATTTGTTACCCAGAAGGAGATAGGAAGTCGCATTCTTCAACCACTGCAGTTTGTGTGATGCAAGTACACCTACAATGTTGTTACGTATGGATATCTGGACTTTGACCCAACAATCATGAAGGAAAGCTGATGCATTTGCCAGTCAGAGTTGCGTATGACTGGAAAAGAACAATAGTTCCTGCTGTTGATATTTGCCTTCTACCGTCTCCTTCTAGGTGGAAAAGCTCCCTATTTTGGGAGATGCTGTCCAAGAAACCTCATACTTAGTTGTAGAAGAATATTTTGTAGATAGTTCGCAGTGCAGCCACATTGTACCAATAGTGGACAGCATGAATGTATGAGAGGTCCAAAGAGACAGGTTTCTTTGTCCTGGAAGGAGCTGAGCTTCTTGACTGTAGTTTGAGCTGCATCCTTTCAGGAATTACACTCGTGACTTGCACCTATGCTTGGGGGAATGGGTTTGGATTTTCAGGAGGTGAATCACTTATTGCATAATCACCAAGTGCTAACTTGCTTCTACCATCACAGTGTTGATATATCTGATCCAATTCAGTTTTGGGTCAATGATAATCCCCAAGATGTTAATAAATGGAGTCTTGGCAATGTCAATATTGTTGAAAATCAAGGATGTGATTAATGGAATTTCTCTTCTTGGAGATGATCATAACCCGGTACTTGTGTAGCACTAATCAGCCCAAATTGAATATTATCCAGATCTTTCAGAACAGACCACTTTATTATCTGAAACGTGTGAGTGTGAGTTTTCGCAGTGAACTCTGTAATCATCTTAATTTATCGCTTCCTGCCATGTGATGGAGGTGAACTTGTTGATGAAGCTACTGATGATGGTTGGGCCATGCACAAATCTGAGGAACACCCTGCAACTGAACACTTTGGCTTACAACAAACACAATAATCTTTCTTTCTATTGGGACTCCAACTAGATGAGAAGTCTCCTCCTGCATGGGCAGATATCTTTATACTTCACTGGAACAAGCAGATGGATTACCAGAACAGATATTCAATGTGACCTGCAAATGACTGTTGATATAAGGGAATTACATACAGTTGCTGCGTTCTGTTTCATGTTTCACGAAATACATTTGATTGATATCTCATTGTCTGATCTATGTCAGTCAGACTTCAATCCATTTGCATTCTTCAATGATCAAAAGATCAACTTTAAATCTGTAACTCCATGATAGAATGGTGCCAAGTAAGAACTGAATAAGCGTTTATCAGGGATTAAAAGAAAGTTGAGGATACTATCATTATAATTCTGAATAATGTATTGGTTTCCAAATGTGTGTTCTAAGTATCAAGCTCTGTCTCATCACACCACTTTTTGACCTCTCTACAATTACAAATTCTAAAAATGCTTAAGTTACATCCCACTTACCTGACAACTGATTAACAGGCAACAAAAAGAAAAAAAAAATTACCTATTAAATATTGGGAAGACCAAAGTCATTAACTTTGCAAAAAGAAGAAGACATTGATGGTAAAGAAGTAATGGCACTTATGCAGTGCTTGCAGCCAGAGTTCTGTGACATCAGACAAAGGTATCTCAAATTGTAGCCAGCTGCAGGGTGAGGTCTCAGGCAGATTCAGATAAGGCTAATGTACAAAGTAAAACAGCTGTTGCTCATGGTTCAACTGAGTTGGTCAGTTGTCTTCTCAATGTGGAAGTGAATGGCCAGATGTGCCATTGTAACTGCAGGCACATACGCACAAGTGAAGAAGATGTTTCTCTACTTTAGGCCACTGATCAGAAAGAAATGAACTCAGCACCTGTACAGCTCACAGATCGACAATCAAATGCAGAGGTCCTCAGTAACCTAACAGCGCAAATGGAATGAGAACAAGTAACACAGAAACAACAAATAATAAAGGAACAACAATCTGCAGAGAAACAATGTCATCTAGATGAACACACAGCAACATCATTTCACGCATATTGTTAAGCGAATGGGATGATTTAGAGACTATGAACTAAATCCCACCTTTTTGGCTATGTTTGAGATTTCTGGAGGGGTTTTCACGGTTTTCACCCTATCTTACAAAATTCTCTTCATTAATTACATACCGCCCTTGATCTTACCACGCACCATTCTCACAACTCACCACTCAGCAGATATCTCCTGAAACACTGGCACCCCTTGCTCCCATGCCATCTTTAAAAGCCCATTGTGCCTTGAATGAACACTGATATTAAAAAGCATCTTGACCTAGTCAAGGATGGAGTCTGACTACATCAGACAAGGGGAAGATGGCACCACGATTTTGCAATTGAGACTCGGAGGTCAAGGTGAACAGGGTCGTCCAAAGGACAGGAGTCCTCTTCCTGAAGAATTGGCAGAGGAGGCTGTGCCACCAGATCCTGTCAGCCTGATCCAAAATTTCCACCCAGTCTAATGGTTCAGATAGGTATTAAAGGTCCTGTGGTATTACTCAAAGAAGTGCAGATTTTTTTGTTTGTTGTTCAAGCCTAAATTCCTCTCAATGAAAATTCCAGTGGAAATCAATTAACAAACTATTTGTCTTATTGTGGTTTGTGGGGAAGTGCTCACACTTACACATGTATTAGCAGCCATTGGACTTCAAAATGATTGATAATGAATGAAGTGTTTTGGTAAGTCACTGTATAAATGTGAATGATGTTAGTAAGTATTAATGTTTTGTATCAGTTTGTAAGCTGTGCAAATGTGGTTCTTGGAACTTTTCCCCAGCAGTTCATCAAAGTACAAATAAAAAAATTGATTGGAAATGAGGCTGTTCATAAAAACAGTAAATCCTGATTATGCAATAGCTGTCAGTTATTACTTGTGGCATATTAATGCTGTAAGTTAGTTGACATGTCAGTCTATATTGTTTAGCTGCCTGAGGCGACTATTACAACTGATAGGACACTGAATAGCTCATGCATCCACCTTTGGCAACTATACTGAAAGTAACATCAGACAGATTATTGGAGGTAAAATGGATTATTAGTGAAGCAAAAATATATTTAAGTTTCTTTTAGATCTTCGCTCATTATTTTGAATCACGTTTGGTGTCTAAGCAAAAATTAACCTGTTTTCTAGCCACTGATTCCATTATATTCCATGGGCAATATCACAGATCAAAACAAATTGTTTATAACTTTATTATCCTAAGTGACCCAGAGCTAGTATTGCCAAGTCATACAACATCTATTTTCATCATGTTGTCCACTTTCACCCCTCCAATTTGCTTCTGAAACCCTTCTCGAGTTTCTGTTTGCTCCATATTCAAACAACCCAATGTTCTCGTGAAAAGAAAAATCCCATTTTCCATTTTCCATAAATTCTTTTTGATCAAACACTCTACTGCTTGAATCCTAATTAGCACCAAATCCTTTTCACCGACTTTCCCTCTTATTGGGGACCTACACTGCCTCCCAGCCTAGTGATCATTCAAATTTAAAATTCCCTTCTTCCTGTACAGACTCCTCCATGGCTTTTCCTTTCCTGTGCCTTCAGTTTCAAATTGTTAGGACAGACGATTACTTAACACTTCCAGTGTTGTGATATGCTCAGGGTTTGCAAGAAGGTAGAACAAGAGCAGCATAGAAATCTTGGAGAATTATGGGGCTGGAATCAGTTATTACAATAGAGAGGGGTAATGGAGGGGTTTAAAAGCAGCATTTTAAAATCAAGGTCTTTCAGGTCAATAGACAACATAAATCATTGAATGAGCTGATAGAATTATAGATGAGTTTCAGATGTTGGATTGTTTCCATTTTAGGTTTATTGTTAATTTTTGTCTGATTATGCTCCTGTTAAGTGCCTTGGGTGATTTTGCTACATTCAAGTAATTCAAGTAAACATAAGTTGTTGCTGTTACCTGTTCAAAAGCACCCTGATAACAAAAGTTGCCTTAGATGTAATCAAAAACATTTGAGGATTTTGTATCACCAAAGTAATCAAAAGTCCTATAGCTGCTGATGTGCTTAGACTGTGATTTAAACTCACAGCAACAAGTTGCATTTACATCACACTTTCTAAGGTATGAAGATAATCCAATATTAATGAGGCACAAACCATTGAATGGAGATCTGAGGGACTGCATTCAGTTTTGTGTGCCAGAGCTCGTCAAGGACATTATGGCCTTTGAAAGACTGCAAAACAAATTTATTGGAATGATACCTGGATTAAAATGGTTGAATTATGTGAATTGGTTGCATCAGCCTGGAATTAGCATGGAAAATTAAGGGATGATTTGATTGCGGTCTTTAGATGAATGAAGTGATTGACAAGGTGTACTTCAGAAGAAAATAAAACAACCTTTACATGAGAGCTAGGCAATTTGAGAGGTGATGTGAAGAAGCACTTCCTTCATGCATCAGTTAGTGGATGTCGGGAGCTCTTTCTCCCTAAAAGCTATGTAGGCCAGGTCGATTGCAAGTTTCAAGCCTGATATTGACAGTTCTGCCAAGGAAAGATTTTAAGACATCTGGAACCGTGGTGAGAAAATAATGTTTAAAGAAAGAAAACAAAGAAAAACAGAAAGGTTTCCGAAGGAGCATCACCAGACCCGACACATTAACTCAACTTTCTCTCCACAGATGCTGCCAGACTTGCTAGGCTTTACTGACAATAACTTTCTGTGGTTAATAATCTCTAATATTCTTTCACGTGACCATGACATCACTGGCAAGAGCAGCACTTATTGCCCATTGCTTAAACTCCATGTGATATTGGTGTCTTAAGGTGACAGTTCCAATATTTGGATGGGGACCTTTTATCAATAGTCCATGTGGTTAGGAACACGGTTTATACTTATATAGTAACGCATGTTGTTGCAAAACACTTTGGGTCCAAGTAGATCTTGCTAGAGGGACTAAAAAGGGTAATTGTGAGGTCTATTAAAAATAGGATGCTTCAGAATGGTTAAAGGTTATTGGATGACTATGGTCTTCTGATGAATTAACACTTAAGTGCATGAACCTTTGGTTTCTAATAATTTCTGATGGGTTTAAGCAAAAGGATTATTTATGGAAAGTGTGCATTAAAATTTGAAATGGTTATAAATGCCCAAAAAACATTAATATTATTGTTATTTCTAATTTTCAGTCTTTTTTTTTTACCATGTTTGACATTAAACCTAAGAGTAAGCCTGGAGCAGCTAAGAAATTGTTACTCATTCATTTGAGAAGATTTTTATGAAATCGCATCCAGTGAATTTCTGAATTGTATATCAGCAACCATGAGGTCATCCTTCACACATAGTATTAAATTAAAGGCCAGAAGCCCCCTTCACTTAGACAGAAATGAACCCATGGCACAGTAACTTAGAAGACCATAAGAGTTTCTTCTTATTATGAAGAACCACTACCAATATTACTAAAACACTTTGTCTAGTCATTATCACATTGTTATTTGTAAAAATGTTGTTACGCACAAATTCACTGCTGCAGATATAACAATAGAGTAATAATAATAGGCTTATATTAGGACAGTGACTACATTTCTGAACTACATCATTTGTTTAATTAGTATTTTGGGGCATTATGAGGTTATGAAACATGTAAGCATTCTAATCAAAGTAAGATTTTTTCCTTAATTTTCATGGATGGCAAACTGCATTTCAATAGTAGACTTTTATGGCTATTTTTTAATGTAAGCCCAGTAACTGGATTCTGGATTTTATCCTGACATGTCCGTTAGAACAGGAGCCTCTCAGATCTGTGACGATCTCTTTTATTTATGTCTATTTTGTACTAAGTCAGCAATAAATAACACTTTTGGAGCAGACAGGTCCAGGAGTTGATGGGTGGCAGTGTTCAATTCTGCCCAGCAATAAGGAAGGTCATATTTTAATGTTTTTAGTAGGTCACTATGGGGGCCAAAGTGTTGAAAAGTTACAGGCACTTTGGAAAATCAGGGATTATATAAGAGTAAGCAATAAAGTTTGTCTTCATGTGAGTGTCTTGGGAGTACTGCAGTTATCCATGCTGATAGGAAAGCAACAGAACTATACAGAGTTTTTGGAGTGTACTTGTGAGGAATCAAGAGCAATTGGTTCATTCTGTGCTAATAAAGTTTAGGAAGAAGTTCTAGGAATTAGTCAACAGCTAAATGTTAGAGTCAAGACCAAGAAGAAATCTGTGGAGCAGAGAACGTAGAAAATCAGTGGCTTTGTGTTGACGGAAACCATAAGGCTCTTGGAAAAAGCCTGTGGGCAATGAAACTTTGGTGAAACTCAAGGAACTTGGGCTGAAAAGCTCAGAAGCAATAGTTGCAACTGTGCAAGATTAGAATTCAGGGGAAAATATAGAGACACAGGGCTGGTAGCAGGCACCCCAGATGAGATAGTTATCTCCTCACTCAACATTTAGCAATGATCACAGGATAACAGTCAGAAAGGGAAATTGTTCAATATATTTTTTTACCAGCCCTTGACACTGAGGCTAATTGAGACACCAGGCATTGGACTTTCAATTCTGTTTCTGAAATGCAACTACCTGTTCTGTTCCAAGTCCTGACACCCCATCTCATTCATATCATGACACAACGCAATTCTCAGGTGTACATAGCCTGATTTCTTTGGGTTGGGTTCATTGCCTGTTTGGAAATGCTGAAAACAATCTGGAGGAAGGGCACAGCCATGAATGCCCTTTGAAAAGGTATGCAACAATCAAAACTAAGCCTGTCGTTCAATGTGGAAATTGCTGCCCAGGGAGAAGCATGAACTCAGAATGTTATTGCCCCCACATTTTCTGATGCCAGCCTGGAGACAGAGGAGCTGAGCAGTTGTGTCATGACCTTGGCAACATGGTGAGTGCTTCAATGATGGCATAGGATTTGAGAAAGACAGTGGCAACTAAATAAGAAGTCACTAAATTTGGACACAGCAATGGCAATATATTTCTCCCTGCATGCCCAGTCACGTCATTGAAATGTCAGCCTCCCTTTAAAAGGGCAGAATAGGGTTGAGAATGAGAATGTGGTATCACTGAGCAATGCAACAACTGAAGCCACAGTGAGATTTGAGGGAGGGCGGGCTTACCTTATACTATCTCTAGCAATGCACATTCTGGTTCACTGTTTACTATCATCTCAAGGGTTTGTTGTGCTGGTGCAACTGCTGAGATCCAATCTCCCAAACCCACACCCACACCCACTCTGAATTCTCATCAACAATTTCCTCTTGTCGTTCTCACAGAGCTCGCAACCTGGATCATGCAAAGGAAGCAGAATGAATGTTTCCTTTCCATCCAGTGAGGGTTCCACTGTCAGTCGGAAGTGTTACATCTTAGAATCATAGAATCCCTACAATGTGGAAAGAGGCAATTCTACGCATCGAGTCCAACCAACCAACCCTCATTTGAGAATCCCACCCAGCCACACACTCTATCCCTGTAATTCCATATATTACAACGTCTAGTCCACCCTCTGGACACAATGGACAATTTGACATCGCCAATCCACCTAACTTGCGAATCTTTTGACTGTGGGAGGAAACCAGAGCACAATGAAGAAACCTATGTGGACATGGGAAGAACATGCAAACCCCACACACGCAGTCACTCGAAACTGGAAAGCATCAGCTACTCTTATCTTTCCAGATGGTAGAGCTCAAGGGTATGGAAGGTGCAGCTGAAGAAGCAATGCTGTAGTGCATCATGTAGATGTATGTCAGTGCTAGAGGGAGTGGATGCTTAAGTTGGCAAATGGTGTGCCTATGACACAGGTTGCTTTGCCCTGGATTGTGTGGAGATTCTTCAGTTTTTTGGAGCTCAACCCATCCAGACAAGTTGGGATTGTTCCATCACACACCTGGCTTGTACTTTGCAGATTGTGGGCAGTTTTGAGAAGTCAATAGAGGGGTTACTCACCATTTAAATAAACTTGTTCTGTAAAAGTATCTGGCACCAAAAACATTTGTTAAAAGAGTAAACTTGCTTGGAATGTGCTTTGTTTTGTTAATGTTCCCCTGGATTAAAAAAAAGCAGCTACTTGATTTAAATATATTCTTATCTGTGAGGAATATTTTCTAGTTTTAATTTCCATACTAGCTATTGGTCCAACTAGGACCAATAACTTGAAGTGATAAAGACTAAAGAACAAAACTCTCAAAAAGCTGGACTATGGGAAAAACAATTGCCTCAAGGATTTTTTTTTTTTGTTTTCTTGTATTCTTGATAGGTGTATAATTTCCAGCTGCAGTATTTAAAAAGAAATGGAAAATAAACTGGAAAACATCATTCAAGGGCTTAAATGGGTCTTTGAGAAATTCAATCTTCCTTGCGCATTATCTATAACGAAATAATGAATTTGTTTCGGAAGAGCATGATTACAACTTTAGTACAAAGAAATCCTCCCCAGTCTGACTTTCATGCTGACTGAAGCAGAAATGAATCAAATGTGCTGTTATGTTATCATAAAATACATTGCCCAGGTACGAAACTCAAGAATTGCCAAATAACTAAGAAGAAAATTATGAAAAGGATAAAAATCTCTGAATCCTTAGAAAACATATGATTGTGCATCACTGATTGCTCCAGCTGGAATCCCATGGCATATATTAAGCATCAATAATTTGTAAGTCACAGCAGACTACTTACTGAGTCCCAGTCCTGGAGAATTAATCAATTTCACACTAGTAAAGCTTAGCTGGCTGACAGTAACGTCAAGAATATTAGTGGAAAGAAATCAATGAGTACTGGCCAGACTATGCTTTAAGAAAATCTAGCAAGTACAACAACACAATCATACAAAGCACAATATAATCAATTCTACACCTACACAAACCTTTTTTTTATTTATACTAGTCTCTGAAAAAGTTTCAGCACATTCTTAAAGTTCTCAATTCCTTACAAAAAACACAAGTGCGTATAGGTAATGAAAGATTATTTAGTAAACTGGGTGGAGCATATTCCCTTGGGGAATACAAATATAGTCAGGTGCCAGTGTCCTCCTGTGTGAATTATTTTGTACATTTGGAAAGTGATCTGAGTTGCAAGAATTATCAAGTACAGTACTTGAGACACTAATGCAGTTTCCTTGCGATGAATGTAACTAAAGATGGTTCCAGTACATCTAGAGAGATGACACATTTTGCAAAATGTGGATAATATGCTTTCAAGGTTTGTAGTAGGAAATCAAAGGAACTGAAACTGCCAAATGCCTCTATCAGTCAGAAGCTACAAAAATTTACTGAAGTAGCCATTAATTAGTATTTTTCTCAGTTGGAATCTGTTTATGTCAGCAAAATGTTCAACATATAAATAAAATTTCCCTTTTTGCTTATTTTTACTTAATGTTTCCTACCATCATGGCCGGTGATAACTGAGACCTGACCATGAGATTCCATGAGAATGAAGACAAAGCATTTTTTAAGTTAATTTTTGTGTAGTTGCTTGGGGGCTTTTCTAGAAATTGTAAATGCTCAGTACGTCGGCACTACTAGCATGGCTGGCATTTAATGTCCATCCCTTGTTACACTAGAGGCCAATTAAAAGTCAACTACATTGACATGGATTGGGTAAAGTTAATTTGTTTCATTCCCTAAAAGTCAGATGGATCAGTTGTATATTTCAAACAATTAAATAGGGTACTGACTGCTTTAAAAAAAAACAATTCAAGCTCATGTCTCTGGAACATTTGTTCAAACCTCAAGGTTATTATTCCAGAAATGTAACCACTTCACTCTATAATCAGAATGAAAATACATGCATTTATGGGAGTGTGGCTTTTCTTTTTGGCCTGCCAGTGGGTAGGAGCACGTCAAATGTTTTGATGTTCTGTAATTTAGGGTGTTCGCGTTGAGTACAGAGATTGTGTGTTCAAGCCCATGACAAACTGTTGTGTCGGCATTGTACTGAGCAAGTGCTATATCCTTCCAAATACCGTCTTTGAGATAAGATACTTTATCAAATGATACAGCCAAAATTTATTCCTCAACAGTATTCGTAAATCATATTAACTTATCATTGTTCTACACAGAACCAAACTGTACAATATTGGCTGTAACAGTGGCCACAGTTCAAAATTAATTAATTAAACATGAAGCTGAGATATTGTGAAGATATGAAAGATCTTTTCATTTATGCTGTCCATCCTGAAGATATCCTTATGTCCATCAGAATTTTGTTTATTATGTCCAACACTTTTGGAAGCCAATAATGGTATAAAATTGCTGTTGTCATTACCACAGCTTATTCATTACACTATCTAACAAAGTGCAGTTGTGCAAATGGGTAGCTTTTGTAGTGACAATCTACCTTAATGTCTCTCGTCAAAGTGATTGGTCTTCATGAGTTTGAATTATCACAAATCTTTCATCCATTTTATCAGTATTAAATACATAAAACCTCTGTTTTAAAAACTTGTAAGGTCCAGCTAATAACTGGAAACAAGTGTTAGATTTTCTTCTTTTCTAAGATCCTGCTGTTGTTTATCAAAAGCTTTTTAAATTAACTCACTGGATATAGGCATCGCTAGCTGACCCCCCATTTATTGCCTATCTTCAATTGCCCTTGAGGAGGTGGTGGTGAGCTTCCTTCTTGAACTGCTGCAGACCATGTAAGCCCATGATGCCATTAGAAACAGAGAGCCAGGATTTTGACCAGCAGCAGGGAAGAAACGACAATTTATTTCCAAGTCAAGATGGAGGGGAAATGTTGGTAGTGTTCACATGTATCTGATACCCTTAGCCGTCTAGATGGTGGTGGTTGTGGGTTTGGAAGCTGCTGTCTTAGAACTCTTGGTAATTTCTGCAGTGCACCTTGGATGATGAATACTGCTGCGACTGAGCATCGGTGATTTAGGGACTGCATGTTAGTGGTTGTCATGCTTTGTGGGTGTTGTTGGAGTTGGATTCACTCAAGAAAGTGTGGAGTATCCCATCACACTTCTTACTTGTGCCTTATAGAGGATGGGCAGGTTTTGGTGATTCAGGGGGTGATTTATTCAATGCAAGATTTCTAGCCTCTGACTTGATCTGGTAGCTGCAGTAAATATATGGCTAGTCCAGTTCAGTTTCTCATCAATGGATGTTGAACATGGAGGATGTAGTAATAGTGATTCCATTAAATGTCAAGACACAATGGTCAGATTGTCTCTTACTGTAAATGGTCATTGTCTGACATTTGTGTGACACAAATGTTACTCGCCCCTTGCCTACTTAAGCCTCAATGTTTTTCAGGTCTTTTTGCATTTGAGCATGGACTGCTTCATCATCTGAGGAATCACAAATGATTCTGAACATTGTCCAGATATCAGTGAACATCCCTACTTCTGATCTCATGATGGAAGTCATTGATGAAGCACCAAAAGATGGTTGGTACAAGGACACAATGCTAATGATTGCCTGCTGCTGTACTGCAGCTGAGAAGACAGAACTCCTACCACTAAAACAATCTTCCTATGTGCCAGGAATGACTCCAACCAGCAAAGCGATTTGTCCCCCAATTCCCATTGACTCCAGTTTTACTAGAGCTCCTTGATGCCATACTTGGTCAAATGTGGCCTTGAAGTCAATGGCAGCCATTCTCATCTCACTTCTCAAATATCATTAATTTTTTTTGTCAATAATCGGCATAATACTATTGGTAGAAAAGCATAGCAATTAGCTTTTGTTTTTTTTTATATAGTTGAATGATTGGCTAGTCAATTGGGTTCCTTTACCTTTGCTTCTTGTTTGAAAAAAGTCAATATTTTATTCATCCCCAAGAGTTTTGATTTAAACTGCATCTTTTACGGGCAAAGTTGTCAGTTGCTCTTAAGAGAATCCTGATTACTCTACAGCATTCCATTGTTCTTATGCACAGATTTCAAATAATTCACAATTCATGGGTCTGCTCCACATTTCTGTCTGCAAGGCTATGTATCTTCAGTTATAACAATGAAAAAACAAAAGCTCAGTCTCTCCAGGGGAATCTCTCTCCTACTTTTTCTTTTGTGTTGAACACAAAGGTATGTTCTCAAATATTGTAGTCTCAATACCTTTTCTTTACTGTAGTGAATGCACTTATTCCCTTCTGAGTCACAGTTTAATTTGATGGTTACCAACCATCACTTCAAATAGCATTGCCTCTTGTCCCTCCCTTGTCAAGTTATCTGCTCATTGAAGAAAATTGTAATCAATGAAAGTCTCTTTTCTCAATTATAGTTCAATTACTTTTTAAAAGAAACTTCTGTTTCGTGTTGGGGTTTGTGGTCATTTAGTTATCATGTGTTATTCTTTCAATTGTGGTGTTCTTTGTAAATGTTGGCTCTGAATGTTACAAAATATCAGTGATGGTTCAGTTATAAATACCTGCCAGATACTAAAATATTGAGTGAACTGAGTTAAAGCTGCTCACCAAGTACCGACTCATTTGTTTTTGCAGTCTAGTTGGACTAATTTCTTCAGACTGTGAACTCACATTATTAAGAAACCAGCACAGCAGTATCATTTTGTTAAAAAAAATTCGCCTCCTTAGTCTGAGGAAAAGATTAAAAAGGTCTGTTCTTATTCATAAAATATAGAGAGTCAGCCCCTGGATTTTTAGGATGTTTTAAAACATTAAAATCTTTGTTTTTCATCGGCATCGTATTGGTTAACCAACGTCCTACATTTCCTTTGTATTTATTATAAAGTAGGTAGCTGATTGTATCAGCAACATTTTGTCATATTTCTGAGAAATTGATAAATAATTATCTTAGTAGGCAGTCTTACCCCAAACGAAATTAGCATTGAAATTGTTTCTTTTATATTATGTCCACAAACTGGATGCTTCCTCTAAAAATGTTTTTCTCACGAGGATTTTATGCTGAGTTATATTGGCTTACTTGTTTAATTATTTTTATTTAGTTATTTTCATAAATTGAAACCAGCGTGTTAATATGAAGCTGCATGTTTGAACAATTGCTGCTATGAGGATGGTCTAACTTTGTGTTCCAGCTATTAATTTATGCCACATCAACTGAGTAACATAATAATTTATTTCAATTGTTTCTGATGCTGCCGAACATACAGTTTTCACTATGTCACATATTGGAAAATGTAATTGGAAATTTAGTTAGCAATTAATATTGTGCTCAATCATTTTTGAACTGATTAAGATCCAGATTATTAGTGCTGGGGGCATTCAATGTTGGTAGTAAACAATCCAAAGTCAGGTAAACGTAATCATGTATAAAGTAAGCATACTTCAGCACATCTCAACAAAATGGGTAGAGTTGTTTGCTTTTTTATGCTTTGTAACATCATAAATATATGAGGCTAGGTATTGTTCAAAAATAATGAAGTATTAATGATGCCCACAAGAATGTGCAAATTGACCAGAAATTTAAAGGATCAAGAGATAAAATCAGTTCAGGTTCTTCTATTCAATACGTACTTCTCTTCGGCTTCTTTCATATTAATATTTTGCCCTTAACCTTTATATTACTTTCAAGAACCTGCCAGATTTGCATATTAATTGCCCATTAAACCTAGCATAGACACTTAACTCTGGTTTTTAGTGTCATAGTTTTTAATACCATGATAAACATTCATGCAATAAGATCAACTTATCTATTTCAGAAATTATTATTCCTTCAATTGGAAGCTACTTTTCAGACATTTAACATTTTTCAAATTTTCATTACTTCTGCTCAACCTCTTTTTTTTCTCTATGTGCCTCCTAATTGATAGCTCCCTCGCACTCTTTTTCTTTTTGTAACTGATTTGACTTTAATTCACCTTCCTGTTCTGTCTTAATCCATTTCCTTCCCAATTCTCAAATCCAGTTTATTCAGGAGCCAAGGTAGACAGACAGGACGCTGGAAGAACACAGCAAGTCAGGCAGCATCTAAAGGAAAAGAGAAGTCAACGTTGCGGGCATTACCCTTATACTAGAAATATTGACTTCTCCTTTCCTCCAGATGCTACACGACTTGCTGTGTTCTTCCAGTCTCCTATTTTTCTACCTTGGATGCCAGCATCTGTGTTTTTTTTCATTCAGGAGCCACACCAGTCCCAACATCCACTAAAGTCCCACATACCCTGTTTTCACTCCAGCATGAAAATAGAATGTAAGTAAAATGAATATGAAATGTGTTGATCATTGAATCATGGTCGGCACAACATTGTGGGATGAAGGGCCTGTTCTGTGCTGTACTGTTCTATGTTCTATGTTCTAAAAGACATTAAAGCAATGTGAACACTCCAGACACTTTATTTATCCTTTAAAATGATTTTTTATTAACATTTGGCATAAAAAGAAAAGAAAGATTAAACTTATACTTGCTTTCCACAACTCCTCCTCCCTTTTCAGCATTCCAAAGGGTCTGTTCCATCTATGACACCATAGTCCACATTACCATCGCTCACAATACTAATTTCCATTTCCTTAACCATTTGCTATGCAAACACAACACTTATCTTTTCATTTCTAGACTTCCCACCATCCAACAGCCAAAGCACTTGCTCCAGAAAAAAAACAGGAATTTACTTGCACTTCTTTCAATTTAATATACTATATTCACTGCTCACATTGTGGTCTGCCTTACACTGGGGGAGCAAACACACATTGAGTGTTCACATTGATGAACAACTCTGCTCAATCTGAAAGCATAATGCTGAACTTGCCATTCTAATTTGCTGTCCCATTCCCACGTTGACCTTTGTCCTCAGCTTCCTACAGTGTTCCATTGAAAACTAACAGAAACTGAAAGAACACTACCTCATGTTTTGATTAGATTCTTCACAATCTTCTGGCTCAACATCAAGTTCAACAGTTTCTAACAAAGAACCTTGGCACTGCGGGTGCTGAAAATTCGAGGCAGAAACAGAAATCACTGGGAAATTGTTGTTTCTAATCTTAACTTCTGTCCCCATTTTATCAACATCAACTGTGTGTAATAATTTTGTTATTTCTTTATCCATGCTGTTTTTTAATCCTATTTTCCTCGTACTTTTCTATTCGACCTGCCCAGAGATGTTATTACGCACCCCTGGAGCAGGAGGAACTTGAAGTATCCTATTGCAGAATGAGTCTTTGGTTCTTTCCCAAACTCTTATTTCCCTTCATCTGTGTTTACTAAAAACCTGTTACATCTATAACGCTGAGACTCTATGCTATCTCCTGTCTGACATCTCTTAACAGAATCTGTATGTTCTATCATACCCAAACAAACTTATCCACTTTGAACAAAAACAAAGTTGCTTGAAAAGTTCAGCAGGTCTGGCAGCATCTGTGAAGAAAAAATCAGAGTTAACATTTCAGGTCTGGTGACTCTTCCTCAGAACTCAAATTTTTTCTTCACAGATGCTGCCAGACCTGCTGAGCTTTTCCAGCAACTTTGTTTTTGTTTCTGATTTACAGCATCCAATGCTCTTTTGGTTTTTATCCACTTTGATTTTTGCCCAATTATTCAGGACCAATTTCTGTTGCACTAGTGTTTAGCTTGCTTCTTTTTCTCAAAGTAAGAATTACTTTGGCAGATTCTTCTTTTAGTTTCATTCCAATAACGAGTATTGTTGATACAATAAGGTAACTGGTTTGGAAATGTTACTGAGCCCAGGAACACAAGGAGATTCAATTAACACACAAATGTGAATGTGAAGCAACCTGGGTTAGTGATAACAGATGATCATTCAAATGCACTCTACAGTCAGGGTCAGTAGCCCTTTACACTCACTTCACCATTTGTGTGACCAGCACTCATTATTTAAAAAGAATACATTTTCAAACGGACTGTTAGAAGAATAAATTGGTAGTCCTGTCACCTTAAAATCAAAAGGCTGAGAGTTCCGGCCCAACTCTACAACACAAGCACATTCTCTTAGATGATACAGCAGCACAATAATAAAGGACAGTCACATTGATGGAAGTTTCATCCATCAGCAGGGATTTTAACCCAAGATCATGTCTATTTTTTGTATTTCTACAGAAATTAAATGCCCCGTGGAGTCATTTAAGAATGATGGAGCTCTTGAGCCCTCAAACAACATAATACACAGATTAATTTCTTATTTATCTCATTGGCACTGTCAGGGATCCTACTTTGTGTAAAATGGCTAAATACCCTGTTTGCCAGTATAACATAACTTTCAGAAATTTTTTTAATATCCACCTGCTTTGTAACATTCATGAGAGATATTTTAAGATGCAAACAAAAGTAAAAACTGTATTTCTGCTTAATATTTAATAGACCAGAAAATAATACCTTTTATGCAAAAAGTGGAAATCTCCATGAAGCATTCTAAGGTATTTGGGGGCATTGGTCAGGCAGCACCTTGGTTAATCTGTTCATTTATTGTCACCAAACCACAAAAGGCAACATGACTGATCCGAGGATAGCAAAGGAGTGCATGAGTAAAGGTTAGAGAGAGAGGAAGCAGTCCATCAAACAGTTAAGAAAAGTCTGATCATAGAATGCAAAATATTGAATAGATACAAATAAAGAAAGTCCTGGGATAATGGGAACTGCAGATGCTGGAGAATCCAAGATAATAAAGTGTGAAGCTGGATGAACACAGCAGGCCAAGCAGCAACTCAGGAGCACAAAAGCTGACGTTTCGGGCCTAGACCCTTCATCAGAGATGGGGATGGGGTGAGGGTTCTGGAATAAATAGGGAGAGAGGGGAAGGCGGACCGAAGATGGTGAGAAAAGAAGATAGGTGGAGAGGAGAGTATAGGTGGGGAGGTAGGGAGAGGATAGGTCAGTCCAGGGAAGACGGACAGGTCAAGGAGGTGGGATGAGGTTAATAGGTAGGAAATGGAGGTGTGGCTTGAGGTGGGAGAGAGGAATGGGTGAGAGGAAGAACAGGTTAAGGAGGCAGAGACAGGCTGGGCTGGTTTTGGGATGCAGTGGGGGAGGGGATGAGCTGGGCTGGTTGTGTGATGCAGTGGGGGGAGGGGAAGAACTGGGCTGGTTTTGGGATGCGGTGGGGGGAGGGGAGATTTTGAAGCTGGTGAAGTCCACATTGATACCATTGGGGTGCAGGGTTCCCAAGCGGAATATGAGTTGCTGTTCCTGCAACCTTCGAGTGGCATCTTTGTGGCATTGCAGGAGGCCCATGATGGACATGTCATCTAAAGAATGGGAGGGGGAGTTGAAATGGTTCGTGACTGGGAGGTGCAGTTGTTTATTGCGAACTGAGCAGAGGTGTTCTGCAAAGCGGTCCCCAAGCCTCCGCTTGGTTTCCCCAATGTAGAGGAAGCCACACCGAGTACAATGGATACAGTATACCACATTGGCAGATGTGCAGGTGAACCATTGCTTAATATGGAAAGTCATCTTGGGGCCTGGGATGGGGGTGAGGGAGGAAGTGTGGGGGCAAGTGTAGCACTTCCTGCGTTTGCAAGGGAAGGTGCCGGGTGTGGTGGGGTTGGAGGGCAGTGTGGAGCGGATAAGGGAGTCACGGAGAGAGTGGTCTCTCCGGAAAGCAGGCAAGGATGGGGATGGAAAAATGTCTTGGGTGGTGGGGTCGGATTGTAAATGGCGGAAGTGTCGGAGGATGATGCGTTGTATCCGGAGGTTGGTGGGGTGGTGTGTGAGAACGAGGGGGATCCTCTTTGGGCGGTTGTGGCGGGGGCGGGGTGTGAGGGATGTGTTGCGGGAAATGCGGGAGACGCGGTCAAGGGCATTCTCGACCACTGTGGGGGGAAAGTTGCGGTCCTTAGTCCTGGAAAGTCCTGGATATTGTTTCTAAGCAAGTCCAGAAATTAACACCAAAAGGACATAAGTTCAATTAGTAAAAAGTAACTTAAAGCATATATTAGGATGAGTTTTATCTAATTATAGCTGATAGTGATAAAGAGTCCAGGCATAAATAACATACTCAAACACAGCTGGATTCTGTAATGGGACGGTAATGGCAAAACAGGCCTTTAACATCCACAGCCTCATTCTCTCTTCTGTGTAAATCATGATGGTGAGTATTGTCAGACTTTTCAGTGGTGGGAAATATTGCAGTTCAGTGTAATCCGTCACCAACTAATGTTCCAATGCATGTTTTTCTTGGGAGAACACAGAGTAACAATAAGCAGTGTAAAGGGCAGTCAATTTTCCTTTTCATTGGCAATGCTGCTGAGGCCAATTGAATGCTCCTAGTACGTACTCAGCTTAGATCAGCTTATTCAGCACAATGCAAGATCTACACTTACAGCACATTCCTATTCTGGTGTATCAGATTCTTGCTGAATAACTTACAAGGTCACCTGAAGGGCAGTCCAGCCCTGAGAGCTTTGCTGACTACAGCACAACTTGGTTCTGTCCTTCTGTAACCTGCCAGCCAAATGTACCCTGTAAGAAATGTATCGAGACCCTTCGAATTCACAGTACAGTGACTACATGGGAAATGCCCAGGAGATTTAACCTTCCAAATGGCAGTTAACCTGTGCTGAAACACTCTGGAAAATGTCTCCAGCTCTGAGTTGGAGTCAAAGGCCTCCAAGGATTCTGATCTACTAACCTGAAGAGGTAAAATCAACGCTAACTCCTGGGTAAGTATGCAACTGGCACCACCACCCACCCCAAAAAGTAGGCTATCCCTCCCATCTTGACTGGATCCGACCTCAGCACCCTGCCCACACAGGGTGTGCTCTGGCATCTCTCCAACCATTGGTAACCTACCTGTCTACCCAACTACTACTGTAACAGGTGCCATTACACCATCCTATGTAGCTGTCATGTCGTCACCCTAACTAACTGACAATCTATGCAGCTGGCACCAAATTGCCACCATGCTAATCTGCTACCCTTTCAGCCATCTACCATATCTTACTGGTCCTATATCCAGCCGTCATGCTATCGCCCTATACAGCTGACACCCTAACCAACCAGCACCTACCCCATTACCCATTTATCTCGCCCACCCCACCCACTTACAACTACACCTTCACCTACTCATTCATTCACTCATACAAATCCAATAATAGGTTCTGGGACATTGAAAGTTTATTTATTGCAACACATCAGCATGGCCTGTAAAATGCAGGTATGACCTGCCTCTCCTGGAGTTGCCCAGTTTTTTGCAGTAATGGGAAGGAACCAACTTTGGAAGTCTGGCCTTATAAGACCGGCAGATAAATGTGCAGTTAATTTGGGGCGGCACGGTGGCTCAGTGGTTAGCACTGCAGCCTCGCAGCACCAGGGACCTGGGTTCAATTCCAGCCTCAGGCAATTGTCTGTGCGGAGTTTGCACATTCTTGCCATGTCTGCATGGGTTTGCTCCAGGTGCTCCGGTTTCCTCCCACAGTCCAAAGATCTGTGGGTTAGCTGGATCGGCCATGTTAAATTGCCCACAGTGTTCAGAGGTGTGTTGGTCATCGGGGGATGAGTCTGGGTGGGATGCTTCAAGGGGCAGTGTGGACTTGTTGGGCCATAGGGCCTGTTTCCACACTGTAGGGAATCTAATTTTCTATGAATAGCATCAATTGGAACTGTCCTGATAGTAATTTGAATATTTAGGTCATTGTTTGAATTTCAATGTTTTTGCATTTATTTGGGGTAAAAGTCATTGAGGATTATTCTAGTGAAGAAGGGAAGCCAGGAAGCTAATATAACATGCCAAGTATTTTCAAATCTAGGGTGGAATTTTCTCCTGCCTGTTGTGACATGAGGAATAGTGAGAAAGGTGGGAGATAACGATGGGAATTTATAAATCTGATTCTCATAGCTGAGAACAAATTCCTGATTTTCTCTTCAAGGCTTGAATTGTGAATTCAGAATCTTGAGCGATGACTGCCTTATTTCTATACGTTTCATTGAGAAGTAGATGCCTCAAATACCCAAGTTGTAAATCAGAGCAGGGCGTTAGAGCCTGCAACTCTCCAATGCTTTACCCAGCCATCACCCAATTGCTTCTGCAGAATAATCTCCTTGCATGCTCTATAGCTATTAGTCTTCTTGACCTTTTGTCTACCCAGCTTAGCATCAGTAAACCACCAGCCTCACCTCCTCAGCATCACAGCTCTTGGGCCAACTCAGACACCACTTCAACTCTTTGACCCTTTAATTTTGAGCTCAGGCACACCTCCAATTTAAATGCTTCTGCCACATGGTTTGCATGCAGGGACACACATGCACCTACAAAGGGGAATCTTACAGCTTTTAGCTTTGTTTCTCAGTGCTCAGTCACTTTGCACTTATTTGGAGTTTGCTAGTCTCTGTCCATATCATATTGCTTTCTTAGTGCGCACTCACTGACTTACAAGGTTACCAGCTAGTGGCTAAGAAAGGTTTCTCAGTGCAAGGCTCACCAGTGTCTCATTACAGGCTGCAATGCAAACACATTGTTTGAAGCAAATGGCAATCTGTGAAATTCAATGAACCCCATGAAATGATACAATACAGAAGAGGCACTTTGGCCCATCAAGTCTGTACTGACAAAAACTACTCTAAGTCCGCCCAAGTCCCATTTCCTAGCAATTGGCCTATGGCCTCAAATATTCTGACATTTCTAGTGCTCATCCAAGTTTTTTTTTGAAAGGTTGTGAGGACTTATACCCCGACTACCCTCCCAGGCAGTGCTTTCCAAACCCCATCAGCCACTGGGTGAAAAAGGTTTTCCTCAAATCCCCTAAAAGTCTTGTCCCTTTCACTTTAAAATTATACCCTCTTGTTAATGACCCTTCAACTAAGAGGAGCACATGCTTTCTATGTGCTCAGTCCATGCCTATCATTATCCTATACATCTCAAACAGGCTTTTCCTCAAACTTCTCTGGTCCAAAGAAAACAACCCAAGCTTACCCAGCTACCAGACCCTCTTAATGGGATTATAATGGGTGACACTGAGTCAAGATGGTACTGTCCACAGTCATTTAAAAGGTTAAACTTATTCCAGCCCAAGGGGCTAGTCATTGTCAGGCACAAACTTGGTCCTACCAGACTCCAGACATTGGCCCATGGTGAATCCTGCATGTAGTGATTGTAACAAGGTCAGGCAGGTGGACCTCAGAGAATATGAGTTCAGTGATTGGGACTGTTTACTCTGGTGCAATCAGGGAGCTCTGGCTGACAGATATAAACAGGATTGTCAGAGGTTATGTTCGTACTGAGAGCTGGCTCTGATTTTGATTTATTGCTGTTACTTGTTCCCAGTGAAAGGTTTTGTTTTGAGTACAGTATAGGCAGATCATAACATAGAAGTGCATACAGATCATAGGGTGATTGAACAGAGTGAGGCATACAAAGTTTCAGCTGCACAAGAGGTGTACAAAAGCAGAATCAACACTTGATTTGAAACTTAAGAGTTTCATTCAGCAGTCTAACAACAGGTGGGAAGAAGCTGTTTTTGAATCTGTTGGTGCGTGTGTTTAAATTTTCATATCTTCTACCTGACAGAAGAGGTTGGAAGAGACTATAACTGGGGTGGCTTTGATTATGTTTGGTGCCCTTCCATGGCAATGAGAAGTGTGAATGGAATCAATGGATGGGAAGTTGGCTTGAGTGATGGTATGGGCTGTGTTTACAACTTCCTTTAGTTTCTTACTTGTTGGACAGAGCAGTTGTCATACCAAGCCGTGATGCATCCAGATAGAACGCTTTCAATGGTGTGTCGATAAAAGTTGGTGAGGGTCCTTACGGATGTGCCAAATTTCCTTAGTTTACTAAGGAAGAAGAGGCATTGTGTGCTTTCTTGACTGTCATATCTACATAGGTTGTCCAAGGCAGATTGTTGATTAAAGTCACTCCCAGGAATTTAATGCTCTTGACCCTCTCTACCTCAGCTCCATTGATGTAGTTAGGGGTGTGTCCTTCTCATTTCTTCCTGAAGTCAATATCAGCAGTTTAGCTTTGCTGACAATGAGGGAAAGATTGTTATCTTTGCACCACAATACCAAGCATTCTATCTCCTTCCTGTACTTTGATTCGTCATTGTTTGATATCCAGCCTGCAACAGTGGTGTTGTCAGCAAACTTTTAACTGGAGTTTGGATGAAATTTGGGCACATAGTCATGAGTGTACAGGGAGTACAGAAAGGGCTGAGTACAGACTCTTGTGCAGCAATGGTGTTGATGATTATGTGGAAGAGATGCTGTCGTCTGTCTTGATTGTTGCCAGTTTATGGGTCAGGAGGTTGAGGATCCAGTTGCAGAGGGTGGAGCAGAGACCTAAGTCACGGAGTTTGAAAATGAGTTTGTTTGGGATTACAGAGTTGGTAGGGCAGAGCTGTAGCTGATAGGTAGAAGCCTGAAATCGTTATCCTTATTATCCGGATGCTCCAGGGATGAATAGAGGGTTTGGGAAATGGCATCTACTATAGAACTGTTGTGCTGGTAGGTAAATTGCAAGTGCTTGAGGCAGGCTGGGAGGCTAGAATTGATGTGGTGCCTGACCAACCACTCGAAGCACTTCACGATTATGGAGGTCAGGGTCGTTGAGGCATGTTGCATGTCCTTTCTTTTGTACTGGGATGATGGTGATCTTAGAATCATAGAATCACAGAGATGAACATGGAAACAGACTCTTTTTTCCAACTCATCCATGCCGGCCACAATAATTGTCTTCTTGGAACAGGGGGAACTTCAGATTGTACCGAGGAGATGTTAAAGGTGTCAGCAAAAACACTCTCCAGCTGATCCACACAGGATCTGAGTGCACGGCTGGAGACTTCATCTGGACCAGTTGCTTTCCTTGAGTTCACTCGCAAACAGGCCGATCTGACGTCTGCAGCAGTAGCTGTGAGGGAACAGGTGTGTCCGGGGCTGTCGGCACAAGTGATACTGTTCCACTGGCATTCTGCTCAAACCAAGCATAAAAAGCATTGAGCACATCAGGGAGGGATGTGTTTTTGTTTGCTATTCTGTTCTGCTTCGTTTAGTATCCCATATGAGGAAGCTAGATCAATGTCAAGGACTTTCAATGTGTAAATAAAGGGTGACTTGTTGATGGGATACCGGCCTGTATGGAGCTATTTCATGTTGGTCAAATATTACCAGGGTAGGGATTACAGGTACATCAGTCAGTGTGCTGTGAGACATCAGCCTGGGGATGGGCTGTGGTTAGCTGAGCTGTTGAGCCAATTCATTGGGATGAGCCAAGATGGAAAGCACTTCCTTCTCGCTGGTCACAAGAGTCTGCAGAAGTGCACCTAACAGCCTAGTTGTAGAACTATTCAGGTGAAGAATGGAAAACTCACTTCAAGTCATTGTAGACTCGGCACCATGAATCCAACTTGACATCTGAAAACGGGAAGATTACATCCACAGTCACTATTGTAATGTCCAGACCAATTGATGAGACGCCAATAGCAAAACACTGCTTTTGTCCTGGTTGGTCCCATATACCATCCTCAATAAGATAAATAGCACGACACTTAAGCTTTTTAGGTGAGGTCCTCAGGCAATTTTGATGAAAAAATGTTATGAGGTGCTGCTGATATCTTGTAAATCTGTCTTAGAAAGTTCACGGATGAGATATACGAATTATTTTGAAGCACAATAGTTTAGATCTTTTGATTCATAGATAGTCATTGCAGCAACGTACTCTGAAAGATGCCAAATGAGACCCCTCAGGAGTTTGAACACATCGACTGTCCAGGAATTGTGTAGGAAATTGAAATTTCTGATCAACAATTATCCTTTGTCTGAAGCCTTCAAAAGAATTCTTTAATTGTAAGAGGGAGTTAGATGTTTGCAACTCAATTATCTGGTATTAGCCAGGAAACATTGAGGGACGACAATCTGCTCTAATTCCTGGCTAATTATAAAACTGACATCACCCCTCCATGAACTGACTTCCCAACATTCTGACCCGACAACCACTAAAACATACCACACTGCCCTGCAACCAGACGCAACACACGCCCCCAACTCAACACATCTCAAAACATAACACCAACACCAACTTCAACACATGGCTCTTTTAACCCACCTATCCCGTCAAACTGTCAACCCATGCCCTCACTGAAATATCGACATATCCCCAAAATTACTGCCACCTGACCTCCTCATCCATTTACCTTCCAGCTTACTGCCCACCCAAGTGCTGACTTAAGCCTTTACCCACTTACTTGCCACTCTATCCCTACATCCAAATGCCACCCTACACCCTCAACTAACTCTTACATTGATTTTCCGTAGAAACATAGATGATAGGAGCAGAAAGAGACCATTTGGCTCTTTGAGCCTTCTCCATGATACCTCACAATCATGGCTGATCATCCAACCCGGTAGCCTAATCCTGCTTTCTCCCCATAACCTTTGATCCCATTTGCCCTAAGTGCTACATCTAGCTGCCTCTTGAATATATACAATGTTTTGGCATCAACTACTTCCTGTGATAATGACTTCCACAGGCTCGCCACTCTTTGGGTGAAGAAATATCTCCTCATCTCTGTCTTAAATGGTCTACCCCAAATCCTCAGGCTCGACCCCTGGTTCTGGACACATCCACATTTGCTCTGTGTAACTTCACAACGATGCATGGAACCTTGTTTAGTTACTGCAATATAGCATTTAGTGCATCATGTGCCTTCAACCAGTGAGTCTATGCTTCAAGCATTCAGTTACACTGAAGCTATGCTGCACATTTCTGAAGCCTTCAACACAGAACTCAGGGACAGAAATCTGAAGCAAGAATGCAGACTGAGATAATGGTGACTGGTGATCTCAGAAGGTTTGGGCCAAAGTAGCCAGTCAATCTCAATCTGCAGGCGAACACTGAAAGCTGAGCACAACTTTAAAACAATGTTTGATATCCTTAACACTGACTTGTTTATTGCTGTTCAGCTGGTCACTGTTATGAAAGGCTGTTAAATGAAGCACTACCCAGCAAAACATCTTACAACCTCTTTAATAAGAATGAGCAGGTAATTTTATTTTCAATCAGCCTCTAAATGAATCCACTAGACAGCTGGTCCTAGTGTGCATTTCAGTCCCTTTACTGAGTTGGCACTTTGTGAAGGTGGATGCAATACGCGCAAAAGGCTGACACGTGTTTCACAACCTCCTTCCCGAAGATAATGCTTCAAACTGACAGAGAAATCCTCTTTGAGATGATGGTAGGAGAAGGCAGCAACCTCATTAAGGAGGCTTGGGATGAGATTCAAATGCTGGGTGAACTGCCACGCAGGGCCAGTGATGTAAAATATTCAGTGAATTTCCTGAGGTGCAGCAATGCTGTAACACTCAGCTGGCATCCATCACTCTCTAATATCTGGCATCTGTATAGCACTCCACTCACTGACATACTCTGCTGTCAAACATATTTCTTCCTCTCTTGCCTCCTCATGACATCTCTATCTCAAAAGACAATGCTCTCACTTATGTTCAACATATTGGCCTCACGCTCCAAGTCTTCACAATTATGCTCCTCAGATTTTTCGCCTCCATACTCAACAGTCAGTTCACTTCTCACACTAGTAATTCTCTGCTTTCTCTCATTGCAGGTGACAGTCCATAATGCCAGTGAGAGGCAGAAAACTGGGACTGGAGCTGGAACCATGATAGCATTGTTTGGGTTGAAGGAAAATACCCAGAATACTAGCAGGTTGGTGGGAGGGCAGGGTGTTGGCATTGGAAAGATTGGGTAGTCCAGAGACATAGCGACAATGTTAGACTTTGCACGATTACTTGATACTTAGCTATCACTCATGCTGAAACAATGTCACCAAAGCATTAACTGTCATGCTAACTTAGAACTCTATTTACTCTACATGAAGTACAAGTTATGTATCTCAACCCCACAGAGGCATTGTTGGAGCCAGTGCTGGAAATTAGGAATAAGGTCATGGACTCCTCAGAGAAGTACCAACACTCTGAGGAAATACCATCTTATGGATAAATGTGAGGTAATGTATTTTGGTAAAACAAACAAGGGCAGGACTTATACAGTTAATGGTGAGACCCAGGGTAGTGTTGTCAAACAGAGAGAACTAGGAGTTCAGGTACATAGTTCTTTGAAAGTTGTGTCACAGGTATAGAGGGTAGTTAAGAAGGCATTTAGCATCCTTGTCTTCATTATTTTGACCAGTTAGTGTAGATTTGAGACATCATGTTAACTTTGTACAGGACATTGGTGAGGCCACTTCTGGAGTACTGCATGTTGTTCTGGTTGCCCTATTACAAAACTGAATTGAATTGAATTGAATTTATTGTCACATATGCACAAATGAGTACATTGAAAAGTTAATAAGTCACCACTTACAGCACCATCTCAGGTACAAATGTACCTAGGTGCAATCCTTAATTACAGGACAAAGAAATGAAGAAACAAAGGTTACATTACAGTCATGCTCAGCATGACCATAGGTTAGAAACAAACTAGAGGTGGAGTTAAGGAGACAAGCGTCACAGTCCTCTCTTTCCCCAGCAGACCAGCGCATGAGGCATTTATGTGGCCTAGCCAAAAGCTGCCACAATGCTCTGTGCTGTCACTATCCCCAGTCTGCATGAGGCCACTATTCCCCATCTGCACTATGTCGCTGGCATCCCCAATCCAGCTGCTGATCTCTGGCATCCCTCTCTCGGGTTTCTGGTGTTCCCACCCCAGCCACTGGTTGCTGGTGTACCCGCTCTGGCTCTCAGCATTACCTCTCCTGCTGCTGGAGTTCCCACTTCGGTTGCTGGCAACACGGCCAACAGCTGACCCCACTTTGAAGGCCAGGACTCGAAGGCCATGGTTGGGTGTCTGAGGCCAGGAGACGGGAGGCGTGAGGGAGAAAAAAAAGAAAAAGAAAAAGGAGAATATGTGGAACAGACGAGCTCCAGGAGGAGCTTCCTACTCCTCCACCATCTTACAAAAAAGATATTATTAAATTGGAGAAGGGTCGGAAAAGATTTACCAGGATGTTGAAGGAACTGGAGGGTGTGAGTTATAAGGATAGGCTGGATACACAGGGACTTTTATCACTGGAGCATCGGAGAATGCGGGGTGACCTTATAGAGATTTATAAACTCATGAAGAGCATAGATAAGGTGAATAGCAAAGGTCTTTTCCCTAGGGAGGGGAAGTTCAAAACTAGGGGTCATATTTTTAAGGGGAGAGAAGAAAGCCTTAAAAGGGACCAGAGGGGCAACGTTTTCACACAGAGAGCAGTTCATATGTGAAAGGAACAGTCAGAGGAAGTCGTAGATGTGAGTGCAGTTACATCATTTAAAAGACATTTGGATAAGTGTAAAAAAAGAAAAAGATTGAGAGAGGTGTGGGCCATAGGCAGGCAAGCCAGGCTACTTTAGTTTGGGAAAGTTGGTTGGCATGAACTAGTTGGCCCGAAGGTTCTGTTGTGATGCTGTATGACTCTACACTATGACTCTTTTTAAGCCCAGTGCCTTTTGTCAGAACTACCAATAGCTGGGAAGGTGAGGTATTTATGCTGATGATGGTGTGGAGTAAGTGAAAAGTGTAGATGGGGACAGTCTGTCTGTGCATCAGACCAAAAACAGTGAATTTTTGGATTCTTGTCAAAGTTGCTTATTGTAAAACGTATTTTTGGAAATAACCTCTTCTCCGTCAGAATGTTATATTCTTTCCACTTTCACCACAAGAGACAGATAAAAGCTGTTACAATCATAAAGGGCTTACTGATAACATCCCACAAAGGCTATGAGGCCGATAATTTTTGAGCAGATAATCTCCACCTCTTGAATTACTAGGTTTAGGAAAATCAAAGCTTCAGTCTTTTTTGATCTGACTTACAGGTAGGTCATTATTGACTATAATGTGATGCTTTACCTTAGTTCTCAATTATACTATGATTTTCTTCCCAAATTAGATATTTTTGTCTTATTTTCACTTTTGATATTTTAAGAAATAACCTTCTTGATCAATTATACTCAATTCATTTCCAACAATTCCAAACATTGTACACAGAAAATTTCACAATAATGGAATGGTCTAGCAGAATGTTTCAGTTCCTATGAGCCTTTTCAAGTGGTTATTTTTTTCAATTTCACATTGATGAATTCTCCGATTGTACCTTCCTTCCTTTATCACCAATGAACTGTTGTTGACAAGTAACTTTCCTTCTTTCCAGATTTTGCTGCATTCTGCAAAGTAATGAAACAAGTGCGTCTGGTTAGTTTTGAGTGTGTGCTGCCAATGCTTTTGCTAACTTGCTGCCTTGTCACCAATAGCACAAATTGGCAACTCAAACACACTTATCCAACCAAATATATTTTTTTTTGTTGACCTCAAGGAGCAAAATTTTTCTGTCTAAGCAGTTTGAATGGATCTTCCAAAGCTGCCAAAAAAAACAAAAGCTGCAATAATGACTCTTAGACATCTCTATATGCTCAAAGATTGCATCTGCACAAGTGCTTATCTATTACTGCAGGAACTGTGGAATTTTTTTCACAATGTACCCATGACAGATTCCATACTGGTGACGGGCAAGGCAAAACAGAAAAATACTTATCTGGAAAAATATCAACAGAAGATTGCAAACACTGGATGTTGACAGTACGTTTCACACTACAGCTTCTGAAAAGGCTCCTTTTCCCTCAACCAAGGATGTCCCCCTACTGTGGACTTTCTGATGGGTCCATCCCATCATACTCTCATGCTTTACCCTTTTATCTCACAAATATGGTAGGCTCCCTCTGTGCTGTTTTATCTTTAATTATTTCCAATTTTGTTGAGGGATTGCAGATGAAACATTAACTTGCATACTTTCCTCACGCATGCTGTTCTTTTCTTTGGCTCCACATTTGATTTGAAACACTTCTCTATACTTGAAGTGCATGATTGCTGCCAAATTAAGCTGGCTTTGTGCAGGGAATCCAGCAACACTAATTAACACAGCCTATAATCCTTATTATAATGTTCTTAGCCATTGACAGTCATTGCATTCCCTCTCACAAAATAAGTTTTTTGATTATTATCACAACCACATTTCCAAATCTTTTCTGTAGAATAATCCAGGTACATAAAAAGCTCTGATGAAGGGTCTAGGCCCGAAACGTCAGCTTTTGTGCTCCTGAGATGCTGCTTGGCCTGCTGTGTTCATCCAGCCTCTCATTTTATTATCTTGGAATTCTCCAGCATCTGCAGTTCCCATTATCTCTCTCACATAAAAACTATTAAATAGCTTATATATTATAGCAGCTGTCATGTGCAGATATACATGCTATTGTAATCAAATGATCCAATAACCAATTATGCTCTTGCATTTTGTTTTGATAACCACATATGGTTTCTGATTGTTGTCACTCGATATACAAGAACTGGAAACTGCACCGCAAATATGAAATTGACTGACCTGTGGCATTGACAGATGCAGCTACAGTTACAACATTTTAAAAATTTGGACAGGTTCATGATTAGGAAAGGTTTAGAGGCATATGGGCCAAATGTAGGCAAATGGGATTAGTTTAGTTTGGGAAACTTGGACAATATGGACTGGTTGGATCAAAGGGTCTGTTTCTGTACTGTATGACTATACGAATGAAACTACGAGAAAATGGCATTCATTTATGAGAGGAAATGGTTGTATGGGACAATTGAGAGGTACAGATTCATGGAGTTCAACTAAAATCTTCATGCTATTATAAAGCAACCTACAATTCTCATCTGCATCACACTTGCAATATAAGTTACTCCATCAAGCATAATTCCAGAAAGAAGCAATAGCAGATTCCTGGAATGAAGAACCTCATTTGCACATTGTGCAAACCTGGTACTGTGTCAAACTGATTTTAAGAAGTGCTCACAGAAGTGTCCCTTTGGTCAATTTGACACTTTTTATGCTCATGTAGAACTGAAACAGAATGAATTCACCCAGTGCACTCCAAAAACATTTACATTTTTAACTGCAGGAAAATAATATCTCCACAAATGTCTACCCATTTTTGAAAAGCATTTCTTTACCAACGAAACCCAAAGATTCATTTCCACATAGTCTATAATTTAAATTACCCCATTCAAGATAACAAGGTGTATAGCTGAATGAACACAGCAGGCCAAGCAGCATCTTAGGAGCAGGAAAGCTGATGTTTTGGGCCTAGACCTTTCATCAGAAAGCCAATAAGCTTGCCCTCAAAAGGCAAAAGAACTAGTCTTTCCTGAAGAATCACAGGCCACCTCCACCATCCCAATCCCATTTACTTGATGTATATATTGTTTCAAATAGAAAACACTTGCTGGAACATAAGAAGTAAGAGCAGGAGCAGACTACTTTGCCCCTTGACCCTGCTTTGCCTTTTATTTAGATCATGGTTGGCCTTCTAGCTCTTCTGAAAGTATTCCCTCTCCCTAGACTTCCTTAGCATTCAAAAATCCACCAGTCTCTGAGTTTAATCTACTTAATGACTGAGCACCACATTCCTCTGATATCAGAACTGTACAAATTCAAAACCCATCGAGAGAAGAAATGCACCTGAGCACCAAAGAGCCAACCTATTATTCTAAGAAAGTGACCTCTAATTCTGGAGTCCTCAACCAGAGATAACATCCTCTTGGTACCTAATGTGTCCCCCACTGGAAAAGAAATGATACTTTAAGTGAAATCATCTGTTATTCTTCAAAACTCTGGGGCTTACAGGACATGTTTATGCAATCTCTTCTCCTAGAACAACCCCTTCACTCCAAGAATCAGTCCAGAACTTCTGCTCTCCCTTCTAAGATACAAATATCCTTCCTTAAAAATAAGGAGACATAAACTGCACAAAGTATTACAGCTCTGAAGTCACCAAGGCCATCCATAATTGGAGAAAAATGTCCTTATTCCTGTACTGCAATCCCTCTATAATAAAGACTAGCATAGCATTTGCTTTCCCAATTGCTTGCTACATCTGCGTATTATTGTGATTCATGTGCTTGAATACAAATCACACTGAGTACTAGTATTTCGCTGCCTCTCATTGTAGAAAACTTTTCTGCATCTCTGTTTTTCTTACAATGTGGTAGTTTCAAAATATCCACTATTATGTATCCCACTTGCCATATTTTTCACCATTTACTTAATCTGTCTAAATTATTTAATAATAATGTCAGAACGTGTTGGAAATGCTCAGTGGATTTGGCATCATAGTCAGAATGGAAAACAGAATTGGTGTTTCAGGTTTGTAACATTTCATTAGGTCTGGGAAAATTTAAAGATATAATACCTTTGAGCAAGTGAAAAGGAGAAACAAAGATAAAACAAAAGGGGTCTGTGACAAAGTGGAAGACATATGAAGTTGAATGGCAAGTCAAAGGGGAATGGAAATAAGACAAGTAAAGGGAGAAGAGATGCGTTGAGAGGAGGTGTGAATGGTAGGGTCTTGATTAACTGCTGTCCAAATGCAAAGTAAAGGATGGAAAGAAAGGACCAAGCAAAAGCCAAAATTAGCAAACGTAAAAAGTGAAGTCGAGGCAGAGATTATAACATAACATTGTTGAACTCCTCTATACATTCTGTTGATGATAACTGCCCAGTTGAAAGATGAAATGCTTCTCCCAGTTTGACTGGGCTTCATTGAAACACTGAAGTATTCCAAGAGCAGAATGGCAGTAATATGGAGACATTAGGCAGAATTTCTCTGACCTTGAACTTTATGGACAATAGCAAGAAAGTCGGAATAATCATACGAAATGGCCAGTGAGGAGCTCATCAATGTCAAAAGCCAGAAGCCTATTTTCCAAGCATGTGTTTCAAAACAAGTTGAGATTCTTCCTCGTAAACAGTGAGAGGCCAATCTACATGCATTAGGACATACAAGCAATTCATTGTTGCCTACTTTCACTTTATTAGTATACAGTTTCACATTCTCCCAACCACTAGATAGAAATTGGACTGCAAAAATTCCTGATGTGAATATCAAAGCAGTTACCTGACAACTTCAGTTTGCCACTGCCTTTCCAAAATTTCATCTTGAATACCAAGGCACCAACATCTCAGAGCACATTTCATGGACAGTGACTGCGTACAGCTCTCCATCCTTGGCATCTAACACATGCCTGACCCATTGCATCATCGTGGTACATCTCCAATCTATTTTCAACACGTTTCTGTACTGAAATGCCGCACTTTCAAGCACATCAATGCCTCTCATTGCAATGCTGCTCAAGGAGCTTTTGCACTCAGAGACAAGCATTCAACTAGACTGTATCTCAGGGCTGCTTGTTCGTTCATTCTCTTAGCAGTCACTCATTCACTACCCACTTTGATGCTCACAGCATCCCTTCCTTGCCTTTTTGCACTTTGCCCCCAGGATGAAATACTATAGTTTTTTTTATCATCTATCCTAAACAAAGGACTGTGTGATTTCCCTGGATGGTTGTAAATTATCCGTATTTAACTAGATTTTTTTGTTCAACACTCAAGAGTGACGTCAGCTCAGAATGCCAATAGCCACATGATTGCAGTGGTTACTTTAATAGCCTGTATCCAAATTTTAGATTATTTTATTGACTGGAACTTCATAATATATTAGAACATGACAGAAGGGACAGAGTAATTAACGGGATAGGCAGTTCAGACTGTGACTCCCAAAGGCTGTGTTGCCTGCTGAGTGCTAGGTTTAATAATGTATCTTGTGCCAGAGAAGAAGTTTGAATGGAAAGGATGCATCTAGTTGTTATGGTCCATATAGATAATAATAATGCCATAGGTAGGACTAGGAAAGAAGTTTTGCTGAGAGTATGCAGGCACGTAGGAGCTAAACTTAAAAAGTAAAACCACAAAATTGATGACCTGTAGATTTTTACAAAGCCTACAAGCAAATTGGCAAATGGCAAATAAGATCAGAGAGCTAAAAACACGGTTTAAAGTTTGGTGTGAGAGAAATGTGTTTTGATTCATGAAGCAGTGGTGCCAGTACTGAGATTTAATGGTGCGATACTATTCTACCTTTGCCTGAAAGAAGGCAGGGCAAATTGACCAAGTCTGGGCACTGAATACTCAAGGGTATTTAGTATCTGTGAAGGACAGAAAGAAAAGGTTTTAGATGGCTCTGTTAATAACTGATGTCAACGCGGGTTCAAATTCTGCTTGGGTGAGGTTTCCGTGAATGATTCTCCTTCTCAAGCTCTCCTGTCATCTGCGGCACGGCGACCCTCAGGTTAAACCACTATAATTTGT
Organism: Stegostoma tigrinum; assembly: GCF_030684315.1. Classification (NCBI taxonomy): domain Eukaryota; kingdom Metazoa; phylum Chordata; class Chondrichthyes; order Orectolobiformes; family Stegostomatidae; genus Stegostoma; species Stegostoma tigrinum. The sequence goes on from NC_081355.1 coordinate 57,621,917, forward strand.
CCTTCTACTGAGTCCTATGGTCTTATAAAACTATAGAACTTTACTTCTTTAATAGATGAGATCAGAATGATAATGAAAATATATGAATATATCTTCACTGTTTGAGTGAAGATAAGAAATAGAAAGGGAAAGATGTCACTTAGTTGAATGAGTTTACAAACCTCTAACAGCATAGTTATATTGGCAGTGCATGAATCAAGAAATAATGATGATGCTTGGAAGAATGGTACAGCAGTAATTTTCATTAAGACCCAACTGTATTGCTGTGGATCTGGGGTTACATGTAGGCCAGACTAAGTAAGAATGGTAGAATTCCTTCCCTAAAGGATAAAGGTACACCAGGTGCGGTTTTACAATAATGGTTAAAATTAGGCAAGCTTTCAGGTCCAGATTTTTATTAGATTGAATTCGAATGTCACCATCAGCCCTGGTGGGAATCGAATTTAATCCACAGAACATTAGACTGGAGTTCTGGGTTGTTAGCTGAGTGATATTATCACATCGCCTCCAGTTACGAATGGTGCAGTCAGAGAGGCATGGCTGTCCTCAGACTGCACACATATCACAACATTTGTTTTCCCTTTCAAATGAACTTGTACAGACATGATATGACACACCTCTAAGCTTGATGGTAATAGAATCTAAGCCTTCTTGCCCAGAGATAAGGACACGACCAAAGTACCACAATAAATGTCATCCCATAATGCTACAGTTTTGAAAACAAGAGGAAGTAATTCAGAAGACAAATGGAATGTTAATCTTCATTGAAAGGGGAGGTATAAACTAGGGAAGTATTGCCTCACCTGTTCAGAGTATTGATGAGAGCACACCCACAGTAGTCAGCACATTTTTGGTCTTTTATTTAAGGAGGAATACAGTTTTGCAGCGCCTTTTTGAATGTTTTTTGGAAACTAAGTCCACCAAACCTACTAATTCCCTATTATCTATTCTATAAGGTACTCATTCAAAAACTTCTAAATTTCCTAACATGTTCTGATTGCCTGTCATTTTGTCTCCAATAATAGATTCTGACATTTTCCTACAACTAATGTCAAATTTACTGGCTTGTAGTATGCTCTTTACTCTCCCTAAACTTTCTTAATTAGGAGAATAGTATTTCTTCCTTCCAATGCATGACGACCATTTGAGAGTCTGGGGGATTCTGGAAGATTGAAACCAATATAACATATATCTTTATGAAGTTTTAGAGCACACAACATCAGGTTTGTGGAATATGTTTGTATTTTGTTCTATTAGATATATCTAGGACAAATTGTTTGCTAATATCAATATACTTAGTTTGCTCACTTTCACTTGGCACATGGTTCCTCACTTTTGTTTTTTAAAGTCAACTACAATGAAGGCAGTATTATTTCTTTATCCCACCTTCCAATATCAACTGTTTCTATCTCTAAGGGATTCATGCATATTTTGCTAATCTGCTCATTTTCACATTCCTTTTATAGGCTTTTGTACATGTTTTTATATTTCCTGTTAGTTTACCAATCTAGTCCATTGTCTTTCCTTTACTAATTTCTTTACATTCTTTAGTTAAATTTCAGAATCCTCTTACTATTCAAGTTGGCTATTCCTCTTAGCAAAATTATCAGAACATATCGTAAGAAATAGGAGCAAGAGGAGGCAATTCAGCCCAAACCCTGTTCCACCATGGCTGACCTTATCTGGGCCTCAACTCTCCTTTTTTGCCTACTCTCCATACCCCTTCAACCTATTCCTAATTAAAAATCTGTCTAACGCCTCCTTAAATTTGTTCAATGCTCCAGCATCCAACACACTCTACGCTATTGAATTCTACAGATTCGCAACCCTTTAAGAGAAGTAACTTCTCCTCATTTCTGAAGAAGGGTCTTGACCCGAAACGACAGCTTTCCTGCTCCTCTGATACTGCTTGGCCTGCTGTGTTCATCCAGCTCTAGACCTTGTTATCTCCTCATCTCTGCTTTAAACCTGCCATCCCTTATCCTAAAGCTATGGCTTCTCTTTCTAGATTGTCCCACATGAGGAAACATCCCTTCTATGTCAACTTTGTCCCATTTCCTTTAGAATTATATATGCCTCAGTTAGGTCGCTTCTCATTCTTCTAAATGATTGATAGTATAAGCCTAAACTGCTCAATCTCTGTTCTTGAGACAAACTGCACATCTCTGGAAACAATCTAGTGGATTTCCTCTGAACCATACAACTACATCCTTCCCCAAATAAAGGAACCAAAATTGTATGCAATAATCCAGGTACAGGCTCATTAACAGTTACTATATATAAGCCTCTTATTTAATCTCTTTAACTTAATAACCATAATTTGACCAATTTTCATTTCGGATTTTTATTACCTCTGCCAATGTACAATTTTTGCTAGTTTGTAAGTCAGCAAGTTGTGTTTACCATCGCTAATATACTATGATTGTTGATTATCTTTCTCAACCTGCATCAGTCAATTCACCCCTCACTAGTTTATGACAAGGCTATAAATTAGCCTTCTCTAAATGCACAAAACTAGTTCCAAAATAAACTGCTCTCTTATTTGTTTCTTGACATGCTGAATCAGGAAATGATCCCAAACACATTCCATTAACTTATACCCTAGAAAATTAAATTACTGAAAATTTGGTCTGCTCAGTATTTTTGAAGATTTAATACCCCCACAATTTCTGCATTTAACTTTTTACATGCACCTTTAATTTAATCAAAAATAAGTCATATTTATGTTGCACTTTTGACGTAATAAAATATCCCAAGATATTACTCAGGAGTGTCATGGACCAAAATTGACACCAAGCCCCTTAAGGAAAAATTGGAGTAGATGACCGAAACTTTTGTCAAAGAGGTAGCTTTAAGTAATTCTTCTCAAAAAAAGGAAAACAAAGCAGAAATATGAGTAGCTTTAGAAGGGAAACTCCACAACAAAGAGAGTAGGCGTCTTAAGCTTTAACCGCCAATGTTGTATTTCTGGGAAACAAGGGATGCACAAGCGGCCAAAATTAGTGGAGAGCAGACGTTACAGATTACTGTGAAGCTGGAGAATGTTACAAAGACAGGAATGGTGAAAAAAAATAAAAGAATTAAAAGCAAGGAGAGAATTTTAAAATTAAACAGTTGCCTAACCAGGATAAAGTGGTAGGTCATCAGGCAGAGCTGATAGGTGAATAGGAAATGGAGGAAGTTGGCCAGGTGCACATTGGAATAGTCAGTTTTTTGCATAACAAAGCCAGGGATGAGTGCATCAGCAGCTGGCAAGCTGTGCTAAGAACCAAATCGGGCAATATTACTGACATAGAAATAGATAGTCAAAGTGATGGAACGGATGTAACCCAAAGTTCATTTCAGGCAAGTATAGTACCAAGGAAGTGAAGAGTTTGGCTCAGCCTCAGCTGTTTTCCTGGGAAATTGATGGTGTTGGTGACTAGTGAATAATGTTTGAATCAGGTACCAAAAATAAGATTTCACTTTGCTCAATATTTAATTATAGGAGATTTTTGCTTGTTAGGCCCTGAATGGTAGCCAAAGCCTGAATATTTGGAGAGAGTGTTCTGGTGGTGAGGTAAAGTTGGGTGTCATATATATAATTATATATATGGAAACTGATGCTGTATTTTTGGATTGCATTACCAAAAACAGCAACTGTATTATTAATGTCTTTATTATATTAAAACATCCCAAAGTGCTTCTTATAAAACAAATTCCAACACCAATCAAGAAAAGGCAATGTTAGAATGAATGACGAAATTCTTTGATAAGAGATAGATTTTCAATTAAAACAAAGAACTGTGGATGTTGGAACACTGAAACATAAATAAAAATTGCTGAAGAAATTCAGCAGGCTTGAGAACATCTTTGGAGAGGAAACAGATTTAACATCTTGAGTCCAGTGACCCTTCTCCAGGTAGATTTTAAAGTCTTTCTTAAAGGAGGAAAGCACGGAAGAGAGGAGGAGAGACTTGGGAAGTGAATTCCAGCATGGAATCCAGCATCTAAACATCTTGATCACCACAATGAGACTGGGAGATAAAGAGTAGCAAGGGACCAAGGACAGAGCCTTGGAGAATACCAGACAGTGTGTGAGTGGGAAACTGCAGCACTGGAGGTTATTCTTTGACTGTAAATTATGTGTAGAAAATAATAGAATCAGACCTGTGCATTTTCAAACAGCTAGACAACCTGCAGAAGTGTCTGAGGAGAGTAGTATGGTCATCCATGTCAAAGAATGTGAATAGGTCGAGAAGAATGAGGTTTGATATTTTACCTTTGTCATACTCATTCAAGGTATCATTTACAGTTTTCATAACAGCTGTTCCACTTCTGTGATGGACAAGGAAAACTGATTGAGTGATTTCCTTATTTACACTCTGCCTAATACTTCAAATACTATTATGGGCACATAAGCTACTTCCATTATTGCTTTTTTCCCCATGTTGTTCATTAGCTGGACCTAACTGGATTATGAATCTTGACTTCCTGAGCCAGGATCCACACTCTCAACAGATATTAGCCAATATTTTATTATCAAAACTACCCCATCTCCGACCTTGTATCAGAGATAATGGGAACTGCAGATGCTGGAGAATCCAAGATAATAAAGTGTGAAGCTGGATGAACACAGCAGGCCAAGCAGCATCTCAGGAGCACAAACCTTATTCATTTTCCAAATTTGTTTGAAGAGTAGATATTCTGGAATGTTTAATTCTGACTGGCTACTAAGTAAACACATCTGCAAAATGTTTTTTAGATCAAATCTATATATTTTTACATGTACTATGAGCTCATCTATTTTGTAATGTGAACTCTATGAATTCGTGCATATTCAAATCTTCAATTTGTCAGTTTTTCCCTTATGTCCCCATCGTTGGTAAAGCTCACAAAAGTCATCAAACATCTGTTCAATTCTCCAGCCCTTCCTACCACGCCACTTGTTTTTTAAAATTAAATTGGCATTTTGTTTCTCTGTTCTATATCTTCAACAACTCTTTCATTGCTTATTAATTTTATGCTTTCCTCAGTGCTCCCATATCTTTCCTTTGTAATGAAAGCAGCCTATTGTGGTTTTATTTGAGGTTTCAATTGCACTGAGAAGCCAAGGTAGTTACTTTCTCATAGTTTCAGGCCATGTGAACCATTATAAAGAAGAGTCACTTGTCTCAGGTCACTCATGAAGATCTATACTATATATGAGCTTTAAAGTCCAGTTTAAATACTGGTTGGTTTCAAGGTCTAGGAAAGCTATTCAAGGAACCCTGTACTTGGGTTAAAAACTCACACACAGATGAAAGAGAAAAAATCTTTTAAGATGTATGCTATTTACATGCAAACTATACATCATATTCAAGGTCCTGTTTGCTATAAGACCTCATCTTATTTAAAGGGGCACAGGTTGGTTCCAGTGATAAAATTTAAGACACTACTGAGATCCATTTCATAAATCCTGTTTTATAAAACTTTTGAATGAATCTTACAAATTGCCTCATAATTTTAAAATCAGCTGAATAGGTGTTTTGCTGTGTGGTAAATATTAGCATATGGCAAATAAAGAATATTGCATTTGTTGTATCTAAATGGCATTCAAATTGTATCAAATTGAAGGTCAGATGGATTTTTTTTAATAAGACTTGTATTTTTTTAACAACAGAACAACAGGTCTGAAAATTAGAAAATTAAGCTGACAAATGCCAGTACAATTCAACATGCCAGAATTCTCCTTCTATGCAAGTACCATTGATCTGCACAACAGCTTATTACACCACCAATACCTGTTCTTATTTTCTCCCTTCTGGCCCTGTATGCACACAATTCTGCCACACACTGAAGAGGAAGAAAACATTTTTTTTCCGAGTGATAATTTTTCAAAAAGAAGGCAAAACAAGTGACTTTGCTGTTACAGCTAATAATCGAGTCAGATTCCAAGTGTGAGCTGCATAATTGCGGTACAGGCGCCAAACTGCAGCAAGACCGGCAGTTTACAATGTGAAAAGAAGTAAGATCTCTCTTCTGATACAACGATCTAGCAAAACCCAAAGCGAAACTTCCATTGCTTTTGTTTAACAATCAAGTCCCTGAACCGAGGACTGCACCCAAACAGGATACTGGAAGGACAATTATATAAGAATGATCAGACTACCTGGTCGCTTGGAGCAGATTCATAATTACCAGTAGCCTTATATTTTGAAACACATATTTTAAAAATTAAATCTGCAATTTTTGCACAGGATTTGGGAGTGTATATTTATAGTTATTTTTCAAACGTTGAGACATATAGAAAGCCGACATAAATAATATTTAAATGACATCTTTAATCAGGTTTGCACTTTTTATATATTTGTTGACAGGTCATTGATGGCTTGTGTAATTTTCAAGAACGAAGCCAGCTTGATCTTCGTAAATAATTGATATTGTATTTTTATAATATATTTTGAATTTTCTTGATTTGCTTCTTCAGTTATTCCACGTTTTGGCGGAAGAATGCCGCATACAAGACCGAATTAGGCAGAATTATCAGCAGATTGCATCTCTGAGAAATTGGTATGTGCTGGATATGGTGTATTTAGTGGACAAGGTCGAATGGCTTCCGTCTGCGGAGTAACCATTCCACGGTGCCCTCCGCTGAGAGTGTGTACTATTTAAGCCGAATCTCACTCAGAAGTTTCTCATATTGTCGCACGGTGATTCCAGCCTGAAATGTCGAAAAGTTTCAAGTCAAGTTCTTTGATTTGCCTCCAGTTAATAAAGCTCTATGGCGTAAAGGATGGGAATAATAAGTCCCTACGTTCGTCTATTGTTATAATAAACTGTTCAGCACATTGCTGTTACCTCTCACAAAAATTACAAAATTTAAAGAGAGTTGTACGATTGTAGAAAAGTTTTGATTATGAGACGTTCTTATCCTAAAGCTGCGACCATTGCACTGTCATTAAAAGTTCAGACTGTGGATAAACTGCTAAACAGCTCTAACGAAACGGTTCCCACGTGTAGAATTTTACTGCAAGAATAGTTGATTTCCCGAACCATTCCGCAATGGGAAAGATTTGGCTATTCCTGTTAACGACAATTGAACGAAAAATAATCGAAGTTCTTAAAATAATATGTTTTAGCTGGCAGCAATATCTCTTCGTTTTGAAGCGAACGTTTTTGAAAATGTGGTTTGATGCAAATAAGTAACAGCGCTCTTCTGAATTGTATACGTGTATGAAATAGCGCTGAATACAGTTCATCCGATTAGGCTTCTGATTGTTATCGATTCCCCCAGCCTCTCTATATGCCCTGGTATTAACTGCGAGAGTTATGCTTAAACTAACGATCAATATAATTGAATTTCGAAATTTTATATTAATACAACAGGACAAGAGAAAAACAGATCCTTGGTCCATTTGTAAATATACGTCAGCATGTCTGACAGTACTGATCAACGGGAAAGTTTAATAAACATTGTATATCAATTGCCAAATTTAAAGAAGTTCCGCGGCTCTTCAAAATTGTCATATTGATCAGAAAGAAGATTTCAACATGCATTGGATACAAATGATAGTGGAGTTTGTTTAAATATTTTTGTTTTTTTTCGGTTAGTCATGAGGAAAGGTATGTATTGGACATAAGAAACAGAATGAGTGAGTATTGATATGCAACGTGTTGACAGTTTGTTTTCTTAATAATTCCTATTTCACAATACTTGACTCCTTTCTTCTTTTAAACGTAATAATGGTGTTTGTAAATATAAAATGTGAGGTATCACTCGAGAGCTGCTGTTGCATTGCTTCTTGGCATGGCCTCTTAAAATGATGAATCGGTCCTTACAACCTGACGTACGTTTGTTTAACCTTATGGGCAAAACTATCAAAAGGTCAAAACTGGGATTGCCCGTCGTGTAGACTCAGTTAATTATTTCGAAACAAATTGCTATGCTATGATGTAGATTAATACTGTACTGGCTGTTCAGTTCACGCCTGTTGTATTTAAAGTGAATTTGTAAATGCAAGAAGCGCTCGTAGTTTTCTATTCTACGTTCATGACAGCAGAAACTACTGTCCAGCTAAATCAATATCAGTCTAAGTTGACAAAAATGAAGAATATTTCTGACGAGGCTCGCAGTAATTCACGAATTGCTTTGCCTTATTCTGCACAATGACAAAGACAGTTAGAGGTTGTTTCATCTGAAATATAAAAGAGCTCGTGTTAATATCCGGATCCCAAGAAGCGCTTGTGAAACTGCACTGTAGAGAACACGTGCACTTGAAATGGTTTCAGTAGGAAAGTGAACTAATTTGTGATCTTATAATTGTTGAAAAGAAATAAAAGATTTCTATCAATTTTGTAATGATTTAAATTGGACTGATAACTCAACCCTTGATAGTTAAGTGTCATCTGTGTCCTGTTAAATCTATGCTGCACCTTTTTTCTCGCATAGTTACATCTTCCACAGCGATTTATATTGTAGGTAATAGAAAATGCACTTGATTCACACTTCTTCTAACGCAACTAATGCCAACAATATTCCTTCAATATTTATTTCGTTGTCTTATGTGTGCACTTCTCTTTAAACTTTTCTTCAGTTGTTAAATTGTCTCTGCTCGTCTGTTTCCCTAATGGTCATAAGTGATTGAGAGTTGAAGAGCTGATTTGACAATTTTAGCTGGAGGTCGTTTGCTGGTCTTTACAGCTTAGTTATTTTGCGTTCATGAAAGATTGACTAATTCACTGTAGTTTACTTTTAAATTAGATCGATTTATTATGAGCTATATTTGCCTGATTGTCAGATCGCATAGCTAGCCGAGATTTGTTCTATTTGCAGTCTTTGCTGTTCACATAAATTTACAAGAGCCTTAACTTCCTGCAAAATGTTATCACATTGCAAAAATAAAAAGTTTTATAAATATTACAAAATTTTCACAGCTGCGAAAACTACACTGATGCTGAACATTACGGCGCAGCAATGTGGGGAAATTTCTTCCAACGTGAGATGTAAGCGCGGCTGATGATTTTTAGCAATCTGGTTAAGAATCCGTTATAAATTGTTGCTATAAATTCAATGAATAATAAATGATTCGGAGTTGCATTGCAACTTCCCATCTTTCAGCGAAGTAAATCGTTATATTAAAACAATATCAAGTGTCAAAAGTCTCGTTAGACCTGCAATAGTGGCTGACCATTTTTGTCTCCGTTCTGACATAAAACTAAACCCCAGTATCGATTAGGACGTCAATGTTTGTAAAGAAGATTACTCAGAACGTGACCTGTCATTAGAATGGGGCAATAAAGTATCATTAAATATTCATTTATTCAGTGATAGAATGAACTTTGACCTTAAACAAGGATAACAATTTGCTTAATACCCTGTATTTTAGTGTGTATTCGGAGGTTTTTTTTCGTAATTATACGTGGTTTGCTCACACTGTGTCGCTGGTGTGGGACTCACCCCGAGCGAAAACAGGAGGGCTAATTTGAAAATGACCCAACTCTGAATTAATTTCGGCCTGAACTTTCGGTGAACTGGAGATTAAAGAAGGCTGAGCAGGCCGAGTGGAACAGTTTCTTTAGCTATGGGGTTTTCAGTCAGCCTTTCACACTGAGTAAATATTGATCAGCTTTAATCTGATTGCCCTGGAGTAAAATGCAGGATCTCTACATGGGAAAAGGTAAATTCAAGAGGGTGAACATCTAAATGGATGAGGGTTGTGGTCTGGAGATCGTCCTCGTCTCCGATTTCTTTAAAAAATAGTTTCGAAGAAAGATCTTTATTTATTAGAGATCAATGCTGCATAAGAGGTGACTTAGTGTAGAAATAAAGGGAATCTCTTCGGGAGTCGTAGACTGTCTGCTACGGGGCAAATAATCACAGAATTGTTAGCGTGAAGAAGACCATTCGGCCCTTCATGTTTACACTGGCTGTCTGAACAAAATCGTTACAGCAAAACAGATCAAACCCATCACATGTTCAGTGTTGAAGGTTAAGACTGAATTCTCTCTGCGGTTCTTTCTGAAAACCAACTCAGTCAGTTTAAAATATTTGAAAGCGTATTAAAGTCTGCAATTCCTTTGCATTGCATGTGGTTAAAGTCAGCTCCTGATTACTGGGCTCCTTTAAGCTTCCGCGGTGGGTGTATTTTTTCTGTAAAATGTGCAAACGATCATTTGTGAATGTATTGCCTTGGTATTTCAATTTGATATACATTGACTGATGATTATAAAAAAACGATTAAAAAGTACTAAAGAAAAACAAGACTTGTTTCTTGTTACCGTGAACTGGTACCGAATGTCTATAATAGAGAAGTGAAATGTGCAATATGAGAAGACAAGTGGATTCCACGCGATCGGATTTTACGTCTAATCGCGAGCAACAGATGGCACTACCGCTTGCGTAAAAACGGAGAACCTGAAATTTTGGTGTATCTACCCCAAAAGGCTTTGTAACAGTTCGGAGACACTAACAATTAAAATTAACTTTGAGAAGTATATAAGATCCAAAATGTTCCACTTAGAATCTCAGAATCAGGCTACTAAAGATTGACTTCATTTCTTACTCTATGTCAGCGGCTTCTCCAGAAATACTTCATTGGTTATGATAAACCACGGGATTATTTTATCGCTTTAAAATGCGCTACATTAATGCGAGTCTTTTTCTACCTATTGTCTGAAACTGTTTTAACTCTCGCCTTCTCGAGGTATTCTTAATGTACAATTGAATGAATTGATAGCAAACTAAATATCCACTCCAATAGTTATAACAAATCGGAGGGATATTGTTTAATTCTTGACAAATTTTGATTTTGTTCAATCTGTTTCCTTTAGTAAACGGAAAGTGATGCTGGAACCGCTGAGTAGCACGTAAGACAAAAAGTTGGAGGTTTCTTTGAAGCTCTTTTGCGTCGAATGTAATCTTCCAGGGGAAGACAACTCTACAGCAGACATCACCCTTGATATGGCCGACATGCCCTACAACACCATCGACTTTTGCTTATTGACACCAAACTGCATCTAATCATGTTTCTCAAGCAAATGCTAGCGACATTCTAGTCACGCGGCTTCAGCAATCTGTTCAATCAAAACAACTCGAGAATAGTTTAATTTGGAACCTTGCGTCGATAAACTTGTGTTTTCCATTTCTTATACTTCGTTTGCTAGAGTGTGACTGTGAATGCGGTGAATTCTTTGTTGCATTTTGAAGCAAGTCAAGTTGATGACAACCACTGTCATTGGAGAATGGCCTGTTTACATATATGTAAATAAGCCATTCAAGGTGAAAAGGTCAGTGTTTAGATGCACTCTAAGAAGCTTTTAACATTGCAAAAGCCACTTTAAAGACCCGCAGGTATTTCCTGTGAATAAAATAACTTGTCCTATTTGACTTCATGAACTGTTACCTATCAATAACCGAAATTAAATAAAACGCCAATTAATAAATGAAATAACTAAACGTGATGTTTAGCAGTGTCCGGGATCTGAAGGACGATTTTGAACATTGTTGATGGGGGTGCAAGTTCATGCCGAGGGTCAAGAAACTGTAACATGCTTAAGATAACTTAAATGCAACTGTAACATGATAGAGAAACGCAGCATTTTAATATAATTTATTATTTGGACCCGTAAATTCTGTCCTGGATTTCAGTCACAGAAAATCTCAGAACTGATTCAAATCACGTGCTGATTGTATAATACATCTAGTCACACAGAAGAACTGATAAAACTCAGTGATGGGTTAAGCACACACTGACAGCGTTGTATCATGCAAAATTCCGTACACAAATCACAAGGAAAACAATCATTTGGCCGTAACTTACATTGACAGGTAGCTTACGAAATTAAGTCCAACAAATATCGGAGTAAACATGATCATTTTGAGGTATTTTAACAAGGTGCTACTGCTGGTCTTCAGACAGCCCATGTACTTTGGGAGGGGAACACATTTAACATTGCTCAAATTTTACACAGCCCAGTGCAATGGTAATTTCTGTACATAAAGTCGTCCACAGTTTAAGGAGAGGTCCCCTATCTACTCAGCTCTGCTTTCTGCAAATACAAGAAACATTTCACGTATATTTGATTCGTTGATAACATTTTGCTTATAAAAACTCTACAGCTATGTCGCATAAGACACTGGCTTTCTTTTTTTTAGAAAATACTTGTAAAAAGATAAAACTCTTGACAAAATATATACAACCAGCGCAGCTTACAATATATATGCAACACATTAAATTAAAATAGGACAATTATACTATACAGTAGTTGGTTCTCAGTGTAAACACTTCTATAATAGTGCATCTCTGGTGCATTTAGAGATTGGCTGATTATTTTCCCCAAAGAAAATAAGTTGATTTGGGGTTGTTTCCCAGACATTTATGTCTCATTACATATTTCCCTCCTAACTTGAAACAACTATCAAATGAAAAGGTTTCCAGTTGTGGGGGCTGCTATGGAATCTTTCAGCCTGAAGTATGAATCGTTTCTGAGGTAGATGATGATGGGGAGGGTGTCGACGAGGTAGAGATCGATTTGTCTGAGGTGTCTTCTGTGTTTGCTTCACTCCCTGGAGTGGCCGGAGAAGCTGAGGCGAAGCCCTCCTTCTCCCGCTTTTTCTGCTTCATCCGCCGATTCTGGAACCAGATTTTTACCTGGGTTTCGTTGAGATGAAGGGCAGCCGCAATTTCCACACGTCTGGCCCGGGTCAAGTACTTGTTGAAATGAAACTCTTTCTCCAGCTCGGTTAGTTGCTTAGTGCTGAAATTAGTTCTCACTGTGTTGGGCTGACCAGCAAAACCATACTCCCCAGCCTTCCCTAAATCAGTGAATAGAAAGGAGCACATAACAGGTGAGTCAGGCAAGGAATCGTACAGGTAGGCTGTGACAATTGCTTGGGACAGCTAGATTCGGCTGACTGCATAGATAATCAATCATTCCCTTTTCAGTAGTTTGGGAATGTCTTGTCATGAAAAGCCGAAAAGCATTACACTACAACTGTTGCATGTCATCAGCTAGGTGGTGTTGAAAATATGCCTCACACAATGCTGATAAGACTGGAAAGGAAAGAATAGATGGGGGAAAAAAAGACAATGTAGACGAAAGATGCAGCCATTCGATCATCTTAAACAACATGCAACAGATCAAGATTTCTTTCAACTCGAGTCTGACACGCTTTCCCCCCCACCGCATCTGCTAGTATCGGCTTTCACCTGACAATGATTTACCTGTGGAAAGATATTGCACCTCGAAAATAGAATTTACCTGTTTTCGGAGGGTTCCTCTTCACCTTCATCCAGTCAAAGGTTTGTGCTGGGGGAGGGGTCTCAGCTGACGGGGAGCAGCAAGGTTCTTGATGGCTGCCGTGGGCGGGGGACGACGGGTGACAGCCTGTAGCTAGGGCTAAACTCGGCTGCTGCTGCTGCTCTTGCCCGTAAGGGTGATGGCAATATTGACTTGGCCCCACCATCCCACCATAGCCGTGCTGATGAGGGCTGATGGCCGAGCCAATGTTCCCAGGGTAGACAGCAGGAGCACACTGAGAGTACCCTCCGTTACCATCCGCCTCTTCATTCAATGAGTAGTGATGATGACTGTAGCCTGTGCTAAAGCTCTGGGCTGGGTATCCTGCCCCACAGTTGGGATGGGCACTGTAAGAGATACCCAGGTTGTTGTGATGTGTATAGCTAGGCTGGTGATGGTGACGAGGAGGAGGTGGAGCACCTATTTGGACACTTCTGGCCACGATGTAGCGTTCATCAGCGGTGCAGTTATTATTACTAACGGCACAGGACTGGTAAGTTGCAATTCCTGGATCTGCATGGTAACTTCTGGAAGAGCAGGCCCCAGTGTCTCCGTTAATGATGGAATAGTCTAGGAAGGTGTTCATCCTTGCATTGTCCATCTGTCACTGGGGTATAACCAGCATATAAAGTCCACCAGCCTGGATGGACGGTGCCAACTTGCCCACTTCCTCAATGGGGCTGAAAGAAACTGATATCAATATACAGGCAAGTGTCGCCACGTGACCAAACCCGCCCAATCGCCGGGCTGCCTGAGAAGTTTGCATGCTCTTGCTGCTGATCGATCACCGTTTTACTGGCATTGAAATTCCAAACGCTCTCCCATCAAGGTTACGCGCATTATTAGCCCGCGAATGCATTATACTTCAAAGCATGCCCAGCAGAATGCAGCAGGAATTTGTTCAAGATGCACGTACTGTTCCTTTCCGGACCTGCAGCGCCATTTAAGAGTTACCGCGAGTCTACCATGGGGAGTAATAGCGCGTTCCGCTCAGCGCAGCAGCTTCTGTCTCAGGTAGGTCGCTGGATAAATACCTAACAGCCAGACCCTGTAAGGGTAAGGGGAATGGCATCAGAGTGTTCCACTGTAAGGATGAAATCCGTGTCCCTCTGTGGTGTCTCAACTGCAGCATTGTGTGTCTGCGAGAGCGGTGATTTGTTTTTCATGCTGAGATAGGTTATACGTAGGTCGGGGGGAAGCTATGCAAAGCAGATCTGTTGGGTGTCAGATCATTTCGCGCACTTTAATGAAAGAAAATCCAGGTAGTTGCTGCAGAGCTGTGTTTCGTTCAGGCCTGCGCATATTGTGAACTGATTATACCCCAATCACTGCAGCGCAACTGTGAAGATTACCCTGAAAATAAAAGGATAAGATGATTGATTGGACGACGAGCTTTATGGCCCAGAGATTTGTATTTAAGCTATATGTGATCTGGTGCGCTGTTGTAAAAGGAGGCGCCTTGCCTTTACTGTGCATTAATGTCACAAGGAAACATGCAACAGCCTATCAAGGCCTGGCCTTTGCCAGTCCTCAAGTTTCTCGCTATTGGCATGGAAATGAGCAGGCTCTTCAATCGAACACAGGCTGGCGGGAGCATCCCCTCACTATAGGGTTACGGGCAGCCAAAGTGTCTTCGAGATCATATTGGCTCCCTGCCTATTTATTCTGGTTGAAGCGGGAATCAGACGGGTTGCTTTCCACACCGATATGAATAATAACAATCCCTGGCTGAGGCATAATGTAACCAAACGTGGTCGCTTGCAAGGCGCTGCCACCCATCTGTCAGCTTCCTGTAGAGACCTATCCGAGCAGTCAGGGCCGGTGGTGATTTCAGATCAATCTAATGCACATTACAGAGTGACGTTGGTCAGGGTTAGATACAGTAATTTACTCGGATTATTTAGTTACGACAAATGGTGGTTCCTAACCCTGCTGTAAAACTGTAAACCAGCACTGGGGAATGGCGATCACACGAGGAACAGGGAGATTATTTAGGCTTTTGGAAAGTTGACGCGTAATTAATTAATGTAAATGCCTCAAAAAAAGGGGGATTTATTTTAAGTATTGATCCACGTGCACTGGAAAAGGAGCTGAAAATTGCGATGTGTGGTCTGAATGTAAATTCTTTACTATATTGACTTCATGAAATTAGCAAAAAATAAATTACCTAAAAGTAAGTCTCAAGAAATGTATTTGTAAAAAAAATACTTCTGGCCAATGGCAATTCTATCAGCTGTATAAAATATTGCTCCCTGATCTATTGAATAATGCTCTGAAAAATTTCAGTTTTCAATCCCAAAGCAAAACAAAAAGAATTACACAGAACTGACTTGCAGCCCTCGAAGAGAAAGAAACCTTTGTTGTTGAGTGCGATAAAACGTCTCTTGTTTGTGTTCACAACGGTAATTTTACCGAAATATATCCGGACTTGATTTTTGGCCATACACGAAACTCAACAATAAATCAGCACATTCCTCCCACTGTCCGTATGTTCTCTAAGTTAAAACAAATGAACAAATTTACATTCAGCTCCGCCATCTTTACTTACTAGGTCTGAACACTCACTGTAGCGGAAAGTGCCAGCTCAAAAAAAAATCTGGATTGAATCGATTTCAACAACAACAAAAATTGCCTTTTCTGTTTTTCAGTTTTCTACAATAAAAAAAACGCCCTTCCGCCTCACCACCATCATCCCCTTCTCTTCTCAGTAGAAGGTTTCTATTGAGGGAGCTTTTCTAATTCTTCCCTGAGATGTCCGCCCCATCCCCCCGCACCCCGGTAAAACCAAGGCCTGGCTTGGAGCATTTTCGGGTAATCGCCGTCACCATGCGCCGTCCAGCGTGCCTGAAAGCCCTTGGTACTGAGGGACCGGGCGCGTCTCTTCCATTGTGCTTTCGGTTTAAGGACACGTCTCTTGTAGCAAATTGCCCATTATGTCGTGTGAGGACTTGTTTTAATCGCGACAAGTTATCGACAATGTGTCACTATTTGCCCGAGCGGTTTGTTTTTAATAAGGAAGTGTCGCCTTCCCTTTTCACAAGATTACAGCAGCCCGATAATTATATATATATATATAAAAACCTGGGCACAAAGCCAGTAAATTCAGTATGAAATTTAGAAAAGAATCTTTCCTATTATTTCTCTGTTTAATGATTAAACAATTAGAACTTCAGTCTATCGTTATAAATTCTCACGCAGGGAGACTAAATTCGAAGGAAGTATCAATAACAGCAGTGGAAAACGCCGTGCTCCTTATATAAAACAGTGAAAATGAATCACGACTCAACGCCTACAAGTTAGAAACTGACAGGGGTTCCCTGGTCCAGGCAAATACGTAAGATGTTTTTTTTGTATGTACTGCTGCGATTGATCCATTTGATGACATTCTCATTCATAAAAGAGCTTTGATTTATGAGTTTGGGAAGAATTACCTCCAGAGCTGTTCCTGTCACTGCTTACGCAAAAGCCCAACGTGCTTTTACAAATGGCAACACGAACACATTGTCCACCGCCACTAATAGTGAAAGTTCCTGATCAGTTGGAAGAAGCTTGCAACGCGTTCCTCGGCAGAGGGGGTGTAGGAGGAGTAGGATGATAGAAGAGGCATAAAAGCAAAAAACAACTGCCGCCTAAAAAGCCTAGCGCACAATGCGAATGCATTCCTACAGCTGTTATTTCATTTACACAATACAGCTGCAATAAGGAAGCACAAAATGCTTTATGTTTTTAAAAGATATGGTCCCAAGATTTACGATTTTGTCTTCTGGAGACTTTTATTTTAGGACGGAGGACTGTGACCGATTAGGCATTTGGGCTGAAATAGATGTTTTTTTAAAGCGCCTCACCGGCTTCCTCTCAGACCTCAGTAGCTTCTCCGTTTTTTGGAAAACAGGGTTGACTTGTATAAACCGGGTTTCGTTATTAAACGCTTCATTTCTGAAATAGTAAACTACTTAGTAAGGCTGGCGATCTTTAGGATCAGTTTATTTTGTACGTGGACGAGTTTTAATCTGACTTGCTGCAGTAAAACATGTGGAATTCTCTGTTGTTGATACTGACTGGCAGTAAGACAGATAAGGAATTGAGGAATCAGCAATAAAGATTAGATTCTGACATCAATAAACAGAGGTTTCTTTAATAGCAAGCACACGTGAAAATGAACACTCCTAAACTTTTCCCCTTCTTTCCTAGATTTTCTGAGTGCTGACAGATGTATCCATGGGGTGTGAACTTAAGAAGATTTTTCTTCGAAATGTGATTAATTCCTTTTTGCCTTTGTTTCGTTTATTCTGTTGAAGTGTTAATATTAAAATCCGGCGCCACATTTTTTGTATAACTTAATAAAGGCAATATTAATTGACTTTTCTTGAGCCTTGGTCTATACCACGGGCAATGTTAGTGGAAGTTTTAAAACACAACTTTCTTGTTGTTTTTGTGGAGTCATAAAATAAAGATCCTGGATTTTTTTATTTTTCTTCATCTTCTTCTTCAATAAATACTGTTATGAAAACGTAAATAACGACACTGACCAGACTGCTCAATTTTATTAATGCATTTATGTGAAAAAATGAAAGTTATTTATTAAGTGAAAATAGTCCTGAGAAAGAAAATGCTTCAGGATGGCTACCTGTAGCGTGTAAATGATATGCTCTATCAAATTATTTATGACAATGTACCTTCAAATAATACAAAAGGAAAAGAGGGTAAAGTAGATATCGGTAGATTTCTATGCGATAATTTTCGTCAGAGACGGATGTAGTGCTGATGACGGGTTATAAAACACGGGACATTAGTCCAAAGACAGTATCTAAATTTTGCAGTTATAGATGGTTTCGAACACATTCAAGTTGATTAAAAGGGAAAAGAAATACTGACCATTTGAAAGCAACTGAAGGAAAGGAAACGAATTTAAAAGAAGGCATATTCTGCTCACACCGACTTTTCAGTTAGTAGTTCAAATGCTGCAAATCGATTGTGGTTAAAGTATCCGTAAAAAAGTCAAAACTGTCAGCAGAAAGATCCACAGGGCTGTCGAGGGAGCCTGGCAAACTGGGCGATACTCCATCTGAAAGCTGTAAGCAGGATTCTGTGGAAAATACGTTAAAATCCTGTAAAGAAGGGACATCAAGGGCCTCTGGACTGTTATTGTTCAAGCCAGCTGCACAGTTCTGGGCCATTGTTGACAGGCAGTTTTGAACAGTGGGTGACTGCTGATGAAAATGTTTCAGATTTTTCTCATTGCTGGGTAAAGGCGAAACTGGGAAACTTTGGGATTCTCCATTGTGTAAATTATGCGCCTGCTGTTGAGTCAGTGCATTGGTTTGAAAACCATAGCCTTCCCTGTCCAAGAGAGCGCCTGTAACATTGTTGTTGCCTTGCTCAAAGAGTGACTTCTCTTCGTCATCTTCAGTCTGCCCACTGTCCTCCAAGTTCTTAAATTTGCCATCGCCGCTTTGGTTTTCTTTGCACTGGGTCTGTCTTTTGTGTTTCATTCGTCTGTTTTGAAACCACACTTTCACTTGCCTTTCAGTCAAATCAAGCAAAGCAGCAATCTCCACCCGCCTGGGTCGACACAGATACTTGTTGAAGTGAAATTCTTTTTCCAGCTCCAAAAGCTGTGTGTTTGTATAAGCTGTCCTTAATCTCCGCGATCCCCCACCAGTATTATCCGGAATTTCATGAGTTTCTACGAACAAAAGTAAAGTGGAAAACAGTATTTAAAGGAGTTTGCAGTCACTTAACCCAAAATTAGATAAAATTATACACCATTCACTGCAACAAAATGGCCGCCTGAATGCAGTAAACCCCATTGTTTCAATGACTACGCCTGTGGCGTCTGTCTCTTGCTAAAATATTAAATATATTAGAAGATACACGTGCACTAAAGCCCAATCTTACAGTAAAGTTTACTGCAGCCATTCCACATTTGGTGATCTCTGCATCAGCTGCTTTACCACGAAAGTGCGCTCATCTATCACTCTTCATTACTGTCAAATATCAAAACTCTAGGATGGGGAGAGCACAGAAGGTCATTTTCTGACTAGCTTGGCAAATAAATCATACTGCATTAAACAAGTTGGCAAAAGTGCTTCGATCTTTTCATCATTAACTAGCAACAACAACAAAAACTGGTTCAACAATCATGCAAATAAGCAAGATTAAGTTAAGGCAATAATTAGAAATGAAACGTCTTTGAGCTGACCTCTCTGGGAAAGGCAGGATGCTGCGGGTCCCGAAGAAGCAGGCAGGTGATTCTTCTTGGAGTTTTTTTTCTCTTTCATCCAGGGGTATTCCGGAGGTAGAGTCGCGGCTGGTAAAGGGCTTGTGCCATTTGGGCTCTGTTTTGGCCGGTTTTGGCGAGGGTGACTGCTGGGATTCAGGCTGGGGATGGTTTGCTCAAAAGGAGGAGGAATCACTGTCGAGTGTGAAAGCGTCGAGTTCTTGATTGATGAACTTTGAAATGTATCACCGACAGGGGGAAAAGATGTCAGGCACTCAGCAAGCGACGGCTGACTATTGATAAAACCAATTTCTCGTTCAAATTCGTAATTCATTGCCGTCTCCACAGAACGTAGGGGGAGAAAGTTAGGTGTTAGTTATTTTTTGGATCGTTAAAAAAAAATAAATATCGCTGCTAGGTTTTTTTTCTAATTCACTGATTACAGCCGTATGGGGACCGTGCTACTATTAAACTATTGAATTCATGGAGACAAGGTTGAAATTGGACCGAATTCGCTGTCACATGATTGCGTCTGCCCAATGACAATTTGGGGTTTAATCAAAAGAAGGCACTGTCTATGTGATTGATCCAAAAAGTCGGAGAGAAACGCCTCATTCAAGGCCAGCAGTGTTTTGATTTCCACTTTTTTGATCCATCTTCCCATAATAAATGTGAAAAAAAGATTTTTTTTATTTTAAAGCAAGTGAAAATCAGTTCATTCAGCCTTGCCTCTTCCTTTCTCTCTTCCTCTCTTGTCTCCTCCACACTTGCTGGCTCCTCTTTCTCTCTGTGTTATCGACTGTCATGAAGACGACTAGCACCTCACAAATCATCTTGCACCTAAATCTGACGCCTAGAGTCATTAACAAAGTAATCCATTCATCTTCAAAGTTTTGACATTGGACCCCAGAACCCAGCCACATAAGAAGTTACACAGACGAAGCTACAGCCATTTGCTTCATGTTTTCGTTGGGAGTTTCGTCCCCCCTATTATCATATTTGTACAGTACCGGACTTTCTTTGATTATTGTGCTGTACGAAGGCAATAATTCATGCAGGAGTTCGAATATGGCGGTGATTCTGGATGCTACATTATATTATTTTTATTGTCGTTTGTTTATGACCAACGAAAAACGCAAAAGGCGTATGTCTGAAGGTATTGTATTCTCTTGTGTTTTGTGAAATTTGCAAAGTCTAACATTAACTGCGGGTGGTAATAGACAGCTATGTTTAAATGATATGCGCAAGCACATGAATAAATGCACAAACATGTATACATTATGTATAAACATAGCATAAAACGAAAGAGTTTGAATATAACGAGTATTTGCGTGGAATGGACGAAAAATTAAAGCGTGCGGTTGTTTTCCCAAACTTAAAATTCAAATTCCTTTTAAAAACAATCACACTTCTGTCTAAATTGTGAAATAGTGGGGGGAGGGCTCCCTTAAACAAACTTACCGTGCACTTATTTTCGTTATGGCCTTGCAGTATTTGCCAAATATATTCGCACTTAAAAAATCCTCAACATCAAGGGATTTTATTGAACTGGGTAAAATGAAAGTAGCAGTGGTTTTCTGGGCCTCCCTTTTACTTATACCGCAAACAAAGCTGTAAGGAAGTATGTGTCCTATCAATCTTGCTCGGCAAAAGGTCTGACAGCTTCTAGCCCCCAAGAACACATTTAAAGCTTCTCTATGCAATGTCGAATACCGTCAGCTAGAGACTGAGAACACTGCTTACTCTTCTGAATAGTTACAAAAAAATTGTTGCTTATCATCATAACATGACTTACGGTACTGAGCTAATAACGCAGGAGTAGGGTGAGTTCATAGGAAATATTAAATAATCTTTGAATCATTTTGACCATCTTTCCCTGTTTAAGTTTGAACTGTAGGTTTTGATGCTAAGCATCAAATAGAGGGGCTTTTAGCAATTAAATGGCGCTTTTGTATGTGAAACATGTGTAGGTGTTTGCCTTCTGCAGATTTTCACAGCTTTTCTGTTGCAGAGGGCATGTGGGCGAAAGCAAAGCGCGTTTTATTCGGTTTGCTAGCAACACAAAACGGAATGAAAGAGAAAATGATATATTTTAAGATGCAAAAACGTCGTTGTTATTAATACTTTTGCTGCTTGGAATATTTAGGAAAGATACACGCATCCGGCTGAGAATTCTTCAGTTCTGCAATCTATACGGCTTGAAGAAAACGTATACCATATTCTGGGTTGTTTACATACATAGGAAATTTTGGTTAGATTGTCACTGTTTTGTGAGTAAATTCCTGGATTCTGAGAGCAATTATGTACCTTTATGTTGTTTAATGAGGGCAAACATTTAAACTGATTCGAAATTGAAAACCTTACTCCGAAACAACAGCTAAGGAAATGAATAAATACTGAGTAAATATGTCAGTTGTAAGGGATGTTTCGTTACAAGTCAATCTTTGGGAACACGGTAAGCTTATCAAATAACTTCTTAATATTTCATTCTGCATTCTCTCGGAGAACGTCTCAGTCAGACTTTTTAAAGCCGCTTACTGAAGGAAATTTGTTTTGCCGATACTGCAGGGAAATAAACGTGACTGGTACAAGCTCACTAAATAACTTCGTTCAATCTGCATGTGTAAAACCAGAGCTTAATGATAGTTTACTCATGAATTGTAATCCATGTTATACTTAGGTGGCATTATTCAGTTTGTCAATATGCATTTTTATTGTGTCACTTTCATAACTGCTAGTTGAGTAGAGAAAGTCTCCCATGTATTTTGGATAGAAAGATAAATTAGACAGCATCTCCTTAGGGAAGTGTTGACGGGGAATATGCCGACAACATGGCGTCTCTTTGCTCGGCACTCAGGTTCTGCCACATGGAATTTTTTTTTATAAAACTCGAGAGCTAATGGTAAGCTTTCCCCTTCCGATTGTCTCACCATTTAGCAAGCCTGTAGATACCGTTTCCAATGATTCAGTGAGGTATCTAAAACTATCCACAGACATTTGATTTTTACTCGATGCTTTAATTTTCGCCAATGCTATCTAAGTCTCAAAATATTGTTTTTTAAATCAATAATCTGGACAAGGGAAAATTCTTAAGTAACGATGCTGTCATTGCAATGGGAAACCATCACTGCATGTTCACTTTGAGCTTTATTCGTTGGCCCGGGAAATGCGGGCTCGGAGTTCATGTTGAAAAAGGATTTGACCGTTGGAGTTATGCGAAATATGTATCAATGTTGAGTTACTTAATATTTTATAAATTGAATTTAATACTTTCAACAAAGCTGTTAATTAGAGAAAGCAAACGTGAAGTTGTTCACTTTATCTGAAATTACTGGGACATTTTGCAATATCTAAGGGATATAGTGGCAACATTGTTATGTACAAGCAAAGATTTTTTTCGTACTTTATTTGAAATAGTTAAAAATTAAACGATAGCTTTGATTTTAAAAGCAGTGATTTAAACAAGCGTTTCCAGCGCCTGGTATTTTATATAGAAAATTCAGCTGAAATTGCCTTTTTTTTGCTTAGAATCGAGGTATAAATGGAATCTGTCGGAATTTTAAAACTATTTTCCAATGGTATCGCTTAATCAGAAATCAACTTAAAACTAATAATCCGAAGTCCTTCTGAATCTTGACGTTTTCTCCTCTTCTTTCTCTTTCTCTGCATGTTCAGGATTCTTTGGAAAACGGACCGAGAAACGGCGGCAGTAGTAATATTTTCGGTTGGCAAAGTATTGTCTATCCAATGTAATATGTGTATCTTTTGTATGTACTATATATGCATCGTGATAAACAAATCATTATTAATAATTAAAACATGACGTTAGGAATGCCTTCTTGTAAATCTTTTCATTTTTTCCGGGTTTTTTTGGAAAGGGTGGCAGAATGCGGTGGTGGGGCATAGGGGGTTGGGGAGAGGGGATCTGAGTCCTTTTCTTTCTTGGCCTCAATAAATGCAGCATTGGAGACAGATGCAAGCCACATGATAATGGATGATGTTACAGTGTGGGGGTTGAAGCACTTGGTTATAGCCGCACAACACAAAGGGAACCTGCCTTCTCAGCTGAGTGCTATGCTGTGTATTACTGATTTTTTTGTAAATATTATAGAAGCAAAATGTAATACGCAATTCATTGAAATTAACACTACAAATACCACAGTATTGCTGACAAAAAAATTTATTCGTCAGAACTAGCTGTTCAACGGATATCTCATTTGCAGCATGGAATGCATACCTAAAACAAAATTGCAGCAATTTTGTGTTCCATTTTAAGAATACTACAGTTACAGACTAAGTCCCTTTTTCTTGGCGTTATTCCCACAATTGACCAAATTGCGTTTTTTCAAGAATACATTACTAACAGAAAACTACTTTTCTGTGTATCTTACATGAATTAAAAAAAACATATATTTACCATGACTTAAAACACAAGGCTGAACAGAACAAAGTAAATAGTCAATGTACAGTTCTATTTATAAATATGCGTCAATGGGGATAAATAATATTTTAAACACTTAGAATATTCTCCTTTGCAAGAGCAAATAAATAAATTTGAATGTTCACCAGCATACACACATACTGAAAGATGGACAAGAACTCTTATTTGCCCAGGGAGACCCTGTACAAGCGCTTTGATCTTGTTTAACCATTCAATGTAAAGAAGTGCAATATAAACCATTTTACCGTTCCTCGCAAGGAAAAATAAAGCACGAACAAATTCACGTTTAAGTATTTTTTTTAGAAAATTTGTTCATATACCCTGTTCCATAAAGTAGAAGATTATATATGCAAAGTTCTGTAAGCCTTAGTACTTCACTTCTACTACTGAATGTTAAGGCTGGAGTCCATGAAAAGAACAACCACTAACCAGAGACAGAGTAACGCAAGCAAAGATTGGTTGTCATTAGGTACATTACTTGTAAACTATAAGAGTTGGTACTGAAGCAAAAAGGAAAGGGTGGAAGAGGGATGTAATCATAGATAATATGATATAAAACCATGAGAAAGTTGATAGTCCACCAGGAGCTAACTGGTCCACTACAGATGGGTCAGCTTGGGTGCTTCCTGAATTCTTCCCTGAGACGGATGGTGTGAAGAAAGGTCTGTGTACGTGGGATGTGGGTCGCAAGGTCCATGGTGATGGTTGCTTGTCATTGGCCCTGCACTGTTATAGTCCATATTTCCAGAGGGAGGATGACCGAGGTGAGTTAGGCTGAAAAGGGAAGGCCCAGAGCTTGGCATGGATTCCACAAAATTTCCTCCAACATAGACTGGGCTACCCTGTAAATGAGGAGTTCCATAGCCAGAATTACCTTGAAGAGGATGCGTATCGTACTCAGGTGTCACAGTGGCTGTCCCAGCATACCTCTTCTGTGGAGGTGGGCAATTGTTGAGGGGCCCTGGATAAGACGTAGGAATAGCATAGGTGTTTTGATGAGGTTTATTGAAGGATGTAGGCGAGTGGGGATCATATGGAGCACTGGTTGTCAAGGAATGCATCGAGTTTACATATCCTCCGGCAGCAGATGGGGGAATGGGGCTTCTGCAGGGTGACTGTCCACCTGAAGAAGTTAGCATGCCTTTCGCTTTCTGATCCTTTTTGTACTTCATTCTCCGATTTTGGAACCAGATTTTAATCTGTCTTTCAGTGAGGTTTAAGAGGTTGGCCATTTCAACCCTCCTTGGCCTACAAAGGTAGCGGTTAAAGTGAAACTCCTTCTCCAGTTCAACCAGTTGGGCACTGGTGTATGCTGTGCGTGCCCTCTTGGAGGCTGGACCTGGAGGACTCTTTTCACCAGCTGAACTTTCAACTGGAGGCAAAGTAAATAAAGATTGCATCAGTCATTGGGAATTCTAAACGTTTCAAATATGTCATTTAATGTATATTATAAAACTCTTGTGATATTGTCTAAATTATTGGCAATAACATACACTAACATACCATTCCAAAATCTTAACCATGCATTCTCCACCTGCAAAAATGTATGTAATCTTTACTCATTTCCTAAACTATTACACTTAGTAGTAAAGATATAATCATGCATAAACATTAGCAATCCCAACCAGAATGTTATGATTTGAATCACTTATGACAAAATAACACACCAATTTGACTCATGTTACAATGACTAGAACAGTTTTTTTTTAAAAGCAGCAATACGTGCCAAGAGCATTGAATTGACATCTTGTATAGACAACTATTTACTACTTGGGGGCATTCACTCAAACCTAAACCTGACTTCTTTGTTATCTGAACTAACTTACATGCCAATATAAACCAACAACTATAACTCCCTCCTCCATTCCGTAAGAATTCATTTGCTTATGCCACAATTGTGTCAAACATGATAAGAAACATTATCTTAAAGACAGTTAAGCAACATTTGGCTACCAATATTTGATTATCTGTTAACTACAAGTAACGGTGAATCAAATCCACTCATCATAATTGCTAATGTTGAAAACACCCAGCAAGCATTTCTGTAGACAAATACAGAACTAAGATATCAGATCAACATCTTTTCACTAAAACTGGAAAAACATTAGTGATGTGATTTTTTTAAAATAAGTGTAAGGGGAAATGTTCGGGAAAGAATTAGCTTAATAACTACTCATCTCCAACTTATCCTAGTACTGATGAGACATTACCAATCTGAAATGTTAACACTGATTCTCTTTGCCTCCTGTTTTCCTCAGCATTTTCTGTCTCGTGTCATATTTTCAATATCTGAATATGTCATGTTTTGAGTCATGTTACTCCTTCTACTTGCAGTCCACAGAATTATTTAAATTCAAATAAAATTGATGGAAACTTGTTTTGTGCAACTGACTTAATATAAGTATTTCTGCGTATTTTAATTTGAATCCCACAGATGCACATCTGGTATTTAACCCTGCAAAACCATTTTGATTAATACAAGAAGTTCATTTGTCTACAAATCACTTATTTTATCAATTGGAATCGTCTGCATGCATATATTTCTATATGTGTAGATAAGCAATAGGCATTATAACTTCGACACTACATGTATCCTATTAAAACTAAGAATTCAATAAAAAAAATTCAGTCCAAAACCTTGGTCTTTTATGTTTAACTGTCAATGAGTAAAATGTAAGCAGATTACTTGATATTTAATCGTTTATGTTCTATATGTTTGTCACATCTCCTCAGATCTGTATCATTATATACATATACAAAACACCTATGATCCTCTAGGACTCTGGTGAATTTACCTTTTTAAATTAAAACATCATTGTTATATAACTGGAAAATTCAGGATTAATGTGGATTTCTTTTATTTGCCATGCGATGTGGGCACCACAGGCAAAGCCATCATTTGTCATTTATCAAGAGTAATCTATTTTGCTTTTTAGGGGATACCAGGTAAGGATAGCTGATTTCCTTTTTGTAAAGGACATAAGTGAACCAGATGGGTGTTTACAACAATCAATGGTCATTGTTCGGGGATCATTAGGCTAGATTTTAAATTTGAAATTATCAATCAATTTCACTATCTACCATAGATGGATTTGAATCCATGGCCTCAGGATATTAGTGTGTGTCTTTGGGTTACTAGCCCAATGACATTATCCCTACATCATTGACACCCTGTTTTGTACCAGAGGGAACGTCCAATCATATGGAAGACCAATGGGAGAGAAAAACAGTGAGAAAAAGAAAGGGATGGGTGCTGCAGAGGCAGACGGGTAGAATGGGAAGAAATGGGTTGGGGGGGTGCGAGAGAGGAATATATTATTGGAGATTTAAATGTTTATGCCATATAGGTATGTTACATCACCTTACAGCTATATCATTGTCCACGTATTAAAAAAAACCACATATAAAAAACACCTATTGTCCTATGAGATACATTTGCCCATCTGTTTCTTGGAATTGTAAACTTTAATTGTCTAATTTATATTGAATAGATATTAATATGCTTCTTTATTAATTAAATGCATTTTTGATTGTTTGATAATGACCCATACGTTATTTTAGGTCAATGCTGGTAGAATTGAAATGTTTGAGTTGTTCAGATATTATTGAGATGAAGGCAATGCCTATATAGTTCAAGTGGCTCAATTAGCAACTTCACCCACTGTAACAATGATACGTCAATTGGTAATCAAAATGTTAGACATGACACTTTATACCTGAACTGGAACTGCTGGTTTTTTGCTTGGCGTTTTGGCGCGACTCTTTCATCCAGGGGAATATTTGTTTACTGATGGTGGTTTGTGAGGTAAGTGTAGGATTTTTGTTTGTGCTGGCCTGGGTCGAGCTGTTGCTGGTATTCTGGGGTGGTGAGACAGATGGTGGTGGTGGTGGTGGAGGAGGTGGTGGCTGCTTCTGTTGCTGCTGCTCTGCAATGACTGGGTGGTGGCTCGGTTGGCTGGCATTGGTTCGCATGCAACTTTCATTGATATCGTTGGGTTTGTGATGGGGAACAGTGTTAGCCGGTGACTGCAGAGAACAGGCTGGCCGATGATAGTCATTTTCCACATGGGAAGAAGGAGGATATTGTTGTTGATTGGCATTGTAGTTAAAACCATTTGCTCCTTGGTATGTGTAACCTCCGAAAATTGCAGAGCTGTCGTAGTATGTCGCCTTTTGCATCTCGTTGTTTCCCAATATTTATTTCGCAAAATGACAGGGTCTTGACACCCTTATAGAATAACATTGGCACCCTGTGTCACGTGACTCTCTTCTTCCAATGGCCTCTTCGGGTAGACCTGGGGTTACAAGAGACAAAACCATAATGGCGAAATAGTACAAATCCATCTTACTCTCAATAGCAACTGACATGAAAAGCCATAAAAAGTGTGTGGTAATATTTGGTCACACGGCTTTAGCCCTGGGCAACCTACGTGTAACAATGGTTTAAAACTGACTCTCAGCAGTAACTGCTCAGTGTGGTTGTGCGGCAAACGATCGATAGCTGCAGAGTCCAGCCTTTGACTTTATTTTGTCTCATCGAGGAAATATAATCCTACATAAAGGTTCATATGAAACATGGATTTCGGTAGGTTCAACCAAGGACAGCCTTCTTCTTAGGTAGTTGAAAAGAAGAACCACTACTTGTGTATAAAGACTTTTTTTCAAGCCAACGTTTAGAGAACGTTAAAACCTTGCATTATGTATATATGTGCAAAACAAGACTCAATTATAAATATGTGATTTGTTACTACTCAAGCTGACATAATACGGTGAAATTTTAGGCCACTGTGATGAGTTAATGATTTGTTTAAAAGTGAAAACGAAACAAACCAACTTTAGCAGTTAAAACTCTGCATGGAAACACAATATATTTAAGCTCTATGTATGCGTTTACTTTGATTCAAATGATTAGCGTTGTGCGCTGTGTTTAAACTCTATTGTTTAAAAAGTATTAAAAGAAAGGTATTTACAGATGTTTCCGCTGTCTGAATGGTTGTGTTAACGTGCATTTGTACATTCCTCTCCTGTAATAGACACCGCTGGTGTTGTAATGAAACTGTGTCTACAGAGGAGCGCCTCGTTTTAACATACTGTTTTCGCTTTTCTCACCGGGGACGTGGAACAAACACTACATTAAGTGCACTATGGCTGACATCATGGCATTTAAATTTGTGTTCGCTTTTGCACCCCAGATTTACCCACAGTGGCAGGCAGAAATGTCTTGCTTTTTGTTGGTTCCACTTTTAGCAGGTCACCATTTGGTCTGGCGGAAATTTCCAAGCGTTCTTTTAATGTTTGAATTCTACCTGCTAAAAGCATGATGGATCGGGAAGGGAGCAGGAACCTGAAAAACTGGCGTCCTTCTGCATGACCACGGTGTGAACTTTTCTTCCAACCAAACGATAATAGGCTCTGTCTCTGAAACTACTCTTAATTTGATGTATTGGGGTCACTGGGCTGGGGGAAAAGTTGAGCGCCCAATCCACAGAAAGCGCCAGCATCATGACAAACCGGCAGCAAATTTAACACTATTCTATTTACACAGGTCATTTAATTTTCATCTTTAAAAAATACAAATCTGATATCTCTTTTAAAGAGTAGTTTAATGTGCGTCGCCCATGAATTAAATTAGTTAAATGGACAAAACAGAATTATTTTCGCATCGGAGGTACATAGCTCACCTTGGGCCTATAGATCTTTGTTTCATTTACAAAAAAAATTCAATATTTTGTCACGGATGTACGCTTTTAAGCCAGTTAAGATAACTAGAGATCGATTGCCATTAGGAGATTTTTCTTTATTTTAAATAAGATATATGGCCTAGGCGAGCACACCATTGTTTGCTAGGCCTTTCTTCGCTGCCGCCGCACTCATACAAAGGAGGAGGCACTAGTAAAGCGAGCCCATCCATTTTGTGGGGCTGATAGGAAAATAGTTCAAACTCCGGGTGAATAGGGCTTCACTGCACGTTTTAAACCTGGTCATTAAAAAAATAAGTTTCCGCGTGTTATGTTCAATTGTTGGCCAACATACATGCTTAAGTTTCTATAAAATGCATTTCACAACATTCGATTGAATATGACGTGAACTTGGAGCTGTCTTCAAAGCAATTGTAGTGGTTAGAGCTACAAGAGAAAGTCAACCTGACGTGGTCGGTATAGTAGGGCTGAATGGTATTAAGCGTAGCTTTAAAATTGCATTTTGGTGCTTCTGGGACTGAACGTTTGAAACAACGAAAGTGCTTTTGAAAAATCTTTGCACTGTTCCGTCCCTAAACTGAATAGTCTGCCATTGTTGTGAGTTGGAGCACTGAATGCTCCCGAAGCATTTTGTAAAGTTGAAAACGTTATTTTTAAAAAGCGTGGTTAGCAGCCAACTGACAAGTGCTGCGCCTGAAGCCATAGGCCTCTGGTTTGGTTTAAGGAGGTGATTCCTATTGTCGAGGACTGTATCACACAAGTTATTGATTATGGGTTTCACTTATAAAAGAGTTGTCACTAATTTATTTAAGTTTGAAATATTCTTGCTATATTATCAGTATTCGTTCTCAAGCACGCAAGTATAAACTGTGAGGGGAAAATGCGGTGGTTTGCTCCTCGTATGGTGAAAAGAGTTATTGGCAATCTTTCATAATCGGTGCCCACACATCAAAATTTTCCTGTACTTCCTCAGACTTAAGGGGTCTCCGCCATTTTTTTCTGAACAGCAAATACAAGCTTGCTCACCTGTACAAAAGCATCTCATCCTATGCAACTACGACTCAGTATTTCGTGAACCTATTTCTTCACTGCTCCCGTCGTTTTTGAAAGTATCGCTCGTGTACTGTTCCTATTCTCTCTATATGTTTCAACACGGAAAAGCTTTGTGACTGTAAACTGACACATTATATTTCAAAGACGCTATGTAACTCTCACATAAATGCTACCCTCGCTGCCAGTCAAACAACAAAGCAGAAAACAACCTCTTTCTCTATTGGAGTGAAATGGAGTAATGACAAACTTTTGATTTGTGTCTCTTTAATGTGAACCTTGTCCGACTATTTATCCAGCTAACCCTGGCAGAGATATGTATCTGCACATACAATTGCCTCTATAAACAGCTTTCAGCATTCTTCACCACACTACCAGGGTAAGCAGGGTAAAAGAAAAAAAAAGTTGAAAAGCAAGCACTGAAGCTCAGATTCTACCAGAGCAATAGCAAATGCTTCTAGGTGTATGTGTATAGATGCCTCAGGCGAGACAGTAGGCTGCAATATATTCACAAAACTTGGAAAAATGTAGACAACAATATCAGCGGTGCAGGAGAAACAGAAAGTAGAATTAAAAGATTTGAATTCTCAGCCTACGGGTATCAGCCAGGATATGAAAGGAAGCTATACCATGTGAACTCTTCTTGAACCGAGATTTAAGTCATATGGTCATAAATCACTGGGACATAAACTCCGCCATTCACCAGTGATAGCCTATTTGTGTCCAGCTTACCTTAGTCTCTGACGATAGACGCAGACCACGGCACAATATTTGCAGATTCACCAGGGAAATCGATAAGCAGGAGTTTCAAAACTTCCAAATTAAGTAGAATGAAGGCAAACAGTTTACTCTTACACGCTGAAAATCACTGATTGACGACAACGACAAATGGGGAAGGGAAAATGGTAGAGCGGCAAAGAACAGGCGAGCAGACTCTAGCTTTTGGATGGACAGCCCTGTGATTATGGTAGCGTGCCCTGGTCAGGGAGATAAGACTACTATCAGTTTTCCTGGCTTCTCTTATCTAATACCAAAGAAATGGGGTATGTTGCTTATGAATATTGTAGGGTCCAAGCGCGGATTTTAAGTTTGCTGCCTGGCGGTACTGAACAGACAGGCTGAGTAAACTCCCCCGAAACATAGCGTCACAAGTGAAAATTATGCAAATTAACCAACGCGGAGGACACAAGCACACTGGTTTGGCAATCATTGAATCTTTATAATCATAACTTGAATCAAAATCTCACCCTTTGAAACAAATAGCGTTTTAATAATATTGATATTGACACAAAATAAAAGAATACACTATTCGAGTATGCGTTTAATCTTCCGCGTTGATAGCGCTGTACTAACTTTTATTAACACCTTGTTGTAAAGAAAAGGCTTTGTTTGAAGTACAGCTTGAGAATAGTGCGGAGGAAATATGGCACCAGGATGAAAATACAACCTCGTTTCAAACAGGTTCAATTGGTTTTAAAGCAGGGCCCATTTTTTCTTCCCAATTCAATGAAGTAAAGGTGCTAACAATGCTGAAGTAAAAGTGTTTCAGACATAGGAGCGAAAAGTTACGCAAGGGAAGCAAAACCGAGGCAAAAGAGGCGAGAATTGAAGGAGCTATAGTCACCCCTAATGCATACCAATGCTTCTGTCGTTTATGGCTACGTAAGATTTATGACTTCATGCACTAAGGCTGTAAACAGAGCACTAAAGTGAAAACACTTGCTCCTATCGCTTATTGCGATGCAACTGCATGAAAGGGGAAGCCAAACAGCGTAGGAGGGAAGATAGGGACAAAAATTCACTCGTTTGCAACTTTTCAAGTAAGCCGCTCGATGTTCTATCTGTAGTGAAGTGCTTTATTGTCAATGAACAGCCCTTGCACTTTCTTAAAGTGCTGAGTTTAACTTTTTCCCTCTTTCTCTGGCGATCGTAGGAAGGTGGCATTAAGTAACGTCACGAAAGCTGGATTTTTTTTTAAAAATACTGATTATAACCTAGGCTAGTTCAGTGAGATTTAATTAAGAAGCAGCTGGATAGAAAGTGAAAGTGCCCGGTTTACGTGAGGGTGTCGTCCAACATCATCGGGAACTTGCTGGGTACAGCGAACTAAAATTCTGGATCAGAAACGGTTTACGCCATTCGAAACTGTCGGCTCTCCCTGCGTCCAGTCGCTAAGTTTTGCAGAGAAAAAGTAAACGATAAGAGCAGGGTTGATTTGAGCGATAAGATGCTATGCTGTTATGCAAGGTTTTGATAATTATTACAACTTCCATTTCTAAAACGATCTTGCTCGAGATTGGAAGACCATAACCAAAAGTTTATATTTCCGACAGCCATCTTTAATACTTTGAAGTTCTGCTTGCTATGAATTAGCATCCATTTTATGGCCTAGAATGCATGCTTTATGGCTGTATGTAATTCCCTCTGTAATTGATACATTTATGTTTATTTTTGACCTATCCTAAAATCTACATATAAAAGCATAGTGTGGTCTCTTTATTTCACTGGTTGTTTGTGGTTGGGTTAATAAATCCGAGTTCTTAAAACGTTAACGTGTGGGGTTGCAACGATCATAACGTATCTTTAAAATTCAGAATAGTACAGACAACTCACCGAAAGTTCGTCAGTCTCGCTGAAAAGTATCTGGCTGTAGAATTGTTGTTTAGAATATAGTCTGGAACAGAAATGAGAAACCATTAATTGCCACGAATAAAAAAGAGGCGTAGGTTGAGTGAGAAATTGAGCAACCCTTCCTTGACTAAATCAAGTAAATCTGCGTGGATTATGAACGAAAATAAACCAACCTGGCTCTTTGAATCAACTTTACACGTAACATAGCCCTCTGATCAAAGGAAAAATGCTCTCTGAACAACTTGGAGGCTTTTTGTGAAATATTATGCGAATATTAGAACCCGAGAAAGGATCTTGTGGATTTTCTGTGCCTTATCGGTGATAAGACACTTTATGTATGTATCGTTTTCAAGTACATCTGCGCTAATGCAACTCTCATTTGCTGTCACTGTAAAATACTTGTATTATTTGTGTGTGCTTAACCTTGTCAAATATGCACCAGGACTGGATAATAAATCAGCGGAAAAATACGTGTAACCGAACTAATTAAATTTTAAATGTATTTACCAAAATTCTTTGCCCAGTGTTTGCATTCAACTTTGGGCCGGCTGGATGGAGTGGGGCGACACTAAACACTGCCGATATAATGCAAAAAAATTAAATAGAGAGACCGAAAGAAGAGTTCAAAGTCAGCAAGGACGAAAATACCAACTCCAACAACGTTAATTTCACCGGTATTGTACATTTCGAAATATATCAGCTCATGAAATAGTGATATCGTCAATTACATATATTGCATTTAGATATGTGTGGCGACGGGCCGATTATGTAGGACAGGAAATTACTTTAATTATTTACAGTGTCTTTTTTTTAATCCACTCCCCACGCCACCCCTTCTGATCTGATTTTATTTTGCGCGATTGGTAGAGTTTCAGTCGGGTACTGATCCGGCTATCAATAATTGCCACTGTGATTTGTCATATATAAAAATAAGTAAAGCATTCGTTAAAGCAGATTGCATTCGCACGGCTGTCCCAGCACACCGAAAACATAAATCAAATCGCAACACCCTGACCTTTCCTGAGCAGGACTCGCTGGTGGGTGCAATTTTATATAACACTTGCACCCCCAGAATCACATAACGAGTCTGTTTCCATCATTTTATTCGTCCTGCAGGTACTTTTTTAAAGAAAAAAAGCAGAATTGGCTTATCTGAATCACGTTTTAATTTATTTCGTTAAATTCTTCAGGTAATCAGTATTCCAGGACAATGACGGCCTGCTAGTAAATAATCCCAGATTCAACCTGTTTTATACTTTACATTAATCAAACGCTAACATAGTGAAGATGAGCAAGTAGGGGCAATTTTTAGCCAACAATGATTTTTTTAAAATGTCAAACTTTGATGAACAGTCTTATTTTTTCACAAAATCACTACACGTCCCATTTAGAAGCATAAAATGTAATGTCCATCTATTAAGCGATGTGATTCATTGAGATTTCAACAATACACATAATAACGAAAAATCTAAATAACCTCATTCTAGACACACTACAATCCACAAATTAGCTGACTGGATTTCTAAAATGGACGAAGAACCGTTCATTGAAGCACATTACCTAATGAATAAAATGTCAGACTAAATAAATGTGTTTATCCTCATGTGATACAGTAGTAATTCCTATTAACAGCTATTAAAGCCAGATATATTGGTGTCTCATTCAATGTTATAAACACAAGATGTTTTGTTTGTACATATTCGAGCAGAGAGCGGCCATTGACAGGATTTCAATATTCGATTGTTCGTGTTTCAAGGAACAACACATGCATGTGATCCGAGCAATATCCCACGAATTAACTTCTTTTTTATTTCCCATCTGGAGGGAAAATATTTTTGGAAATGGATTATGTGCCGAAGCAAAGAGAAAAGGGGGAATCTAACGTGTTCTGGTACATTCTGACACCCGTAAGCCTTTTCACTGACCTTTGCCTTGAGCAGCAATAACTCACCATATTAATGAACAATCAACGGAAGCATTTGGAATACCTCAAAATAAAATCCATTCCGCTAAATGCAGCATCTTGTCCTGCTCGCATATATTCCTTCATGTGAAATCCAGTGCCCAGAGTGCAATCTCTTTAGAAGAAAATAGCTGGCTCTTAACAGAAAGTGGAAAAGCGTAATCACAGCCGAAGCCAGCATAGGTCTCCGATCCAAATGCCACAATAATGCGCTGTATTATGTGCTCACGTGGTCATACGTCAACTTAAATCCTTTTATTTGAATTTGGGAGATAATTAAAGGAGCACCTTTTTCAAGGAAAACCTAACTTTTTACCCAACAAAACCTAGGAAGTTTCTTAAGTAGAGTTTTGTTGATGTTGCAGAAGGTTGTTCCGCGATAATTCTGTGCAGGAAATCCACGATACGGTAAGTTGTGTCGTCTGTATCTCATAGTGTAAAAGACCCCAATCCGAGACTGTAGGCTCAACTACTTGGAACAGATGAATAGCTGTTTGTGACGCATTAAAACCCGCAACGGGTGTTTAAATCGACCTGTGAAGAAGGGACAACTTCACATTTTCGATCAAAACAGCCAAGTAAGCAGGGAAGCCCCACAATGGTTAAGCTTCCGTACGAATCTCCCTTTTCAGAGCGTGCTATTGTACTGGACTTGCTCAACACCCACACGTTACACCATGCTAGTTATTCAAACTAGAAAAGGTTTATAATTACCTGACAAAGACAAAGCAGTGTCCCAGAAAGCATAGTTGATTTTACTGAATGTAGCACAGGATGAGGAGAGTACTTGACAGCGACCTAACCATTCTGATTTCTTTACCAGTGGAATCGTAAATCGTGTCTGTAGGGACCTTCATGCAAAATCTTTGCTTACATGCTTTCTGCCAATTGAGTGATGCGTGGAACTTGTTGTGGAGGAAGAGAGCAAAATAGACTCCAATGTAATAGATATTGATTGTTATGAGGAACCATTAATGAAAAAAAATCATTGTGTATCTGTGGAATAGAATTTATCTCTTGGTTGTTTGTCCATGAGATGTGCTCTAGTTTAGTGCAACACATATTGAAAGTTTAGTGTCAAACAGAAAGTGCAGAGAGTTTGATATCAATTCATCCACAACTTCTGTATGTCTGAAGTTATTCAAACTATATTTCATCTGAGAGATTCATGATTAACAAGTCCCTAGTCTAAAGTCTTCAATTTGAATTTTAAAACATGTCTTCTTCATGGACAACCTGTCTTGAACAGGGACCCTTCTTTCTGTTGCTTATATTTTATTTTGCCCCTTCCACCTTTGCTTCCTTCTATTTATTGTAGTCTTTGAACATTTCTGAAGGTCGTTCAATAAACTTTCACTACAATCTGCTGCACCCAGCATAGGCCCGTTTCCTTTATGCACTTTCCTTAGTAGCAAGCATTGCTTGGTATCACAAATGATTGAGATTCTTTTAAACGTCCCTTTCTACAGTTGTGGGAAACTTATGTGCGTTCAAAGTTTGAGTTGGACAGCTTAGTATAGCTAATAATAAACTGAGTTAAACTATAATCATTACAGCAACTTCAAAGTGTCAGGGCACAAAAGTGAGGCGAATTTTTGGTTTCCCAACATCAGCAAATTTCAGAAAGGTTATAGACTCTTCATTTTCCCTCCGAACAAAAGGCCATAGTTAAACTCTCAACACAGCGTAAAACATTAATGAATAATTGATGAACGCTATGAAGTTCGTCATTTTGATACTGAAATAATTTAATGTAAACATATACACACGTAAATATATGGACATACGTATGAGCATATGCATGTCTATACATAGATAGACAAATAGATAGATAGATACATAGATAGATAGAGAGATAGATTGATTGATTGAAACTTAAACCGTGTTTCTTTGAAAAATCCAGGAAACGTCCTGAAATTGGAACAGAGACGAAATCGATTATTCAGAGACTAAAGTTGGAAGAAATCTTTAGGTCACTGTTATTGAGCAAGTGGAACATATCAAAGCAATAAATCGCTCTCACAGCTCAAAGAGGCTTGAGGCTAAAATATCCAAAGTTGATCAGTATTCTTGTTATAGTGACTGATATACCAATACAAATTTTAAATGTGCAAAGTTCAACCTTGAAATGTTCCAGCGCTCAACTACAATGGAAATGTGTATTAGAAGAAGAGGAGAATCCGAAAAGAAAGGGCTATCAGACTTGGCGCTAAGCAACAACTTCTCTTGAATCAAGCCATTAATTACGAACTGGGCCGGAATTTATCCTGTTTGCAAAATAGACAGAGATGCAAAGAAACATTCCAGCTTACCTGAGAATTCAGAAAAATCCAAACCATCGTCAAAGGATAGATAAAGTCGGCTGTAATGTGCTTTGCAAGAGGGAAGTTTCAACGCATATTGAAGAGTTTACATTTTCCAGGCTGTCCGTCTGTTTTGACTTTATTGCACTCTGTTTACTCTGGACGGCTTCTCTTTCTGCAAAACCTTTTCAAATTAGATCATCAGAAGGAAATTTCACTCCGTCGTACTGATTCGGCGCCCTGCAAGTACAAACTGTTTGGCTTATACGTTTCTGCAGACGTCTGGGGTGCCGGGTTTTGGTGAGATCTATGCATTAAAGCGAGAGAGAGGAAAGGAGCCCCGCAAACAAGCTGGGCCGAATCGAGGGGGAAGAAAACCCTTATGGAATCCGTTCACGTGACTTAAAATAATTGTTAGCAGAATCTGGATCAAATCTGGTTATTACGTACATACAATAAAGTTTCTGTGGTTCATTGTTAGGTTAGTATGCTTGCAAACTGGCAGTACATTATGCGGAGTTGATTTAGGAAACAGCTGCTCTAGTCTTGAGGAGAACTAAGTCCCATTACATTATGAAGGTAAGGTTGAAGCCGAGCAGCATGGCAGGGCAAATGGGATTTGCACGTTATGCACGAACCACTGCCACACGATTCATTTTACTCTTCATTTTCTTTAAGAATCATTTCGATAAGTGTACGTTATACACTTAAAACTATGGATAAACAAATAACATTTTCCCCACTGTTTAAACACGGCTAGATATTATTTATTTATTCCTTAATATAAATACACTGTCTAGCTGAAAACATTCGACCCTGAAACTGGGAAATAAAAAAAGAAGCAGGACCTGATGCGAGATTTAGGCCGACGCTGATCGTGCTGGAGCATGAGAAAACATTCCAACAGAAGATTGATCGCAGTAAAACAATTGTTTTATTTTAATCTATATTGTGTAAACTTCATTCAAAAACTATCTGAAAAGCAAACCAGTCTCGCATCAATGAAGTCCCGTTATTTCCATTTTAAGAGTGGCCTTGTAAGCAACTCATTTTTGTATGCGGGTGCAATTGACAAACCCATCACAACAAAGCATTAAGGTTGGGTAATTTATTGCACCCCGCAATAAAACATCTCTAGTTATCAAACACCCCTTTAAATTAAGCAGAAGGATTGAAAATTGTTACTAATCTGGGATTTGACAAAGACTGCCAACACTACTTAAAGCCGACAAAATGTTACCTTTAACCGAAATATTGTTCGATATTCTGTTATGGGGTATTGGAAAATTAAAATTATTTTGACGTTTTACTCGACATTCCCACCTTTGTCTATTCTTACTTGAGAACGTATTTACTTTATAAAAGGCTTAAGATGTGCTTTTCATTTCGGCGTGTTTTCTCGTACTTGTACAGAACGTGTATTTGAACTGGATTTCAGATGTGTAAATCATAACAAAAGAATTGTTTATTTCTGAACAATTGTTTTTCGTTTTTCGTTAAAATTGCAAATCACATCGGAAAGTCTTTGCGTTCAGATATGTACACCAAACACAAAGGTGGAACAAACGGAACAGGGAGAATTGTTCTTAGTTGCATTTTTCTTGCCAGTCTCCTAATAATAAAACAAAGAAATCTGACATATTTTACTTTCACCTCTAACCGAGAGGGTTCAAACCTTTTCAACATATTTTGTTGTTTACAGCTGTACATTCTGGCGTTAAGTTCATATGTGAACGTAAATGGGATAGAGTTGGATACTAGCATTATAAGTACAGACTTTAAGAAAGAGTGCATTGAGGTGTCATTGAAAATTGAATGGTTGCTTGTAGAAAACATACCAGCCTTCAAATGTGGTTACAAGCGCTTTTATTTAGGCAGTCTGTATGACAACAAACTAACATACCCTATACAATTACAGTAAATGTTTAATGATTCTCTCCCCAGTTGATTTTAGGTTTCATATCCCTGCAGAGTTCAAAATGAAAGATATATTATTTCATAATATCACAGGGAAAGTTGTCTTTCCTTTACATACGATAATATAACACTGTTTTAACTAAATCATCTTTATGTTTCTAGCTGAAGTGATTTCTTTGAGGTTGTGGTGAACCCCAAACAAAGGAATTCCCCTCGCCTTTTGTTTCTTTAAATAACCACCGACCTGCTACTCTTCAATGACTCCATGACTACCTTTTGCAGCTGGGTGAGACATTTCAACGTAGAAGGATTCAGCTCTGCCGAGTGCACAGAACCTCTCATCTTATAACAAAGTTGAAAAAAACAAATTACGTTTTCATATGGTAGACACCAATTCCAATGAACTGCAGCGCCAAACCACCTGTTACACTAAAATAAAACGCCTCCACCTGAAATCAAACATTCAATTTCAGCACAGCAATCAAAACAATATGTTTTACCTTTTAAATTGGGATTCTTAGATCACCTCAATGCCCAATTAGACTATCCAGGAACGCGTCTTGATTCTGGACAGAGACAAAAATAGACCTAAAAGGAGCACATTTATTGTCGTTTTAAAAAAAACCCATTGCGTATCTGTTGCCGAATAGTAACTTATAATGTATGTGTATTGCTCTTGTTTTAGGAGGTGGGTCCAATTACAGACGTGCTTTATTGGAATGCCAGCCCGGAAGCTGAAGACATTGTATCAGCCGCTGTGCTATTGCAATTATCTTGTTTTGATTGATCATAGCCAATAGTAAGAATAATAAAATGTACTTGACTGGAGTGATGAGACATTTAATTAAGCGCTATGTACTTTTACTAATGATCTTTTATTGTAAATATTAGGAGTGGTACTCAATTATGACTGCAAACAATGTACGCTCCTGCATCTAATTTGGTCAGGTATCAACGACAAATGCACCTATTAAATAGCGGCAAGATCTTTAGGAAGATCAAATGTATCCTTTCACGAGGGTAAACTCTATCCAACTGAGTATAGGCAATGCAATGGAAATGAAGGAATTCAAGATTTTGACAATAAGCGGAATCATTACCATGTCCTAAAACACACACACACAAAAAGACAGGTGTTTCTCTACACTATTTGGTCGGATATGTTTTGTTCGGCTCAGGATTGCATATTTTTCCATCTACCAGAAAAATTGTACATAGCTAGAATAAGTGTTTCACTTTGCTCGGAATTACATATGTTAGTGCATTTGCTGGAGCAACATAACTCTGCCACTTATTGTAAATCGCTCAAATTAATGAATCATAGAGGAATTTAACTTATGCCTCTTCATTTCCAAATGCTGGTGTCTACTACAGTTGCCTCTCAGCCCTGCGCATGTAAGAGATGGTGATTTATTAACGACAGGAAAATTGAACAAAGCAGCACAGCTACACCGTGGTATCCAGGCATACATACTGTGAACTAGAACATCATCATATGTGTTTGTATTTGTTGCAATTAATCATGAAAAAATCTAAAATATTACTGACACGCGAGAGACTGACTAAACACCATCACAGACATGCCGTGATTTAAATCTGAATACTAAAGGGCGCTATTCATCATATTTATGACAGTATTAAGAAATAAAAAAAACTCTAAAAACATATAGAGAATAAAACACATCTTAAAGACACTACTCACCGCAATTCGCGTCTGATTTGCGCCTTACCCTTTTCTAAGACAGGTCTTCCAAATATAGACTTATTTTTAAGGAAAGTTCATTTTCACATCAGACTGAAACAGATCTAGTGCGAATACTGACGACTACATATCTATTCCGGACCGGCTGCATTAATTATTTAATGAGTCACGTGACTGGGGAGATTAAAATTTCAATACATACACAGAGGAGACGCGTGACCCTTTATCTTGGAGAGTGGAGTTTTTTTTCTCTTTGCTTTACTTCTTAGTTGTATCCTTTTGCTTTGGCTTTCTTTTAGTCTTTGGAAGTTTGCTGGTAAGTGATAATACAAAAATGACTGGCCTGTGCTGATCCCATGTTTGACAGGTCTGCCATTGTGTAGCCTATAGCTCGAGCTGCTTCAGTCCAATATTCTTGGGCACTTCTTCAAACTGTCTTTATTGTCTGCCTGTCATTTTGATATTGAACTCGCTGTTACAGTACTCTGCATATATAAGTCACATGTAAGACCAACTCTTTCATGTGTCCCTTTACATCCCCTAGAGGCTTCTAAATATGACACTAAACCGACTCTTACTAGCCATAGTCGATACTTTATTATACCAATCAAATGTGTATTAGTTTTTGCATTGTGTCTGGTATTTGAGACCCTATGATTAACATACTGCATATGCAACGAACATCATGTTCTACAGTTGATTAAAAACAGACCATTGAATGCTACGTTTAGTGTCAATCTCGCTTATTATTTTAGATGTGCTTTAAACCCAAACTATCAAGTTTGACTTTGCTGAAATCATACATTTTATATGCGTGTGCCTAGGTCCAGTCAACAAAAAAGAAATGTTGCATTTTTGTTTATTAAAGCAATTACATATTAATTTCCAAAATGCCGGCCACAGAGAGCTACACACAAACACATATGGTTCCTCGAAAGCAATCTCATACTTGATACCAAACAAACTCGTTACTCCTCTGTTCAATAATCATAACAATAGACCCTTCTTAATGGATGCATTATCTCACTGTAACAAGGGAAGAATTTGAACCATTCTTTTAAATCATGCCAACAATGAACTACAAAACATTATTAACTAAACGACCAAAAACAAGCATTGTTTCTTAGTAAACATAAGAATTGTTTTTAAACAGAATTTTGCAGGTTACATATAAGTTATCAGCAAATACTCTTTTACACAGGCAATTGCCACAGAATAAAATGCACTATATAAATTAGTTATAGGTACACAGACACTGTATAAAAAAATTTCTCTCATTATCGCCATGAACTTAAATATGAGTTTCCAGGATATGTCATTTGGATATCTTTGTACTTTTTTAAAAAAAACAAGATACATTTTAACCACTATCTGCGGGCGTAGGAAATGGTGGAAAGAGCGCTGTCCATCTTTTTTTAAAGGTCAAGGGTTTGAGGGGTCAGTCTGCACCGCTAAAAGCGGCTAATCGGTCAGAAAATCTGTCCTCTCTGTGAACTCACTCTCGTTGCCCTGCCGTTGACAAACAATGCAACTTTTTATTACAAAAGACCGTTCGATTTACAATAAACTACAAACATCAAAGAGAAAGGAAGTAAAGATGCAAAAGAGTTTTCATTTGCTGAAAGCAGCTAAACTTTGGCCATATAAAGGATAAGTTTTAATAAACTTGCCCTTTCCAAAACAGGTTTGACGGAAATGGTTGTCCTTTACTTATGATAACGTACATATAATTTTAATAACATTTGTCTAGCAAGAGACTCGAGGACTGTTCCAACTGGGAAAAAAATGGTCCTCGTCGAGATGGCCACAATTTATTCAGGAGAATCCAACGTGTCCACACACTTTTCCAAAAGAACGCCCTTCAGACTTGCTGTTGAAGTATACAAAGAAGTATTTATTGAATGAGGTGATTAATGATTCTGAGCAAAATCTGGTATTTTCAATCTGTTTAAAATTCCTTTTACAGATAAGCAAGCACGACTGCCTAATGGGGGTGAAGTTTCTCATCGTGCAATTCTTTGTCTTTTCATATACTTTTGCAGTCCTCTTAAACCACGATGCAAAATATATTCAAACCGTCTACGCCTGATATTATGAGCAGTTTTTCTGTCATTGTAAAAGCGCAACAATTCTGGGCAGCAAAATGTATTTTTCCTTCGAAAGGAGATGTAGAAACTGAGTTCGTATAGTCCTTATTGATAGTTTTGACAAAATGTTTTTGCGAAAATATCTTGGGTTATTACAGCGCACTTCAGTTTTAGACAAGTCATAGGAGGAAATACAGGCAATATGTATATTTTCCCTGCCGCGAGAGTGGTGCGTTCTGTTCTATTATATTGTTTTCACTAACAAAGCAGCACATTTCTAAGAGGAAAAAGCTAGCAATTAACGAACTTTCTGCTGTGCACATTAAATGTTGCTGGGACATACAGATGAATCAAAATCAGTAAGATATTTCTGAAGAAATCCATTGTTTCTTCAAGATAAAACCGCCAATATGCTGTTCCTTTTCCCTAGTCAGTCTGATGCTTCTGTTGCCTTTTAGCAATCAATAACATAGGTCATAATAGAATTATCATCCTTCATGGTGTTTGTAGTCACGAGTTACAATTTTATGTTCTGTGCAGTAACTCTTGCTTAATTATTCAACGTCCTTCCCCTAAGATTAACAAAATGAAGTCGAAGTATATATTGGATATTTAATCCTGCAGTTTATAGTTTATGAGTCATTATTAAATGTAAGAAGACAAACAATGATTGCACCTTATATTTAAAATGCAGTTACCACATTCCATTATGTAATGCATGAGAAAGCACAACTAAATGCAAAGTGGAATTAAAAATAATCCCACGTAATTATACTTTATTTCGGGATCAGAAATGTACAATCTATGGCTATAACAAAGCTGGGTTTGCCACCTTATCGATGAGTTATTATTTGATAGCCTCACATTTTACTGCATTATTTACGACTGGGTGACGTAGAACTTGATGTGGAAAGGCTGTAGAAAGACGAATTGTAGATCCATGCAGTAATTTATCCTCTTTCGCCCACTTATTCTACAGAACCACATGAAATATTTTGCTGCTTGTGTATGTGAAGGGGGAGGGAGTGGGGGCAGCGGGAAAGGTTGTTGAGGGACCTTGGAGGAGGAGTTAGAAGGTTTTATTTTGAAAATAGGAATGTGAACAACAATGTACTGAAAGCAAATCAGTTAAACGCATAGCCCCGTTACGGATTCGAGAAAACAATTCGCT
The DNA here is from genome assembly GCF_030684315.1 of Stegostoma tigrinum. NCBI lineage: Eukaryota > Metazoa > Chordata > Chondrichthyes > Orectolobiformes > Stegostomatidae > Stegostoma > Stegostoma tigrinum. Next base: position 57,666,361 of record NC_081355.1, read on the forward strand.
GAGCGTTCGCAAAATCCTGACTGGAAGTAATTTGTACACATAAAAACTGAGCTGGTCCACGAATTAACATTTTATTTAAAGCCTGTGGCTTCATTTTACACTGCAATTTTTGTCTTTCGTTTTAGCAACATTTGGCACTGCACATAGCACACTGAAATATCCACAAAAAATAATCAAATCTTACCAATGATTTGTATGATTTCGTCACAGTTTGGACTGTACCAAAATTGTTAAATATACAACCACTCATTTGAAATCTCTGTATAAGATCCTTGCACATTCGTTATACTGAAATCAGTAACACGACTATATAGAGAATACAGGTTTAAAATAAGACACCTTAAATAGCGCTGGCGACATAATTTATTTCCTATATATGTAGCATCTGGACAGTTTATTTGCTCTAAAACCATGTTCCACATACACATATATTGCTGCCTTTCTCATTTTCTAAAACAGACTTATTCTTAAATTCTCACAAATATTCCAACAGACTACACTAGTTGTGATTATGACGCTTACAGTTCCTTACAATATCTATTATTCACTGTCCTTTTTTCTCCTTTTGCTTTGAATTATCAGGGAAGAAGCCACTTTGATAGAACGTTATCTCGGTTCATGTGGAGGTAATGAAGGGTGCCGAATGTATCCTAGCAAACAGAAAACACTCTGAAAGTCTGCAGGGAGTGAGTTAATAGAACAGTAATGTTTGTCCCTTTTGGGGTTAACAGCACCTACCCTGGAAAAAAACTTCGCTGCAAGAAATCCCACCTCATTCAAGTCAGTAATGTGGCAAACACATTTTGGTCCAAACTATATTGTGGGAAAAGGGTTGGAGAGACGAAGCAGCTATAGACTTGATGAATTTGGTGTTGAACCATCTGGCTGTGGGCCCTGGGAGGATACTTGTGTTTGCTGGCTTGTAGAAGATGATGAGCTAGCAGAACGCATCTTAGTGTTAGGCAGTTTGTGATCTTTCTTCCATTTCATTCTTCTGTTCTGAAACCAGATCTTCACCTGGCGTTCAGACAGGCAAAGTGTGTGTGCAATCTCAATGCGTCGACGCCTGGTTAGGTAACGGTTAAAATGGAACTCCTTCTCCAGCTCTAATACTTGTTGTCTCGTGTAAGCAGTTCGAGACCGTTTGGGCTCTCCTCCAGTGTAACTTGGGTTCACTGAACAAAACAAAAAGTATCCAAACATAAATACAGACACAGTCACGAACTGAAAATGGGATTAGGTGCACATGAATGAAGGTCCTAAAAGACAAGACTTTTTCTAAAGTGTTCTGACAAAGGCGTACAATCTACTGCAATAAAATGGCTCTGGGCATTTAGGTTAGAAAAGCATCAAAGGCACATGGCCAGGAGCAAGATCCAGGGCAATGAAATTTATGGGCGCTGTAATTACCGACCTAACTGTTAGGTGATCGTAAATCTCATGAAAGGGCTAGTTACAGAAAGGGTTCCGCACATCCGACTTCAATTGAATTTTAATTGTTTCAGTTAGCTTTATTACTTACCGGTTGTAACGTGAATTTTCTTCATCCACGGGTAAACTATGGGCTCTTTGCTGAGAGTACCTTTCTGGGCACTGGGATTTTTCGCATTCTGGCTACACAAAGCTGGTGTGGCTACTGGGACCACTTCACAAAGCTGATTCTGTCTCGGTATGTGATTTTGGAGGCTAGCCTGCGACTGCACATGACCCCTTTGCGACATGTCTTGGTTGCCAGTGCCTTGGACATTGTTGAAGCTGTAGGTCGGCTCTGGGTAGTTTGATTGTGGGTATAGTGCCTCATGATGGAATCCAGGGTCCCGCGGCCGCTCGTAGTATTCAGGAGATTGGCTTGGTATGTAGTTATTTTGAGAATATTCCTCACAAGGTGGAAATTTTGGCTCAACGTAGTTGGAGTTTATCAAAAACGAACTCATGGTCATTAATTTCTGAAGTGCAAAATACTAATTTTTCTCGCGTTGTCGTTTTTCTGTTCCATAAAACCCTCCTACTTGCTGTCAAGTGTATAAAGTTAGCTGTTCATGTGATGCAAACAGCCAATAGGATGAGTGCTCGTGGGTCCCGGATAAGGAAATACACCAATGATGAATGCATGGAGTCCAGTCAAAAAATCCATATTATCATTCAAAATCTCGTTTTCCCCTGAAATGATTTTGTCGCATAAAAAGGGGGAAATTGGAAAAACCAGGAAAACGCTCAGTTTAAAATCATCCAAAATAGATTATGGTGTTACGATGTTTTATCGAATGCAAATTTTGCAAATACATGTTGACGCAGAAACCATTAGAAGACGGTGTTCAATAGAGATCCGCTACTGTCTGGAATAGTTTACTCTTTTCGAAGAAGGCTTCTGCACCAAACAACATGTTTCAGTACATTCTCGGGGATAAACGAAGACAGTTGAGACAATAATTACCAGAGTTCATTGCACAAGCTTGTTCTTTTTAGTGCAAGGATGATGTCAAAGGCATTCTAAGGTTCATCGCTTGCAAGAATTTTTGAAAATATTTGGTTTATTTCAATGAAACACGAATATTTTAAAGTGTTCGATAAAAGCGAATATCTTTCTGCAGAGGCTAGTATGAACTCAAAGTATATGCCGAAGTGATAAATTACTAAGGCGGCAGTAGAGGATTTTCTCCCTTTACTGCAGATGTATATATTGCATGAACGTTATGTAATCAGTTGAGATTCTTAGCCTAATAAATCTTAATTAAAATACACTATCATAATTGTTCGATTGTAAAACGGCTTATTTAATGAAATATTCTCCTGTTAGTTTTTCAGACGCTTTAAAATTGATTTGCATAAAATAACGAACATTGTGATAGCTAAGACACCAAATTAAGCAGAAATTAATCGCATCATCTTTGAAAAATACAGAAATCACAACTATTCGGTAATACGATTTATTTGAATGCAAACTCTATTCTAAGAATTCTAGCAACCTCTGCTTTCTATTGTGCATTTGAATTTGATAGCAAGACTGTACCTTTTAATCCCTCTGTATAAATAAATGTTAAATACATCAGTTAGATTTCAGGTGCTGCTGTTATACTCACACATTTAGTCTGTTTCTAGTACAGCATGTTATATGATTAACTGAAACCCGCTTTAAAAGCACTAAAACTCCCAACAAGAATTGATAAAGCCTTCAAACGCTCATTCAATTTACCAAGAAGCATAACTAACCTGTCGTTAAAAATGTAACTAATTAGCTTGCCAGATTTGTTAAAGTGAATAAAGTTTTATAACATTTTTAAGATAGAATTAAGATCCAACTCAACGGTACGCGGTATCAAATTGACCAAGTAGCAAAATGACGATTTAGGTGCACTGCACGTTACTTTTTTTCAAAAAGTAGCCATAAGCATTATGCCTTCATACCCGAAAAGTAATCGATTCACAACATGAGTTCTTGCCAATCAAGAATGCATCTTAACACCCTGTTACAATGTTTAGAAGATATTCTGCATCCGGACACAGAATCTAACAATTAGTTATAATGAACCATCCCCAGCCATTACAATACATCGTTGTAGGTACACATAATAACCTAACCAGTTTTGCTGCTGAGTATAATCGTCCACTCGAATACTTTCAACTGAGCATCCAGCACAAAATTAATTGACTTCCAGTGCAATTAACAGATGTTCATGTCCACTACTCGCTATACGAAAGGGCTTTGCAGGAAAATCTACATGGGATTAGTCTTAATGTTTTATCTTATTCTCCAAGACCATCTTGTGTCACTGTTTACACTTACATAATACAGTTTAAATTGTTACGTAAGTTTTATATGCAGACGAATCCGACTGATTATGCTAAAAACTTTATTTTTGCGAAAAAAACCTCATAAAATTTAAATTTCTAAAATTTGCTGTTTTCTTCTCTTTGACAGGCAATGGTTTTTTCTTCTGACCACGTTTTCTTCTAACCACGTAACTTGGCTGTAAATAACGCTGATGAATAATTATCTGGACCAATGTATGTATTGAAACGTGTTTCGAAAAGAAGGGAAAATTAAGGTTCTTTTATCATAAACATAAGGCTTTACTTGAGACCAGCGAATGTTGTTCATTCGTCTCTGTAGTCCTTTTTTTCATAATAAACAACGATGGAGCCAGGACCCCCAAGTGTTACTTCGCCCGTGTACATTTGACATTTTTACGACTAGAGTCGATTTACAGCCATTTTAAAGCGAAAAGCAATGCGAACGCATCGTACATTTCCAAAACGTGTATATTTAAGAGCTTATACAAAATTTATACTTCAGAAAGTGTCGAAATTCGGAAATCGGTTTTACATTTAAAAAAATAGCCAAGTTATGAAGCATGGAGTGAAGATTTGTTTGGCGGTTTAATAAATCAGAAATTAGACTTTACCAGTTTAAATTCTCCTCCGAACAGCAAGCCAGTAGCTTAGATGATAAGGAGTGTCATAATTTCTTCATTTACCGACTGAATCCATCAACACGGCTGAGATAGATTGTACCATGATGAAAATGTGATTGCTTTCCCACTCTATCTGAGGCATATGGTTAAAACAGCCGGTGTCCAACTCACAAACAAAATAAAACAAATAAAATGGCACATTTCGAAGATACATCTTCGAGCAGACTTGCACCACATCCCACAGAGCTGCACAACTGTGCGTTTATTGGACTTCAACACGGGAAACAAAACAAAAGATTTTATTCAATGAAATGAGATTTCGTAAGGGATACGCTAAGCTAAGTTTGGAAGTGACCGAAAAGTGACACCGTGTGCATTTTATTTCTTATTAATCTTATACATTGACAGTCTTTGTTAAGTAACAAGGCGTGCCATTCGTGAGGCGACATTTTCATATTTGTTAGACGCGGTGACCTGAATTTCACCTCGGCCTTGGACTTAGCCATTTCTAAAAGGCCTATAGTGCTCTTTCAAATACTAGGGTGTTTTGCCCAGGTCATTACCTTTGTGGAGGGGGCTGCTAGGCAAAATGAGAGTGCTTCAAAAGCCCACTCGATAATCGCCCTTAAATGTTTGTAAATAAATGCTCCCGATTTCTAGCAAAAATCAATAGATTTGTAATGTTTGGCTTGACGAGTCCCGAAAGCAATTGACGTGGGAACATATCGAGAAATAGTTAACGGCTTCTGTGATTAGACAAGTTTCTTCTGGAATTTGCAAATTAATTTAACTTGCAAAAGAGTAACACAAAAGACTGCCTTGTTTTACCACTACATCTGCAGTTCATTTCAAATTCTTCTCATTGGTGCCTCCATCCACGCGTTCTAGGTACCAAACTTAAATAGACTGCTACTTATTTTTAAAATCGAATCCTAAAAAAAAGATTTAAGGGGGAAGGGATTTTGAATATGTAACTTCTTGCTTTAAGACAGACAACTTTTTTTTAAAAGCAAATCATCAATCTAACCATCCTAAACTATTGTTTGCCGTTTAGGAATACATTTTAATTTCTTGCAAACTAACATAGTGACAAGTGTCAAATTAATAAAACGAAATTATTCGTTTGGAGTAGATTTCTTAGTTTTCTCGGGAGAAAAAGAAGTCAGATCGTACAAAGCTGATGCGTTTTTTCCTCTTACTTTTTAAGTCTGAGGCTTCAAATATAGTATATCACTTTCATTTAAATCAATGATCTTTCTATCTGTTGGTTCATTTTCCATCAGGCATTCTCTAATCCTTTCTGCGTATACAGGCATGGGTCTATTTTAAAGCAATATTGCAAATTTCAAGTGGAAAGCATGTTGTTTAGAAAAGCATTTCATGGAGTCCGAATAAAGATGGCTTCTTCCTGTACTGATTAATGTACTAGAGGCAGCCTCAAATGTTGAAGAATCTTCCTTTTGTTAACTTTTAGTATATGATATATAATTTAAAAGGTAGTAGTACATATCACTTCTGTTTTTCTCCGCAAATATTTTATTTAGTTTTCCATTACCTGTGTGCTAACATTTACATTTTCAAAGGCTCACATTCTCCAGTTCTGCAGCGCAAGAACAAGGCTGCTGTACTACGGAATAGCTTTATAAGAGATTTGTATCGTGTTACTCCCAATTTGTCTAGTATAGACAAAAGAAAGTAGTATAACATTCAAACTTTGTGAATCCACTTGATTTTACACGTTATTGTAGCATCGTTAAGTGTATTTTAATTTTATCTTCAACTAAATGGAAAGTATGCAAAGAAATGGTTAGGTTTGGTATCAACTGTTACATCCGGATTGCAATAATCTCTGAAGCATTTAGTGCCACGAACAAATCCTGGTCTTTCCTTTTCACTAAAATCTCGTAATCCATACTGAATGGGTTGTAACTGTTTATTTCAAACATCAGGAGACATGGTTAATTTTAAATAGTAACAAACTATTTAGATTAGGAATGAAGGTATCATCATGACTGCGTTGACGGAATTTTATATTGTTGTGGGGGTACATTTTAAGATTCAGAGAAAAAGAGACAAAGGCGCAATCGGATGCTTTCTCACAAAAAAACAAGAGGAGGACCTCAATTAGTGTTATTCCTGAATTTTTAGCAAGAAATTTTCGAATCTAATCTCTCTGTTCCCGTGAGTCTCGGAGTATTCTTGTGGTATTTAGACCGAACTGAGAGGAATACCATAACAGCTCTACATATTTCCAATTAGATTATTTAAACGGGATTTAAACAAATTTGCTTTTGAGATGTCCCCTAATTTTAAATTAATGCCAGTGGATTCACATTTTCAAAACTGATTCAGATTGAGGAGAAATATCTCCAACTTCAATCTAAATAATGCCGATCTTGTCTGCCAGTCAGACCGTGTACTCTGCTGTATGATGAACTCCGACATGCGGAAGACTGCTGTATTGTAATCTCTAACCAAAGAAAGCGAGGAAACGGCGAACCTAACTAAAATAATTCGATTTCTATTTTTGTGAGGATGAGTATCTTAATTTTTCGTACAGTCGTTGAAAGTTTACCTGCTGCATATACACAACAGATAGAAAAATTACCGTGGTCGATTTTTCAAGATGAAATACAACATGTCTCGATCATGAAAAGAGTATTTTTTTCTTTCCTTTCGTCAGTAATTGAGGTCGTTCAGTCGCTCGGGTTCACCTGGAGTCCATAGCATGATACACGAGTAACTCAAAGCTATTTTATCTTTTGTGCTGATAGTCAAGATCGCGCTATAACATTGACATCAAACTCTGTCTGAGCAGATGATTACAAGTCGTGCAAAACGTAAACTTTTGACCCTCAACTTTTTGACCTACAGTTGTACCGCCCTACCAACCACGGTACAGGGAGCCCTTTTCTCAAAGCACTGCTGAGGACTGAAATAATATCCCCTTTCGTTCACTGTTTTCATGATGTACTGCTAATTTCAGTTCGGGGAATCCTGAACACACTGTCCCCATCACCACCACCCCCATCGCCCCCCCCCCCCCCGCCCAACATGCTCCTTCACCCCCACCACAATTGCTTCCTCCCCATAAGTGAAACCTTTCTTTAATCTCAAAAATCGCATGAACCTCAACTGTCGGCAAGCTGTTTATTCAAGGGCTCTTTTATTTAGTTGGATGTGTCAAAATGGGTAAGTTTTTACCGTATCGGCCAGCTAATGTAATTATAGATAACACAAAAAACATTAAGTTTTTGGGTTTATTTTAGTATATCCATCCTTTTCTGTTGCACTAATAGAACAATGGAAGTGTGAGCTTCCAGTCGTTGCTCATATAAAATGACTGTGAACTTGGTCTAAAGCGAGCTCTGCTGGTGAGTCGCAGAGTGTGCAGATGTAATTTCTGGTAAATCTCTCCCCC